>NC_092820.1:121762452-122437452 GCF_023375885.2 Dermacentor andersoni
CAACACTATCAGACAAGTTGACAAAGCACGCAGCGAGGTCCGATGAGACGAAGCGTTGTGGTGGTTCATTTGTGCCGTCATATCACAGAAAAGAATATTAACATTTCTTTTCACCTGCGCCAAAACATCCATGTCAAGACAATAAAGCCAGCAAAGGTAACTACATTCTTATTTACTTTTTTCTACTTTGAGTTTTATTCGCGAGGACACGTTGAGCCTCTTGAATTTCCTTGTTCTCGCTACCCGCGGGCTGCCAGAGCCAGCCAGAGCGCATGCGTTTTTCTCGCGTTGCCCCGACCAGTGCGCGGCGCACTTCGATGCGCGTTTGTTTTTCTCTGGCCGAGTGGATTTTGGCCTGGCCGAGTTTTGGACGCTTTCTGGCTAGCAGACGAGAAAAAACAAACAATCGTTGCTCGCCGCCATCACTGTGGGGACTGACGGATTGCAACACGTTCGCTTGAGGGCATCACCTTCACTTCGATGTTATCGCAACCTCTCCGGAAAGGTCTTTTGTCTCGCCGGTGTAGGATACCGAGCAGTATGCGTATGGTTCTCTGTAGACCAAACGTCTCACGTTTTCTTCGATATTCCTTCGGTCGCCACATTAGGTGCTCAAAGTAGGTATTCGTTTGTGGTCAACATGCTTTCCTTTGCGGTATTTCTTCTTTTTTTTTTTCATTTCGGTGCCCCCGTCCCACATAATGAAAGAAAGACATTGTTGCGGGGTAGCGAATTGTCACATGGTGAGAGTTCGATTTTGTTACTTCTTCTTTTGCGGAATGTAATGGGCCACGGGCCGCTTCAGTTGGCGGATACTCTTATTACGTTATTGTGATAGCAATTATGTGGACAATCTAGGCGCATTCCTGCCGTCGCCGTCATGTTCAGTACAAAGTCCAAGGAAGATAAGATCGTGACCGCGCGCCGCATGTTGTATGTGCAAGTGAAATCATAGGGCCGGGGGGGGGGGGAGGTAAGTCGACGATGGTGGCTCAGTCTTGTGTGCGCAAGGGAGAAAAGCGGGGACGAAGCGCGCCGCCTTCCGTCGCGCGCGATGCATCAGGGGGGGGGGGGGGAGGCAGGGGGCTCAAGAACCTGTGCTTGCGCAACATGTTTATTTGCCTTGCTTGACGCATTATATACAGTGACTTTTTTCTTAGATACGTATATTTCTTGGAGACTTATACGCATATTTAAATATATTGTTGCGTGGTTTTGTGTATACATGCAGTGAACTTTGTTTCCAATGACACTCTTTTGCCCTTTATCAAGCTGTATCTCCGCATTTGTATATTCCAGTGTATCTTCGCATTTATTATGTATATTTTGCAGAACTCCTGCTTTTTATATGTGCTCTTAGTTGCGACTGTAATTTCGGTGCAATTACTCACAATACACGACCAGTAAGAGCTGCTCCTGTGCAATACATATGAACAAAGGACAGCGTCATCGAGATTTTTCCCCTCGCAGTTTCATATGTACAAAAATGTAATCAAGGTTCTTGGATGACAAAGTTTCATTAAAATAGTTCTCCTCGACTTGTTCATTTCATGGCCTATACGTTTTTCATATCAGCGACATGCGCTGCTTCGCTGGTTTCCAAGCGATATAGTTCTAAAGTTCGTGTGATATTTTCTTTACCTATTAAATAGACAAAAAAAACATGGAAGCATTGATATCACATGTTTCTGATACTATTTTTGGGACATAGCAATATATTCTTTTATGAAAAAAAATACATATTTTACTTGTCTTGACAGTGCGCATAGTGTTCAAGAATCCGTTTGCTGCATCTTACGGCAAAGGCGATGCAGTTGTTATTCACTTATTTGGTACCTCGACTGATTTTATAAGGAGGAGGCCGAGCTGAAATGTGAGACCCTCCCCGAAAGAAATTTCTGGCTACGCCACTGCAACCCGCATACGTCGTAGCCACGGAGAAGAACCTGAAAACACAGTTCAGCGTTGAAAATTTATTTTTTTAAATTTATTGTTTCCAGAAACACGAAGAACAGAGCACCTGGCACTCTCAATCGCTCGTGCTCTCGAACTTGGCGTCACGCGCACGAGGATGTACTCAGAATCAGAATCGATTTTTATTGAGATGATTAGAAAGATTACAAGATGTTAATATACAGACTTGTGAAGAACCTTATACGTATAGTCGGCTTGCTATTCAATATAAACTAATTTACACCCTAAAAAGTGAGAAAAGGGTGTAAGCTTAGCTGTTTATAGCTCGTATCCTTACACCCGAAAAGGGTGTAAGTGTTCGAGTAATGAACAAATGTACAACATTTCTCCCTTTAAGGGCGTAAGTGTTTCAGCAATGAACAGATTTACAACTTTTATCACTTTTATGGGTGTAAATGTGCGAGTAATGAACAGATTTACAACATTTCTCACTTTTAAGGGTGTGTGTGAGCAATGCACAGATTTACATCCTTTCTCCCTTTTAAGGGTGTAAGTGCGTGAGCAATGAACAGATTTACATCCTTTCTCCCTTTAAAGGTGTAAATCTGTGAGCAATGAACAGATTTACATCCTTTCTCCCTTTTAAGGGTGTAGTGTTTCAGCAATGAACAGAATTACACCCTTTCTCACTTTTGTGGGTGTAAGTGTGCGAATATTGAACAGATTTACAACATTTCTGACTTTTAAGGGTGTAAGTGTGTGGGCATTGAACAGATTGACATCCTTTCTTCCTTTTAAGGGTGTGAGTGTGTGAGCAATGAACAAACTTACACCCTTTCTCACTTTTATGGCTATAAGTGTGCGACTAATGAACAGATTCACACCCTCTTTCGCTTTTAAGGGTGCAAATTATTCTAGTGCTCCTTAAGTTTCTTATCGCCACCTCTAGCAACCCTCACTTCCCATTTTTCGACCGTATATTAGCAGGTCATGGAGTTGTGCGCATCGCTTCGACGTTTATGTATTCACCTAGATGAATGTCCTCCCTTATCTCATATTTCATTATCTATGCACAGAGCCGCGTATACTGCAATCGTCTC
This sequence comes from Dermacentor andersoni, assembly GCF_023375885.2. Classification (NCBI taxonomy): domain Eukaryota; kingdom Metazoa; phylum Arthropoda; class Arachnida; order Ixodida; family Ixodidae; genus Dermacentor; species Dermacentor andersoni. Next base: position 121,765,467 of record NC_092820.1, read on the forward strand.
GTCAAATGTGCCGCGAAGAGTAACGTCATCGACAACTCATTCTTGATCCGGCAGCACTTGCCATCTCCTTAGCGCTTATCTTTTTTTTCTCTCGAGTCTTATCTCTCCCTCGCTATACGGTTGCGCGACAAGGGTTTCTGTCATTGAGCAAGAAGCGAAACGTTTATTCAGCATTCGTGTCTGGGTATATACAGTCGCTACCAAGTTATCTAGGCCAAGTAGTCTCACGGGGTCCGTGGGTCACGAGTATGAAATCTTCAGATGAATAAATATAGAGTTGGAGGAAAAGTGATAGGGTACTCTGAAATCGAGTACGTCAGCTTGCAGGTATCCTTGAAAAGAAAGGAGGCATACGATCGGTGCATCAGTGGAAGACAACGACCCTGCGGCTAGAATTGGAACGGGAAATTATACGAGTAACACTAAATATAAGTAAGCATAAATAAGAGCGGGGAGGGGGTGAGGGGGAGAGAAAGACAACAGTATACGTTGAAAAGTACACAGATGTGTTGCTGATGTTCTTGTCGAGATTAGGAGAACGAGTTTGCCAAGTCACTAGATTCGTATATCCGACAACATCCCATCAGTAAGTGGATAAGTATCTCCAACTGATATAGAGTAAATGGCAACCTCCACGTTTAAGCAGGTTCGAGGAGGCTGTTGTTCAGGTGACCTTTGCTGAGCACTGATTAGTAGTGAGCGAGCAAGCGAAACCTAGGCTGCCTTTAGCCAACGTTTCGACAAGAGGCACTTGTCTTCCTCGGGGTTGTGTGACGCGTTTTACGTTGAGCCGTACGTGCTTCCAAAACTCAGTAATAGCTGTTCTCGTCGACTTTGGGAATTGCTTTCACGTGTATTTGGCGTGTCCGTGGGTTTATAACACCGATTGCACGTTTGTGCGATCACTGTGTTTATCGTATTGCTCGCCCAACACCAGGATTCTAGGATGCCAGACCGTCTTCCGAGGTAACATTCCCCAGCGCGTCAATAAAGTCAGCATCCGCCTCTTATTCCGAATATTCGACCACATGGTGGGAATCGACAAATATTGATATTGCACTTCCGAACTGCATAGGAGATGAAATAACAGAGGACCGTTCTATGCGTGCTGGAAATTTCCAGTGCTCGCCACGCTACTAACCTCGTTGTCTTTCAGACTACTCGTATATGCATCTGCTACCCGCCGTGTACACCACTAGTCACTGTATGCTCTGTCGCTCCTGTTTTGTTAATTGCAATGAAAAAAAAAAACAGCACACACGAAACAAAGCAAGAGACAGATATGAACACTACACCTTATACCTGTCTCTACTTTGTTTCCCCATTCGTTTGTGTCCTGTTTTCGTTCTAACGAGTTGTGTACCGAACTAGTCCAACAGCAAGCTCTCGTGCAGTGAAACAGGCTTATCAGTACACACATTGCCAGTTATTTCCTTCTTTTTTTGCAAACGCAGAGCGCTTGCCTCAGGGCATGTTATCACCCGATAGCGTGTTGCCTCTCTCCGACTATCACTCTATCAGTCTATCACTCCGACCCTGCTTTGTTGTCTACGCGCTGACGCGCGTCCCGGTGGCACAGTGGCTGTGTGGCTGCAGTCCTACTTGCCGAGAAGGAGGTTGAGGGTTCGAGTCCCGGACGCATTCAACTGTAGGCGGAATGCGAGAGAACGTTCACGCAGTTGGGTTTGGGTGTCCCCTTGGGCAAAAGTACACGGACCACAGGGTCGCCGGTAAAAAAAGAAAGAAACAGAATTTCTTCCTGATTAACATGCATGGACTGAAACTGACGAGCGGACCGAAAAGTTTTGAAATGCCAAGTTTGCAGTGCCAGTCCACAGTGTCGACCTAAGCTGCATTCACAGAACGAGCAGAAAATCAGCTCTATCGCGTAGTCCCTGGTTCGTATACTTTTGCTCAATGGTGTACGCTAAGGCAGCGCACAGAAGTTGCAGACACTCCCACACTTTAGTCGAGCGTGGTGCGTTGTATTCTGTGTATGTTTTGTTTGTTGTGAACGGCGTGTATCATGTCATTTTTTCATCGTGCCCATACAGGCATGTAGCATACAGGTATGTTTCCATGAAACCACTCCAGGATCAATGAACGCCTCTCTCTCTCTCTTTCTCTGACGCACGTATAAAGGATGACACTCAGCAAAGCTGCGAAACAATACAATAAGACGTTTTAATTTGCTGCTTAAGTTGCGCTCGAAATGCCGTACCAATCATCATCGACATTATCGTGACGTCGCTACGCAGAACGAGCTTTGCTGACGTCGTGTAGCGCCAAGGCAAGGCCCGATGACGTGTTACTCGCAAATCAGTGAACGAGAGTGCTTCGCTCTTGTGTGGCAGCCGCTGCGATGGCAGGAACGGAGTGAGCCACGCAGTGTGTCGTGACGTCACGATGAAGTATCCGCTTCCTGAATTGCGAAACCAAAACTGGTTTTTAAAAAACAAAATATCATAGTACGTTATTCAGGGCGCTCTAGCGCTTGGTGCATTTTTTCTATTTAACGGATTAGATTATATAAGCATTCACCCAACGTAAAAAAAAAAGAAGAAATGACGTCAAGAATTATACGTCAGTGCTCCTTCAAACAACTCTAGGTAGCAAGTGAGTGAAAAGGAGGCCGCAGCGGTAAGGGCGAAATTTAATTTAAACGTTGTTTGACTCCAAAAACGAGTATCACTCCGTAGGTGCAATATCGATCTCAGTAACTGTATCATCGTCGTCATCCTTTTTATGTCCACTGCCGGGACGAAGGCCTTTCCCAGCGATCTCCAATTACAACTCTGTCTCGCGCCAGTGGACCCCATGTTACGCATACAAATGTCCTAACGTCATCACAGCACCAGTTCTCTACCGTCCTCGACTGCACTTGGCTCCATTCGGCGCTCGTTCTGTGACTCTTAAACGGACCACCAGTTGTCTGCCCAACGCGTGACATGGCCGGCCCAGCGCCATGTCCGCTCTCCAATCCACACCGCTCCCTTCATGTATCTTAACGTTACGCCTAACATTTTTCGTCCCAGCGTTCGCGGCGCAGTCCTTGACTTGTTCTCAAGCCTCTTTGTTAACCTCCAAGTTTCTGCCCCCTATGTTAGTATCGGCAGAATGCAATTAATGTACACCTTTATTTTCAACGATAGCGGTTTTGTGAATGCCTGCCGTATGCGCTCGGACCTATATGTATTTTTAAAATTCCATAACTATAAAGCCGTGCAACTATATAGTAACTATATACACCTCAAAAGAAATGTTAACGGCCGCGTGATCCTTCTGCGTACACTCCACCGCCACTCCTCTGACCACCGAGCTGCGCGCTATCTGAAAGCTCCTTCACTCGCTCACCTCTCTCTCTATCTCTCTCTCTCTCGCCTCTCTCGACTGCCACTTCACTCCAGACCACTCACTTTCCCCACACCCACTTCTCGCTTGCAGCGTGTGGCAACCGGCCCCACCGGGGGCATTCGAATCGCGACACCGCGCACCTCTCCGCATCGTCTAGTCTCTCTCTCTCACCCCACCCTCTCTCCCCCTCGCCTTCTTTTTATTCGCGTTCAGTTCTGCTGTACGCCTCGTGTCGCGTGGAGGCGCGCCGGGCGCGCTTTTGTGAACACTCGTCGTCACACAACGCCGAGCGACCCCGGCGTGACAGTCACATCTACACATACACACACACATAGTCATCGCCTCCTTCCCTCACCCAACTTCCTCGACCGTTCACTTCGTCTTCACCTCACCTCATCTCGCTCGCTCATCACTGCAGTCGCGGGTGCTGCTTCGTTCCATCACGCTCCGAGAAAACAACCGTCCCTGTCGGTCACCGTCACGGACTTCAGTGGACGACCAGCGACATTCGGGTTCGACAGTTCTTCGTTGACAGCGTAGTTTCGTCGCCCGATCGAGCGTCTCGACTTTCCTCGTCCTCCGACCGATCTTGCCGCTACGATCTCGCGGATCAAGCACCCGAAGAAGCATTCCTTCATCGCCGACCGCTCGTCGCCGAAGCACTTCGTCTTGATCGCCGATTGTCACAGTTAGTTTCGTGGTGCGTCCGTCTCCAGGAGCCGCGAAAGAAGAAGTCCAGCAAGTTCGGATAATATACCCACTAGTGCGCTCCGTCCAAGCTGTGACACTCTGCTACACTGACGCTCCGATACATCTTCGTTTTACAACAGTGTGGTGTGCACAATTCAGGAGAAACTACGTCGTGGTGTAACTGTCGAGGATCGTAAGCACGGTCGCGGAGGGAATATTTGGGTCAGTTATTTTATTTTTATTTTATTGGTGCATCGTGTGTTTGACTGACGTTGGATCCTAGGCCTGCGCATCTGCGTGGAAACGCTACAGGATTTTACGCAACGCTATCCGGCTGCTGCTGCTGCGACGTTTGGTGGAACCACCGAGGTATTCCGAAGCAGGAAAAAAAGCGTCGTCTGGTCGTGCTCGTTTTCTTCTGCGCATTTCGCGATCTGTGCTGCCCCCTGTACGCTGTCGATCGAGGAAGGATTGAGCATTGACATTTGAGGTGAGTGGAGTTTTTTTCGTAGCATCTACCGGGTCTTGGGTTGTTTCGAGTACGACAATTTACACGGCGTGAGAATGATGAGTATGGTACAGTTGTGCGTCGTTATAACGAAACTGGTTATAACAAACTAATGGATATAACGAAGTAATCGCGATTACCCTCGGAATTCCTCGCATAAACCTGCGCAGTTAAGATTTCGTATCGGCTGTCTCTCCAGGGCAAGTCATTGGCACATTAAATAATTTGCTGGAGCTATAAAATCAAAGAAACAGGGAAACTATATGCCGCGCTGTGTCCTTGACTTTCCAAAGAAGTTTACAGGCCTTTACAGGTTTTATATATGTATATATATCCCACGATACTGTAGTGTAGCTGCTCTTTGTGCGTTGAGTAAGAGGTCCCTTTTCGTGGCTACAGAAATGGTCCAAAACAGCATCAGCGCCGGCGCTGCCACCTGGCATCACTGACATCAGATAGTGTGCAGACGATCCGGCTTACTTGCAGAAGTCGAGGTTCATTCGACAAACAGGGAACACTGGGCTTCTTCGATCATCCGTCACTGACAGTCCCGGACTGCCCGAGGCGGTGCTTTCAGCCAATGAGCGTTGCAAACGCACTGTCTCGGGCAGTCCTGGACAGTCCGGGACGACAGATCAAAGACGACCATTGTCTCCTTTTTATTTATTTAATTTTTTTTAGGGGGCACGGGACCTTGTACCTTCAACTTCGCGTGAAGGAACAGAAATCAGGAGCAAGGTCCGCGCGGAAATGGCTTGCCACGAATCTACTGCGTTGCTTTTGCTGCTAGGCCAATCTGTATGCATCAAATTGCCAGCTTCGCTCGGCTTCTGAAATATATCTCTCGACCGTCGTTGCGAAATGCACGCGTTCGCCTGTTATTGTTCCGCGTACCTCCTCATCTCGCAATCCTCTTCGCGTGGAGTCTTCGATCGCTGATAAGTTCCGCGATAGTTACAACATTATTTATTTATGCTTATACTACTCGCGCTTGTATGCGGCTCTATTTTGCCCGCGTTGCCTTTCCACGTCGAGCGCGCTAAGTTTCGACGGCGTATGCACGTTTTCATGAACTAGCTTTCCTAACCGTAACGCGAGCAGCAGGTTATGGATGTAATTAAGACCACTTGGTTGGACAAACATTTCATTTTTTTATTCTTCGTCTGCATCGTCTCTGGAGCACAGTTCATCTGTATAGACGGCCACATACGAATGTTTAATGGCAAGCTCCTGCAGAAGCACTAAGCAACTGACAGTATTAAAGAAAAGGAGAAGATAGAAACAAACATAATTTCTTCGAATGCGAAACATGTATGCAGATTACACAGAAGAGTGCCACAGAATGTAGTAATAGAAATGCCAATAATTCAATGGGCAAAAGAAAAGTGATAATAAATACCGAACACAACATCGAAGAGCCTCCAATATCAATTTATAAGAACGACCATACAATAGGCTGACAAGTAGTACACCCGTAACAGGCTGACTAAAGAGGATGCAAAAAAAAAAAAAGTTGCAAACTACGATGCGCACCAAGGATGCACACAAACAAGCGCACTATCCTTTCTTTTTTTTTTTTTTTTCAGCGCTGCAGGCATTTTATTGCTCGCTTTCCTTTTACTCTAACCTATGGCATATGTTTCACGAGGCAAGAGCTCGTCGTTTCCAAAATTTATCGCACTCTTGTAGTGCTTGCAACGCAACGAAAAACAAAAGTTCAACACAAATTTAGCGGGGTAACTATGATGAACGAGCACATGCTTTTCCTCCTTTGCTCGCTCAATTCCGGTACCCGACTGGAATGCCAATTCTAAAGCGGACGCAATACGTAAATGCAAATTTTCTTGGCCTCCATTCAAGAGCAAAAAAAAAAATATTGTGAGAACTGGTTTGGAAGAGGCGATCGGAACCATTCTATACAGGCACTCATACTGCTCAGGTGCGTTGCATTAGTTAACACCACGGTGACGGTGGCTCGGTGCCCAAGGGTTAGAGCCGATTGAGCACGAGGCCGCAGGTTCGATCCATGGAAGCGTGGCGCCAACATTGCCAAGGAGAACTTCAATGCTTACACGAAGAGCAAAAAAATTTTAGGATGTATAGAACTTTCTGAGTTCACGAGGAAAGTGGGTTGACGCAATAGCTGCGCGCTTGTTGGCCACTCGCGACGCGTATGCCTTTCATTGATTTCACTGCGTCAATTTGAAGGAGCTCTATGCCTTTGGATTGCGCGTCCTCGTTGACTTATCTCTCCAGTTCAAATGCTACTGTGCTGTGCGGTGACAGTGTGCGGCGACAGTGACCAACTGTGATTGTATGTCTGTGCTGCTTTCTTTCTTTATCTCTACTTTGTTATCACTTTACCTCCCCCTCCCCTCTTTCTCCAGCGTAGGGTAGCAAACCGGATCTTCCCCTCTGGTTAATCTCCCTGCCTTTCCCCTTTCCTCTGTCTCTCTCTCTCTCAAATTATTCATATAGCACCAGCAAAATGTGGCACTCCCACAGGTGGAAATCATTCGTGGATACAGGAGAAGACAGACGTACAAAGTATACAGACACAATTGGGCCCGCAATATTGTACGCCTGCATTTTATTACCACAGGTACCTTCCCAACACGCTCAGCTTTCTGGAAGCCGTTTCGAAGAACTCGAGGTGGCCTGTAGGCACCGAAATACCGTCGGTAATTCTCCGATAAATACGGGTGGGAGGAATTTTAAAAAGAATCATTTTTAAGCCAGCTTCCTATATGGTTGTAACTAACGAAGAATCGAGCGTCGTCATTCGTACTATCCTTCTTGGTGAGCGCGAACAGACGACAACACAACGTGTCCTGTCGTCGGTGGCGTTCACACACTGGCGACTAACAGAGGTCGCGCGACCAACCGCTACACTATACTGGCGGCCGAGGAGGAACGACTCGCGGCAACCGCGACGTTCACACCCATCGCCGCGCCGAAATGTCTCGCGATCGCTTCCGTTCACATCTGTTCGCGCAACCACGGTCGTAGTGAAATAACCATCAACGTATTTCGACGTCCTACTACTGCGCCGATGATTGGTTCAACAACTTTGCAACTACGGTCGCCACGCAGCTGAAGAATCTGTCTTCGAGCGACTTCACGAAATCGGTCGCTTTTCAATAAACGCGACTTTTTTTTTTTTTTCTGCGACCACCTAGGTCGCGCGACCTCTTGTCAGTCGCACCGGTGTGAATGCGTGCCTTCATCTTGCGTGTCTGCGTGTCGTCGTATCACGCCAATTGTTTCAAGAACCGCGTACGCAGCTTCTCTATCTCGTCGATGGGAAAGCGGCACCGCGGTAGCTCAACCGGTCAGAGCTTCGCATGCCTAATGCGAAGACGTGGGATCGTTCCCCGCCTGCGACAAGTCATTTTTTCATCCACTTTTATTGCCATTATTTATCTTTTTTTTTTAATTCCGTTAGTAGGCACACGTAGTTTATCTTATGTTGTCCTAGGTGTCATTGTTTGTTGGCATCGCATTATAAATATATATATATATATATATATATATATATATATATATATATATATATATATATATATATATATATATATATATATATATATATATATATAATAGTGCTTTTATCATTGCGATGCACTGCGTATTTTGTCGCGAGCGAAGTTCGGTTCACTGTAGGCACCGGTCGCAGAAAAGTGTCACTCCGCGCGCGTTCGGAACCAAGTTTATAAAGACCTGCGACGTCCTGAATGTTATGATTGCGTCGTATATTTTTTTTTTTCGATATAAAAATTTGAGGCTTAATGCTACACCAAACTATATACATGACGCGTTCGTGCATCCTTCTTCCATTCGTGACGTACTATTTTCGATCGCGGATGCGAACTGTGACGAGAAAACTATATCTCTCAAGCCCTCGTGTAGAGCGTTGCGCTCTCTGCGTGAAATGGAGCGCTGAACGGATAATCTTTAGACCCGGAAAGGTAAACGGGTAATCTACAGACCCGGAGAGGTAAACGGGTAATCTGCAAACCCGAAGAGGTAAACGGGTAATCTATAGACCCGAAAAGGTAGTTGTCGCTGCCTTCGGAAAAACAGTGCATGTGCCGACTATATGAGCGGCGCGTTATAAAAGGGTTTCCTTCCTTTTTTTTCTTTTTTATGCCGAGCATGTTACATGCTCTGCTTTGTGCATTGTTTCATTCTCACGTGTGGTTCGCGTTGGTCATCGTGTTCGTTCTTGACCTTGCTTTTCGACATCTGCGCTTTCTCGCTGAATGTATCAAATTTCTTTGTGTGTTCGATACAATAACTTTCAGCATATACTGAACTTCGACTGTCTACGCTATAGGAAGCGTGCGCACTTCGCCAATTGCATGAACCACGCCGCTCGGAAAAAAAAATGAAACATCGGGCGCGCGAACACACCTATCGAACCTCCGGCAGCATTGCACACGGCGATACATAGACCCAGTCTCGCCTCGTGATTCAATTAGCTTCGTTAGCAGTTTAAAGGCAGCATTGATCGGGGCTGTGTAGTGATCCGTTTAGGTTTCCATGAGCGGTTCAATTATATTAATCTGTTTCATAACTTTGTCCGCTTTGGAACAGTATTATGCTACCTACTGAAAAAAAAAAAAACTCTGTTCGCACCATCTCTAGTAATCCCACATGAATACATGGGAATTCCGTATAAAATGAAGCAGCACGTTCCCGTATATCATGCGGGAAATGTCCAATATGAACATTTTGCGGATCACATATTAAGAAGCTGTATGTTCCCATAGTATAACATATAGGCCTTGTCCAATGTGACCCCCGTATTAACATTAGGAAAGTAGGGGAATTTATATTGTATCTTCGTATGTTCATATTTGGTGAATATTTGGTATAAGCCATATGCGTTTCTTTTTCGTTGGGGCATCCCACTTTAAGTAAGATTTTACCCTTATTGAGTGTTCCGCAGGAGCACCATGTATCATATATCAAGTGACTCGTTATGGCTGCTGTGTGTCTCCTCTTAATTAGGAGCACGAGAATACATCATTGTCAAACAGCTGATCCATCGTTCGCATTTAGAATAACAGCATTTCCGCAAGACTATGCCATCATACTGTCCTTCGTCTTCCCACGCTATCGCTCTATCTTTCATTACCTTATAGTCGGCGACGACCTGATAAATACCGCTGTCAGACTCAGAGAGAAATATCATTGTGAACGTGTCAGCCAATCGCGTTCGCCTAACTTCCGCGACGTCATGACGGCGGCGGACTTCTACTTCATACATTCCCCACTTCTCGCGGACTGCGTTTTTTTTCTAGCTCGGACGCACAGAGCGGCAGATGCAATGCAATGCAGTCTTGGGGGCGGAGCTTTTCCCCAGACTCGTAGGTTGCCGCCGAGCATATTTGTACAACCTTTACGAAACGCTGTTCTGGCCGATACCCGTCTCATTAGTGTGGGCTTGTCGAAAACCATCTCGTTTACTTTCTCGGCATCCCTGCGGAATTGCTTCGTATCTCTCTTCCAAAGACGGCCCAATTTCCTTCTTTTTTTCTTTTTTGCTTGTTCAAGAGCATGCGTGTGCTGCTGTATACGACGCAGTTGTGAAAGCGACGCATGTTTTCAATCCTCGCCGACGTGATCTCTCCTGTCCCGAAGATTATTTGTAGCGCGTTCGATCCACTATACGAAATCTAAACGACGTATAGTGGCAGATCATTTTATCTCTTTCTCTCTCTCTCTCTTTCTGCGTGTTTCCCACAGCCGGTAGCGAAGATTAATTATCGAACGACCGAGAGAGGGTGCAGAAAGTGGTGAAGGGAGAAGGAGGAAGGAGGTGGGGAGAGGGAGTAAGGGGGTGGGGGGAGGGGGAGGCGCACTGGACGCGTAGTGCAGTAGTAGGGCACCGGGCACGCGTGCTTACGTGCCTCCCATTTCCGAGCGCGTGTTTGAAACCAAGTCCAAAGTCCACGTTACTGCGAGAACGCGCGCGGCGACAACGCACAGCGCGCGGCAGTTGGATTAAGCAAACACACGGCGCCGACGAAGAACGTCATCGCGCGGACGACCGACCGAAGTCCTCGAATATGCGCGTCGTGTTGTGTCTCGTGTTGTGTTGCGCCTCGCATTCCCGCAATCCACCCAGAAAAAAAAACGTTATCCGGGGTTGGTCACCGCCGACCCAGCTTGTTTCTTTTCGCCCTGTCACGCTTTCCATAAACAACACCCGTGCTTATATGAATAAACGCCTTTGGTATATGCTATCGTAACCGTTTATGTTGCGTTTATGGTGTGTTTATGTTGCATTTATGTTGGGTTCATGTTGCGTTTATGTTGAGTTTATGGTGAGTTTATGTTGCGTCTACGTTGCGTTGCTGCTTACATAGCGCTATTATTTCTACCTAACTATTCGTTCTGGGCTCTACTGCACCAATCTTGCGTGACCATGCAAACACGCAGAACTGAAAGCCATCTTCCTCTATGGGATCCGCACGGGGTCAGCGCAAACTCTCTACTACAGCAAGGCAGGTCGTTCTAACGATGTCGCGGTCTAGCGCGCACTTTAAGTTTTGAACTCTCTGTGACGGCGTCGACCCGTTACTCGTTCGAGTTGCTGCGCACGTTCCGAGCAAGCAGTTGGTTGCCCATTGTCGAAACGTCGGATAACGGCGAGGCGTTTCCTCCTCCCACCACCGGCCGTTAATCGGAATGTCGGGAGTAAATTTTTGACAGGACGAAACGAGCTCGCGTATATGAACGTCACGCTGCCCGAGAAAAAAAAAAGAGAAAGCCAAACGGCTATACGCACCGTACACACATCCCGGCAAAAAATACCGCGAACCCGAAGGTACACCCGCGAACTGCTGCTGGTCCGTGTAATCTCTTCCCCCACCCGATTAGCCGGCTAACGCCATCCGAGGTTTCGCAGCCGGTATATAATACTTTGAGAGGAGCAGTCGCTTGCGTCACATCCCGCCGACTTAGCGGCCGTATGCTACGCGATACATGGTTTAAATTATTCTCCCGCCGTCCGTCGTTCGTTCACGCTGGAACCAGGGACTTTTTGCGCGCGGCGTGGTGTCTCGGGGGAGGGGGGAGGTGAGGGGGAGGGACGCGTGCTGTGAATACCGTAGTGAACCGGAGCCTACTTGTCGGTTCGCTGGCTGCCTCTGTGTTGGCAGTGCTTTTCCTTTTTGCTCTTGCCGGCGCTATAGCGTCTGGGAGTTGGTTTCGTAAATTGATTGTTCCTTCGCGAAGAAGCAGGTTTTCTTTTTTTTTTCTCCTATAGCTAATAGCCGATCGCCCGCTGATGTTTCCTTTGTTTAGCCATTCCGAACCTGTGTCGTGCCGTGCAGGTTCGCAATGCACCCTGCAGTGCGCTATATAAGGTTCCAGACGTGACGAGGCTGCCAATATGCCGGACATTTCCAGCGTAGTCTTGAAGTATTTCTTAAGAGTGCAGTAACGATTTAGGGTTATTTAGTCGCTGTGTTGCTTGGCTTTTTCTTTTCAGTGTTTTTTTTTTCGCCCTGGCGTACATAATTTTTCCGAAAATTACGTCTTCAGATTATCACTGAATCAAAGAATATCGCTGTATAACCCTTCGGTTAGCTATAATTCGCTGATAACAACTTCTTCGTGTACGTTAGAGAACAAATGTTGTATCTGCGGAAATGAAGCCAGACAGGGGCATATGTAGGCATGATCTCAATAGTATGAATACGACAATAAAGAGAGACAATGAAACATTTTAGACTGATCAAAGTAATCTTACAAAACTATATTTTTGTTAATTTCGGGGTAAGAGGTCGTTAAATAGAAACGAAAATAAAAACCCAACTTTCTTTTTCTTTTTTTTTTCAATTTTGCGTTGAACCCCCAGCAACGTTACGTCAGCATGACGTCATGGATTTCAAACCACTTTCTCGTATTTAGGTCCGTCGGTGGCGCAGCAGGAGTTCTCGAAACTTTCCAAGTCCAGCTCTCTGGCTCTAACAATACGAGATACTGCATATTTTAGAGTTAGAAGTGTTGAAACACGCCGTCAAAATCCGTGACACACGTCATCAAAATCCGTGACATCACAGCGAGCTAATGCGGGAACTTGAAAGCGGCACAATAATCCGCGAAGTTGTACCCATTGCATATTATATAATACAATAGAATTTATTGACAGGAAAGAGAGAGAGGTCGATTTGAGCTAGTGCGCTCTAGTCTGCTACTCTGCACTGGGGAATAGGGAAGGGGAGTGAAAGTACTGGGATGGGTGACGATGATAAGAGAAGTGGTGAGTGATTATGTACATGAGGCAGAGCCGGCTAGAGCCGCTCGTCTAGCTTGGTGTCCTGCAGAAACTTCAACAACACTTTAGTTGCACTCATTGAAGTTGCAGTGTCAGGTCATGGGCCGAGGATAGCTTCCTCCGACAGTGGTTGCCTGCCAACGCTGGCTAGGGAACTTTCCAACGTCCTTCGCTCCAGCATATATGCTGGGCAATCGCACAGTATGTGTTCCAGCGTTGCAGGCGTCTGGCAGTGTTCACAATCAGGGCTGTTCGACTGGCTGAGGAGGTGCGCGTAGCAACGGGTGAAAGCAACGCCCAGCCGAATCCTATGTAGCAATGACGTCTTGCTCGGCGTAACCTTCGGGGGCGAACAGAATTTACCGTCTGGGTCGATCGTATATAGGCGTCTGTGGATGTTGTCATCGTGGGCTCTGTATGCCTTTGTAACGTCCGGCATGAGTGCCTTGATCATAGAGTTGGTGTCAGGTCGCGAGTAGGCAATCCGTACTTCATCAGAGGAAGAGGATTGGAAATTTCGGGCCAGTAGCATGACGTCATGGATCGGATTGAACAGGCCTTGTGCTATCTATACGTGGTGTTGGACATGGGCTATGTTCTTATTGTTTTTTTTTGCATTTCGCCCCTATTGAAATGCGGCCGCCGTCATTGCTGCGGGGATTCGACCGCGCGATCTCGCGCTTAGCAGCGCATGCGCCTGAGCGACTACGCCACCACGGCAGGTACACGCAAAGTTCTGCGCACGAGTCCACAAAGGCAAGGAGGAGAGTACAACATGCACAAGCTCGCAAAAACACCTCGAAATGCGCGCGCGCGTTCCGTAAAACAAGAAAAAGAAAGTGCAAAATAGACTCCGCAAAGAGGCGCAGAAATCCAGTTTGGCTAGATTGTAAGTCGCGTTGTGTTTTACATACATTCGCACGCGAGCAAGCATGTAAATAAAGCGGTAGCATATTCTTCGTTTTGTCGACGCATACGGCATAAGTCGCAAAGGTGCGTTCCAAATTGCGTTATACTATATTCCTGCTCGGAGCTGTCTTCTCACCTTAGCAGTCAGAAAGTAGACTGGCTTCTAAGGTGACTGAAATTGTGACACACTACGTGCGACGCCGCAAGTACGCTTCACGAGCTTGCCGCTGCGTACTTTTAACCACTTTATACCGCTTTATACCACTTATATACCACTTATAACCACTTATATACCACTTATATACCACTTATATGACGATGCCTGGACAAACTCTCCGCATGAAGATTTCGGTGGTCTAAGTACTCACTATATAGCTTTGACGAGAAAAAGGACATGGCAGTCTCACCTGAAGGCGAAGCGCAGTGTAAAATAATTTACACCCTTTAAAGTGAAAAAGGTGCAAATCTGTCTATAACTCACACCTTTGAACCCTTATATGTGAAAAACGGTCTTAATCTGTATATAACTCATAAAGACCCTTTTTCACTTTTAAGGGTGCAAAGGTGTGAGCACCTTTAAAAGTAAAAAAGCGTGTAACTCTGTCTATGACTCACACCCTTGAACCCTTAGAAGAAAGAAAGGGTGCAAATCTGTCTACAACTCACGCCCTTGCACCCGTAAAAGCGAAATAGGGTGTAAATCCGTCTATAAGTCCTACCTTTGCACTCTCAAAAATTAAAAAAAGGCGTAAATTTTCTATAACTCACATCCTTGCACCCAAAAAATGGCGTGAGTTAAAGACAGATTTACGCCCGTTCTCACCATTAAAGGTGTAAATTATTTCATAGTGCACGTTTAGCGATATATCAAGGTTTATCGTTGCACTCAAGGCGTCTCAGAACGCTGACGTGTTCAAGAGCACCGCCAGAGGGCGTTGCAGGACCATCGCATCGTTTCGAAGGGGACGTTCATAACATCCATCCTTCCATCCATCCATCCATTGGCCTGTAGGGTGAGCCATACAGCAACAAAGAACGTCAAGCGGAAAGTCAGAGAGGCTGAGATGATCTCATGGGTGGCGGCAATGGGAAAGTAGCTTGCCATGAGTAACTACACTTAAGAGGAAAAAAGCAAAATAAGGAAAGAATTTATGATGACTCAAAGGGAAGCTCATTACTTTTCGAAGCGAGATCAGGATGCCTTAGAACACGCACCTATAAAGCGAGATATAGGAAGGAAGAAGAAGCATGTGCTTGCTGCGGTAAAGCTATAGGGAAACGATGGAACGTGTTTTATTATAATGTGAAGATATCTGCCCAGCGGTCGATTTAGGCACCACTGGACTCCTTGAAACCCCTGCGTTCAGCGAGAGCAGGGGGAAAGTAAACATGTCCGCAGTAGAGATTAGTAAGAGGAGATTGGAAGAGAGAGAGAGAGAGAGACAAAAGGGAAAGAAAGACAGGGGGGTTAGCCAGTGTAAGTACCGGCTGCCTACTCTGTGCAGGGGAAAGGGAATAAAAGGAGAAATAATAGAGAGAAAAAACGAGAAACGAGAAAATTTCACATAGTAACGCGATGCAGCGCGCTACACCAGTCAAAGGCGGTCGCACAGTTCATAACCCCTTAAAAACTTCAGCAAAGCCCTTAAAGCCTCGAGTGCCGAAACCCATCTGGACCAAGTGTCCTAGAACTTTTTCCTCTGTGAAGGGGCGATTGTACAGTTTTTCGAGCGTGGTCACGAGCACTTTTCTGGGCGCATTGTAACGGGGACAGTCACAGAGGAGGTGCTCGATCGCCTCCTCGCATCCGCAGGTGTAGCAAGTAGGGCTGTCGACCATTCCAATGCGGAAGGGAATAGGAGTTCGTGAATGCCACGCCGAGCCACAGGCGGCACACAAGTGTTGCTTCAGCTCGTGGAAGACGGAGTTGCAGACGCGGATCCAACCTGTGGAGACGTGCGTTCGTGAGTTCACTGGCGTACGTACCACAGAGTTTGCGTAAGCTCGCGTGCGGGGCAGCGAAGGCTTGTGGCTGCATCTGTTCTTGACAGTGGGATTCGTATAACATGGCCACCATCGTGGGCCAATCGGGTAACGTCATCCGCACTGTGATTTCCCGAAATTCCGTGTTGACCCGGTATCCACTGGTAGACGATGGTAGAAGATTGGTGGAAGAAAATGGGAGAAACGACAAAAAACGGAGACCTACAAAAGCAAAGTTCACAATAGGGAATCAGAAAATTTAGTCGTGGGAATTCATCATGGGCTTATTCTCGTTTTTCTTTTTTTTTCTTTTTAACCTAGGTAGGACATTAAGCAGGATAATAGCAAGAGCTTGGTGGCGCAACCCACCGCCCCGTTCCGAAGGGGACGCTCACAACAACCATCCATCCATTCTACCTCGGTGTTGCGCGGGATGAGACCGAAAGAAGTACCGTGTCTATACGAGCCTTCGCAAGGATCTATCGACTTGAGGCACTGCAATGACGCTTATTTCTCCGTTAGTGTGCGGGCTGGCCAGCCCCACTCACCGTCGCCGTTCAAGTGCGTGCCCTCCCCCCCCCCCCCCCCCCCCTCCTGCCCCACTCCCGAAAAAAAAGTTCTGGCCACGCCACTGTTCCGCGTACACTCGCTGGCATGCATTGTTACCGCTGCGTGCGTGTTCTTGAATTCAAAAGGTGACGCAGATCTGTCGACACGTGCCGGGACGCTTCTCCTTGCGCAAAGCAACGTTTGCTCTCCGGTATAATCCCCCTCTCCTTCCCCTCCCCCCCTTATCGTTCTCCTCCGTCCAAATAATGATTGCGGTGTCTTGTGATATGCTGTACGTGTGTACGTATACATGTGTGGCATGGAGCACTCCTGTAAGGAGACCCAGCTTATCGCGCGACACGCTCAATTATCTCGAGTGGTCTGGGTGAAGAGTGCAAAGAGGGAGAGAGAGAGATAGAACGAAGGCGTGGGGATAGAAAAAAAGAAACAACTGCAGATGAAGCAAGACGAGGACAAAGGAAACCGACAGGCACGTGCTAGTCATACGTGGTTTCCGTGTCCTAGTTTAAAGTTCGTGATCGTTTCACCTCACATGTGTATGACCAGGTGTACTTCCAAATTCTAAAGTATAACAGACTAACAATCAGATCTTTATTAGCACGTCATTTGATAGCGCGGTTGCCGCTTTATTTCCTCTCCCTCCCTCCTTCTCTCTCTCTCTCTCTCTCTCTCTATCTCTCTGTGTGCGTGCACGCGCATGTGTGTGAGTGTGTGTGTTACGTAACCCGAGTTACGTGTTCAAGTAGAAAGGCAAACGCTTTTCTGGAAAAGGCGAAAATAGGACCGGGAAACCAGCCGTTGAGAGTCCATTGCTGTTGTACGTGAGTGTATACCACTCGAACCGTTTCGACATGGTCGGAGCGCATGCACTGGCGCCCTCTCAACACCGCGCGACCGCTTTTGCGTTGTGCATGGATTCAAGCAAACCTCGATCGAGAAGGATGCCGTGGAGACGCCGTGGAGATGCCGGTATGGACATTTTCCGCCGAATCCTTAGGGGGACAGGTGGGTTCAGAGAGGTGTCCTCATCCCTGTTGCTGTTGCAGAAGCCTTTTATTTTTTCACGACGTGACGCAACACTGCTGTGTCGGCTGTGGGTAGTAGCAGCACTCACCAACTCCCAGAGCTATCGTACTGGAATGGCGGGCCCACCAATGTGCGCTAAGTGCAAGTGTGAAGAGACCATCAGTCATCTTCTGTGCCATTGTTCTCGCTTTCACAATCAACGTCGGACTCTCCAGTGTTCCTTGGATAGACTGGAGGACAGGCCATTTACGGAAGCAACGATCTTGGGAGCCTGGCCTCGCAGCTCATTAGCCCAGAAAGCAGTTCGAGCGCTTTTTCACTACTTGAAGGCAACAGACTTGAGTGCCCGACTATAGACATCCTACATCTAACTTAGTGCATGTGAAAGTGCGGTATAGACTCGTGTTTTCTCTCTATCGTTCACTCCCCATTCCCCTCTCCACGTGTAGGGTAGCAAACTGTACTCAGTATGGTAAACCTCCCTGCCTTTCCTTCTTCCCTCCTCTCTCTCTCCCTTTTCTCCTCACTTCCCTGCCTCGTCCTCTCAAGGACTAAGCCGGTTTGTCACCGTATAAGAAAAGAAAAGCAAAAGCTACGTGCTTCTTACCGTAATTGTCCTTCGACCCTGCAAGGATTACAACTAGCAACACCCTTTGAGACAGGGGCAGCGTAGCGAAACTCTTTGTGAAATCCGTCCCTTGGGCCGGAGGTCCCAGCAGTGCACTTTTCTATCGTATATTGAACCGGCCACTTCAAAGCGCCCCGTGAGTGCTTCAAACATTGCGTTAAATCGCAAGGATTTATTACTGCGGGCATGTAAGTGGGCTCAATCGGTAACAATGCAGCCATATGGATAGCTATTTGCCCCGCTTATTCTCCGAATAAAGTGTTAGAGCTGCCTTTGCACGGCTTTAAGTGTGAGCCAATCAGCACGCTAAACTGCTCTCGGTCTTAATTCTGATTCCACGGGTTCTATTATATATGTCCGACCAAACGAAGTTTCAAGTGCCTATCACATGTACCGACTTTGTAGCTCTTTCGACTTGCCACTCCCGAGCGTGGTTATAGTGTTTGAAGTTGTGAAGGAACAGCTGTAATACTAGCGTTCGTATAGATTTAGCTGAGGAATCAGGCGCTGAGCTTACGCGTTGTTTCTCGCTACACCGTTTCACAATTTCCACTCAAGTCAGAACCGCTTCCCGGCAACCTGGCCGCCATCTTGGTGCCACCCCAGATGCGCGCGCAAGTTGAAAAATATATGCTTCGCTCTGTGCGTAGATGGTTGGCACTGACGTCATGGCGCCTACCCTGAAGCGTGGAGAGTATAGTTGCGCCTTAATCTGACCCTCTTGTTCCAGGCTTATCACCAGTAGTATCGCAGTGGCATTTGTGAATGGGCGCTATGAACATGCTGTTCCGAGCTTCACGTGAAAGCCGCACTCTCAGAAAAAGCTCGACCCCTTGAGACTTATCTTGTCCGCCAACAATAGGGAGATTTAGACAGGGAACGCAAGTGGCTTGCCGTGCGCAAGAACCCAAAGTCGGCTAGGATCCTATACTGGCATCCAAAGGGCTTGCTTACGCAAGCGTAACGCAAGCTCCTTGCGTCTCCTAGTTTGCGTCCCCAGCCAGTATGCGCGTATCGGCATGACGTAGCTTTACTTACACGAAATTAGCGAGCGCACATTGTCAAATAAAGCAAAGCGTAAGCCATATTGAAGACGATTATAGTTGGGCGATAAGCTCTAAAGTGTCTGCATCACAGTATCTACCCGTCTCTTCATTTGTATACGTGTTTCTTTAGCGCAATCGCTTTGCCTTAACGCGAGAAACAACCGGTGTTTAACCCTGCACCACCTTGGAATAACTCCCAGAGGGCGCTCTGGGCGCGCGACCAGTCGAGTATGCGTCATAAGAATGATGGCGTCAGTGACCGCGCTCGTGCGCCTCCACTACAGTGTACTGTAGTACAGTGTACAGTGCACAGTACACCGTAACTCCACCCTCCCTCGCCGCTACACGATGTCTTCTTGTGACCTAATCTTCTCGGTTCGGTGTCTCCCACGAGCCTCCCTCTGTCAATACGCCGCGACACTCGAATGAGCGTCATCGCGAGGCACGTCGATAAGCACGGAGGGCCTGCAGCTGTCGCGGCTCCCGCCCTGCAGCTCTACGTGCGTAATACCGAAACAGTGCTGAAGGAGAAGTCGAGGGTCGCGTTGTCATTTCGCGAGACTGGGTGCGGCTCACGAAAGGTTACGAAACGCGGTTGTAGGTTCGATTTTGATTGAAGCCGCCGAGCCGGGCTGTAGCTCTTATCTGTGGGCATGTCCCTGCGTCACCGGAGGTACGCTGACCCCCTATATCTCCAGCGCGCACCTCGTCCTGTCCGCTAAGGGTTGGTCATTGTCCTTCGGTCCATTCAGTGAAGCGTCGGCGTGGAAGAATCGAGGAGAAGCCGAGATTCCTTACGCTTCACGGTTTGCGATTAGCCGTCGGTGATAGGGAAGGCGTGCGTGGGAGTACGCGATCTGGCCTACATCCGGGGAATCTTCAGAGGCTGTCGCTCTGTGCTGCCAAGTTCGAGCTACACTTGAAAGCAGCGGCGTTACGCCGCTATAAAGGGGAGCCGACCGTGGTGTAAACGCCCAGAAAAGCGTGACCTATAGAGCGTTACCCCTTTCCTGGAAATCACTTCGCGGCTCTGTTCGTGAGAACCGCCACGTGCCAAAGTAAAGCAGGAGACACGCGGTACGATTCGGCGTCCGATTCGACGTGCGGCATCCGATGCGGCATACGACGATTCGGGGCACACGGTGCGTGCATCCGAAAGATCGAGCGGGCGCGTAAGCTCCGCCCAGATCCAGCGCCCCAGCTCGACTTCATAGCCACGTCGAGAAACGCGATATAAACAGCTCTGCACAGCACTGCTTCGCCTTACGCGAACACTGTCAGTAAAATTATGCCCCTGCGAGTGACAGAACACTTCACGACGGCGCGTTGTCCACTGACGACTCCGTTAACAGCCAGCGACAGGGCCGGTAGGCCTAGCTAGGCAGACGCCACGGCCGCCGGCGCTTACGATCCAACCCGAGCTCGTCGAAGAGCGCTTATGTTTGCCAAAACAATTAACACTGTACACTTAGGTCGCCCGTAATTAAATACAATCGGTTTACTCGACGCAGTCGTTGCGAAGGGCAAACGTGCAAGCGAAGCGAGCAGCCTCGCTCAGACGGTCGGTGTGTGATGTCTGCCCGCGAAATGCCCTCGCGTCGCGGCTCCCGATCTCACCAGTAGCTTAGTGCTAGTGTACCAGGCGTTGCTTTGCATAACAGGCACGCGTTCAAAATAATTTTACTGAAATGGTAGCTATTTCGTGTCGTAGACAAACTGCAGCAGGCAAGGGGAAAAAAAAACGACACTGCGAGAAACCGGCCAGCCAGCGCCGCCTCGGTGGAGGGGACATCGGAGAACGTCACATGCCAGCCGCGCTGTCATTGGCTGCGGCCAGACGACGGTGTGGTTGTCGCACGCGTCGGGCGATAAAAATCTGCCCGGTTTGTCGCACGCCGGACGTCCGATCCGGCGCTTCCGCACGGCAAAACACCTCGATTCCGGCTGCCGTTCCGGCGCGTCGGACGCCGGATCGGACACCTAATCGGACCGTGTGTTTCCCGCTTAAGACTGAACAGTCGCACGTATGTACGCCAGCCGCATAACAACGACCTCGTTTGAGTGCATGCGCCCACTATAAAGGAGATTGCAGGGCCGTCAGCGAAACGCGGTTACGTCCGCCTGGCTGTGTTTTTCCGTTTGCTGCAGAATAATGACTTGCGATGCGCTCTTTCCGTGAAGCGGTGGCGGTGGCGGACCGTGTGCCGTATTTTCTTGAATTTAGCCACTATACTTCCTTTGCTATGACAGTGGTAAGTGTTCAGCGCTCTTAGAGAGGCTCGGAATCGTTCGCCGTCAGAGTTGTGAGTGGTAGCTCCACGGTAACACGTTGCACAATTTTCTTTAGTAGAAAATTGTAGCAGGTTCTTAAACCGTAACGGAATACCACAACACTGGAGACGTTAGCGACAGCAGCACGAGCAGAGCCACGTCGCGCCGGTTTTTTTAACCGCAATGCGTTAGAATCGTTTATATGCCGCGTCGTTGTTCTCATAGGAAGAAAAAGAATAATTAGAAAAAAAGAATAAACATTCGCACAGTTCTCTGTGCTCCAGTTAATGTCAGCGTCATAAAATGGCGCCACCAGCGCTGTTGCGAAGGTAATCACGGTATTCCTTAATTAGTTTTTTTACGGGCACCCTAAATCTACAAAGCCGCAGCTGTCCCGCAAGGGCGTCACGCCGTACAGTGGATATTTTAGTGTATAGACACAGCTGCGTGCGAACTAAGCAATTGGATGTCGCATGCATGATATGCCAAGGTCTCCTTCTCAGTCGTCCGTTAACTTTGAGAATATATATATATATATATATATATATATATATATATATATATATATATATATATATATATATATATATATATATATATATATATATATATGTGTGTGTGTGTGTGTGTGTGTGTGTGTGTGTGTGTGTGTGTGTGTGTGTGTGTGTGTGTGTGTGTGTGTGTGTGTAAAATTTCCCGACTGCTACATACTGGAAAAATCTCCGACATGCTGGAAAGAGTGGGTGGGCGACGACTTTTCGTTTCGGGTTTCCTTGTCATATTTGAGAGAATGCGGAACATAGCAGAGGGCTTTCGTTCGAGCCAGAGCGACGCCGTTATGCGTCGTCCTTCGCGCTCCGATGGGCTAATCCCTTCTTCCCATCAGGGCCCTGTCAATCTGACCTTCTCGCCTGTCCGCCTCTGTAGCAGCTCCCCTTCCGCGAAGGCACCCCGTTCCGGTGTAGGTGCGCGTACCTTCTTTATGCGCTCATCGGGGATGCAGTTCAGGGGCGACGTTACGTCCCTTCGCAAAAAGCGGCGCGTATGTATGTATGCATTCCCGCAACCGTTACGCCTAACGGTTTCCGTGCGGTTACCCGGAACGAAAAGGAAGGGGGGTGGGGGAGGGGATGCGACCTGCGCGTATACCGGTGCTTCGTTCGAAGTTATGCTCGCCCTCTTGGCGCTTGCCAGGGGACACTTTACGACACTGCATGCAAGCGTCCTTGACAACTGAGCGAAAACCATGCGTCGACTGCAAAAGTGCGGCAGCAACCCATGTGTGAATTCGCCGCTTGCTTGCTTGCTTGCACGTTCTTTCTTTCTATTTCTGTTTTTTTTTCTTGCTATGTGTTTTTGTGTTCGTCCGTGTTTGTTTGTTTTTGCGTTGTATTTGTTTGCTTGTTACCTCACTGACTTGGTTACTGCTTGTTTGTGTGTACTTTTTGTCTGTTATGCTGCTAGCTTGCCCGCTCCTTAGATCGTACAGATCTGTCTTTGTGATCAGGTGCGGAGGTTGCTTGTTTGTTTGTTTGTTTGTTTGTTTGTTTGTTTGTTTGTTTGTTTGTTTGATGGGAGCGAGCGATAGCGCCCCGTGTCGTTATTGACAGGCACGACACGAAGCCGCCGACCTTCGTTCTCACTTTCCCGATTCCCGCGCGGGCGCGCGAGGTCGAACGGCGAAGTTTCGCCCGCGGTTTTACGGCGGTGTGTAGCGGCTCACCACCTGCCCCCTCTCCCGCAAGTGCATGCCGCCACGGTGCGTTCCCATCGTTGACTGCGGCACGGGAAAAAGAAAAAAATAAGGCTTACTCGACATCGCCGGGCGACGTTCTTGGTCTACACGTTCGCGCGCGGTCATTTTCGCTCCGGTGCTATACGTGGGAGCAGATTCGCGCCGACTTCTTTGGGACAACGACAACAGCCACGACAAGAGCGCCGAGTTTTGCCCCACAGCTTCGCCGTCCCGTATACACGCACGCGCGTACAGCGGGGATGAAAAGTGCACGTCGCCGAGTCTTCTAGGGAACCGTCGTCGCCTATAGGGCCCTATAACGTAAAACTATTCCAATATGTTTCTATTCCAATCTCCTGACGTCAAATTTGCGTAACCGGCAACGCAAGCACCGGGCGGTCACCCGCAGGGTTGTCAGAACAGACCAATCAAACGCTCTCCTCGTTCATAGGAGGTCACTTTTGCTTGCTTGAAAAACGAATAACATTGCCTACACTGAGCGGCTTGTCGTATCTAATTGGCTGACAAGAGGCGAGCAAAACGCTCAAGTGGAAAGGGATTCGATGGGGCCGAGCCACTGCACTGAAAGTCGATAACCAGATGAAGAGGGTGGTGCCGGCGTCTACGATTGGTCGGCTTTCCCTTACTTAGCTTGCGGTGGCTGGTCGAAAATCGCGGCGGCATGCAACGGAAGCTCAAGAATGACGCTAAAGCGGACCCTCAGCAAAGAAGAGTTGGCAGAATGAGGGGGTAAACGTGCCGAAAGTGCTCGAAAACGTTACACGGCCACGCAAGAAGTTTTATTCTACGCAAATACACCCATGCTCTCCGGCAGGTGCGAGTAGCCAGCGTCTGAGTGATCGGCGGCAGCCATCTTCTATTCCTTTCGGAACGGGGCAGCCTGCGGCTATTCCGAAGAAAATTCAGTTTTGTTCGGCATATTAATGCATCCTTATCGCGTACACGTCACTTTGACGCGGTGAGTTCTTGCGGTTTTGTGACGTCGCGTGACAGGCAGGTGAAGTGGTTGCAGCCCGAAAGCTTTTTACCAATAGCCGAGGGCTAATGGCGAAAAGGGGTCGAATAAGAAATAACTGTTTTTCTTTTTTCTGTCAAATCATGCATAATCAGTGTGTACACATCATATCAGATGGGCAGGTATCGCGGTTTCCGTGACGTCGCGTGACAGACAGGTAAAGTGGGGGTGGTCGAAAAAAGTTTTTGACCAATCGTAGACGGCTGATAGTAGAATTGGAATAGAAAAGTTTGGAACAGCTTTACGTTATAGTGCCCCTGGTCTGTGCTCGCATTACGTACACCCGCCTACCGCGGCCGAGCGCGTTTTGCGCCCGAGTGCCGTATTCGCGGCGAGTTCACATTGCCCGCGCGTTTCGCATAGCGCTGCCGCGGCTTTGGCGTCGCATAATCTCAAGGTCACTCCTTGGGACGCTCGCACGTGTTGCGGCTGCTTTACGCCTGCTTTGCCCCTTCCCGCGCTGTGTGTAGTGCCGAGCGGCGCGTGATGCGCGAGCGGTGCTCGACGGACTCGACAGTCGCCCGCTATCGGAACGGAAAGTACATTCCTGTCAGCGCTCTCAGAGTAACTCCGCGCAGGAAGCTATACATCTGCGTTGGGTCGAGTTTCTTATGCCTACAAGGCTTACGTAATAGGCTTCGAGATTGCTGCCTGCTACTGTGTGCGCGGAATCACTTCGCTTGTTCTCCCTATTTTGTGTGTGCCGTGTGTCTCCTTACTCCCTCTCCCGTTGCAAGGTAGCCATCCAGAGCTGCGGGGGGGGGGGGGGGGGGCAGCTAATTGCCCTGCCTTTCTACGAATCTCCCTCGCTTTTCAGAGACTAAGATTCTCGGGCCATGGCCCCATGCGTCGCAGGCTTACAAAGCGACGCGGCCACTGCTACGTTTCATGAAAGCGACTGGCCTCAGTGACCGATTATAGGCGTGAAGTTATGAACATCCGCATGTAGTCACAACGATAGTGCCTTCTTCCCTCCCTCTCCTTACTTTTCTTCCCTTAAACCCCTGCCAGTGTGTAGGGTAGCAAGCCGGACGTGCGTCTGGCTGACCTCCCTACCCTTCCTTCCTTCCTTCCTTTGCATCCTCCTAATCCTCTCTCTCGCTCTTTCTGTCTTTCTCAAGGTCACGCCTCGATTTGGCTTAACTTAAAGCATTGTATATGGTTGAGGCAGCGCTGTTCGTCCTCGATTCGACAGTAGAAAAGCGGGCCGCATTCAACCGTGCTCTTCAATTTAACTTCGAGCCACGGAAGGCCCTATTCATTGCGATTTTTTTTTTTTTTCGCGGTTCTCCCGGCACTCGCTTCTTTGAGAAGTGCAGCCGTTTTGCGAGCTCCTGTTCACAGACGAGATGGCGGTGTTCGTTGACTTAGCGTGCGTGTGCGGACGGGGGAAAGGTCTCCCAGCTTTCGACCATGCAACTGTCAGTCTCCGTAGACGTGGTGTCTGCCTACGAGTACTGCACAAGGGCAAATACTCCGCCGTACAAGTCGAAGATAATTTTGAACAAAGGCGCGCGGGCGGTCGCGTTCGCCTATTTCCGCGCCGCCAAGGAGCAGGCGCGCGAGCTACTTTGAATGTCGACGTTTCTCGGAAACTACGTTTTTCAGAACGCGGAAGCACAGTACAGCATACAAGTGTAGCGCGGTTTTGTTGTCGGAACTTGTACTGAATTCCTAATTAGGTTGGTCACTGACTACATAGCTAGCTAGCATACGGAGGCGAGTTACAGGTTATACCTATATTTAGGTTGCTATGACGACACGTTCATGTGGACTTGTAAAGTGCTCTGCTCTTTCTAGTCGATTTCATTTTTTTTCGTGGGGGGGGGTGTCGCTGCACCAAAACATGCTGCAGCCACGGCCACTATTCTGCTGTAACCGCCTGTAGTGTCTACTAAACTACGTGATTACTAAACGATTACTACGTGATAACTGCTATATACTACTACTACTATACTGTACTTTACTATAACTGCTATACGATAACAAAAAAAATTTACGGCACTATAATGATTTAATGCGCGCTGATTACAACGAATGACAGTTATTCCGTTTCGTAAAAACTTCCCTACTCCTCCGTAGCCACGGAACATGTTTCTGCTGTAGCGCTTTCGCTTTCAGCACCCACTCGGAACGCTTTCGTCGAGGCGGCTGGTATCGAACCCGTGACCTCGCGTTCAACCGAGTCCCCACAATTCCTCTCCTCCAGCGAAGTTATTCCCTTCTCAGAATCGGCACAATATATAGGTACGTTTAAAAAAAAAAATCAGCTCCAGTCTCCACTTTCAACTAATTTCGTCAGGCCGCACCGCGCTTCTGTCTCCAATCCCACCGTCGCTTGCGCATGCGCAACTTCCCAGTATTATAGTTCAATACCGCTACGCCTTCGCGGGCCCCTCTCGAAGAGCACAAGGGGGCACGAGCTGTCGTTACACGAGAAGCCGCTCTCGTTGTTCTTGTTGCAGAGAGACAATGGAGAGGGGTTTTCGACGAGCAAAAAAAAAACTTCGAGAAACCGAAACAAATAAAAGAAAAGGAGAGAAAGAAACAATCCAAGCAGATACAAGGAACCCCACGTGTTCTGTATAGACGCACAATCGACCTAATTGCACAGCACGGTAGAGCGCGCGAGCGACGACTCCAGTCGATATGCGCGTGTGTGCCAATGCGCAGCTGCTCAGGCACGAGCGAGCTTTTTTTGAGTCAATAACGAGGAGACGGCGGCCATCGGTCGGTATCGCGGCGTATACGGATTTGAGCCAGCCCCTGCATATCGGTCGCCGCGGTGTACGGGTGACCGGGTCACCCATATAGCTCCTCGGCTGCATGCAGCGTCCGTCCTGTGCGCACGCGTCAATGTGCATTGAGCTCAGGGTCGGGACACGAAGCAGCGAAAAAGATTTCCCCGGTCCCGTGCGCGTGTTTATAGTGTTCATAGAGTTGATACGCAATGAACAGCTGTCTCGCCATGAACCCAGCTCTACTTTATTATTATTATTATTGTATACTCCCCTGCTGTCGTCGCAGTGATCTGTTTAAAGTAAGAGTAGGTAAATTCTGAGCTTTTTTTTTTACCTGCCAAATACTATATACGATTTGATTGTGCATGAGACACGCCGTTGGAGTGAAGCGGAGTCCCTGGATTGATTTTGACCGCGAATGATTCTTTAACGTGCACAGAAAGTACACGACCTGTCTTTTTTTCCTCCTTTTTTTTTCGCGTTTCGCCCCCATCGAGATGCGGCCGCCACGGCCGGCAATCGAACTTGCGACCTCGAGCCTAGCAGCACGACGACATAGCCACCAAGCTATACCGCCGTTGGCGCAGCGATCTCTCGCCCTAGAGAAGGCACCAAAGAGAAACGGCGACACAGTCTAAACGAATAGACGGCTCATTCGAAAACTCGCATAACTCGTAGGTTTCACCCTGACGCGTCGGTTACTGGAAGAGAAAATTAACGCCAAGCTTCCCATTTCTGTCGAGTTCCGCTCCGAAACTCTGCCAGCGCCAGTATGAGACGATACTAATTTCAGATATACATTTCTGGGTATTTGGGACGTTGTGCGGGCGGCAGCAGCAGTTCTCGAAACCCGCTAGGTGTAGTATATACGGCCACTTTAGAATACAAAAAAATAATGCTGATCCGACACACATATCGGAATCCATGCGGAGCGATGCTTTCGTGAAACGGTTAATGACGTAATGACGTACGTCTTTGACGTAAAGAAAACTGGCGCATGCGCGCACCCATGCCATACGCAAGCTGACACACGCGGTGATCATCTCGAAAGAGCCACTTGGCGTTGGCAACAATAGAAGTGTGTGTGTGTGTGTGTGTGTGTGTGTGTGTGTGTGTGTGTGTGTGTGTGTGTGTGTGTGTGTGTGTGTGTGTGTGTGTGTGTGTGTGTGTGTGTGTCCTAATGCAATAGAGAGAGAAAGATAATCTGATGACGTCACGCGATGACGTCTTCGTCAAGTGTGGATGTCACCTGATGACGTCTTGTGGCGCCTCTCGGACACTGTGCGCTTCCCGCTTCTTTGCACTGGCTCCGGGATCGGCCCACATTTGTGTGTGTGTGTGTGTGTGTGTGTGTGTGTGTGTGTGTGGGGGAGCAAAGGTGGCGCGCGGGACGCGAAAAAAAACCCTATCAACTTGAGGCTAAGAGCTTCGCTGTAAAAAAAACAAGAAAGGATTGTTGCCTAATGGTTAGAACATCGGGATGATGTGCTGGACTGACATAATTTTTTTTTTATGTCTGAGCGATTCGACAACACCCGGCAGCCACGGTCAGGAAACTCCTATAGAGAATTCGCAAAGAAAGCTTCGCTTTATTATAGTCTACTTTGTAGTCCAAAAAAGGGCCGCGCCGAAGCCGTCAAAGTCGATGACGTCACGACAAGCAGGAGCGGGCGTGGCTAGAAGGAAAACGGGCAACGCTTTTCATATTTATTGTGACCAGCGCAGTAGATTATGTCGAAAACATGGCGTCTATGACGTATTTTTCTGGCTCCGCAATCGCTTCCGGCGCATGCAGTTAGCAAAAGCATGGCCCTCGAGATCCACGTTTGTTACCCAGAGGGAGCTGTCGCCGGAGCGTATTAGACGCCACCTATTATACCTATCCTACAATATTATACCTATCCTCGCCTCACTTACGATAACGTTAGTGAGGGGAGGTCAGGTGTTTCGATGCCAAACTTAGCATCAAATTACGACAGCTTTTGTTTTCCCAACCTCCACGCTTGCTAAGTGTCGTACTTTTACCTGCAGGAAGCGTGTAGTAGAGTTTCTACAGCTTCGAGAATGTGTTGGAACCACCCGAAACGTGGTGAAGTCTGACAGAACATGATGGTACGTATTTACGGCACTTATCGGATTCCGCTGATACCTGAGGGAGCCCGACGTAACATGCTGGACTTGATGGGGCTTAATGGTACCTTTGGTATGCTTTCATATCCTAATGGAACCTTGTAGCATTTGACGCACCTGTCGATATCTGGTGGTACTCTTCCGGTACCTGTCGGATTCTATTGGACCGTGACAGAACGTGTTAGATTTGCTACTACTCCATGGCGCCCGTAGTATATCTTGATAGATCTTTAATGAACCTGGCAGCATCTGCTAGTGCCACATATACTTGCCGAATTTCGTTGCAACCTGAAGTTATTTCACGGAGGCATGTTGAACTTAATGGTACTTGACGCGCCCGTCGCATCCTTTAGATTCAAATGGAACCCGCTAGTACCCGACTGAAACTGCTGGTTCATTATGCTACCTGTTGGTTCCTGGTTGAATCTGTTAGGAGCTCGACGAATGCGGTTGTTGGTACCGCAGTTCAAACGTCGGATCTCACAAGGATTTGACCCACGTGTCTCCGCTTCATGGGACTACATCTGAAAGCGTTGTTGCGGGGATGCCCAACTCCAAACGGCGACAATGGGTGATGACTTTTCGTAATGAAGGCCGTCGGAACTGTGAGGATGATTATGATGATGCAACTACTTGAGAAAAGAGAGCGAAGGGGAAAAAAGGAGGCGGAAGAGGACAGAGGACATCAAATGAACTGATTCTCGGACGCTCGCCTCGCAATATCTCGACTTCGTCATAAAAATCACGCGCGGTGAGTTTTCACCGGAAAACGAAAAAAATGAGGTGATGTGGATGTCGTAAAAATGTCGCCTCGCGGAGCGCGCGGCTTCGTATAACGTAGAGAGAGAGATGACGGGAGTCGATAGTCTTCTTCGGCCGTGAGGCCGTCGGAAGAGGCTCCTTATCCGTCCAGGTGGCATGTTTCCAGCCTAAAGGATTGCGCGCGGCTGGTAGTAGAGGGCACGTTTTGGTGTTTCCCCGACTGCGAGATGAGCCGTGCGGCAGCGTAGCGGCAGGCGTACGCCTTTTATCTCGCGTCCTTTGATGGCCGAACGCTTTCTACATTCGCAGTTGGCAGGTTCTTTGTCATGCGCGTCCGCGGCTTACTTAGCGGCTTTTTTTTTTTTTTCGTGTGGAAACGTCGGAATCCGGCGGATCCGTAAGTGCAACATTAAGCTTCTGGATATTGCGGACGTCTGCGTACTTATTTGTGCTTCCTATTTTTTTTCACTAAGCCGTAAACGCGGGGAGATTGTTTTATTGCTTTCTTGAGTGCTATAAGCTGCGAAATATCCTTGAGAATGTGCACGAAATACCTATATAGCTATATATATTTTTTTCTTTTGTTATTCTGCGTGCATTAAAAAAGGCAGTGATTGGAAAGGGGAACGTCTCTCTCAGTTTCTCGAACGTACCCTAGGCGTCCTTTGGCGTCAGCTGTTGTCTCCTGCGTTCGTTTCAACGACGACCGCGCAGCTGTCGACGTCACAAGGCTATCCGCAGTTAAGTAATCGTTGTGGCATCGCCTTTTGTTGGGGTATTTTCCGCGGCGCCCTTCCTTTTGAATCACGAATCGTCTTCTTTGTCATTAGAATGCTATAGCAGACGGCAAGCGAGCTCGGGAGCAGACGATCTTCCTTCTCGTCCTGTCGGTTGAAAGGTATCTAGGTATCGCGCGTGCGCCACTCCGCACGCGCTTTGGCTTACAGCCCTTGCATCACGCACAATTGGAGCCGTGTCTCCTGGTACAGACGGGGCGCGAACGTTTCCATAGCGTTGAACTGCTGAACTCCTGCCGAAATCATCACACGGCATAGAGCGCCAATATACCCACGTTGCCCTCGAAGACGAGGAACACACGACACTAGCCTAGTGCCTTCCTTTGTTCAATAATAGTATCCTGTATGTTTCCCATGTCTGCCCAGTGTTACATTGTGTTACTGTCTCGAGCACTGAACACGACAGAAAAGCTGCGACACAAGGCACGACAGAAAAGCGCCTATGGCGTTTTGAGTTGCGATTGTCTGATTTCTAAAATGAAGTGCTCGGTGTCTCAACAGGTGGCATCAAAAACTCGACGTCCATAATGTGTTTCCGGCTCCCGTAATCGCTTCCGCCGCATGCAACCACTAAAAGCTTATCCTTCGAGATCGGCATTTTTTTTTATCCAGAGGGCGCCACCATTGGGGCGTGTATTTGGACACCGCATATATACCCACGTTGCCCTCGAACACCACGTCACTAGCATAGTGCCTTCCTTTGTTCAGTAATAGTCTCCTGTAAGTTTCCCATGTCTGCCCAGTGACCCCGATAGAATTCCCTACAAAAAATTCTAGTAGGTCTTCGGCACTAGTGTCTATGGTAGCTGCAAGAATATTTGTTCAGGCAGCTTGGAAATGATGGTTCGTCAACACCATTGACGAACAGCCTAGGCGATGTTGGGTTGTAATGCATATATTAGCCTAAACGTCGTCCTTCAGAGCTCAAACAACTTTGTGGCTTTGTAAATTGGTCATTTTCAATAAAATCCTAAATTATAAATGCAAAAATGCGCCATAATTATGAATGTGCATATAATCTCATTGCCTTCTACGTTTCGAAATATAGGATTGCTTCGAAGTTTAGGCTAGCGAAGGCTGGTAAAAGGTTTTATTTAAAGCCACAAGAACGTCTGAAGCCACAAGCACGAAGATCAGACAAATCCATGTACTACCCACCATTTCCACCACCATCATCATCAGCAAAAACATTTATTGGTCTCTATTTACAAGGTCTTTGGTGATAGTATGCCAGGGTCTTCTTGTACATTCTTGACCATTCCGATGGTGGCTGAATCATCGCAGCGCCAGAGTTCCGTCTAGTAATTTTTGAGGGAAACTAAATAGTGACGCTAGAACCGGGGGTCACATAGAGGGCGCCACTTTCCCAGTAGTGACCTCAGTCTACGGAGCATGGTCAGGGTCACTTCAACTTTCTTTCATCGCACGTCGTGCAGAATCAAAGGAGGGCGAATGGACGCTGGAACCAACGTTACTATACACTGGGTTCAGTTTTCAAACTCTCCGCCTGCTTCATTTATAGCGTCCTCGATCACCCGCACCGGTGCGCACCGGGGCGCCTTGGTGCGCACTTTCATCCTCGATCAACCGCACCGGTGCGCACCGACCATCCTCGATCACCGGAAGCGCACCCTGTTGGAGCGGTTTTCTGCTGCCCCGTCTCGCACCGAGAAAATCGGCGGTGCGCCAGGGTGCAATCCCAGCAAGCAATGCGGGACGCGCGCGCGCACTGCCGACTGCAGAACCGCGGACGCTCTGGCCCGATAGCTGCGGTTGCAACGGAGTTGACGGAGTTAGCTAGTGGAGATGTCGGCAATGAGAAAGGAAGCGCTGCTAGTTGCCGCAATCGATGAGCTTTTTTTCAAGTTCGTCTGACAGCGAAGACGACATGCTGATCGACTTCGTCCAAAAACAATGTGGTGAAGAGCGGCCGAAAGTGAACAGGTTCGTTGAACGGGTCGTCAGGATTAATGATAAAATCCATTGGTGTTTGCTTACAACCAGGTATGTCGGAGCACGCAGTTTGACAAGGTTCAAGCGCTTGCCGCGGATGCTCAGCACCTGCAAACAACAAAATGTTTGCGCGCGCGTGTTCGCACGTTTTGCGCGCCAGGGGCACTGCATGCGAGCACCCTGCACGGGGTGCAGTTTTGTCCTCGATGTTGACCCTCCGCAGTGCGCCACCACCGCGGTGCAAGGCGCACCATTCTGGTTTCGGGGCAACCCCGGGGCAAGGTGATCGAGGACGCTATTAATAACGGTAGCTGAAACGAACCGACAGCAGCGACCGGCGAAAGTTGTCCAAACTCTAGCATCGACAGGTTTAAGATTTGACTTGGAAAGTGAAGCCACCACAGTGGACCACTGGCTCCTGTGCACTGCACAGCGATTCGGCAGACACTGTGAAATTATGGAAGGATATTATCCAACCACTTTCAACGACAGCCTGTTCGTACGTTTCCGGAAGTCCTTTATCTTGAATGACTCTTCCTTTTAAGCAGACGACATTACCGCTCCGCTCTGCGCCTGTTTTAGCAAGCATTCCACATGCGTAGATACAAGCCAAGATGTATGCGCATTTGTAGTTGTGTCGTTATCGTGCTCCAATAAAGTCGAAAGATCTAGATATCTGCGTCTGTTCGCATACATATGTATACATAGATACACAGAGGAAAAGATGCAGAGATGGTGTACCTAGATGCTTATATACACGCATAAAAAGGGCACACGTTTATTTCTTTACCTTGGTTGCTCACAGTTCTGACTTTAAACGCAGACTGAGCTGAAACGGAGGTTGACGGTAAGTGAAAACCGCGTTTACATTGTCCGAAGTTTCGCTTAGGCGAACGGCGTAGATCGTATACTGGAGACAGAATGATGCAGGGTGATGTCGACTTGCAGGCTGATGTCGTATCAGGTAGATTTGGCATGTCAAGTGCAGTGTTTTCTCAGCCTGTCGGCATCTTAAAATATGGCCTTCTTTCAAAAGTGCCCAGGGTTGCAGGTACTGTAGACTTTCTTGAAGACGAATTCGGTTGAGCAGAATTTGCGGATGCGAGGAACCATGTGTGAGCGCTTGGTAGCAATTGGACCGGCAGGATGATATTTCATATATGGAAAACTATAAAGCTCTCAGCGCTGGTATGTTCGCTTTGTGTGCCCTCTTCTCTATTTGTCTTGTCGCCTCAACTCTCTGTGACGTCTCCTCGCTCCTGTGCTCTAGTTTTCCAATAATGAAACGCTAACTAGCCCAACTATCTATACTATTGCATGCAGTGAACGCTTGGTTGGTTCCCCCATAAACCCAATGCACATATATACATATATATTCGCTTAACGCGAAGCGTCAGTTCGGTTAAGCCAAACTTCTGCAGCCGTCGCTGACGCCTAACGCTCTGTTCATGGAGAGGCCCAGATCGGTTGACTTAGACGAGGCGAATATGACAGCTACACGAGAAGAAAGCGATGTCCTTGTGAACATAAACAACACTGTCAACACGGACTATGATGCGGAAGCCTGCAGGGCTAAAAACACCACCAGTGAAGCAATAATTGAGGAGGTCCTCGATGTGTCTCCGTAGGGTGGTAATAGGGGGCGTCCAAATCCACGTCGCAGCGCCGGCTCTATCTGGATAACAAAAACGGGTTTCGAAGGCCATGTTCTTGCTGGCTGCATTCGCGGGAAGTGGTTTGGGAGGCGGGAAAAGGTCATAGAGGCCAGGTTTAGACATCGCTTATTGGATCAGGACACTGCCCAGTAGCCACAATAGCCATCTACACACGTGACGAAGTCATACATTGGTTCATTCTTTTCTTCAAATTAAGGGTGCTGAGGAGCTTTTTAGTAAAATATAGGTGAAACGCCAGCTTTAGTGACATCGCACAAATTTTCACAGCGCTAGCAAACAGCAATAACTAAATACCTTAAGTAAAAGTGCATAATGCAGTACTTTCTGTCCGGGAAATCGAATAAACGTCTCTTTTTACGTCTGCTTTTTTGGTTTTAATGCTGTTTCACTTCATATTTACTATGCTGTATATTAGAACGCAACGAAAAAGCAGCTTTTGAGTATGATCACTTCTGTCAAGGCCAAAGAACAAATTTTCAAGGAGCTTTAGAGTTCGTATTAACGGGAGTCTACAGTATAACTGCAGTGAAAAGAAAAGAGGACGTTTTGTTGTGTATTTTTTTTTTCGGGCTGGTGCACTTTTCTCTGCTTATTTTTGCTCAAACTATGTACGTACATATTAGAATTGCTGACCATGCACTTATGCGGCGCCGTCGTGTTCTGTAAGCAATGACGCAAGGTTCCGAATTGGCCTACTGCCCCTTGCTAAGACACTGTTGGACGTGCACCCTGATCATCGCCCTACAAGTCTTCGCCATTTGTGCTCTCGTTGAAACCATTGCGCCCATTGCGGACAGCAAAAGCTGTCCTAACATTCACGACTCCCCGGAAGGCCAGTGCGGATATTTCAGGCTCGCCTTTAGTTTTTGCCTCTGTTGTGGCCTCGCCAAGGACACTGATGTATGTGGTATTAGAGAAGCGTAACTCATCACGCTTAACGTACCGCATTAGTGTGCCTTTTAAGGCGCTCGCCTCACGTGTTCCGTAGACAAAGGACGACCAACTCCGCGACACCGAAAAGCGCGATCATTGAAGTGCGTCTTTTGTTCCAGACAACCAGCTCTCTCTAACGACCGTTTAAGCAATAAACCTGCGTGGAAGAGGGGCTCCAGAGGATGCAGTTCAGTATTGTAATTAGCTTGCACACACCAAAAGGTCATTGAGTGGTCGTGTGAGAAAGAAGTGGAACGCGCAACAAAGTTTTCAAAAGGGCAGACGGCGCGAAAATCAGAAACAAAGGAAGGACGCTCGTTGCAACGCGCGGCGAAGTGCCTTATCTCCAGCAATTTGAGGCCCCACTGCTTTCGTATAATGAAATAGTGCCTTCCGACATTGTCCCCCAAAAAAGAATGTCTGTCGTCGGGAGTCTGAGCGGCGTCTGCAGCTTTGAAGCGAAGGTGTACACCAGCCAGGAAGCGACCAGACGAAGAAACAGAAACAGGATCCGCAAGCTTTTATTTCATTTTCTCTATGTCTCTCCTAATGGCTGTGAGTGCTATTTGGCATGCAAAGTAGGAAAGAATGGTAAGTAACATAGCGCGAATTTTGATGCAGGAGTGTTTCAAGGAGAGTGCAGAAAGGAAGTCACTTCTACTTTTATTTTTGTATTCACTCACAAAGATAGCCTATCCAGCGCTAGCTCTTTCCTTTTGTCTCGTCTGCAGAAAAGTGCAGACGAACTCGCAACAGGGCGGTGTCCGGTTCGTCCTATGCCCTCCATTGCGTACCAATTTACCGCTTTGGCTCTGTCTTCTGCTCGGCTCCTCTAGCTTCTCGGCTCTGCTAGTCGTCTGGAATTTCCATTGATTCTCTCTTTTCCTCGTTTCTTTTGTCGATACATTGGTACTTTTTCTTCCGCCTGTCGCCTCCGCCCTCGCTAAGCTTATCAGATGAACTACTCTAAACCAACGCCTCCGCGCTCCACGCGTTTCGTTGAACAAATCGTGAGCAGGTTGCCGACGATCTGCATCTTACATAGTATATCGGGCGCGACGCTTAGTTCGCTTCACAGTGTTGAGAGTTCCTCTCCGCTTTGGAAAAAAACCGAGACATTATACTGATTCTACTTTGTATCTGACCACTTTGCGAAGACGCAAACGGAATGATAAAGCATTTCGTGTAAGAAACGGGGGCGCGGGGTCACCGGGACAGCCCGAAGGAATACTGCATATTCCTGCATTGTCTGGTGCTTCGCGAGCCAGCTATATATAATCGTCCGCACTTCGCTAGTCAGGTGCATGTTTGAGTTCGCCTGCAGAGAGCTGCAGACGAAATCGCAACAGGGCGGTGCCCTGTTGGTCGTCTGCTCTTCCCTGCGTACTAATTTGTCGCTTTGGCATCGTCTTCTGCTCGGCTTCTAGATTCGCAGCTCTGCTGGTCGTCTGCAATAGCCATTACGTTCCTTTTATTTTTTTTTTATTTATGTTTCCAATTTGTTTCTCTTTGTCGTTAATACCTTTTTTTTTTTTTTTTGCCTCCTGTCGCCTCCGCCCTCACTCGATTTATCAGATGAGCAGCTCGAAACCAACAATTTCGTGCTCCACGCGCTTTTTCGAACAAATCGTGAGCAGCTTGCAGACGATCTCCGCGTTATGTATAGTACATATAGACGTTATGCTGATTCTCCTTTGTAACGAAGCCCTTCGGGAAGACAGGAACGGAATGATAAAACAGTTCGTGTAAAAGAAAAGGAAAAGACATGAGAGGAAAGGGGCCGTTAAAGACAGCCAGCCCTGAGTTTTATGTGCGGCACGTCTTCGAGCTAAGAAGGCAGAGTGTACGGCGCTCGCGCTTAGCGGTGCGGTACTCCTGCAGTCTTTCACCGTTAGCCACTGCTTGCCTCTAATAAGATTGACCGCTGCATTCTTGAACGTTCCTGCACTCGATGTTCCTTCCTCGGCTCTGCCAACAATTGCATGAAGGCTTCGATAGCTTGCACGTCACATCACGGACGCAGCTCCTCGCCGTGCTGATTCTCCAACATGGCGTCCATATGATGACGTCAGCGTATAAATTATTTTCACTGCCGAAGTTAACCTGCTTTCACTGAGGACGGAAAGCTTTAGGGGAGGACCCTTCCCTAAAGCGGTTGTGCTGGAGCCGCTCGAAACGCCAACGGACTCAACCGCCACGGACATTGGCGCCTAGGATGACGTCAGTGCAAGCCATCTATTGAGTCCACCGACGCCCTTCAGTCGTAAAGGGCCCTGCGTTTCAGTAATGCTTCTCGGTGATATTTCTAAACGACGATCAGTTGTTTGAGAAATTCACTCCGGCGCATTGGAGCATGCGCTGATAGCAGCGTGGTTTCGTTCAAGAATCACCGTATACATATAGAATCAACGTCATTGAAGCGCAGTGACCACTTCAGTGCAGTGGCAATACTGCAATCCATTTTCGTGGCGCAGAAATGGGGCGAAAACCTTTGAGCGTATTCTCTCACAGGGGTAACAGGGCAACATGGGCGAAGTGGCGCACGTTCGGGCGGGACAAGAAACAGCGCTAACAAAGACAGGAACGAGTAAATTAAGGTAGTTTCACACACCGAGCGCTCGCTCTCAAGTTCTCAGAGCTCATGGGCGAACGTGCTTTAATTACGTCGTCTTTGTCTTTATTGTCGCTGTATTTTTGTCAAGTATGAACTGCTACAGCGATAAATTTGGAGACAGTAGGTCTGGCCGAGACATTAGGTTAGGTTAGGTTACGCTAGATCAGGTTAGGTAATGTTAGGCTACAGCAGTAGGGGAAACAAGTGAAACAGTGGCTGGGAGGCTATAGTACGCGCAGTAAAGGTTGGCTGGAAGACTGGTTGTGCAAAGGAGGTGCACCGTGCAATAAAACGAATTTTATACGGTGGATAATGTAGCTTAAGTGTAAACGTATTAAAGATTTAAATGTGCAAGCAAGTCTTACAATACGAGCTTTGCGACATGTTCCGCCGCCCATTTCAAAGAAGACGCGTATTGTTATGGGCCTATTAGCCTGAAGATCATAATCATCATCTTCTTCATCATCATCGTCATCATCATCATCGCTGAGTCGTCGTGGTGCGAAGGAGAGTTCGGAATACGGGAGCAACCCCGACCACATTTCTCTACTAGACGCTTCTCCGCGACAAGTAAAAGTGAACCAAACCGCCGCCTCTCGACAGACGTAGTCACTGTATGCACTCTACCATTACGTATACTCATGTTCTATACCAGGGCAAAAAAAGTTTGTACGTAGGCCAGCTCAATGGCTGTACCCAAATGCACAGGAGCGGAGCAGTGTTTTTCTAATGACTCCTCGTCGTCGAAGAAAGCACTGAAGAGCATTATTGAAGCTCAGTGCCCCGTTTGGTGGAGAATCGGTGCTGTACATCGCAGGAAGTAATTGAGGCAGAGCTTATACAGGCGCTGAAAGACTTGGGGCCACAAAGCCCTGGTAAGAAAGTGAAATACTGACCGTTGACTGAAGTCGAGTCGTATCGCTATCTCGATATCACACGATCCTAAGGATCAGTCGGGTAATGCTGATAGAACACTTGGTTGTATCAAACGATGCCTACAGTTGTCTCTTCTTTTTGTCGCACCAGCTGTTCCAAAATGAACATTCGTAACATTCGTTCGCACAAAAGTCAAATACGCCTTCAATATCTGGAACCGTAAGCAAGAGAAGCAATACAGAGCCATGCAGAGCGCCTCTGATCAAGGTTTTACTGTTGTGCTGTTAAATCATTGCTTGACTCATGTCTTAGAATTGGGACACTGGTGAAAAGGCTAGGGGGTGTGCTGATTGTCGCGTCACCTACGGACAACATAATTAATTACATATCGCCACTTTCCCGGGCACCGGTACATGAAATAAAGGAACAGGTTTGCGAACGTTCTGTATAGCAAGGAAAAACAAACCATCATGTAAACGCACTGATTCAGGCACCTTTTATTTTATTATTTCCTCTCCTACGTGCCATTCCGAGCCCTTTTTGTCAGGCGGTTAGCGATGATACATCGAGGCATGGCCTCCAAGATTGGCCTCCAAGATTTCGGAGGCCATGACTAAAGGGAACTTTCACTTTGCCGCTCACTATATTAGACTGGGAAGGCTTAAGAGGGAAGCTCAACAACGAATATCTCAACAACCTTCAGTTTGCAGATGACAGTGTCTTGTTCAGTGTTACTGGGAATGTAGTGTAACAAATGATTGAGGACCTTAATCGAGAAAGTGTAAAAGTAAGGTTGAAAATTATTATGCAGAGGACAAAGGTAATGTTGAATAGCCTAGCAAGGGAACAAGAATTCATGATCGCCCGTCAGCCTCTACAGTCGCTGCAGTAGTATGTTTATCTAGGTCACAGGTCACTCACAAGGGACCCAGATCATGAGAAGGAAACTTACAGAATAATAAAAATGGGCTGGAGAGCTAGCGTCTGGCAGCTACCTTTCCACATTCTGACTGGAAGCTTACCATGCGCTGTCGTCGAAAAGAAAAGAGTACAATCGTTGCATTCTACCGGTACTAACATATGGGGCAGAAACTTGGAGGTTAACAACGAAGCTGGAGAACAAGTTAAAGACCGCGCAAAGAGCGATGGAAAGAAAAATGTTAAGCGTAACGTTAAGACACAGGAAGAGGGCGGTGTGAATGAGAGAGCAAATGGCGACAGCCGATATTCTAGTTGACATTAACAGACAAAAATGGAGCTGGGCAGGCTATGTAATGTGTAGGGCACATAACCTGTGGACCGTTATAGTTATGGGTGCCAAGGGAAGGGAAGCGCACTTTAGGACGGCAGAAAATTGTGGGGAGTGATGAAACTAGGAAATTGGAAACTAGTTGGAATCAGCTAGCGCAAGACAGGGTTAACTGGAGATCGCCGGGAGAGGCCTATCGCCCTGTAGCGGTCATAAATATAGGCTAATGATGATGATGATGAGCGGTGCGTCATTCGCTTAACCACCGGAGAGGCGCGTCCGAACTATGTCCGAAATTTGAGGCGCAGTTGTAGTACTGCGCTATGATTAAAGAACTCTCCGGAGCACTGCCGTCAAACGGCCATAAAAATAATACGACTTACTCCGTCGCGGCACTTTTCTCAAAGGCCTCGGTAATGATTTCAGGCGTGAGGAGCACCAACGAAGTAAAAATTCCGACCTATATAGTCAGCACGGGCTTCCATGCTCGTTAGCTTTAACTGCCTCTGCGCCGTTTGACGTTCACCGTCCCGTCATCATTCGTGTGGTTATCACTTGTCCTCAAGACCTAGAGGTACCGCCTATATGTATGCGAACGGCGAGCGCATGCTTGTCGAGCACACGGAGCACACCCTCTTGCCTCCATTGTACAACTGCCACGGTGCTTGAACTTGGCCGGTTCATTGCTGTACGGCAACCGCTACGCCGAATTATTAGAGTGCTCGGCGAGCCAAAAGTGCATATTTGATATCAATGCCTGTGCGCGCATGTTTGCCTCGCTTATACAAACACTTACGCTGAGTCATCGCACACGCGAAATCATTTGGACGTGCAACTGCTGCAGCGTCCCATTCCTCGCTGAATCTTTCCTTGCCTGTAGCGTTTACAGCTAGGCGCGACCACTTTGGGGCTTCCCGTAGTGCCACACTTCTTATACACGCAAGCGCGAAATGTGAGCACACGTCTGCTGTATACTGGCGGTATCTTTCCGAACTGGCCTTGTCGCAACACTTCGTGATCGAAATGTAAGCCGCGCGCCGGTTTCGAAAGCCTTCCTTGTGTCACTCATACTCGGAAGAGCCTGATTGGCCCGCGTGCGTTTACGTAATCAGTAGTGGTAAGTGAAATGAATTGTCTCTCGTATAACAAGCGCATCGACCCACGTGAGAGCACTCACGCCCGCATAGGGCAGGCTTTGTCGTCGTCTGCTGGCATTCCAGGCGGATACGCGGCAGGGCTTAACCGAAAGGGTCACCTGGACGCTCGCGCGCTTTCCACGTCGTCTGCATTCAGCACCACGTCGTCTGCTTTTAATCCTAGCCTTCTTCTTCGCGAAAGTCGGTCAGCCATCTCCGCGGAATGTTTCAGCGCTCGAAGGCCGGTGGATATTGACTTCTCGAGAATAAGTGCAGCGCGAAACAATAGCTAAGGCGAGAGAAACCTTTAAAAAAGAAAGTGAGAAAGGTTTGCTCGCGCTGACGACAAGAAAGAAAAAAGGGGGGCAAGATGGCGGCATCCCTTCGCGAAAGCAGACGGCGCACTCGGGTAACGTACAAAGTGATTTTCTTCAGCGATCGGAATTCCGGCACGTCGGCAGCCCGACCAGAGCGCCGCCGATTTGGGATTCTCAATACGCAGTCCCCGGTTTGACGCTTTCCTATGAGCGAGATATTTCTCTCGAATTGCTTGCTCTCCGAAAGCGATTCGAGAAAGTCCCACGAGAAAAACATGGTCGTTCTAGAGATAGATACGATTTTTCTTTCCTCTCCTGCTCGTAATAAGGTTTCTTCTTCTTCTTAATGAAGTTTCTTCTTTTGCTGCTGAAGTGGAGGGTCGTCGTCTGCGAATTAACAGCGGAGATGCCCTCGTAAAACTGAGGCGCGGCGCCCTCACATTTATTGCTTTCTTTCGATAGTATATATATAAAAAAATAATATAGTACATCGCGCACGCAACAAAAAAGAAAAAAAGATATTCCGTTCCTCGCGCACTGAAAATCTCGTCGCTTTGCGGTACAAGCGCGTAAAGTGTGGTATAAGCATTAAGCCGAGAGCCAGAGTCGTTCTCTCGCTGTGGCTTTTATCTCGTCTAAGCTGTCGAGAACGCAGGCAGGCAGGCAGGCAAGCAGCCACGTCGGAAAGACGGATAATTGACGAGCCGGCTTTACGCGTGAACGACCGTATCCCCCACTTTATGAGTCGTACGTCGCTGATTGCGGGAGATGGAGGGAGGAGATTCTTGGGGGGGGGGGGGGGGGGGGGGGGCAGGCAGGCCCTGTGCGAGAAGCATCTTCATTACCGTCAGCGCGCAAAGTCATCGGCGGTTCTCCTTGTGGACGCTTGGAGACGCTGGCGCAGTTTTTGTGTTTCCGAGTTTCTGAGAGAGAGAGAGAAAGAGAGAGGAGGCCACTATGCTCGTGTAGCACCCGTGTCACCACACGCATCGAGCAAGGCCTGACGGCGACACTGTGTATAGCTTGCAACCTCTGGCGGTGGTCTTTTGTGGTCGTTAAATGCCCGGAGATTCGCTAAGTAGGCTATATGCGTGAGCGCGACGTCGTTGAGATAGGCTTGAGAATGGTTTTGGAATGAAAAGCTGGGCTCACGCCCACCGTGTTCAGAACTTTTCAGCTTGTGTGTGTGTGTGTGTGTGTGTGTGTGTGTATGTGTGTGTGTGTGTGTGTGTGTGCGTGTGCGTGCGCGTGTGCGTGTGCGTGCGCGCCCATATGCCTTTACAAGCACTAGGGTGAAGCTCCAGGCCATGAGTGTGAAGTAGCACTCCCACACTATAATAAGCTGAGCGTATCGTTTAAAACAGAAATAACCAAAAACTACAAGAGTTTCCTAAGTGACTCGATTGACTGCGTGCCTGAAAACGGACGCGACGTGAGATACAGACCTTCATGAGAACCTCGGCAAGTCTTATGAAGAACTTATGAATAAATAAACACAATATCAATCAGTTGAGGCAGAATCGCCGACCCACGCACATATGTCCACTGCGATCCGCGTACTTCTGCTCCATTTACAGTCACCTTCTGCGCCACGATACGGAAGTTCCACTTTTCGCGTGTATACATATATATAGACGCATAAATATTGCAAAAGTTTATGTAGCAGCACCCGCGCAATAACCTCGCAAATTCGCACATCGAAAGTGACTGCATATCGAAAGCATATATTGAGATATCACATAGGCGGTCTCCGGGTGGCCTTGCCGACATACGAATCACCCATGCGTATCCTTGCCCTCAAACGCCTGTTTCGAGATATATTGGTTTCTGAGTTGGTCTCTATCTGGCTCGCGCTCGTTCTATCATCGCCAGGAGGAAGAACGTGCCGCTTGTTTGCGCGTAACACGGTAGCGCGCTCTCTGTAGCCGGGGACGCGAAAATGAGATTATTTGTGCCTTTCTTCCCCGCCCGTCGCGCGCCAATTCGGCGTTTATCGTCTTTTTCCGTCTGCCGTTATTTTGTGTGTTTCGTCTGCTTTTCCTTCTGCAAGTCTTTCCCACAAGAGCCGTATATGTAGTACGCCTGTTGCTCGCGGTCGTTTGCCTCTCGCCCCTTCGTTATTCGTCTGTATATTTTGTTATGCTGCTCGATATACACAGCCTTTGCCGTCTGTTTTTCGTCTGCTGTGTACTTTCACACGTATTGCCTGCCCGCCCCGCAGTCTCACGGTATCGTCTGCGGCTTCTCGCCGTCTGCTCGAATTCGAAAGCGTCTCGCAAGAAGACGACGGCCCCCGCGGGCGAAATATGCGGCGTGGATATGGATTGGCTTGCATTACAGATGAAACATCTCGATATGTGCACGATCGTGGATATTTTTTTATTTCTTTCGCTGCCGTGACAACTTGTTGCGCGGAACCACTTTTTTAGCGCCCGAGATCAGACCTGTAGACAACTAAACGTCCTTTGATAGGTGGCCGACGAAAAATATGCTCAGTAAGACGCCCCAAGAAGGCATAACATAAATGACATTAACAAGTGTGCCAGCGTGGTTCGACAAATCTGTAGAAAAACAAATTGGCTAATGTTGCCTTCGAAACTGGCTAGAAAGCAGCCAATTTCTAGAATACACTGTAAAATGATTTACACCCTTAAACGTGAATAAGGGTGTAAAGTCTTTTGAAGCGTACGAAGATGAAAATTCATTTACGTAGCTTGGTATTTCTTTAAAATAATAGCACTCGATCATCCACTCTGTTAGTTTGTTCTGTTGGTTGTAATGCACAGAACAGTAATTTTACGAAGTTGTAAACACTGTGCTTCATATTTTCTCGCCTACTTCCGGCAATATTTCCAAAGACGTGAGGCCCAGAATGGACATCTGGCTT
Source organism: Dermacentor andersoni (assembly GCF_023375885.2). Classification (NCBI taxonomy): domain Eukaryota; kingdom Metazoa; phylum Arthropoda; class Arachnida; order Ixodida; family Ixodidae; genus Dermacentor; species Dermacentor andersoni. Next base: position 121,809,584 of record NC_092820.1, read on the forward strand.
CAAACGAGCAGAATGATTCAGCTTTTTATCTGAAATGCAACACATTCTTGTTGAAATCTGTTTATTGGTTGTCCAGTAGGAGCGCATCTGCGTTCCACAGACATTTGAACAGGGAAATAGGAGTTGACCCCGAGTCTACAGAGCTTTCTCCTGTACCACATTCGATTAGGCGCTTTCGAGCGCTTTCGAGCGCTCTCGCGGTGCGGTTCTCATGTGGCTAATCGAAATCGAGCGGCAGGTACACGTTCGTCTGGTTCGTTCGGAGCACCGTGCTCCAGCTTAGACCGCTCGGAGGCGCTCTCACATTCGAGCTGCTGGTAGTGCGCGACCGAGACTCTGCGGAACTGCGATCACGTGGTTCCTCCGCGCTTGCTCTGGAAGCAGCCGAACGGTTCGGCACGGGCATGCTTTGTTCATGGCTCCGATGTCGAGAGGCCTCCGCATCGCCGCAAAGCGAGTCGGAGCGCAGTAGGAACCAGTCAAACGTGCCAGTAATCACCTACCGCAAATTATCTACCTATTTATCTACCTACCATCAATCACCTACATCGTGCTGCGACGAGTAGCAGCGTAGCATACGATCGAGCGAGGCCGGCGTGAGTGACGTAACTTCGCGGTGGTCTGCTCCCACGTGACCACGAACCATCTGCGCCATGACGTCGCGATACGTACAGGTCCTGTAAAACGAAACGGAAAGCGCAGAAAAGCTGTTGTAAATTATTTAGGGCGCTTTGAGGCTCGGCAGTATACTTTCTAAGGTGTCGATGACGAGGACCTCCATGTAACGCCAGAAAAAAAAAACAAGAAGACAAAAGAAAGAAAGAACTAAAATTAAAATTAAATTATGGGGTTTTACGTGCCAAAACCACTTTCTGATTATGAGGCACGCCGTAGTGGGAGACTCCGGAAATTTCGACCACCTGGGGTTCTTTAACGTGCACCTAAATCTAAGTACACGGGTGTTTTCGCATTTCGCCCCCATCGAAAGAAAGAACTCGAAAATGCCATGTGTTTACTTCTTTCTACAGACGAAATATAGTTTAAGGGCGTCCCTGGAACGAGTTGTTTTGCGCTCAAATGTGAAGGGCCTCAAGTTCACTGAAGTGACCGGCCGGTCATCGTTTCATTGAGAGCCCTTGTCCAGACATACTACGTTTTGAAAAGTACAATGAGAGATAAAAGTGGCCTCGTGTATATACGCGACGTTGTGAACAAGAGCCCATTCTGTCAAGGAGATAAGAACGGGGACGAGACTGCAGGAAGAGTGGATAAAATTAAGCCGAGCAGGAATGGCCGTTGTCTCTGCTTCGCCAAGCTCATCCCTAACTTACACTAAAGGCGGTGATATAAAGTTGAGCTGCAGCGGTATATTTCGCTTCTGCAACGGCCAAAAAACTCACTACCCGCCGCGGTATAGCATTTTCGGTGGAGTCGTACGTCATGTACTTTAGATTCAGATGCATGGCAAATAATTACAAGAGGTCAAAATTAATCCCGAGCCCTCTGCCGTCTCTCACAGACTCAGTGTTGCTTTGGGACGTTAAATCCATCGAATGAATCAATGAACGAATCGATCAACCAACACATCAATCACTTGATCAATCGCTCAAACATCCAATCAAATTTTGGCTAGATGCAGATTCAAACATTACCCTGCGGCTTCAACGTAAACAGCCGACGCCGGGCTTATTCTAACGATAAAAATAATCTGTCGAGCTGCAGCGAACGTATACTGCTTACTGTGCGTCTCGATCTGACGCTCCCACGACGCGAGTAGTGGCGACGTATTCAGGTCAAGTAAACCAAGACGGGTAGCTGTACTGTTATCGCCATATTAACACGTGTACACTGCGAAAGAAGACAGCATACAGGAGAGCCGCTGACATACGGACACGTTTTGTTGCGATAACAATCATGCGGGCGCTCGCGGCGCACTCGCGCCGTCGCCGTGCTGTCCCGCAATAGACGGCGCATGCGCGCGCGCCGCCCTCTTGTGGAGGATTCGAAGACCTCCGGAGAAAGGGGGTCGCAGCGCTTTTGGCTTCAAAAGCGATCAAGCCAGAGTGGACGCGTGCTCGCGATAGCATACGCCCCAAGTAAACTTCTGTCGAAACCAGGTGCACCGTACAAACAGCGCTGTCGCGTCGTGCATGCGCATGCGCAGTTGCGATCCTGGTGTGCAGCTGTGCGCACGACACACCGCGGAGGACACACGCACACACACTGGGTCCGAGCGGCACGGACAGTATATATATATATATATATATATATATATATATATATATATATATATATATATATATATATATATATATATATATATATATATATGAACGGCAAGTTACACTCGTTGATTCCTTTCCGTGGAAACGTTACGAAAGCCGCCGTGTTTTCCTTTCGGTCCGATCTCGAGCGCCATCGAGGATGCGATATGCCGGGAACGCCGCTGGCGGTGGCCATCGCCACTACGCTGGAGCATTCTGTGGCGCCTTCAGCGCGACGCTAAACCTTGGTATCGCTTTCAACGCTTCGCCTTCGGGCGCCAACTGCCTTTTTCTTTTGTTCGTTTATCCTACTGCCGCGCTCTATTCTTTGTCTTTCTGATCTAACATCTTGTTCTTTGCTCTTCCCTTCTTCATATCGTCCGTTTCTACGTCTATATCTCCCCTTAGCTCCTTCGTGAGGAGCATAGGCAGGAGTCGTGCCTCTTCCAGTGGCTTCCAGTGGCTTCCGACCGGATCCTGCGCCATGGTGTAAGATATAAGGCAGTATAGAATCTCCGGAAACGGACATCGCTTAAACCGTGACATGGCCGCTTATTCGCAACTGCTGAGTCTCACGGGTGTTTGGTTTTGATTTCGAACACCGGCTAAACGGAAGTAAACAAATTCAGTGGCGATTTAGCGGCAAATGTGAGAGAAATGCGTCAGGCATTGCGTCCCACTTCTTAGAGCTCCCGGATCCGCGATTTAATTAAGCCGCGTTCACGACATTGCAATGTGTTGTTCAGAACCTCACTGTGTGTGTGTGTGTGTGTGTGTGCGTGTGTGTGTGTGTGTGTGTGTGTGTGTGCGTGTGTGTGTGTGCGTGTGTGTGCGTGCGCGTGCGCGTGCGTGCGTGCGTGCGTGCGTGCATGCGTGCGTGCGTGCGTGCGTGCGTGCGTGCGTGCGTGCGTGCGTGCGTGCGTGCGTGCGTGCGTGCGTGCCAGGTGACCAGCTCCCCACAGTTTCCAAACGATCACTTCTCGTCCACCACGACACTCCTAATGCGAACGCATTAAAATATTACGAAAAATGAAACTGAGCGGCCATTATCTTCGGCATCGCGACAAGCATCACTGTTAGCGCCTTTCCTTTTTGGCATTCCTGAAATACATAGGATGTCTACGAATTCTGGACAGCATCGGATACAGTCTACGCAGACAGCCAAGGAGACAGTCGAGACAGCTTCGAAGCCATGTAATGGAACGCGTTTCGAGCCGGCGGCACGGAAACTCCCGCACAATGCCTCTCACGCTGGAGACGAAGATCAAAGTTGTCGATGATTCCGATCGTGGTTGCCCTCAATAAAACGTTTTCTGTTTTATTATTATTAGGTGGCTCTTATTTGTTTTCTTCTTTTTATTGCGCTGCTAACTCTAGCGAACGGCTGCGTGCAAGTGCGAAACTTCGTAGGAAGCTTTGTGATAACATCTGCTACACATCTATTATTTATCAATAATGCGGGTTCGAAAGGAAGTTAATTAGCGCTGGATGCACCAAAACCGTGATCTCATTATGAGGCACGCCGTAATGGGGCTCCGGCTTAATTTAGAGCGCCTGGGGTTCTTGGACGTTCACCCAATGCACGGTACGCGTTCTTTTCTTCTCTTTTCTTTTCTTTTGCATTTTGCCCTCATCAAACTGCGACCGTCGCGGCCTGTATTTGATCCCGCGACTTCGCGCTTAGCAGCGCAATGCCCTAACCTCTAAGCCACCACGGCGGGTCCACTTCGACAGGAGCATCTTCTGCACCTTTAAGCTCAATCTCTCGGTAAATGAAATCACCTGACGAACGGAACTTGTTTCCCTCGTCCCCTGAGAGGTTCCGTTTATAACGAGATTTCGCTGTAACGGTATTTTGCACCGCCTCGATCCTTCCCTTCAAGGTTAAAGCGCAGCCATCTTTGCCTGCTTCCTTCGACTTCGCGTGGTCGCCACGTACGGCTGTGTGACGGAGTAAACTGAACCAATTCCAATGAAGCGGTGTTGCAAATTATGTGCCCTCAGGATGGTTCTTATTGTAGGCTGTTATGGCGCGCCGATTCTGCAGGGACAGTCCAACTTTGCAGCACCCCCACTCCTCACAACGTTAAGCAACATAAAACCAACCCCCCACCCTCCCCAAAAAAAGCTGCCGATGCAGTCGCATATCTCGGCACATCTACCGGGAAGCTTATCGCTTGACTTTGATAATCACCCCCTACAGTGTCCACCCTATTTTGTATCTTCTTGCGTCTGTATTTGTTTCCCAAGACAAGGGAAACGTAGTCGACAACGACCGGAAATTAAATGTAATACGCATGATGAGGTTAGAAAATTTGCAGCTGCAAAACAAGCACTCGTCTGACGCAAAGCAGGGGTATGAAGACAGCCGGAAGAGAAAGAGAGAGCAATGAACTTTACTGCACAAACGGGGCTTTCTATCCAAGGTATCCTTCGCGGTGCAGCGAATTCAATTACGATGATGACGTTGAGCACGGTGATTACGATAGCGACGATGCTGCTGGGGACGATAAGAATGAGACCCGTGACTTTGGCGCACGTTGAAGACTCCCGGAGTCTGTCAACAGAGGCTTCCTGGGTGACATGGTTGGTGCGCGTGGTCCAGGCTGGACAGCCAACGGAAACGGTAACTCGGAGACGACCGGCTGTAACCTACACCGTCTGGTCCGCGACCCGCCTGCGGCTAGAATTGCAGTGCATTGCAGTCATACAGCGCGAGTTACGACAACGGACGCGCTATTCGTCGCGTGACGCTACAGAAGTGCATCTGGCCAATGCGCTTCGCGTGGTTAGCGCTTTGCGTCGCAACGGACGCTGCGTTTTATTTTTTCCGGACGAGCAAGCTGCATGGGCTCGATTCGAATCGATCATCGGCGTGTCCGGTCTTTGGCTGAGGGACAAACGCGCACTAAGCCTGCTCAGCTGGCGAAAGCTCACCTCTCGCGACCTTCGCCTTGCCCGGGAAAAACCACTCGCGCAACTTCATTGAATCACGTGCGTCACAGGTGGTATGCGCCAGCAGCTCGGTGGTTCTAACGTGTAGTCATTCAAACACCTACACGACCAACACAAATTGAATGCCTCCCTCAATTTTCTATCTATCTATCTATCTATCTATCTATCTATCTATCTATCTATCTATCTATCTATCTATCTATCTATCTATCTATCTATCTATCTATCCATCTATCTATCTATCTATCTATCTATCTATCTATCTATCTATCTATCTATCTATCTATCTATCTATCTATCTATCTATCTATCTATCTATCTGTCTGTCTGTCTGTCTGTCTGTCTGTCTGTCTATCTATCTATCTATCTATCTATCTATCTATCTATCTATCTATCTATCTATCTATCTATCTATCTATCTATCTATCTATCTATCTATCTAAATTCTGATTCCTAATCACGGGTAGCCCGACAGGTAGTCCAAATTCGAAAACACGTTGACAGCTCCACACACTCCATCCTTTGGTTCCCTGCACACGTCGGGGCGATTGAGGGGGTTCCTCTGAACCTCAACGAGTCTGCCCACGAGGCTGCGCGTGGCTTTACCGACCGCCCAGCCCTCGGATCGGGTGACTCTCCCCCCGGACACAGAGACGCTCATATCACGCACAATGAAATCATTAGATTATTTTACTTAGAGAGAAGGGTTTTCCCGCCGCCGCATTCCAAGCTAAGCATGCCGCAGGCCGTCACGCACAGACTCTTGCAAACTAACTCCTACCCAAATACGGCGTCCCTTAACGGCATATATCCTGGCATTTGCCCGTACTCTTCTTGCGCGGCCTGTCGTGAGGCGGCTACTTTGTCTCACACGCTCTGGGAGTGTGGGTCGTTCGGCCAGAAGTTCATCAAGGAAGAGTGGGACGCACTCCTGCTAAGTCCCGTCTTTGAAGACCAAGTCCTGGCCGTCCAGCGCGCCCGCGATCGGGCCGGCAGGCTAGACCTGCCCGTCCCCTCGTGGGATTAGCCAGGTGCACGTTTTAGCGCGTTTTGCTGGACCCAAATATAAGTTTATTCACTCACTCACTCACTCACTCACTCACTCACTCACTCACTCACTCACTCACTCACTCACTCACTCACTCACTCACTCACTCACTCACTCACTCACTCACTAATCACAAGGACCCGAGGAAAAGATCGGTGCGCTACTTCTTTTCCTGAACCGGACCACAGCTCTACCGAAGATACATTAGAGAACAGATACTGTAGCAACAGATGCTGGTGCCATGTGCCGCTAGGAAGGCTATAAGCCACCGCTCGGCATTTCTTCCGCCACGCCCGTGCATAGATGTAAACAACTTTATAGAAAATCCGGCAAAGTTTAGCGACCCGGGCTCAGGTCTCCCATGAGAGGACTTCGAGACCTTGCCTCGTCGCCGCTTCTCGGGCCCGCTGGACTGCCCGCTCTAGCGTCTTGAGCTTGCGGCTGCGCAGAGCGGCGGCCCACTTCTACGCAAGAGCCTCCGGAGCTACTGCCATTTTAACTTATATATAACAGGACACTCCCACGACACGTGCGAGAGCGTCACTCTATAGTTGCCCGACACAGCTTGCAAAGAGCGCTCGGGTATACGCCCTCCAGATAGACAGCGCCACCGGTCCTCCCATTGATAAAAATGATTTTTTTTAATTATTATCGTTTTACGGACAACGTGCACTTCTAGTTTGTTCCGGACGCAAGCCGGTAGAGCGCTCGGTTCAAACACGGCACTAGACGAAACGGGACCTGCTCAAATCATCGGTTCCTTCGCGTTGGAACCGCACCGCAAATTGCCACCTCTGCGCTAAATTATTTGTGTCGTTAACGAGAACGCCGTCTAGCCGGAAGAACCATCTGGATCCGTCTCGCTTATCGACGTCACATTCGATGTAGTCAGTGGGCACCCAGCGCAGAAGCCAGAGTCCACTGACCAAAACGAGACCGCTCGCCGAAATGTCTGCACCGGGCTAAGCCCTTCTTCACATCTTTACTCACTGTTCATCCATTTCAAGTCCCATCTATACTTCTGAACCCTTCGTTGCAGTCTTTGACTTCGGGACCCTCGTCTATATATTGCCTGTTACCCATTCATTGTATTTAAAGAATGATAAACTGAAACTGAAACTGGTGACTCTCGGCCATGGTGATGACAGTGTTGCTGTTGTTGTTGTTGTTGCCTTAAAGCATGGCTCGTGATGATTATTATGCCCGTGATGATGATGATGATGATGATGATGATGATGATGATGATGATGATGATGATGATGATGATGATGATGATGCCCAGATGATAGTGGTGACCGGTCTTCGAACGAACTCTCATTTATATGCTCTCTCGTTGACACTGACAGTCGTTGATAGACTGGTCGTAGCCATTTTTTTTCGCCTTGTTTCTTATAGTATACGTGAAAAGAAGTATACTGACAAAATATCTTCGACCTTCCATTTTATGCGTTAAGGGAAGATTCAAGCCCTCTAAACTCTATAGAAAAAAAAAACACTGGGTTACGCCAGAGCAAGCTAAAATAATTTGGAACAGTACTCGCTTTTAGAGGCTGGTTGAGTTTAGTTATACCCCCAGCATATGGATGACGTCATGACACACACTCGCTCGTTTCCGCTCTTGCGATCGCTCCTTTCGATTCGCCTGCACCGTTTCGGACTATATAGTTCACGAGCTTCTGCGTTTCACCAGTTCAACGTGGCGGCAGATCTTGCACGTCGCCATTCGTTTCACTCAGTGCAGTCTTCGTGTAGTGCAGCGTTCGCGCCGGAGTTGCCCTGCAGCGCGAGCAAGAATTGACACTGAACTGGCGAGAAATATTATTGCACGAAGTGTAGGGCGATATGGGAATGAACCAGCTGCGACTTCCGCATATCTGCACAGTCGAAAAAGAAAACCATCACTTTATTTAATTTTTTTCGGACGACGTCATCGTATCAAACCTTACTGATACACTCCACCAGCAAATTTTGTTCTATAACGCCGGGACAACGTCGATGATGCCTGGTCCGGCATTCCGAGACCAACTTTAGCGTCAAATTAAATCTGTTGTAAGCGTCTCCCCACCATCATAATCGCTAACTTTCATAGTGCGATAAGCTTGCGTGTGACAGAGTTCCTTCAGCTTCTAAAATAAGTGTCGGTACTCTTTGAAGCCATGCATTTACGGACGTATTTCTTCATTCCGTACTTCCATACGTACGCTGGCTCGTTTTAGCTCGTCTCGAGTCACAAGCGTTCTTTTTCCTCCTCCTCGCACCGTTGCCGCTTGTCGCGACAACCTTCGGGCGCTTCGACCTCCTGCCACTTGACTCGAGAGAGCTCAATCGAAAAAAGGAAAGAGAAAGATGCAGAAGAAGCGAAGGGTGGGAAAGGGGTTAAGAGATTGAAATCGTTTAATCGGTTTTTTTCGCAATAAGTGACCGATAACGTCTATTCAGCTGCAGCGCGTGCCGCCGGGCAGAGGAGAGGAAAAACGTAAGTGCGATTTTTCTACCGCAGATCTCGAAAACTCGTCACTGCCACCCCCCTCTCCTATAGGCGCCTTGTGCTCTCTTTTTTCAAACTGCTTCCGAGGGCTTCTTTCTTCATTTCTGCAACAGGGTGAAAGAAGAAGAAAAAAAAAATGCGCAGACGAAAAAGAAAGAAAGAGCTCGGGATGTGTCGTACGTCTGCTTCTCTTACCATACCCTCTATTTCTCTATCTCTCTCTCTCACTTCTGTCCGTTCACGTGTTACAACCTCGTGCATATTTCAAGCACACGACGCGCGGAGGGCAGATTGCACGGCTCCGTCTTCAATGTCGCGCTCGCGGCGGTAAACCAGTGGTGCGAAGCTGTGGACTGAAGGCGCGTGTGCCGCGGATCTCTTTTTTCCGTTTTCGAAACATCGTCTGCACCCAACCTGCTGTGGGAAGGCCGACGTTCACTCCCGTGTCGTCTGCTTCGTTTCTAGTGCGTTTGTCTGCTAGTCCGCTGTCACCAGCTTGCGACGTCGTCTGCTCGTGGAGTAAAACACCCATCTTAGCGAACTGCCTCCATCAGGTTGTGAGTACGAACTTCGTTATTGAATTTCTGTTGTGCTAGCGTGTAGACATGCGCGTTTCTTTTTTCTAATTCTGTTTAGTTGGAAATTCGATAGTTCGTCCGTGTCGTGCCGAGTACGCTGAATAAAACAAATAAGTGCATTGGAACGAAACTTCCAAGACGCTGCATTCTCATTGTACCACTTTGTAGTTCCTTTTTTCAAGCATTTATAACGTGTGGCATAAGACCGTTATTAGATGTCGACATCCTGTCTCATCAACTTAAAAATATTGGCTAAATATAATGGAGGTGTACTCCCATTTATTTTAGTAGCCACTGCAGATTGCCCTACATTGCAAGTATTTAACCATTTGGGTTCAGTGTGGCAAATAAGTTACATTTTTAGCTCTGCGGTCTCAAATTTCACAGAGAGTGACTGCGCGGCGTCTCTCCTCAGCCCTCTAAGCGAAGCAGAACATAGCGTACATCGTAAAACACGTCCGTCTGCTTTTGGGACTCAGTTGTATATCGTCTGCGTTTCGCCTGAACTCGCCTGCTATATCCCACCGCCCACGCTCTGCGTCGTCTGCTGTATATTCTGCCGCACGCAAAGACACGGCAGAAGGCATGCAGCGTCGTCTGCGTCACAGGCTCTTGCGTTATGCGCAGCCTGGCGATCTTTTTTCGCGCGCTTTCTTTTTCTATCCACTCGTTCCTCGGCGTGTGCGAAACCCGCAAGTTCCTAACGCAATTTTCTGTAGGAACCGACTCGCGTGAAAGCGGCCTCTTTAATGACGCATTCGCTAGAAAGCCGCCCTGAATATCTCGCCCACTTTGTGCTCCCGACGCCGAAAATACGCGCGCGCGTATCGAAAGTTAAATAATAATAAAAAAAGGTCTGCTTCCATAGTCCGCTTCGTATACAGCCGCGTTTGGAGCAGACTATACAGACGCGGAGGAAGTACGCGCCATCTATGCCCATCACGTCATCGGCGAGAATATATATGGTCGCGTGAGGTGGATTTCGAATGTCAACTCGGTTCGCAAGGGGCATCCTTCAAGCACACGGCGTTGTTCTCGCTCGTAAAAAATTCGCGATGGGGCATCCGCAGCTCCATTCCTAGAAAAAAAAAAAAAACGTGTGGTCGTGCAAAAGGCCGTTCGCCTGCCGAGATATTGCTCTGTTACGCAATTCGCCGTCAGGTATTTCGTCTGGACGAGGGCGACTTCACGGAACGTGGTACTTCTGCGACGAGTGACCGCTCGTCGAAACGCGCGGACAACGCGTGTGGCGTGCAAAGAGAACGAATAGCCTGTATACAAAAAAAGAACAAATAATTATGCACATTCCACGCACTGCGGAAATCGGTGTACGTGAAGGTTTCATGAGCCAGCGAGTCGAGATGGCGCTTTACGACTGTAGAGACGCGCTGCAGATTTCAGTGATGAGTGCGTCCCTCCATATGGTCGACCTTGCAGAGAAAGCGACACCTTTATTCGGCATTGAAAACGTGTTGAATCGCGAGAAACGTCGTGTTTGCCCTTGCAGAAACGCACCACAGTGTCATAGTATACATACGATGAGAGACGCGCTGCAAACGTGTCGTATTCTACGAAATTCAAAGAGAGATGTCGCTTTATAACATATGCCCTGCATCTAATTATCCGTTGACATATGTGAACCCCATACGCTATCATGGGATTATTGTATGTGCAGCTTATGTATTTTTGAATGGATCAAGTGATTTATACTACTCGGAATAATTCACCATCAGCACAAACTGAAACACAAACTGGAAAATAACTGATCAGAACGCCTGCTACGAGTAAATACAGGGAAGTGCGATGTGTGGAGTAGTCTGTAACAGGTCTGTAATCAGTCTCTAAGCGTGGAGTAGTCCCAGGCGTACGTTTTGGAGGCTGAATTAAGACCACTGTTACAAATGTAAGTGGAAGTGGAAATGCAACAACGAATCGGAGTATAGTTTTCGAATTGATCGGGTTTTAGTTTATGCTAATAGTACGTCAAGAATGAAATGCGCGCGCGCGCGCGCGCGTGTTTGTGTGTGTGTGTGTGTGTGTGTGTGTGTGTGTGTGTGTGTGCGTGTGCGTGTGTGTGTGTGTGTGTGTGAGGACTTAGCACAACGGCATGCGGGCTCTGCGAGATAAACATCTCTTGACCCTTTTCGCAGCGATCCCGTGGGCGCTGCCATGTTTGATCACGTGATGACACGCCCATTGCTTGCCTCAGCTGCCTCCGTTGCCTCCGTGTTTACAATGGATGTGTATGACGCTGACGCAGCTTCACAAACCTCTGTTTCGGAAATATCGTAGACGGTAACTGGGTGGAGGACACGAAGCTTCGGCCACAGCTTCAGTGAACATGTAAAAGCGCTTTCGGAGCTCATTAACCAAACGGCGCGAGCAGCGTATATGATGGTTGTTCTAAAATCGGGGCTGAATATGTTTTCCAAACTATACAAACTTTCCACTTATGAATTGAACTAGGATCAGCATGTTTTTCTCTTCGTTCTTTATTTGGCAAATGCTTTGAAGCAGCGGCTTGTTATGTTCTGACTCACTAAAGTTTTTCGGTGCGGTTACTTTCTAATTATATTCTGCCTGTTCACTCGCGGGTGTGCTCATTTCCGATAGATTTGTTCTTACTGCGCAGAAGGCATGAAACGTAGCTGTTCTGTGCATTGCAACACCTTGTAGCAAAGACGCATTGTCGCTAGTAACTCGCTTACTCTTGTGAACCGTCACGAAACATTCAGCTCCGAATATTCGTGTGCTGTCGGTGTGGTCCGTGATTTATTGTGCGCGCAAAGTGTGCATATATTCAATTGTGCGCTCATTCACTTATTCTTGATACGTTGATGACAGATTGGGCGTAAGTTTGCGTACCAGTTGGGGTAGGCGTGAATAAAGAACTCGTGGGAAACTCACTGTGATAAGAAGCGACGCTACTCCCTTTGCCATTGTTTGACGAATGGCATAATACACCCCGCGACCAACAAATGCGGTGAATGATTCGTTTCACGATTTATTCGCCGGAAAGGCGGTACATGTATGCAGGAATGCAGCTTATTGTACTTCAACCTAATTGTCTCCTATGGTTACGCAATATTGAAAGCGCGCGTGTAGAGGTGTCGCATACTTTGGGCGAAGTTAGGCAGGCTGTTGGATGCAGTTGAGTTCAGCGTTCGCGTTGGGTTCATGTTAGCAACGCTCGAAAAACCGTTGTGGTTTTACGTGTTTCTTCTAGCGAGGGAAAAAAAAGGGAAATAATCGGCCGGGGCCGCGAACGGTGGCTGGCCAGACCTCGGTCTTCAATGAGCTGACCGTTAATTCATTAATGACAATTCAACAATTCATTAAACGTATTTATTGATTCCAGGTAGTATACTTGGGAGACATGGTCGTCACCGCGCGATCTGTGCACCGGGCTCGTCCAGTTAGCAATGCTCGAAGGAAGGAAAGAGAAAACCAGAAGGCAGGAATGTTAACCAGAATAACGTCCGGTTGGCTACCCTACAACGGGGGAATGGGAAAGGGGAAAACAAAGATGACGGGAAGAGAGAAGAGGGAAGGAAAGGAGGAAATTAGCGGTGAGTTCGCTGACGCGTGTGGTCTAATAGCTATTGCGCTAATAGTCACGGGGGTTCACACAAGCCCGTCGTCCTCAAGAAGCACAAAAGTGCCTAGCAGGGCTCGAAAGTTTCATATTACATAGATAGCCTTCAGAACGTGACATCGGGTCTTCTTTTTCTTCTCGCACCTGCGAAAGGCTCCGCACTTATCCAACGCTGGCCCACAACACTGTGTGAACAAAGCTGGAAAACACATTTTAAAAGCACGACCTCCGCTAAGTGGAAGCCGGCTTTCTGAAGCAGGTGTTCGCGACCTCGAATCGGCACAATGCCGGAAAATACTCGCTCGCTACAGAACACCGCGTAACGAACAGGGACTGTGCAATACTTCCCGCGAAGCAACGCCCTGCGGCAGTTATACATGCAGACAGCATTATAAGCAGGCGTACAGCTATGTTTACTTTGTTTTTTTTTTCGTCAACGAGCCACGATAGTTTATCGCTGTTTATGTGCAGAGTCGCAGGTAGATTTCTGGGCACTTCCTTGCGATTGCGTTTTTTTTTTTCGGACTGAAGCTTACTCATTTCTCTTCAGGGACTGTTTTTCCACATGAGGGTCTGTGTCATAGTTATTTTTTTAAAAGATAGTATACATCAAAATTTGTATGCAAGTCCACGGGTATTAGTGAAGGTGGATTTTCGTAAGCTTCGTTCTCGTGGCTTCGAACGGCTTTGCGACTTCGTATGTCGAAAATTTTCCGCGTAATGTTTCGGCGTTTCGAAAAAAAGTACGCTTTCTTGGAAATTTAGGGAAAATTAAGGGTGACTCAAATAAGGCCGCAACAACGTCCGAAGCCACAAGCACGGTGGCTGCAGCAAAATCGCACATTACGTGAAACTACATTCGTTGTATCCGATATTTGTTATAAGCATGTATTCGTTACTTGCTGACGCATTTAATAAACTTTTTGGGGGGTTTCCTTCGTTATACTCGTGTTCCTTGTATATTCAGATATAGCAGAATGACAGCAGCACCAAATGTCTATCTAGTATTCTTTTCTTAACCTTGTGCTGTAATGTGGCCATAGTTTTGCCTGGCGGGGCTACACGGATGGACTTACGAGGAAGCTGCAGCTCGGGCCCAACTCCGATGCCATCCATTCAAATACATGTCAAACGTAGAAGTTTTTTTCTTCTGAGATAACACCTAGACTGATTTTAACAGTCTAATGCATTTGAAAGAGAAAGTTAAATCCTATAGGGACTGTTGAAAGCATAATTTTGACTTAGGGCATGCCCTTTTTTTTCTTTTTTTACAAGAATTGTCGAAAACTGGCAAGTTCGAAAAAAAAGTAGAAATACAAAGCTCACAAATACGCAACTTTGCACCGAGAACAGATATGGCAGTTCTGTAGACTGCATCCGTTAGAACACTTAAAGCGGACAAATTCGATTATTTTTTTAAAGCTTACGTTTAAAGCTTACGTCATTGTCAAGTTTATTGTCATTTCGCAAGTTTCAGCTAGTAACGCTCCTCGGGGTACAATGCAGAAGCCGAGATTTTTTAAAAAAAAGGAAAGGCAGGCAAAAGAAAAGAAAAGCGATGAACAATGCATCGAACACAGCGGTTCTGCATATAGTTGCGGCGACAGCTGTATACAATGTATTGTCACGTTTCACCGATGTTGCCGCTGCTTCGAGCCTCGGACGAAAACCACCCTCTCGATTCGCCTTTGTTCTCTGTCGCCGCGGAGGCGCCCCACGAAAACCTTCCAATCGAGGCTTCTACTATTCAGTGTCGAGGCCATGTCGCGCTTCGTAGAGTCACTGGACAATGAACGAGACGCGTCGGCTTTCGTCGCAAAAGGCTGAAATGCGGGAGAGCCTGAAGGAAACTAGAGTGTTGCAGGAGCCCACTTTATCAAAATGAATATACATTGTATATATATATATATATATATATATATATATATATATATATATATATATATATATATATATGTGTGTGTGTGTGTGTGTGTGTGTGTGTATGGCACAATGCGCTACCTCATCCATAACTGTCGTCCCGCCCTCCTTCCCTCCTCGCTCCCCCTCCCTACCCCCTCTATGTGTGTGTGTGTGTGTGTGTGTGTGTGTGTGTGTGTGTGTGTGTGTGTGTGTGTGTGTGTGTGTGTGTGTGTGTGTGTGTGTGTGTGTGTGTGTGTGTGTGTGTGTGTGTGTGTGTGTGTGTGTGTGTGTGTGTGTGTGTGTGTGTGTGTGTGTGTGTGTGTGTGTGTGTGTGTGTGTGTGTGTGTGTGCGCGCGCGCGCGCCTTTCTCACGTGCTTTCTGTCGCGTGAGGCAGGCCGCGCTGCGAGTACTTATGTGCGGAATAAAATCACGTGACCCTCCTGCTGCCCGATAACTGAGCACCGCGATTAGCCGTGGGCCGAGGCCTTCGCGATGCGTCACCTGTTCTTCGCCCGGACGGAGTCGAAGCCGCGCCAGTTTCCGAGGGCTTCTGGTGACGGCCACGATTGCCCCCTCGCTACTTAATCCTGGGTGCCCCCAACCCGTCCTGCGCCTTTCATTGCACGTAAGCGCATCCGTATCGGTTTCCTTCTTTATATCTTCTTATTAATTTATTTTGTTTAATTATTTAGCCTCTTATTTTTGCTGACAGGTCATTCGAAGGGGTGCATTACATTGTAGCTGCACATCATTCTTATTGAGTGGGGCCTGCGCAGTATGTGCACTATTTATTTATTTATTTATTTACTTTGTAGGTAATTACCGCTTATAATTTATTTATTTATTTATTTACGATCGGACTCTGCCGGTTTGCTGGAGCATAGCCAGCAAGCGTTGAGGCAGCTAGAAATTATTCAATAGAAAACGGGCGAAGAGGGGAGGGGCGAATAGGAGGGGCGCTTAGGACTAGTCATGCCAAAAGCCGTTATACAGATTCTTTTGCGTTTTTATTGAGTTGTCCCGCATGCAATGGACTCTCTATCGAAACACAACTGGATGTCGTGAGTGAGCGTGGTTCATTCCGATATACCTGAGTGAGAGGTGATTTAATAAAGCGAAGCAGTTTTTCATACGAAAGCACTATATGCCCAATTAGGCGAAAATCCGTCGGCGTAACCGAAAGATGGTACTAAGAATTACCGACGCCGCAAAGAGAAGAAAAAGATATATACGCGGATCCCACGCACTGTAGGAATCGATGTAAGCGAAGCTTTCCATGCTGTTTTCATTGATTTACGATAATTAGCGGTGATGTTGACGGCGAATGTGTAATTTCTTCAGCGTTTAGTCCAGTGAGAGAGTGTTGGGTTGATGTTAAACGTTACCTTGCGTGCACCAGTGCTGTTTGCCTGCGTAGTAAGAACACACAGCTTGAGGCGTTGTTGTGCGCCGTTGTTCATAATCTCAGAGAGGGTTGAGCATTGTCATTGCCTCACGTGACGCGTCGCCTCGTGGCAGAAGTGTTAAACCTAAATTGAATTATGGGGCTGCCCGTGTCAACGATCATGTGAACGATCGAATTATGAGGCGCGCCATAGTGGCAGACTCCGGATTAATTTTGAAACGACTCAGCGTGGAAGTTCGGGCTTGTTGGTAATTCATTAAAAAAAAAGGACACAGCGCAAGAAAGACAGAGACACGAGAGAGAGAGACATTATGCACAGCGCTGTGTGCGTGTCGCTGTCTCGTGTCCCTGTCTTTTGTTTTTTTTTTTTTTGCGCTGTGTCCTTTCTTTTTCCAACTTTATAATTTTGAATCCCTGTAGTTTTCTTTAACGTGCACCTAAATCTAAGTGTACAAGCGTTTTTGTATTTCGATCCCGTCCGAATGTAGCTGGCATGGTCGGGACTGAACCCGCGAGCTCGGGCAATGCCATATCCGTCAAGCTAACGCGGCGGGTACAGAAGTGTTAGTTTGACGTTCGACCGAAGCAGTGTCTCCAGACCCTACGGTGTTTTAACGCGGCTTTGCGTCCGCACGCCCTGCGTCCGTTGTCCGCTCGACCAATTTCCATGGCGTTTCCTTTTCAGAAATAGCTCAAAAGTACCGTATAACTTCATTTTGCCAGCAACCGCTGTTTCCTTGCCTTCTCGCGTCATATCTTCTCCCTCTCCCGCCCTCTCCCCCTGTTTGGGCACTGCGAGAGTGGCAAGGCTGTTACTAACTCGTTTCGAAACGGCGTCGCTTCTACCCATTCTCCGCCTCCTCTCGCCCCTCTTCTCTACCATTCTATTTATAAGCTTCTCTCTGGACTTGCACGTTAGTAGAAAGGCAAGCGCTGCAGTTTCCGCAGTGCTTTCTAATGCGATATTAACGCGACAGCGTTAAGGGCCATGTGTCGCAGAAAATCTGGTGTCGGCGTCGGCGGAGTTGTCCGTGAGCGAAAATTTCCGTGTACATATTTAGGTATATGCATATGCCACGCTTCGCTGTATAATGCTTAAAAACACAGCGCTAGAAACGTACACCGTACAACAGAATAGAGGATGAAAAACACACGGCGCTGACTTACAAGTCAGTGCCGGCAGTTGTAAGTCTAGCGCCGTGTGTTTGCCATCCTCTGTTCTGTTGTACGGTGTACGTCTTTTGCGCTGTTTTTTTAAACATTATGGAAAACCATCAACTCGCCCAACCTGCTGTTCTTCTTGCTGCGTATGCGGGTTATTTTGCCACACCACACTATCACTAAAGTTGCTCATACCTTGCCTTACAAGTTTGTCGCGTCGACTTTCCCCTCTGCCACGCTCCTTGCTTGTATATACACGTGTATTTTCCTTAATTAATTGTCTCCTTTAGATGTACTATCAGGCGCCATTTACAGGATTTTGATATCATATTACATTGCTGAGTTAAAGAGTTGTAAACTTCATAGTTTCGTTTTCTGTAACCCGAAAGAAATGTTGCTGTCCCTTAGTATAATAACCGAACGAGTATTCGACAACTTCGATTAGCGAATTCTCGAGTCGAATGTGAATCGAATACCAAAAGCTATGGTATTCGCATTAGAAATCTCGAATATTTGCACTGCCCGGTTAAAGTAGTTCAATAAAGTAAAATAGTTACACATAACTCAGGGTAAGAAATTAGTACGGTAATTAGTCATTGTGGCAATTACGCTGCTGAACTGCCTTCTCAAATCAGTATTTAAGGGCATCAGCTGTGAACGCACTTCTAATTGTGGGGTTTAACGTCCAGAAGCTACACGGTGGGTTACATGAGTGTCGCGTTGGTGGAGAGCTTCGGATCAGTTTCCAAAATTTAAGGTTCTCCAAAGCGCGCCCAGTAATGCGCCATACACGAGCGTTTCTTCTTTTTTTTTCTTTTTTGCATTCAGCCCGTTTTGCATTAAGCTGTAAAATAATTTACACGCTTACTCTCAAAAAATATTGCAACCTTTGCGGCTTATCTTGTCCCACAGCAATAATCGTCGTCTGCCTTGCCCGCGTTTCCTTTCTTTAACGCTGCGAGCCCGGTACTGCCCAGTCAAGAACGGTTTGTGCGTTATCAGTGTGACGCTGCATTCTCGACAGGAAAGTAGCGAGCGCCGAGTTTTGAAGAAAGGAAACGCAAGCAAGGCAGACGACGATTATTATTGTGGGACAAATTTACACCCCAAAGGGTGCCACCGTTTTAAGAGTGTAGAAGTGAAAAAGAGTGTAAACCTGTTTAAAACTCACCCTCTTACACCCTTTTTGGGTGTGAGGATGTGAACGACAGGTTTACGCCCTAAAACATCAGAAAGGATGTAAACCTGTCACACTCCTTAAAAATTTGCACCCTTTATTACATCCAAAATTTGCATCTCACAGCAATAATCGTCATTTGCCGTGCTTTCGCGGAAATCACGAAACCGGCATCCATCGCGTATTTCTGCGCGTACACCCAGTCATCCGAGTTGGTGTCAAAGAGTCGTGCATACCGCAGTACAGTATCCCCAGTTATTCATGTCAGCATCAAAGAGATTGCTTGAAAAGAGGCACATATAGGCACACAGTGCGACATATTCAGTCACCCAAGCTGGTCCGGCGGCTGGTTTGGAAGCCTGTTCCATCAGCATTCTCTTCCCCTTCCCCCAGCGTAGGGTAGCCAACCGGACTCTTGACTGGTCAACATCCCTGCTTTCCTCTCTCTCTCTCTCTCTCTCTCTCTCAGCGCAGCAGCCGGATGCGCTACACATTCGACCATGGACTGCCCGTGAGTCAGGTTGGCTGGAAAGCGGTTACAGACATAGGCGGTCAATCCCCGAAAAGTGCGAGAAGCACCGCGCCAGTAACGTTAATCCCCTGAAATACGCAAAGTCGCTTGTTTCGAGTAGCAGCACACTGTTCTTCGATACGGTCAGGGACTCCCTCACCATTTTTGCTTTCTCCGCCTTTCCTTTCCTTCGTGGCCATGATAATGACAACGATGATTATGATGGTAATTAAAACGCCCTTAAATGGCGGTGTCAGAGTACCGGTGGCGACCGCGGACTTGCTCAATGCTGCCCCGGCTGCACAGGAGTCGTGTGGTGGAAGAGTTGTGCGTTGCAGAGGGTGCGCGTGCGTCAAGGTATGTATGTATGTATGTATGTATGTATGTATGTATGTATGTATGTATGTATGTATGTATGTATGTATGTATGTATGTATGTATGTATGTATGTATGTATGTATGTATGTATGTATGTATGTATGTATGTATGTACGCGCGCGTCAGGGCGGCGAATGGCATGCATAGCACTTGGCGGTGTGAACATCGGCATAGCAGTCGCCAGTGTAGTCGCGGTCCGTCGCGCGACCTCTGTGTGAATGGACCTCGAAACCTGCACATTGCAGCTTTTTTTTTTTTTTCGCACCGAAATGACCGGCACTGCGGACGATAACGACGAACACTCTACGTGACTTCTGCCACTTCAGTGGCGGGGACGTAAAATCGACTTGTACGACGTGAGCCGCCAGATAGCGCGCGGCACCTCTAATGGAACCGCCAGATGTTATCCGAGCAGGGCTATTCGATCGCACGCCGAAAGTCACGTGCTCGTGCTACCGGACGTACATGGTTCACGTGACTCACGACACGGCGCATCTCTTCGGTCGCGACGAAGGGCGCTGTGCAAAAGCCGCCGTGTACGTAATATACCTACACGTTTTAAACGACCGTCGGCATCAGAGCTAGCGCTAAGTATACGGCAATGCTGCTCGCGTATCTCAATGGCTGTGTGGTGTCGGCGGTCGTTGAAAGTGCACGTGTGGAAGTAAATGCCATTTCACGTGGTATAGAGAGAGCAAAGGGAGAAAGAAAGACGGGTAGGTTAACTAGTATTTATCCAGTTGACTATACTCTACACGCGGGAAGAGGGAGTGAATGAGAGGGCGTGAGAGGCAGAAAGCAGGAGCTTCGGCGCCAATCGGGATATCAATCACGTGCACTGTGCAGTCGGGAATTCGAGTTTGTCACCTCCAGGTTCACTGTAAAATGATTAACACCCTTAAAGTGAGTAAGGGGGTAAGTCTGTCTGCTACAGGCCGGCTTACACCCGAAAAAAGGGGTGTCAGCTAGGGTGTGAGTATGACATATTTACACAGTTATTCACTTTTAATGGCGTAAATAATTTTACAGTGATACTGAATAAGCGCTTGTGCGGCCGACTCTCTAGGTTCATGAGCGGTGAATCCGGCCTCCCAGGAACTAAGCTTCAGTAAAAGTCAGATTGTGCAGTCTGCTCCAGGCACTCCGAAAAAAAAAGAAGAAAGAAAGAAAAAAAAAGTTAAACGTACCACTGCCGGCTACAGATGGCGCGAAGCCACCTGCCAGCTTAGGAGGTGGTATACAACCACGTTTTGTCGTAACATATGCACTCTTAAACGAATGCACACCCTTTTATAGGGCTTATCTTGCCACACAACGATAATCGTCATCTGCCTTGCTTGCGTTTCCTTACTTGAAAACGCTGCCAGCTCTCGTTACCTTCCCGTCTAGAATGCTCTGTCATGCTGATAAACGCGCATGCCGTTCGTGACTCGGCATTACCCGGCTTGCCGTGTTAAAAAAAGGAGATGCGGACAAGACAGATGAGGATTACCGTTGTGCGGCAAGATAAGCCCCGGAAGGTGAACATTTGTTGAAGTGCGTGCGCTTAGCATAACTATAGCAGGTGGCGCAGATGGCGTATACAGTGGTAAAGGTAAAGTGGTAGCGAATCCTTGGTGAATATCGCTGCCACTACACGACGCAACCTATTCGCTGCCAACGCAGGTATGTACGTATACGATGCGGCGTCTGACATGTCGTGCGATATGCCTCTGAAAGACGGCTGGCTGCTGGCACAGTTGAAATCTCCGTCGAAGTCGGCGAAGCGAGCGAACATAACTTGCTGGCGCATCTGTACAAAATCTGCTTTCGAGTTGGATGGGCAGCAGTGTATTTGCCACTGTATACATATAAGGTTTGTGACCGACCAAATGTAGCATCAGAGTAACTTTGTGAATGCCGACTTCGTTATATATTGACACGTCGCTGATTCTCCCGTCCACGCGGATTATCGGTTTCTCGTGCTACTGGAACGCTCTCGCAAATTTCATAACGGGCCTAAATAGTTGACAAACGAAGCAGATGTTACAACCCTTTCATTAATTTTTAACGTACTGATGGGGCTAGTTACGAGTAAAGGATAGAGCAAAGACGTGTACAGTTGTGCACGCACCTAGTGCAAGATACTTCATTATATATGCACTATTTGCGTCCATACGGCTTATTTCCAACGGAACATCGGGGCTATGTATACGCTTCTAACACCTGCGTGTAGCTCCCATAGGGGCATTGTCACCGAACGGCTGGAGCCCGTTCTGGCTAACCGCTCTGTGTACTTTGCGCACACGATCGCTGGACCCCGTATATTCACGCTTGCAATTTGGAACGAAACGATGCAGCGGCGAGCACAGCGACGAGTGCGTCTGCAATATAGAACATGCGATATTTTCTGAAGTGCAGTTTATACCTCAAGATGTAGTGCAGCGGATGACGTCAAATGGACGTCATCCACCACACTCGGAAGCGTCGAGTCGACTGCTGTACTGCAAAACGTGCTCTATAGACGACGGTTGCGGGACAAGTAGAAAAAAAAGAAAATATATGTAAAGAAAACAAGCAAGATTACGCGAGACAACGAAAGGGTATATCAGCATTGACGCAGAGATGTTTGTTTTAGGTCAGGGACCCTGCGTGTGCCGCTCACGTGTCCGAGCCATGTATATAGGCTCATATAGGTCATATATAGGTCATATAGGTCATATATATGACAGTTTTTCTCCGGTCAACTTTCTCGGTCAAGTGCGTGCCCCGGAGAACTGATAACAATGTCACAGTGCGTTCTTCTTTCTTTTTCTGTTTTTTTTTTCTTGTGCCGTGCGAAGAAATATTGTTTGCCCTTTTTTGGAGACACGCTCTTGCAGCGCTTGACGATAGGGCCCTATAGCGTACCTTGAGGACGGGCAAGACGTGACTGAATACGCGAAGTATATATAGCTGCTCTTCATCTTGCAATGCATGGCGTTAGGGAGCTTTAGCTCCTCGTTAACGAAAAGCGAGACGTATTTGATGATGCCATGCACATTGTTGTTCTAGCGCCTGGCGTTTCTGAGCAGTATATGCTGCACAGTAACGACGAGTAAGACGTGATCACTAAAACGAGTAGAGAGAGAGGGGGGATGAAGGAAGGCAGGGATGTTAACCAGTCAAGAGTCTGGTTGGCTACACTACACTGGGGGAAGAGAGAAGGGAGAAGAGAGAGAGAAGGTACCTGAGTTAAAGCCGCTCGCGCAAACCAGACGTTCTGAGAAGTGCCTTCACTGCCTTCTGAGCCGATGATTCTAGTATATACTGTCTGTTCACTCCAAGGACGATCGTCTAGTTTCCTGTATGCGTTGGACGAAGATTGTGCTTGAAATTGAGGACAGTGGCACAATAAGTGGCCAATAAGTGACGAGTAAGACGTGAAGTAAGATGCGCGGAGGAAAGCCGCTGCTCTATAGCAGTGCCTGAATTTAGGGGGCTTTAGCGCACTGTAAGGCGTCAGGCGAGATGTCGCTGAGTATGCGAAATATATCTGCTTTTTGATCATTGTGCCTGGTTTTCGGGAGCTTTTAGCGCACAGTATAACGGCGCGAGCGAGATTAGATTGAATGCGCGAAGCACAGCCGTTCCTGTTCCTGTTACGCATATCGTTCGGGAGTTCTAGTACACCATATATCTCAGAGATGTGGTTAAATATGCGAGTTAAAGCCGCTCTCTCTCTTGCCGTGCATGTCGTTAAGGTGCTTTAGCTCACCGTGACGAGCGACACGTAATTTAGCGAACCACGTACATAACGTTCTTGCTGTTGCAGTGTCATGGTGTTCGGAAGTTATAGCGCGCAGTAACGACACGAGCGAGATGTTGTTGAATACGCGAAAACAGCCGCTTTTGCTTGCGGATGTCCAGCCTTCGAAAACTTTAGCTCACCGCGCCGTCGAGCTAACTGCATATTTATATGCGAAGCACAGCCGCTGTTGCTCTTTGCTCCTGTAATGTCCGGCGTTCGGAAGCTTTAGCGCAGTACAACGTTGAGGAATACCCAGCTGAAGTGCAGCCGCTCAGGCGGCACGCGCGACCCCTTTCATTTTCGGCGAATTCGCGGTTGCGCAGCCACTTAAGCCCAACCCAACGAAGTCCGTCCACGGCCACCAGGGGGAGCCATCGATACGCCGCGCGCGCGAGGCTGTGTCGCTGACCGACGCCTCGCGCAGCATTGAGGCCGCACTTTCTGCGCACGTAATGGCGGCTGTTCCATCGCACTCAACCGCTGTATCTGCGACACCCTGCTGGTATAGTAGTACTACGTGCACACGCCTCCTCTGTGCAGCCGCCTCCATTGCCGCCAGTATACCGCCTTACACTCATTCCCCCCCCCCCCCCCCCTCATCGCGGACCCGTTTGCAAATTAGACTCGACGCACCCTATATAGCGTTAATCAAACCGGAATCGTCGGCGGTCCGTGTGAGCCGTTTCCAGGTTTGATTTGCGACTATGCTCGACACGCCTTGGTTGGGTTGGTGTGTTTGTGTGTGGGGGGGGGGGGGGGAGGAGGTAGGTGTGGCTGTAAATCATTTTTGCATGCATACGCACGTGCTTCGCCTTTAGTTCGGAACAATAACAACAACAAAAACGCTGGGTATGGGCAGAGTCGCGTCTGTGACAAGCCTACAGCAGAAGGCGTGTCCAGACGGCAAGCATAGCCGCGGGACCTCGCATACATTCGAGCGCGATTGCGCGTTTACGTATCGCCGGAAGGTCGGTTCGACCGGCAACGTACGTGGCGCATTAATGTCGGCAAGTGTTTCATCGCAGCGTATGTATATGTACCTTGAGTCAACCTTCTCGCTGCTCTCTTTGCAAATGAGATGCGGAAAGACAAACACTGCAGACGCCGCCGGCAAGCCTGTACTCGGTCAGACAAACGGCGTCCCGCCGCCCGTTTCGTAGCAGGCTTGCTTGGTGGAAACGGCCGCTGTGAGCGGCGCCGCGGTATCGTATCGAGATGCTGCCTCTAGGTTACGTAGGTCGATGGGGGCACAATGCGAAAACACCCATGTACTTAGATTTAAGGGCACGTTAAAGAACCCCAGGTGGTCGAAATTTCCGGAGTCCTCCACTACGGCGTGCCTCATAATCATAAAGTGGTTTTGGCACGTAAAACCCCATAATTTAATTTAATGTTATGTAGGTAATCTAAACATGACGATGAGAAGGCGTCGCTCCCACTTGTACTCGGTATTTATTCGACGACGGCGAGAATGCTTAGTTGCCTGGGCAATTTACTATTATTAGGTTGGGCAGATCATGAAGAGGCCTAAATAAAATTAAATTGTTGAATACTTGTTTCAAATAACTGTGGCAGGTGCCGTAGCGAAGGGTTCCGGGTACATTTCTACCTCCTTGGTTTCTTTGCCCTGATCACAATGCACAATACATGAGTCACCCTTTTTCTTTTTCATTTCATTCGGCCCCATTGGAATATGGCCGCCGCTACCTGGATGCGTATGTTCCCATATATCTTACGGGGCATGCCCAATATAATATTTGGGAACTAAGGGTTTCTGTGTAGGATTACATATGCTCAGGCAACAGAATTGGACAAGCGGCTGTAGCGTGAACAGATGTTTATAGTGCTGCAAGTGCTACTGTGCGCTGTGGTGACGGTATACCGTGACAGTATTTCACTGTGATTGTATGTCTACGCTCCTTTCTTTCGTCATCTCTACTTTGCTATCTCTTTACCTCCCCCTCCCCTCTCTCCCCGGCGTAGGGTACCAAACCGGATCTACCCATCTGGTTAACCTCCCGGGCTTTCCCCTTTCTTATGTCTCTCTCTCTCTTTGTAGATAAAGGTATCAGTGGACCTGCATACGTTCTATATATCTTTTTTGTTGTGATATGGTGTCCTGTAAGTTATATGACAATGTACAGCTGGTATGATATGATATGGGATTATCATATATATGTTATGTATACATCATTGGATATGGAGGCACGTCTTTTTTCGACAGGAATGGACTGGCACTTCGCGAAGAGTCATCGTGACGGGACGTAAATGAGATGCACTGGCGCATGCTTTGTCACAGATATCGGTTGTCACAAAAAAATGGCACGTCAAAAGCAGGCATACTGCCTCCGTTTTATTACCTCAAACTTGAGACCTAATGTGGTTGCTTGGATTGCGCGGCTTTATTACAGCGAATGGATCCTACCCAACTTGTTCAATTTAACGTGCTTCTAAATCAGCACTGGAATAACCCTGCCTTGCAGCATTCGTTTCTCAAGAACGACTTTGCTGGGCCGAGGGCCGCATATCCCAACAAATGATTTTTTTTTCAGCGCTGGTTATAATGCCTTGGAAGAAAATGGGCAGGCTGTTTAACGCAAGTTTCGGCAAACAGCTGCTTTCTGAGGGCGGAAAAAACAAGTTTTCAGTAATTTGGCCTTACACTTTTTTTTGACATAACATAGCAGTTCAAAGCTGCGCAACTTTTTGTGCAATTACGTATATCAAAATCATCTTGAAATTAACGAAACGTGTTTGTCAGGATTTGATGCTTTACTTAGATAGTTTTGCAATTTCGACATGTCGTACTCTATACTGAGTAAAATTTCGGCCTAATAATTAGTATTTGGATAAGGATACGCTGCGTTTATCTCTCCTTTCAAATACAATGCTAACACAATACAGTTACAATACAAATGCGATACATAAATACAAATGCAATACAAATAAAATACAGTACTATACAACACACATACAATGCAAATGCGGTACAAGTACGATACAAATACAATACAAATATGAATTGATACAAAAAGCGCGAGCGGTATTGCACGATACCAGACATGTACAACTGAGGCACTTTTCAGCGCTTCTGAACCGAAAAATTCAGTGTAGAAAAGGACAGGACATTAAATTTTACACAATACACTTTCATTCGGCTTATTGTGAAAAAGCAAATTCTGCGTTCTTTTTTTCAAGTGCCAAAACCACCATTTGATTATCAGACATGCCTTAAGACCAGCGTCCTCTCTGTCCACTTCCGTTTTTACTGAGTTTTTTCTGTTCACAAGCGCTAAAAATGCATCAGTTGTACGCGTCTGGTGCCCTGCTATACCACTTGCACTTCTTGCATCAATTTGTATTGCATTTGTATTGTATTGTATTTCTAACCACAATACCGTGCATCGCATTACTACTGTACCTAACTTGCATTTTTGTGAACGTCTTTGACTCGCTCAGGCCCTCCGCGCGCGTGCACGAGCTCACCGCGACTTTCCTCCCCCTCGCCTCTCTCTCTCTCTCTCTCTCTCTCTCTCTCTCTCTCTCTCATTTTTCTATTCCCACTTTCTCGTCCACCAGAGTAGGGTAGCCAACCAGACGTATTTCTGGTTAACATCCCTGCCTTCTCTCTTTATTGCCTCCTCCTCCTCCTAAATTGTATTTTTGTTACATTTATATTGTGCTTGTATTGCGTTTACAATGTGTTTGTATTGAATTTGTGTTGTATTTGTATTGAATTCGTATTTTATTTCTAATTCATTTGTATTGAATTTGTATTGCATTCGTGTTGTAGCTGTAGTTGGACATAGATATAAACGCTGCTTATATGGAAAGAAATGCGGTAGGGTAGCTGCCGCGCGCCGTTCATTGCGACGCCCGTCCCTACCTCAATCAGAGCCGATTAATAAGCGGGAGCTCCACCTTGGTACGTCGCACTCGTGCCAGCGGTTAGGACGCGTTTGCCCACGTGTCCTGCACTTCTTTTAATACACGTACAGAGACAGAAAAGATCGATGTCCTACGAGGTGGCGAGAAAAAAATGTATTTAAAAGAACTATCCGAAGATGACTCAAAGCAATTTCCCGCTATGCCTGCTAATATATGCTGCATAGGAACACTTATATTGGTTACCTTTATTGGTTAACACTTAGAAGCACGTGACTTACGTCACGTTGCCCCACCTCCGGGATCGGACCGCGTTACAAAGCACATTGGAACTCTTGCGAGAACGCATTTCGTTGCATTGGTGTCAGGATCGCCCCACCAAGTCATCGCCTCTGGTTGCGCTGTCTCCGGGGATCGGGCCGCATTACATGACTGGACAGCCGATTCTAACGTGGCTTCTACATACGCGAATTGGGATGGGCAATTGACACTTACAATGTGACATTTACGGACCAACGTGACCAACGAGACACTAAAGGAGTTTACAGAAAACTGTCTGTCTTAAGTTATTTAGCTATTCCCTTCAGTGCCCCTTTAAGGTGACACTGAAAGCAGCAACACCGAATGAGTTTAGACGGCAGAAATATCGCTTTTAAAGCTATCTTTTTAATTCATTCAATAAGACAGGGTTGGTTACAGGAAGCGAAAAGTAAAAAGCCAAAACTTACTCCCATCTCTCAATTCAGCCCCCAAACTGCAGCGCGCCTTGACGTCATTGTCTGGTTAACCTCCCTGCCTTTCCCTTATGACTTCTCTCTCTTCTCTTACGTCATTGTGACGTCACGGTCTTTGTAGCATTTGCTTTGCAGTTTCGGTCGTTCTAAGGGTAGGGGGGGGGGGGGGGGTGCATCTAAACGCGCACAAATGCTTTGAAAACTTGACAGGTAGATACTTTAGTTCGTTTAGAATTGATAGACAGTCAAGTGATGCCAGTACACACTATGTAAATCCATGACTTCATGAAGGGCCAGTGCGGGGATTTCAAAATGGCGTCGCCGCCGCCCGTCTTCTGCGCGCCATTTCTGGCTCACACAGACACTTCTCGCGGTAAGAGTCGAGCTTCTTTTACTGCTTTAAAAGATATATCGTTAAGGTTCTTCTCTATTTACGTCTGAATGAGTAAAGAGCAAGGCGCAATAAACCAGGAGAGAAGAAGAACACAAACGACAGGACCGGTGTTCTTCTTCTGTCCTGGTTTATTGCGCCTTGCTCTTTACTCATTCAAGCATGAGCCAACTAGCCCAAGCAAGAGTGTTACTTGAGCCTATTAGTGTGTGTATAAAATGCACCGCTGGACAAACGCAGCATTCGCGAGATCTCTAATTACACTGCGTTAGCCGACTCCAACGTGGCAGCTTTTGAGTAGCACCGTGTATAGTTTGACCTTGTATTTCCGCTTTTAGCCTTCCTCAGGGACACCACGGTCTCGACCGGACGTTTCAGTTACCCGTTACCCGCGAGCGCTTGCGCGTGTTGTGCACGTGCGTAGTACTACGCCCGAATGCGTCGCTGCACATGTCGCCAACGTCGTCGGCGTCACCTACAACGAGCCGGTCATCACCGGCCGTGTGGCGAGGCAACCATCCGCAGCATGCGTCCATTAAGGAATTACCCTTCGTCTATCTCTCTTTCCGTCCTGCACATGCAAATACCGTCCTCTCGTCAGTCCGTCTAATCGTCTGCCATCCTTCATTCCCCCACATAATGGCACCCAATCCATGCCTCCTGAGTGACCACGGGTAACCTGTTCTGTACTAAGCAAAGCCCGACCCGGTTTTCTATTTTTCTTCCGCCTCCTTCTCCCGTGTGCCTGACACCATGCATTTAGCCCCTCCTCAGGACGACATTACGAGTCTTCGTCCGGTGGAGAATCAAAAGCGTGCGTGGCTGCGTGTACAGCTATTGCCATCAGCATTAGGCGCCGTCAGATGACAGGGCTAAGCGGAAGTTGACTCTGCCATTAATGGCTCATGCTCGCGCGTTCTCGGGCATGTGGTTACAGCAGAACGATTTCGCGCGTTTTTTTTATTTATGTATTTATTTATGTTTTTGCTCTGGCATTGATTCCGAGGATACTCTTCACCACGTGCCGGTAGTAAACACACATGTTGTTGGTATTTGCTATACGTATGAAACTGTCTATACAGCCGTATACCACGTGCGTGTGTATGTGGTTTTGGAGGTTTCGTACGGGACTGCAGCGGATTGGGCGGTAGAGGCGCTTTTTGAAGCCTTGCAAGGCAACTCAGCTCTGTTATTCATCGATGGGTCACCTCTATAGCGTGAGCCTACGGGGGGGCGGAAGTGAGATGGAGGGGTGAAGAGGAAGCCTTGATGGCTTTTTCGCTTGCCGCGTTTTACGCACAGTGATTACTAGGCTGGGCTGGTACGCACCGTGAGCTGCATTTTTTTTTCTTTTTTTTGCCCGTACACCTTCGGTGAGATGCTGCGTTTGATTCGCCGATCTTGAACCCCGGCCTAACCGCTTTCTCGGGTCTTTTCTTTCGTTGACGATTGTGATGATGGTGACGGTAAAGTGACCTTGCTGTTCGAGAAGTGGCAGTGTGTCGGGGAATTGGTGAGAATAAAGCCCGATCAACGATGCATTGACTGCACATGAATGGGGTGACACGGAATTGTTGCGCGATAGTGTGCGCGTGTGAGTGTTGGATTGTGTGCCTGCAGTTCGTGTGTGAGTGCTTGTGTCTGCGCACGTTGTGGGCACAGCTGTTTGCGTGTGTAACAGGGTTAACGTTTGACGCCTGTGTATGCGTGCGCGTTTGTTTGTTTGTTTGTTTGTTTGTTTGTTTTTCACAATCGGTGTAAAGAAGAAACGCAGGTTGCGTATACCCGAGTGAACACGGCATCTCAGTGCAAATACGTTCTCTCTCCTCCTAGGAGCCAAAAAAGAATGGCAGAAGGAGCCCGCAAGGCGAATGCATTAACGATCCACCCGATCGAGGCTGTCTCACCTCGGCCGGTGTACGTCAACAGCGGACCGAGGGTCATTACCGACAGCTACACAGAGAGCAAGTGCACCACCGTCTCGGGGCTGAAAGCGGGTGTGTTTTGGGAGGAAATGCAGTACAGGATGAAGGAGTGGTTTGGCCAAGTTTGGCACGGGTGGGGGGGGGGGGGGGGCAGGGGGGGGGGGGGGGGCACGTGGGGTCGAGGTAATGCGAGAACGCCCGTGCACTCGTGTCCATCCCGCCGTCGTTGGGAGCCGAATTACCCTCGAACGACGCGCCACTTAGCCGTCACTTTTCCACATTGCGGCAGTCACTTTAGCGGCGGTCGTTATTCATAGCGGCCGGAGAGCATCGGAAGAGACAGCGATGGCACTGCACGAAGAGGATGAGGAGGAGGAGGAGGAGGATGAGGAGGAGGAGAGAAGCGCTAGGCTGTGATCGTGACCTCGGAAGCCGCCAGGGCGTTACGACGGCCGACCGCCATCGACATTAGTGCAATTACGCGTCGCGTAGGCTCGCGAACGGCAGGAGGAGGAATGCCGTTCCGAGTGGTGTGTTCCTGTAGGCAGGTCTAGCGCCATGGCTGTCTGGCCCTGCAAGTTTGTTTGTTTGTTTGTTTGTTTGTTTGTTTGTTTGTTTGTTTGTTTGTTTGTTGCTGTTGTCTTTGTTGCTGCTGCTGCTCTCGTCGTCGTCGTTGTTATTGTTGTAAGGAGGAGATTTCGGTGCGCTGGGCCGCTTAACTGGTCTCGCGATCAGGAAGCACCAGAACCGTGGCCTCGTATACGCTCACGCACAGTCCTCGGGAAGAAACATGCATGTCACAGGGATTGTACACGTGACACTGATGGAGGGGCGCAGCGACATCTTTTTGAACGCGACAAGAAAGAAATGTTTGCGATCTGTGGACGAAGCTTTCGCGAACGCGCGAGCCAAATAATATCGCGCCGCATGCATGCATCGAGGAGCCCGCAATCTCGCATTAAAAAAAATCACTCGCTCGCTCTATCCTGCACCTTCCGAGGCCTCTCTCTTTTCGCCGTGGTCTGTTGGCGTCACAGACCGCGTGGGATAGCCCATAGGTTCTAACCAGAGGGTTACTGTGCATGACCGTGAGTTACTTACGAGCAAGAAAAAAGTTGAGAAAGAACTTAATATTTCAGCCAGTTGTGTACGCAACCTGCAGTATTCGGATTTACAACCTGTTATAGAGATAGTAAAGATTAAGCGTCTGCGAATGCAAATTAAGTCCCTGCGTCGACATTGCAGCTGTGGGACACAACAACATTCGAGCGAATGAGATCGACGCAGGCTCGCACGATCACGTCTGTCGTTATCACGTGGCATATAAATGCTACAGCCCTTACTGTATCGTATTCGAGCAAAAAAAAAAAACAAAGTGGCGTATACAGTTAAAAAAATAAATAAATTGAATTCTGGGGGTTTTACGTGCCAAAACCACCATATGATAATGAGGCACGCCGTATAGTGAGGGAGTCCGAATTAACTTTTTTAACCACCTGGGCAATCTTTAACATTTACATACAAGCACATCCCACACAAACAATAGAGCAACGCCTACACAAACAATAGAGCAACGCCTACACAAAGCAGGTACACACGACATTCACAAACACTTCTCGCGCTTCCCACACCCGATACCTTTCAGCCGACTTATGTACGCCTGGTGTATCGACCTGTAGTAAACTAAAAGGCAGAAATATTATATAAAACCTCTCTATAATGAATGTCCTTCGATTAGCGGCTAGCGGATTGGATGCCTTTCGATTTTCACATATTGAGAGTGCTCAATGACGGTCACATAAATGTGTATCGAGTGTGAGTCAATTGAAGGCTTTCTTATATTCAATCAATTAAATCTCTACCGAGCGTACTCGTCGGAAATTGACGTCGAACTGATTTTCTAGAGGCTCAAAATGAACTTGACACACAGTCGATTGAAACTCAGAGGGCTTTCCTTTTTTCCAAACTGCTTGTTCAAGGCGTTCTCTGATATTGCAGTGTGCAAGCTTTTGACGCCAACTGCATGCACGTGCGCGTTTTACGGACAAAACTGCATTCCTCGAGTTGACGCAAACATCGATATCGCCGAGGTTCCCTGCGGCAGTATATACGAAGCGAGAGAGCCGATCTCGTGTCGTCCTCTTGATCCCGATGTCCTTTACTCCTAGGTCGACCTTCCCGTGCCGCTTTTATTGCGCGGTTCGCGGAATTACGCACGTTGCGGGCACTTTCACCGAGATTCCGTGCCCGATTTGCACGTGCAAAGGCGCGTTATCGATAATCCTTTCGCTTCCGCCTGTCGTTACAGGGAAATTTTTGGCCGTCTCCCTTCTCCGCGATATCTTTCTCTCTCTCTTTCTCTCTGCGTCGCACGCCCCGCGATGGCGTCGGACGTCGGTGTCCGTAATTCTCGCCTCGTTGATCGTGGCCTGACTCAGCGATGCACGTGTAACCTTAAGGCCACCGTCTCGACGACATTGCAGGGGATTAACCTGTACTATATGTGGTGCCACGGGGGGTCGCAAATCCGGTATGTACAAGCGCGTGCAGTGCTCGCGCATGTATACTTGGATATCATTATCATATTATTATTTTTTTTTTCTATCCGCCATAGCTTTCCTGCGATTCGAAACATCCTTGAGTCCAGCAGTGCCTCTTAGGTAAACGGCATTGGTCTTCCGCTGCAGTTCTTACTTTTCTTTTTTGTGTCGTCTGCTTTAAATGTCCTTCCGTCGGTGGCGTTTTTCTTTTGATGCGGTTAGCATTCTTAGGATACTTCGCGCACTTTCCAGGGTGTTTTCTTATGTTTCTAAGTGTCTCCCCGCCGACGCAAGTCAATGTGTACTCCATGGTATCATGGGTAGAGCACCGCGTTGCTGTGCTGAGGTAACCGAACTCGGAGCCAGCCGTTCCGCCAACTTGAATCACTAGGTATGTTACGCTGGGCATGTGAAGCTTTTAAATGAACCTTTTTGACGCCTACTTGGGTCAGGTATGTGCCAGTGGGCATGTGCAGCATTTAATTCACTCAACCTCTTGTACGCCAACTTAGCTAATTAGGTATACGCTCAACATCTTTCATGCAAACATCTTGCATGCCACTGGGTACGTGGCGCTCTTCAATGAAAAACAAATCCTTTAAAATTTCTCCTCCGCTGCGCGGAATCGCAAGCACGTGGTATAAATTCAGACACGCGCCATGCGCGGACTTCCCGGCGGCGCCGCTAGATGGCGCGCCTTGTCCAGATCTAGGGATGCGGACATGGGAGCTCGGCTGCACACAGGCTTCATACATGACGCGCTTTGGCACCAAAAAGAAGGTGTGTCGCTTTAGCGACACACCGTCGTATACTTGTCATCTGATTGCCCTCATGCCGTTGTCGTGCAATCTTCGTCAATGTGCCGTCCTCATGCGTTCGCCGTCATGCAGTGGTCGCGATGCCGGCGCCGGTCGTTCTATCCTCGTCATTCCAACTTCGTCATCCAACTGTAGTCGCGCTGACCTCGTCATACCGTTGTGGTGTCACGTCCATTTTCGTCACGCTGTGTGTTTTACCATTCTCATCGCTTCAGTAACGCCATCCCATTGTTATTGTCCTGCCGTTGTCGTCCCGTCGGCGTCGGCGCTTCGTCATTCTATTGTGATTACGATGTCGTCATTCAATCGCGATTATGCCGCCGTTCACATGCCACCGTCGTCACGGCGTCGTCTCCGAATAGTCGCTATCGTGCATCCGTTGTCATACCGTCGTCGCCGTGCCGTCCTCGCCGGGCTATCGCCGTCGTTCCAACTTCATCGTGCGTTTGTCGTCATACCGTGGCTGTCACGCCATCATCGTCGTACATTCGTCGTCATCCAATTGTTCTCCTGTCGGTATCGCCACGCTGTCGCCGTTGTACTGCCATTTAAGAATTTTCATTTCATTGTCATCACGCCGTTGTCGTCATAACGCCTTTGTCGTTCCATCGGCGGGGCATTCCTTCTTTGTCATTCCGTAGTCGTCAGCGCGTCGACGTCATACAGTCGTCGTCATGACGTCGTGCTCAAGCGTTGCTACGGCAAACGAGTGGCATAACACCACGGGAGGATACCGGATTATTATGCCGCATATAACCAAAGCAATGGAAGTCTCTGAATGACAATTACAGATGTTAAACGAAGTTGACTGGTGTATCGCTACATTGCTCGCATGCTAATCGAATTACCATCGACAATCATCGTGAGGTGGGTTCTGCTGTAATTTTTTTCCTCGGACCTCTCTATGTAATCAGTTAACAAATAAGTTACTTCGAATTTCATTTACAAGCAAGAAATGACAAGTACGAAATGGCATGTCACTCTCAGTACTCCTTTAACAGCTGCATCGTTGCGACTGCTTCGACGTCACTTTCTTTCGCTTGTACAGTTTCCATCGATTTCACCTGTTTTGACGGCCGACAAAAATACGTAAAACATTTCTTTGAATAGCGCCGTTTGCCAGACCGAGCAATGCGGTGCTGCTGCTCAAATTGTATCAACGCATATGTGGCTCCTTAGTATACAGACGATGATGGTGGTGTTTCTTCAGAATGTGTTATTAGACTGGCAGTCAGTAACGCCAGTTTCCGGGACACAAAACTATTAATAATTGTCGAGCAGTCCCGCGTGACTAATCAGTGGTTAACGGTCTGCGTCTTTTGCTCGCATATTTTGCGCGCAGAGCAGAGGAGGACCAAATAGCAACGAAACGCTGACCGTCAACTAATTTTTATTAGTACCTCGTATAGGATGCATTTTGATTATACGGGGTTCTGCAGCGTGCGCGCAATGCGCGATTCACAATTGTGTTTGCATTCCGCCTCAGTGGAAGGTCGC
Source organism: Dermacentor andersoni (assembly GCF_023375885.2). Taxonomy (NCBI): domain Eukaryota; kingdom Metazoa; phylum Arthropoda; class Arachnida; order Ixodida; family Ixodidae; genus Dermacentor; species Dermacentor andersoni. The sequence continues at coordinate 121,844,606 of NC_092820.1, forward strand.
GGCCGAGATTCGAACCCACGACCTCGCGTTCATCAGCAGAATGACATTGCCATGTACTGAGCCAAAGCGGCGAGTAATTTTGATATAGATAGGCTAATTGTTTGTTTCGTTGATTGATTGATTGATTGATTGATTGATTGATTGATTGATTGATTGATTGATTGATTGATTGATTGATTGATTGATTGATTGATTGATTGATTGATTGATTGATTGATTTTCTTTCCAGGCAGGGAGTAGGAGGAAGGAGAAGCCCACTGGAGTGACAGAGGAGACCGCCAGGAGGCGGGAGGGGCGTCCAAGATGACGACCGAGGGTGGCGGCGGCATTTTGGAGCAGGTGGCCGAGCACGTGGTCGAGCAGGTGTTCGAGCACATGGGCAAGAACGAGACGGCCGCCAGCACCGAGCCGCTCATGGAGGGAGAGGAAGAGGAGTACTTCCGGGCTGCCGCACCCATACTCTTCCTCTTCGTCAGCTTCATACTCGGAAGTACGGCGAATTACTCGCTCTTTTCCGTGCACTTAAGCAAAGGCGCCAGCTAGAGTACTCTAAAACACGACCTCCGAGATCTTCCAGCTGCGCCCGATCTCGGGGGTCACGTCTATAACAGCTTCCACCAAATAGTCTAATAGCGGGAAATGTGGCTCTAGTGTCTGCGGTACCCTGCAAGCATGGTGATTATGGGCATTTCACGAATTTGCCTAAACTATCGTCCTTCTGGCTCGGAATGGCATCGTGACTTCGCCAATTGATCGTTTTGGACAAAATATTGCGTCACTAATGCAACAATTGACACTAAATACGCGTGTGCGCGCAGGCACTTTATTGCCTTGCCGTGCTCATGAAACTGACTGCTCGGAAATTCTGAAAAAGAAAGAAACGTAAAGAGTAAATTTCGTCACGAGAAACATATTTCAAATCGCAAGCACGAAGATTAAACAGTTCGATTTACTAGCCACCATGGTGGCTGAACAATCACAACGTCCTATAGTAGAGGGTTCCCTCTTACTAATTTCTTTAGGAAACGTGAAATAACATTCGCGTTTTCTTACGATCCATCCGTTCGCACGCGGTGCACCACATAGCATTACTGTAGGTTACGTAACATACGCAGTTGCCTTGGGTATATTTGCATGGAGTTTATCTGGCGACGACGCTCCCTGTCAGCGCCAGGAGCCGCTAGTTTGTACGTGCAACAAAGTTGCAATCTATTTATTTATTTTTAGTCCTAGCATGTCGCGATTTACATCGAGAAAGGTGTGCAGGAGTTGCAGGGCTAACTCGGATACCAGTACTGATGGAAACACAATGAATGGTTAGCGTCTACAACATACCTACATAAAACCACGACAAAAACGGAACCGCCCTTGTGTTTATGAGAACGCGAGAAAAGACACAATAGAAGAATGCGCAACCGAGCTATACTGTCAAACATTACAAAATATGCTTCATTGATTGCTGTTCAGTAGAAAAAGAAAAAAAAAGGTCGGGACATTTGGGCCGTCCCGACTGCGTCAAGTCGGGAACTGTCCCGCTAAATTTCGGAGGGTTGGAAACCCTAATTCCCACACATTTCTTTACTGCATCTGGTCAGCTCTCTGGCATTGAATGCGAATCAACAGAAAACAAGAAATGAGAGCCTTAATGTCTCTCTAGTTAAGTTCGAACCACGAATAACACTGCTGTGGTGCGGATACGATAGCATTGTCTCCATAACCTCATTGCGTTGTCTCCTTTTAAAAAAAAATGCGTTGCTTTATAATCTGTCTCTCTTAGTTCACAAAACTTGTTTTAGCGGGTCTCATTAATGGCAGTTTCGCAAAATATGAAGTCCCTTCTTTCGCGATATAAACCAGACACTTATCACTCACCGCAATATACAAATAAAATAAAATTGGCAAGATATTTATCGTGTTTTAGCGCACGCCATCCCCTGTTGGCTGTCATGGCCAGTGAATCATTCTACGGGGAAAAAGAATAGCCCTAAACGTCATGAATGTAGTTACTATAAACATGTACAAACTTATAAGTAGTGTCATAGTGCACCGTAGCGGATAAATGTTATCCCATTCCCCATAGATCCCGCCGTGGTTGCTCAGTGGCTATGGTGTTGGGCTGCTGAGCACGAGGTCGCGGGATCGAATCCCGGCTACGGCGGCCGCATTTCGATGGGGGCGAAAACACCCGTGTACTTAGATTTGGGTGCACGTTAAAGAACCCCAGGTGGTCGAAATTTCCGGAGTCCTCCACTACGGCGTGCCTCATAATCAGAAAGCGGTTTTGGCACGTAAAACCCCATAATTTAATTTTTTAATTCCCCATAGGTTTATCACAGGTAAATTCTTCAACGCTTCTTTTTCAATTCTGCGACAAGATATGCATCAGTAGTTTAGCTATAGGCACTATAGTTTAACATACACCGCTCCCAATTCGTCGTCATCAGCGTCCCGGGCAGCACCAGAACCGCCCCAAACGGGTGCAGATCACGTTCCAATAAACACGTACGAACGTGTACAAATCGTGTCCCAATGCCCCGTAACACTGAAATGCTACCGCATTCTCGCATAGTTCATCAGACGTGGCACCTACAACCATTATTTCTTTTTTCTCGCAGCGTTGGTGCGCTTCCTGCTGAAGCGGCTCAACATCCAGATGCCGTACACGGTGGTGCTGTTCGTGTTCGGCGCCCTGATGGGCCTGGTGTCGCGCCAGTACGAGTCCCTGCAGATCTACACGTACCTGGCGCGCATCGACCCCAAGCTGCTGCTGCACATGTTCCTGCCCATCCTGATCTTCGAGTCGGCCTTCGCCATGGACGCGCACACCTTCATGCGCTGCTTCACCCAGTGCATTCTCATGGCGGTGCCCGGACTGCGTGAGTGGACAGCCGACGACGTCTTCAATCAGTCTATCACTCAGTCGGTCAATCAAACAGTCAATCGATCAAGCCGTCTCGCAGTTGCTTCGACCCGATAAGGGAAGCATTAGACATTACCAATGTTGGATTACCAATACGAAATTGCCTTGAGCGGCCAGTCGCGCTGCAATTTTGCGTGCATTCGCGGGCTTCTTTTTCACTCTCGGAAAAACACTTTTATGTAGCACGTATGGAGTAACAGAAAGCTGTATGTGGAGTTTTTTATGTTGCTCTACAATTTGCTCATTCACACTTTTAATCTAATCATAATATTTGAGAAGCGATTAATTAAGACTAATTAACCAATTATGCAGAATGAAAAAAAAAGATAATCTGAGTATCTCCAAGCGACAGCAAACAACATTACCTTGGTTCTGTCCAGCTACGCGGCATTCGCATATTTTTAGCGTTCGGCTCAAGTTACGTGGAACAGACTCTGTATACTCGCTAATACGTCATGCGAGAATCGTAACCAACGCCATCTCTCGTTGCCCTGTCGCATCACACGCTGTCACTACTGTTGATTCACACACCACTCGGCAGTGCGCATTGCGCCGCAGCAGCGTATACCCGTAAACGCTGTCAATTCGTCTTCCACACTGCTGGTGCCTGAACGGTTCGCAGTGATCTGTGCCGGGCTCACGGCCTTCCTGTCGGTGAACCTGTTCGTGACTTACGGGTGGGGCTGGCACAGCGCCTTTCTCTTCGGCTCCATCCTCAGTGCCACCGACCCCGTGGCCGTGGTGGCGCTTCTCAGGGACGTCGGTGAGTGCTCGAAGCCCTTCCCTACATTCCTTTATCGCATACATCGCATCTCTAAGTATTGTCGCAAGTGTTGCGTACGCAGGCAATATCCTGGACGCATGCATACACACACACAGAGAGAGATTGTGAAACGAAGGAAATGAGCCGAAAGTTGGGCTTCCCCTCACGGAGCCTCTTGCTGCGGAGAAGTCTGCTTGCACGAACGATGTTTACATACGAGTAGATATACAGAGTTTTAGGGGAGCGTCGCCAGTATTTTGTGCACAAGCGATATCCGGTTTACGCGATACTCGCGACGCTCCGCAAAAGTTGTCCCTGTGCGCGTGCGCAGCCACCTAAAGACTATTCGTCAAAGCAGACTTCTCCGCAGTAAGAGGCTTTGTGAGGAGAAGCCCGCTTCGGCGCATCCCATTTGCTCTCGCAGGCTGTTTGTATTCGAGTTCCGATGCTCGCACCCAGTTTATCAATCCAAGTTCAATAACTCTGAGTGCTGGCCTGGCCCGTGATGGCGCATGCATACGTGTGTGAACGTGGGATTTTAATCACCGTGGACAGCCTTGCCAAACCGATAAACAATGCAGAAACGAAATCACAACCGATGCCAGTGCCGACCTTTCGCTCGGCCGATTGCACCGCGTAAGTCGTCTGCAGTGCACTTGTGTATTAGGTGCATTCACGGAAACTTTGAAGACGTATTCACTTATTCACTGGGGTTGAGGATTGGGCGAGTTGGTATTGCATTCTAAAACTGGTACAGCGCAACGTAGAAAGGAAGAAACAAGCCGAGCCGGCGAGATAGAGGAACAGAGCGCAGAGAAAAACAGGGCTCTGTTCCTTTATCTGGTCGGCTTGGCTTGTTTCTTCCTTTCTACGTTGCGTTGCACCAGTTTTAGTACTGACTTATTTTTTTTTTCAGTTTTCTTTTTTTTTTCTTCTACCACAACTTGTCGTGAGCTCAAGCTCATACGAAACGCATTTTTGCGAGCTTCGTCGTGTTTTGTCACAATTTCCAACGCGTGCGCGATGCGCAGGCACCTCAAAGATCCTGACCACGATCATCGACGGTGAAGCTCTGCTCAACGACGGCTCGGCCATCGTCATCTACGAGGTGCTCGTGGAGCTCGCCGTTCCCGGAAGAAGCATGACCGGTAGGCCACTCGCCGTATCAACAGGCGTAGTGATTCCGCAGATCACAGGCGTGTCTCCACACAATGCTGCATTTAGAGCTGAAAGCCGGGCAAGTTGGTACTGCGTCGAGTGCATTATAGTAATCTCCAGCGGAAAAAGAAATCTAGGAAAGCAAGCAAGTAGACAGAAACACGCTGAGAAAGATCCAGCGTCTTTCTGTCTAAACTGCTTGCTTTCCTAGTTTTTTTTTTCTTTTGCTGGGAATTCTTATAATGCACTTATCGCACAATCCATTCCTTCTGTCTGTCAGTAAAAAGCGCGTCCTCAGAGAAAAAAGAAATCCTTGTCCCCGATGGGGACCGAGCTTACGCCTTCTCGACCGCGACCCGGTGGTTGTTGTTGTTGTTGTTGTTGTTGTTGTTGTTGTTGTTGTTGTTGTTGTTGTTGTTGTTGTTGTTGTTGTTGTTGTTGTTGTTGTTGTAAATGTAGAAAAAACGGAAAGCATTTCTTAGAGCCGACTGTTCCAAAATTCGAAATACATATATCAGACACTAATAAAGAAAGAAGAGTAATTAAGACGAAAATATGAACATGCACCTGCACACACAGGCACAAACACACGCATAGCTTCACTAAACGGGCATTAGCACAAGAAGCACGTTCTACGAAGAGTATCCCATCACAAAAAGGAAAAAAAAAGAACAATGAGAGAAAGGAAAGACCGCGCATGTTCTTTCTTATATCTACATATAATAATAATAATAATTTCATGATAGTTTCTTTATTTATTTGTAAAAACACAGAAAATTACATGTGCGTAGTATTACATAAGGAGGTCCCATAGTCAAAGACTGTATCGGGACCTTCTGTTAATGACACTTATGATGGTATACAATGTTTAAAGCAACAGTAGTACAGGTGAGAGCTAAGAGTAATACCAAAACATGTTTGTAGCATATGAGTAATAAGAACACTTGTTAACAGCATGACAATATAAAACAACTGAATAAAATTAGGAAAAAAATGCACAATATCGCTAAGTATTTATTATTCATGCTTTTAGTTCTCTTTTAAATCGGTATAAATTTGTTGCATTTTTATTATAGCTGGTAGAGTATTCCAAAGCGATATCGAAGAAAACTCCGCAGTCTGTTTACCACAGTTAGTTCGCACATGTATATACACATGTACATACATATGCAGCATCCCAATTTGCACGTACACCTGACAGCGGAAAGGACACAACATGGCCGCGACGTAAAGACATTGTACAATGTTTCTCTCTCTCGTCGCGCGGCTCCTCGCCACAGCGGCCGACATTGCCTGGATGTTCTGCCGCATCTCGTTCGGCGGGCCGCTGCTGGGCATCGTGGTGGGCAAGATGTCCGTCTGGTACCTGTCCAAGGTGTTCAACGACTCGGTGATCGAGATCACCGTCACGCTCAGCGCGGCCTACATCACCTACTACCTGGCCGAGACCGTGCTGCAGGTGTCCGGCGTGCTGGCCGTCGTCGCCCTGGGGGTCGTCATCAGCGCCAACAAGGTCAGCATCAGCCCCGAAGTCGAGGAGTTCGTCCATAGGTGAGTTCGGTTCTGTCCACTCTATCCGATCCCGGAGGAAACAAAAATGTTCTGTACTTCTTAGACCAGAATCTTTGGAGGTTTACCAAGTATTTCTGGGCCTTTACGTCGAGGACGATACACTTTACGCCAAGAAAATTGCACTCTGACATCAGCACCTGCTGGTCTGTGCGGATATTTACATCAGGATTTTACCTCGTGCTGTAGAAAACTGTACGAAACCGAGGCCCGTACTAACAAAAGGTGCTTACGCTAGCAACGTTCGCAAGAACAATTTTCAATCAATCGTAATCCTAGACATATTATTACCGAAGGTGACCGCCTATATAAAGGCAAAGAGCACTTAGGAACGAGAAGCTTTGAGAATACGGTCCCAGAGTGGTTACATCATGACCATGGCGATGATATTAGAGGTACCGTTTTTAGCTCTATGGGCAGGAATTATTCAGTACCAAATTTTACATGCAAGCATTCGCTACAGTACCAAATTTTACATGCAAGCATTCGCTAGCTTTGTATCGGTAACATTATAAACGGCACGGGAGGCCTCGCTCGCAAAATCATGCAACGCGTAGAAAAGCGTACTAGCCAAGAGGCTACTCTGGTTTGTTGTCGTGATAAACGAACCAATACATGTAAGCGCGGTAGCTATGCCACTAGGAATAAGTAGCTCGCGTGAAATAGCAATCGCGGGAAGTTAGTTGTAATTAAAAGCTTCTGCAAATGGGATGCGGTATGTCTTCTTTACTTGCGAAGCAAGTTACTCTTAGTGTGCACAACGTTTCCTGAAGCTTCTTGTCTGAAGCCTCGTGCGTGTCATGTGTGCCTCCGAGACCTGCAACCGCGCAGAATTTTACTCGTCATAGCAAGTTATACTTAGCGTTAGCACTGCATGGTTCGAGCAATCTTGCATGAACATTATTTTGTGTCATGTGTCTAATCATGCAAAAGCAAAACAAAAAAGAAATCCGAAAGAAGGCGTCGAGATGTGCACTGCAATATCGAATACGGGAGCCCTCATTCGCGGAGCACGTGCTAGATGGCGCCACAATACTTCGTCGCAGCAAACGCGGAGGCTTCACCGAGGCGCGCGAAGCGGCGATTGATGAGAACACGTACAGTGCGGTCACATATTTAAAGAAAACATTGTAATGTGAAACTCTCCGTTAGCTGGTACTCAGGGTGCAAGTGCCGACTGGAGCTATGTTGAGCTATGCGCTGCAATGCTGTGTAGAAAGGTGCCGGCGTCGCCAACAGCAAGTGGTCTGCTGCGAAGCCGGGCGATTGCAGACTTGCCGGAGGGAAAACTTTGCTCGTGCTTTGCACTCCACACTCGTGCGTTCCCTTTAACAGTGTACTGCACTGTACATCAGCGCGGCAACGTGAGCAAGAGCGATACTTGCTTTCTACCGCGAGTCTTTTCAATCCCGCCAACAGCCTTTAGTTTTCTTTTGCCTTTTGATTTTACCGAAGTTTTCTTCTTACTCTTGAGCTTTTCAAGCTCTTTATATTGCCGCATAAAAGTCACCTCCGCGGCTTAGAACTTAGAATTCCCTCGCATTACGAGTGCTGTAAGTTCGCGTAACGGTCATTCGAAGTGACAAACTCGTGGCGTGCTTTATTTTTTTATCGTCCACAGCTTCTGGGAAATGCTGTCCTACCTGGCGAACACGCTCATCTTCATCATCGTCGGCATCGTGATCACCGAGCGATCGCTGTCCTTTATCGAGAAGAACGACCTCTTCCTCATCCTGATCACCTACATCGCCATCACCGTGTTCAGGTCAGAGTGAAAGCACACCTCTTCTATTTAGCGAGCACCTGGTACTATTTCGTTGAAACAAATCAAAACGCACGCACATTAAACAGGAATATCACAAAAATTAAGTCAAGCTGTATCGGTAAATTACGCTATCGCAATTGCAGGTTGGCCTAAGGCCCCTTAAACTTTGTGAAGTAGCGACACTCTCCTCATCCGCCTTCACTCTTCCTCGTTTCCCCTCTCTTTCACGCTCCCTCCTCGACCGTGGCGCCGCCTACACAGCTCGAGCATAGCAACGGCACCAACATGCGCTCCTCGCCACTCCGTAGACGCTTCGCGAGCAAAAATGGCGCTGATGCACGGCGCGAGGGCCCACGTGATGCTATTAGGCCAATAGCGATGCGGCGTCGGCCTCGGCCAGAGCGCGCGATGAGGAGGCGGCATTCTTCAAAGCGTGCCGCTACTTTACGAAGTTCAAGGGGCTTTAGGTTGGCCGAATGAGTATCTTTAGTCTGTCTGCGCCCAAAGTGTGCGTGCCCCACCGGAGAGAGAGAGAGAAATGCAAATGAGAGAAAGGCAGGGAGGTTAACCAGAGTTAAAGCCTCCGGTTTGCTACCCTGCACTAGGGGAAGGGAAAGGGGAAGTAAAGACGGGAAGAAGAGCGGGGACAAAAAGAAAGGCATGAAAGAAAAAGGTAGAAAGCAAGGATAGGAAAGGCGGGAAGGTCAACCGGACGAGCGTTCGGTTTGCTACCCTAACCTGAAGGTAAGGGGGAATAGAAGCAGGGAGAGAGTGATAACTGCTAGCACGCGAGAGGATGCACAGAAGGATTATATGAACGGTTAACACAGGCCGGTGCACTTCCACAACTGCATTAGTGCGCGAATAGCTTTTTTATTATTATTACTACTACTTTGTGTGTGCCAGCGACGGATGTCGCCAAGGTCCTAGTATTGAGACTCAGAAACTGAAGTGCGTCTTACATTTTCCGAAATCACTGTAGAACTTTCGTAAATGGAGTTAAACTGTTTACCCCGCCCAAATATAACAGTCCAGTTACTCCTGCAATCTGTTACCCCAAAAATTAACTACTCCATCAAAGGGAGTTGCCAGCATGCCCTTTGTTATTACTCTCTCACGAGTATCACACACCTCGTGGTGTAACGTGGTTCCGCAGTAATAATCATCGCCATTATTGTAGTCGATTCCGGTCTACGGCGCATGCGCTGGGTGTGCTTCCTGTCAGGACGAGAAAGTGCCCAGAGCGTATAGGGTTGGAGAAACAAAACACTCGAAGAATGGGAAATATTGCTATGAGATGCTATTGCGCTGGATAAAGTGCAAGGCTGCCGACTGTGCGGAAGAAAAAGATGCTTCAGCCAGGCTCAGTGGCTTACACATCCTGGCCGACGTTTCAACGGGTGGAAGGAGCTTTACTTTGTCAAATGTGGCTTCGCCATCCTTGGCGTGTTAGTGTTACGTAATTGACACGCCAAGGAAGGCGAGACCGTCTTTGAGGATGACAGGCCCACTTGTCAATATGTAGGCCAGGCTGCGTGCGAAACTTTTGCCTGTTCACCTTTCTTTCTTAGTTTTAATGCCAAGTGTACGCCCGTCTAGCGACCTCGACAACTCGACGCCCCCGCCCCCAATCTATCGCCAATGCAACCTCACTGAGTTGCCAAATACGTGCGCGACCTTTGACATGACGTCACGCTTTCTTTCTATAGGCAGGGTCTTCCGCATAAAAATGTCTATGCCCGTGACCAATAATACGAGAGCCAGGCATTCTGAAAAAAAAAAAAAAAATCTTGGCGACTCAGACTGACAATTCCTGAAACTGACGAATGCGCTGCGATGTTAAGTCTGAACTACGCACAGTCTTCCTTCCCAGGTTGCGTGCCAATGCATCGAAGAAATCCGCTTTCTGTTTTTTCGAATAACCCACGGGGGCACGCATCTTCGATCACAGGTGCGCGTCCTCCGAAATAAACATCTGGAACTTAGCTGTGTCCGTAGCCCGATTTGTAACTGCATTCCTAAAGCAAGCCCAGGCAATCCAGAGGGCCCAGGAAAGGGCGGAGCCTCATGGCGTTCTGTCCTCTACGTGGGCTTGGCCAGCGGCTACAATGGCCTCCCGTTAGGGGGTTCTGACAGTAGCTCCTCAGGATCAAATAAAGTTCGTCATCTGTCCGTCTGTCTGTCCTCAGCATCGCAACGCTACTTAAAACTTCCCAGTTTGACGCATTGACTAAGTGGTATATATAGTGTAGTATAGCCTGGATCGATCTGCGTGCCACACACCAACTCCTGGTACGCCAACCCCCTCTTCAGGTTGCTGATGATCGGGATGCTGAGCCCGATCCTGACTCGGCTCGGCTACGGCCTCAAGTGGCAGGACGCCATCATCATGACCTGGGGCGGGCTCAGGGGAGCCGTCGGCCTCGCACTGGCGCTGTCCGTCGCCGAGAGCCGCTACATCAACAGGGAAAAGATCGGCAACAAGGTATGCACTGTCCCTGTAGAAATCTATGATCAATACTTCTTTTTAGGAGAATTGGTTCATCTTGAAACACGTGTGTAACAGCGCAAACAGACGACCACAAGAAGGGAAACACGTACGCTACAGCGCTTGTGTGTACGTGTGTCCCTTCTTGTCGTCTGTTTGCGCTGTTACCCATGTGTTTCAAGAAATCCATGCAGACGTACGTCTGCGAAATTGTGCTAGGCCTGAGCAGGGGTGCCGCCTTGGACTAAATGGTTGCGCATAATTAAACTAACAGCGCGAAACTTGGGACACAGGAGTGCTTCGTCGCTCGTGTACACGTTCTACATTCGCGCCTGTTAGTTTAAATAATTTATCGTACTTTACGTGGATTGTATTGCATTATTGCCTTTTCAGACTTGTCTTCAGACATGTCCTGCATGCTTTCGGACTAGGCTATAGACTATAACAGGCTTTGTCCTCCAGTTTATGTAAAGTGTACCGTCTGTCCCAGCTAACGTTAGTCAAGCTGTTCAGCGAAACAAAAAAAAAGATTAAAAAAAAAACAAGGTGCAAGATACAATTATAAGACCTACGATGCTCGGTCATCAGCGTTCTGACAACCGAGCACCGTAGTTCTTAAAATGATATCTTGTGCAGTGCCTTTTTTTTCATCATTTGCTTCTTTGAACAGTATGGCTGACCTTAGCTGGGACACCCTCGACTTCTGCTCTGCTATTAACAGAAGCCGACTTTTACATACACGTTGGCTGTAGACTCAATTGACATTAGTCGACAAAACTAAAGCGCAAGGCGGCAATCCCACAACGCTTATCATGGGTATATTCTATCAACTTTATAACAAATCATATGCAGACGTCCTACAAAAGGTCTAAATATTTTTTTTTTTTTTGTAAGGGGTGCACCATCCTACAGTCGACAGTGTGTGCAGTACACACAAGTTAGCATTTTCATTCCTGTTTGAAACACGTGATTGTTTGACGATAGTCATATAACTACTCTCGGTCAGACATTCCCTATCCTCTTCAACTGAACTGTTCGAACCAATTTAATATCCCTCTTTGGGGTCCATTTAACCTCCTGCGTAGGGTAGCAAATCCACCATGCGCCTGATTGACCTCCCTAGCTGCCTTTCCTCTTTATCTTTCACTCTCTCTTTATCTCTCGCAGATCCTAATCCAAGTTTCGGGCATCGTGATCCTGACGCTCCTCATCAACGCCACCACGACCAATTTCCTCCTGAGGATCCTGGGTAAGGTCCGGGGGGTGGCGAACGATTCGGAGCGATTGCACGTTTGTTCCGTGCGCGCGCGGTCGCATAGTGGCCGTTGATGACAATGACAACCGATGACAATCGATGACCCCGCCCGCGCGCGCGCACACTCACGAACGCAGGCATGAACGCCCTGTCGGCGTGGAAGCAGTCCAACATGGTGAACGCGGTGCGGCACCTGCGCGAGGTGCAGAAGCGCTCCCTGCAGGTGCACCGCGAGGACGTGTTCCTGACGGACGCCGACTGGAAGTACGTCGAGCAGTACACCGCCATCGGGAACCCCTACAACCCCAAGGACAGCGGCCAGGACGCGGTGAGGATGGATGGACACCGCGAAAGACCGCGGCGTCCACGTGACGAACTTTGGAGAAAAAAATTGCCAGTGGGTTACCTCGGCTATGCCAGGATATACGTAGCGAAAGCTAAAGCATAGCATGATTAGCCTTGGTTAATCTTGATTACAAATCCAGGTTAGTCTGGTTGTCTAGCTATGTTGCGGCGTTTAGCCAGTCGTTCGGCGCGCTGTTCGTCTGCTTCCTGGACGATTCCTCTTCATCTCGTTCCGATGTCGATTCCAGGCCTCCTCTTACTTATCAGAATTGTCGCCGTCCATACTGCCTCCTCAGTTGTGGTTGCGGAGCACGCGAGCTCTCCTTTTCAATCCTCCGACATGTTATCAGGCATGCGACGCAGCTGGCGAAGCGAGCGGAGGCGAGCGCAACGACGAGGAACTCGGTGTGACGTCATACCAAACGGCGGCGTCGGAACACCTGTGGCTTGGTGCTACTAGTGGCGCACGTGCAGTAGTGACTACGGAGCGAGAGAGAGAGAAATATCCGCGTCGAGGCGCGCGTTGTGACGTCATGTGCCTCCTCGGAGCACCGCCACTGCGAAATCGCAAATTCGTGGCCACTAAAGCTTTCGCTTTAAAAACTGACGCGGCTCGGAGCCAGAAGAAGAAAAAAAAATGTAGCGCGATTCGATTGCGATCTGACTTGCGGCGGCGTGTCGCGTACCGACGACCCCCTTTGGTTAGGTCCCTAGCGTGTTTCATCACGTTCCGTCAGTCAAAGCGTGGAGTTGTATATACGAGCGGCATGTCGCATCGGACGTGGGACACTATACAACGCGTCTCTTGCTTCTTAAGGTGAATTACTCTCTTTGGCTCTTTCGCCCGGTGTTGTGGTACGCGACGGTCGGATTTGCATCAACGGTACAAAGGAGCCGACAGAGAGGCGCCGACGCACGGGGAGGGGGGATCGCTCTTACCTAACCGAGTGGCGGGTCGCGTTGGTCGCCGAACGCCAGCTACTATAGTTCTTTTGAGACGCCCGCGCTGTCGCGGCCGCGGGTGATTTGGTGTGTCTGGATATTTTAACGCGACTGCGTTAAGGAGCTCCTGTCGCAGTAAAGCCGGTGTCGTCGGCGTTGTCGGCGTTGGTCGTGAGCGATAAATCCCGGGAGGCACTTCATGAATAAAAAACAAGTTGTAAGATGGGCCGGGTGGGAATCGAAGCAGGGTCTCCAGAGTGTGAGACGGAGACGCTACCACTCAGCCACGAGTTTTCGATGCTGCGCTGGAGTGCTCAGGAAGGACAGCCTTCTTGTTCTCCCGCTGCCCTCTCGCCCTGTGGCGGCTGCACGAGAGAGTTCAGGCGGCGGGAGAGGAAGATGGCAGTCGCCTTTCCACTCGGTGGTTCGCGCAGCTGGAGCCAGCACACTGTATACGTGACGAACCGGCTTATTATACGTCAGCTACCTGCACCACCGCTACATATTTGCCGGTCAGCGGCTCTCTTCTCTGCAGGACTACGTGCAATGAAACGACAAACGCTGCATAACTATATATACACGCGCACTGCGACAAGTGCATGCGCCTTCAAGCGCACACCACTCCTTGAATTAGCGAATACTTTTCTGTAGAAAGACGTATATAATACGGCTATAATTCGTCTATGTACATTTGACAATCGTCGTCGATGCTTTCTGTGCAACCTTATATTCGCTCTTCCTCCCCCCCCCCCCCCCGTTTCCGACAGGACGACCACAACACGGCGTGCAACAGCGCTCTGCCGGCTTACATGTTCCGAAAGCTGAGTCACGTGTCGCTCTGCCCGGACTGCTCCGAGCACCACCTGTGCCAGCCGTCGCAGCAGGAGAAGGACGAGATGCTCAACGAGGCGCGCATCCGCATGATCTCGGCGCAGAAGGTACTACGACGGAAACTCCTTGGTGCTAAACCAGCTAAACCATGCTAAACCAGCATAGACTGGGAAAGAACTATTCGTTCAAAGTTATACTCGCTCAATTGGGGGGACTGCTTATATGAGGGAAATGACTGCCAAATCCCCCCTACCTTGGATCTGTTGTGCATCATTCTGGATGACGCAACGTAATGGAAAATGAAAGAGACAAGGATTACAGGCAAACTGTCTTGTCTTGTCATCGTACTCGAAAGCACTCGCAAACTCGATCCCTAGGCTGAGAGTCCGCGGTTCTTTTTTTTTTTTAATAGAAAGAGCAACGTAGTCGTGTTTTATGGACAGGCAATTCGCTTAGACCAGAGCTAGGAGCTGTCGATATCACTGACGTCACCGCGATCGGGTGCGGAAACCGGACTGGCGTCACCACCTGTCTTTTATTTTATGTTATTGTTTTTTGCGCCTTTTCTCGATTTACCAAGCTTATACTATCGCAGTAAGAGTGGCGGTTTTGATATTACAGAAGGGCAATTTACTAATACAACTTAAGAGGAAGCCTTAGCTCAAATCAAACTCCGACGCGGCATATATATTCAAATACATGTAGAACGCAAAAACGCTTTTCTGAGCTAACCCCTGGACCTACTTTAATGAAATTTGTTGCATTTGAGAGAAAAAGTTAAATTCTAGTGACTGTGGTAAGCGGAATTTCGATTTAGGGCCTGAATTTTGTTGAAATAATTTTCAAAAATTCGAAAGTTCTAAAACATAGAAACACGAAGTTTACATATTGATAGCTCTGCATCAAGAATAGATATGCGGTTCTGTAAATGGCATCCATTAGATCATTCAAAGCGGACAAATTCGATATGTCAATTTATGTCTTACGTAAATTCGTTACGTTGTGTACAAGAGTTCTGCAGAAGCTGTATTTCCATATTACTAATTTTTTTTTTTTTAAATCGTGTGACATGTCAATTTTGTTCGCTTTAAATGTACTGTTAGATGCGATTCACAGAATTGTGATATCATCTTTTATTGCTGAGTTACGGAGTTGTAAACTTGATAGTATCGTTTTCGGAAAATTTGCGACTTTTGCCAATTTTTGATAAAAAAAATTGACGACCTGGTTAAAAAATTCGTAACCAACAGTCACTAGATTTTAAGATTTTCTTTTAAATGCAACACACGTCGTCGGATTTGGTGCAGTGATTTTGCCGAGAAAAACGAATTCTACTTTCACATGTATTTAGATAGAGGCACCAGAACTAACGCTTGCTCTTAATGCTTTACTCCGCAATGTCATTTTACACTGAAGCTGTCCGCAAACGAACTATTGCGAGGGCTTTGACAGATCAAGGAACGAGCCTGTGATATCAGCTTATCAGTTCTCTCTCTCTCTCTCTCTCTCTCTCTCTCTCTCTCTCTCTCTCTCTCTCTCTCTCTCTCTCTCTCTCTCTCTCTCTCTTCGTAGGTACATTACTGGCGTCAGTTTGAGTCCGGACTGCTGCTTCGAGACAGCGCGTCGGTGCTGGTTTCCGCAGCGGACGCCGTCGCCGACAAGCCTGATCAGTAACTATACCGTCTCTTCTATCGAGTATTGTCAAGTCGGACATCATTATAGTTTTGGTGATATCTTTTATAGACTGCAGCAGCTTCCCTGTGGTGACACGTGTAGGTACTCCTATGTAAGCCAGGTTGCTGCAGGCTGGGTGTTTGCTTATGTTAGAACAAAATGTGATAGTTTCTTTTTTAATTGTTGTTATTGGCAAGCAATTAACTGTAGCTGCTAGCAGACCCTGCCTGAATGATGACGTCACGAAGATCGGGGCATGTGAATTTCACGGTGGCGCCGCCAACCTTCTTTTGAATTTTGTTTTTGACAGCTTTTGGCTTACGTGCATGGTAAGACCAGACTGTGATCGACATAATGTGAGCTAATTGCGTAGGTCTATGCTGATTACCTAGATCAATTTGCTTACTTAAGCGAATTATTAACTTAATTGTCTAACTTAACCTAAATACTTGATGCAAGATTTTTAAACTGTCGGCTTTTGAGTTACAAGCTCGGACAGATATTTCGAGTTTGTTGGGGGGAAAAAAGCAAAGGTGTCACTAGGCACATCACAAAGAGTGGTAGAAAATATGACCAGATAGAGTTGCCTCATTTAAAGACAGCAGCAAATCCAGTGATTGTCAAGTTTTCAAATATTTACGTGTTGTAACGTGAAGGCAAAACTATTTTTAATCCTCCGACGACAAATTTATTCTGCGCCCATTTCGTGTATCTCGGCGAGTCCATTGGCGCTATTTAATTTTAACCCGGATTTAATTTTCACCTTGATAGAAAGGCAATCGAAGAAAAATAGTCGGGCTGCGTGACGCGTAAGTGTGGACCTTCCATTTCTGATTCTTTCCAGATTCATCACTGTGAATGAACTGCGGAAGAACTGGGAGGTCAACAGAGTCTACAAGTGGTTGGTGAGTTGGCATCATTTAGATATATTTCTTTATCCTTGCTTTGATACAGCCTGCATGTTCGTTCGTTCGTTCGTTCGTTTGCTCGTTCATTCGTTCATTCATTTTTCATTCATTCATTCAAGACAGGGCCGAGCATGCCCTATCTTAAAAGTGATCTGCGCTTGCTACAGGTTACAAAGCGTACGTGCTCCGAGGGCTGATGGCCTTGTGTGCACTGTGTTCTCGCCGCTTAGTTCGCGTTGAAGCGAATCGCAGCGGGAAGGGAAATTCGCTCGCTGCCGCTGCCGCTTATGCTCGCGCCAGCGTTCTGACAGCGACAGTCCGCGGTCATCGACTGAGATGTGTTCATATTCCCCTGTGCGCGCATGACAAGGTGCTTCTTAATTTAGTAAGTAAGCAAATGTTTGCAGCACTTTGTACAGCTGATAAAAGGACTCACCTTAATTCGCATAGCTAATAATTTGCTATCGCAATCAATGTTTCGCCGTTCGTGTGAAACTGACTTTCCTGTCAGCCTTGGGCTTGCCTGTAGTACTTTGAGAATTCAACTTCGTCGACCGATCAGCGACTCGCCGCGGTGACTCAGTGGATATAGCGCACTGCTGCTGAAAACAAGGTCGCGGGTACGATACCCGGTCGCAGCGGCCGCATTCCGATGAAAAAAAAAAACGCTCGTGTACTTATATGCATGGTGCACCTTGATGAACCCCAAGTCGTCCAAATTAATCCGGAAATCTCACCCCCCCCCCTCCCCCCACTCTACGCCATAACTCATACGTGTGCTGCTTCCGGACGCCAAGCCCCACTATTTGACTCTGTTTTGATCGCGATCGACACATTTACACCCGATGGCCATTTTTTGTGTTGTCGCCCTCGCGCAGCAAGACCACTTCGTGGACCCCGTGACGGAGAAGCGGGTGTACACGGAGACGCGCTGGCGCGAGAAGATGCCCACCGAGAAGTGGCGGCGGCCCTTCTTCGTGGCCACGCAGCACGCGACGTTCAACTTCGTGCTCACCCTCGTGCTGGCCGCCGACGTCGCCTGCACCATCGCCGAGCTCGTGCTGCGCGTGGGCAGCTGCGGCCAGTGCTTCGCCACCTGGGTGCTACGGTGGACGAACCTCGCCTTCGTCACCTTCTACTTCTTCGAGCTCGTCTTCAAGGTCAGTCGCACGGGTGCTGCGTTTTTTCTTTTCTTTCTTTTTTTTTTCAAAAGGGGACGGCGATACAAAAACAGTCGAGAGGTCAAACATAAGGCCCTGAAATCTGTTATCCAGAGGGCGCCACCACTAGGGCGTGGATTTGGACACCACCTATAGGCGCCACACTCATTTGGTGCACGTAACAAGCGGTGTAGCAAGCGTAACATTTGCTGCGCGTGAACGAGGTAGGCCGAGCAATCGATTGAAGCTATAGCGTCAGGATATAGAAAGAAAAACGTTCGAATCCGTTGGGTGCGCCATAGTTTACTTATTAGTTTTGTTTTTAAACGGCGCTTGGTCACCTCCATAGTCAACAAAGCAATCCGCATTACACGCGCATGCGTAAATGCTACGTGCAGCGCTTGCAAAACCAAGCAGCTCTCAGAAGTTGGCTTCTCCCTGTAAACACGTTTACTGCGGAGAAGCCAGTTTTCAAAAACGCACCTTTCGAAATATTTTATAACGTGTACTGAATAGAAATTAAAGAAAACAAAGTTAGAACACCATTGATACCACATTCGTAGCAAAAAATCTCGGTATATTTACCAGAACTGTAGCAGTAATTTCGTAGTGTTTGCGTGAAGTGACGTATTTTAAACGATTCCGTTGCTGCGGGTGACCCGCAAGAGACGTCACGGCAACCCGGAAGAGACGTGGATAAAAACGTCGCAGAATTCATCTGTGATAATTATGTATGAGAATGCGATAGTATTTCAGCGTTACGGTCTATTACGACGCGAATGATTAGCTCGAATATGTTTATTGTGACTAGATCCGCGACGTCGATTGTGGTGCTCCGCACAGTATTCACGGCTCACGACATACGAGTAGGGAACGGTGCACGCCGAGTTACCTCTTGCGACTACGTGATGAATTACACCTCCGGTCCTTTTGAGTACGGTATTAATGTTAATGTTTCATTTAAATCACGGGAGGATGGATTTTGTACATTGCGGTGCTACCTTTTAAGTGGCCCGTGAAGAGGAAGCTTTAGCTCGGGCCCAACTCCGACGCGACCTATATAAATACATGTAAAACGCAAAAACGTTTTTCTGAGATAACCCCTGGACCAATTTTAATCAAATTTGTTGCATTTGAGAGATAAAGATAAATTCTAGTGACTGTTAGAAGCGGAATATCGATTTAGGGCCTGAATTTCGTAAAAAAAATTTCAAAAATTCGAAAGGTCGAGAAAATAGCACAACGTTTACAAATTAATAGCCCCGCATCAAGAACACATATCGCGGTTCTCTAAACGGCATGCATTAGGTCATTGAAAGCGGACAAATTGGATATGTGAGTTTAAATTGTACGTGAATTTGTTACGTTGTGTACAAGGGTTCTGCGAAAGCTCTATTTCCATATAACAATTTTTTTAGGATTTATATGTAACATATCAATTTTGTCCGCTTTAGATGTACTCTTAGATGCAATTCACAGAATTGTCATGTAATTTTTCTTTGCTGAGTTACAGAGTTGTAAACTTGATAGTTTCGTTTTGTTAAAGTTTTTTATTTTTGCCAATTTTTAATAAAAAATTTACGACCTATATCAATAACTCGAAACCAACAGTCACTAGATTTTAAGTTTTTCTTTTAAATGCAACAAACCTCGCCATATTCGGTGCAGCTGTAGCCGAGAAAAACGAATTCTCCTTTTACATGTATTTAGATAGGAGCAGCGCAGCTAAAGCTTCCGCTTGATGTCATTTCGTTCGCTGCTCGTTTCTGCCTGAAACTAGCGCTGAAATCTTTCTTTTTCTTTCTTTTTTTAAGGGGACAGGTTGCAGTGGCAGCACATATCTTGGCGGCAAAATTTTTTTTCGGTGCACCTTCGCGATACGATCACAAAACCTGGCTTTTCTGCAGTAAAGGTCCTTGTGAGGAAAAGCCAGCTTTCAGCGCGTAGACGTGCGACGTGTATACTTGTTCACGCGACCCACGCATGAAAAGGATCATGAGATGCGTCGCAAGATACAATATATATATATATATATATATATATATATATATATATATATATATATATATATATATATATATATATATATATATACTAGCCTGTGTCCCGTCAGTTCGCGCAGTTTGCACCAAGTGCAAGCATCCGTGCCCCCAACTTTCAACCCTATTAGAAAAAATAACCTGCCTTGTATAGTTACGTATACAGTTACAATGTCCGTACTGAAGCTTTGGATTCTGCGACTTTTTTCTGCAAACCGCACCCTCTAATCACGGGACATGCGCAGTATATGTGTGTGAGACTGACGACATTCACTTCTTCCGTCGCAGCTGCTGGGTCGCGGACTGCGAGCGCACTTCAAAAGTTACTGGAACATCGTGGACTTCGTCGTGCTGTGGGCCTCTGTCGCGTCGGCTGCCATCGAACTGGAGATGGAGCTCGCTGGATCGTGGTACTCGCCGTACATTGTCGCCATCCGGCTCTGCCGTGTCATACGCCTCCTGCACATCCACCGCCTGCTTCGTGTGTTCCTGGTCAGTGTTGCCTTGTCATTTGTCTTTTCTCTGTTCACACGTCAAGGGATCACGAGAGATGGTCGCGCTTTGTAGCAAATGTGGCCATCGCAGCAGCCGTTCTTGAGCCAGCGCCTTGACCGAGTATTTTTCTAGCAAGTAGATCCGCAGGCATGCTCTACCCAATTATTGGAGAAGGTCGGACAGCTGGCCTAGATAGGGTATTCATTAATAATAATAATGATGATGATGAAGATGACGTTAACGATGATGATGATGATGACGATGATGGCGATGATGATGATGATGATGATGGTGGTGGTGGTGGTGGTGGTGGTGGTGGTGGTGGTGGTGATGATGATGATGATGATGATGATGATCCTTATTGTGCACACTGTTCTTGTGGTTGGGTTGACAGATGCAGCATAAGAGAACGCATAATAAATATATGAGGATGGGATGGGATGCATAAAACATTCAAGAATAATTGAAAAAAAAATAAAGGCATGCGCCACTTTGAGAAATACACATAGAAAACACGTGAAGTGCAACTTGAAGTTAGCGCATATGTGACTATCTCAGTAAAAAACATTTTTTTAATATATTTTAGCATGACTGAAGCACAAAGACACACTGAGATTGAGACATGGGCGCATATTGACACGTGTGCTTATCTTTATCGGGCAACCACGTTTCGCCGCCTAACAAATGTAATCGCACAGCATGGGACGCGCCTGCATGTATCCGAAGTTTCTGGAAAGTTATCGATGCTTCTATCCGCTGTCTGTTGTCGCCGAGACTTATGTTATCTGATTTCATCACCTGACGCGAATGGTGTAGAACTTTGTGGAAGGCACGCGGGTCCGAACGATTAGTCTGGAACATTCGACGACTGCTCTATAAAAGCCGACCCGCTTGACCCGCAGATCAGATTTTCGACGATCGCCGACTGTGTTCGCCGCTTTCGTTGTGCTATAAGTGTAGCCTGTTTTGTGGGCACAGGTTCGCCCAATAAAAGCTAGTTTTGTATTCCACCGTACTGCTTCTTTCTTCACCGTCACTACCACGTGACAATATTGTGTCTCAGTCATACGTTGTTTGAATTTCATTACCCCGGTTACGCAATTATTTTATGTTATTTCATGTCTGTAACTATACCTTATGCGTCAGTGGACATGTATAGGTCAAAGTTAGAGCAGTATTTGTAAAAAACGTTTTCGTTATGGCATGCTGTGTCTTACTGTGAAGCTTGCACCAGCTACTTTTGTGACGCCAATTGACGCATCGGTATTTTGCTAGTGGGAACCAGAACTCTGGTGAAAACTATAGCAAATTGCTGTAAACGAAACCTTTGCAAGAAGGGCAAATTCAACGCGACGTGCATGACATTATTTCTCCACGAGAGCTTGCTTTTCACCATGCATATATCAAGTTGCCTAAGTGCTTGAACCACTTGCAGAAGTACGACTGCGCATGCGCCAAAACCGGCCGCGGGGTGGCGCTTCGTGAGCGCCGTCTCCGTGGTTGGAAAGCAAACTGCGCCGCTCGGGCGTGACATGCCGGCCAACTGCGTCGCTTTCGGCTGCTCGAGCTATTATTATGGAAATGGAAATAGTAATTTCTTCAGATTTTCACCTAACACTGCATTCTAGGATCTGTTGCCTGTGCAGGCGACTTCCATTCCCTTGTCATCTCCTGCCAGTTCTGCAACGCTGAACAGAAGGCCAGCGACGTGCTGACAGGTCTCGCTGAGGCTGTAAAATATAAATAATGCAGTTTTCCTTCGCGCTCGTCACTGAGTGACTCTGAATATATGCGAGTACGATTAAGTGATTTGTGAAAAACGGCGCAAACAGATGCGGCCAGTCTATGTACGTCTCATTTGTGATTCTTTCGTACGTGTCAGTTAAGTTGCGCTCTCTTCCACCATGACTTGGAGCCAATTCGCCCAACTATCTGCCTTGATAAGTACTCGCGAGTGAGCGGGAGCGTACTGGCATGCGGACGCACGCGCTGCCCATATTTAAGCTAATATAAATAAGAAAATAGGTTGGCGTAAGCTTTGAGGCCTTAGCGCTCGCAAAGACTCACTGAATAACCTACCGCGTACATATAGCGCATACGAAATTTGGGATACGGCTTCGTGCACCACAAGCATGCAACACAGCAGTTTGGCGAAACAGCACGAGACGAATACCAAATTTGCAAGCTAGAACGTGTACATCTACTGTTCCATGCAACAACTAAAAGTTCGGGGAATGCGACAGGCATAAAGTACTCATCCGGCCACACATTCACAGTGCTCTCCGGCTATATCGCCAATGGCTTTTGTGAACCATGCTGTAACCACGTAGATGCCCGACTACATGGATGGCGTGTACGTAGCTCGTATGAGGCTAAGTGGAGGGTCCACGGTGTTTACGTTAAGTTTTGTGTTCTTGACTTAACATTCTTTTTTTAAAGCCCATCGCCGGTGTGCCTGACAAACGGACGAAGTGTTGGCATGAAGATAACCCCACGCATTGTCGCTCGTTATCCGGCACACTGAGAAGTCAGTTGTCCATCCTATTTGCAAAAACGGCAAGGGAATGAAGTCCTCTTCAATTATATTTAAGGCAGGTTATATGCAACTACCAAATAACGTCAACGCTTTCACAATACGTGAAAGAAGCTCTGCAAACACAACGTCGCCACTCGATGCCGCCGTACCAAAGCAAGGCTGAGCCGGAATGTTTTCCAACCAATGCGGTGAGGCGCAAGCTTCCCGTTTTTCGCGCTAGGTGGCGCTCCGACTTCTGCAAATGGTCAATTCAGTTACAGAGTATTGGGTCGCTTAACTGAGTACAATGGCAGAGCATGGCTGCGTAGTGCATAGATTCGCCGTAGGCTTAGCTTTCATGCACAGCTTTGCTTAAAGAATGTCAAATTATTAGGAGCAGGGGGCAGAAGATTCTACACGCCGGTCTACTGAGCACACGATGTTCAAATTCTGATGCGGTACATATTGCACATGCACATATACTTTGTACTTGTTGCTTGTCCTAGGTCTTGTTACCATATTGTGCAAAACTTGACGTATCTATTTGTTTTAATCATATTTTGTTGTACCTCAATATGCGCTTTCCCTTTGGACCTTAGTGATAGGCCAGCAGTATATTGTAAATAAAAAAGTAACAATAATACACATGTATGCATGAGCATCGTATTCACGTATGGGCTGACTTCACCTTCGATTGTTGCTGACACTTTACAGCCTGTGGGAACAAAGGTGGCTGGTGTGGTGACAAATCGGGTGAATGAGCAGCTCACGGCTGGCTATGACATTGGCCGTGGCTTCATGATGGGCCAGTATGAGGTCAGCAAGTTCCTGGACCACATGGTTGACTACCAGCCAATTGCTGAGAAGCTTAGAAAGATCTGTGGAGACAGCAGGCTAGAGGTGAGTGGACAGAATACTCGATGAGAGAACAATATTTGCTACAAATCATGTCTTCAGGAGTGCAAGTTCTTTCCACGTCTATTTAATTGTCAACTTCAAGGGATACAATGGCATTGCTTGCGCAACATGCCTTTGTTGTCTTATTTTATTATCTTTTATTAATAATTATTTTTGGCGTTACCAAAGTAGTACATGTAAAACCAATGACATTAGAAATGTTAATTCAAGGTGAAATTTAAGTGTGTGGTGCATCCTGCAATTAGGTTCATCTATGTCAATGCAAAAGTATCCTTTCCTAGTACAACTAAGTTTTCATTGAGGTTCAGGTGAAATACAGTAAGCGTGGTTCACGCTTTAATTAATATTTGTATGATGGATGAATGTTTACTATCTGTCTTGCACTGTCCTTTTCAATTCATTGAAAACAGCTTCAGCTCCATGTAAGCACAAAGCATTGTCAGATTTTTATAATGTTTTACCTCTAGGCCAGACAGAAATCTTTCGAGCTGTTTTTTTCTTTTTAGTCCTTGTTCAAACGCTGTTGTTCTTTCTGTAAAATAAGGCTACGTTTCTTATACCACGATTTAATGCCATAAAAACCACATAGGATTTTATTTTCTTGTAAGAAAGCTAAAGTTATACTACCGTTCCTTCATTTTGAAATGCTCTCGACAGTACTGCTCTTTAACACGTATTCGTAGAATGTAAACATGCACTGCAATTCTTTTACAGAGCTGAGATTTCTTTCGTGCTTAACCTATCGTAGTTAAATACATATAGACAAAGGTGTTGCACAGATTCATGCCACCTGACTGAGACTGGTACCAGTCAGGTGCGGCTGCCAAGTCAGCCTACCAGTTGTCATCAAAAAAAGTAAACCTACAGGATAACTGTGTAAAAATGTGATGCAGTAGCGCACACGAATCACGGAAAATTTCATAATATTTCATAATAAATGTTTCTTTTCCACGCCAAGCTAACACAGCCATACCTCATTACAATGAAGCCACATCTAACACAAAAATAACTTTGTTAAATTCTATATTTGTTATAAGCATATATTCAGTTAGGATGACTATTTGGGCGAGTTGGTCTGAGTTCATGATGCGAATGCAACCCAAAGCACCAAAGTGCGGGATGATAGGTGTGTGGTTAACGAAAAGATGTACAAACACAAGTGCTGTGTTTTTGTTAACCGTTAACAAATTTTCTTTTAACCACACACACCTAGCTTCCTGCACTTCAGTACTTTACACTGCAATCACGTAATGAAGAACATATTCATTACATGTTCATACCGGTTGTAAACGTTTTGGATTCACCTCATTATATTTGATAATTCCTTACATAGATGTCAATTTTTTCAAGGTTCGACTGTACGCTCAATAAGTAGGTATGGTAAATAATGCCAGACTATAGGAACACTGGCACTAGCATTGTGGTGATCAAATGCTTAGTGCTTGCTCTTAGTACTAAAAAGTGCGCCATCGTGATGCTTGCACAGATTGTCCGTGAGCTGGCAGCTCTTCAGGAGAAGTATCCCAAGGTGGCAGTGGCAGTGAAAACCCGCCGTGCGGTGCGCCATGTCCTCAACACAACCCGAGATGAGCTGATTGAACTAAAAGAGGCCGGCATGCTGGACGATGGCGTTTTCCATGCACTCATGGAGGTATTCAACCCAAGTTCTTTTTCTTTATTTGTTTGTTTGTTTGCTTGCTTCTTTGTTTGTTTGTTTTTTTGTTTGTTCCTTTCTTTCTTTCTTTCTTTCTTTTTGCCAATGCAAAAACTGCCAGAGTCATCGAAGCTGTACACTAGTCATCCAAAGTTTATGAACCACGAGATTTTAGAGAATGTTTGATTTCAGAGTATTACGCGACTGTAGCCAGTAAGACAATAGTACAACACTAGGATGGATATTCAGCTTCCTCTCAGATCTGGTAGTTCGTAAATGCTTGAAGCTGACTGTAGATTCCGAGTAAATTGCTTGAATTGTGATTACAGTGTATCAGTAACATGAAAAATTTGGGTCCCAAGAACACAAAACTCACGTTTCATGCATATGTACCAGAATTCATTGAATCCATGGCGGCTGTAATGAACAGCATCAAGCTGCATTGCTCAAGACCTGTAAAGTCAGTGAGATTAAATTTTAACCCTTCACCAGTGTGTTCAGCTTTCTCAAGATTCAAACACCTGTGATATCAAAATCACTATTGAAACTTAACTTTTCATGCTTTTGTTGCGACAAATAAAAGCATCTTGGTCAATTTTTTTACAGCGAAAGGTTTGCTTAGCTAACAGGAACAAGTGCACACTGATTATTTAGCTCTGCATGTGCCAACGCATGATCATCAAAAGACTGTTTGAATCCATCTATGCACACATATTGCAAGTTTTCTCATACGCTGATTTCCTTTGCTCTATGCGTACAAAAACTGCTAATTGTACTGTATCACTTTTTGGCGCAGTCCATCGAAGAGAAAATGATGCGCCTACACTCTGCACCCACAAGCATTGTACCAGCACCACCCACTGAGCTGCTCAGAAATGTCAACTGGATCAAGGGCAATGAGGAAATGTTCAATTACTTCAAGGTCAGTACGGTCATATTGCTTTTCTTTTTTCGCCAGGAAATGTACATCAGAATTACTGTTGTCGGGCAGTCTTGTGGCAATTATTTAAAACGCTATACAAACTCCTCAAAAGTCCAAATGCTAAATATTAATGAGTGTAATGTAATAGCACTATGGCATCCTCTCATTTAATGGTTATACATTGGCATCCACACGAACTTCCTCCCCATTCCCTGGTTACCCAGCAACAAGTACGACCTTGTGATATACCGATACTGGATACCAAACCCTTATGACTTCAATCTACTGATTCTGCTCTTCATTATCGTATGATCTAATTCTGTCTACCAATGATGCATCTGCCGTACGTCTCTATACCAGTGGTTAGTGCACATTGTTGCAGCCAGTAGTCCAACATTAACACTACAGTTGTATGCACAAAGCCCGTATGATTCAACACCACACTCATTTTATCATTCTTAATGTCTCTGTCACATTAGAACCTTTGTGAGGACAGATTTTGTGTGCTGGTATCAAGATCGAGCCACCCACATATTTGACTACACTAACTCCGAGATATGCCTGTTGGGAGTTTTGAGTCAACATGATGAAGGATGGAAGGCTGATGACTATCCCCTAAAATGCTATTAGATTAAAATCCCCACACATTTTTTTTTTACTTTTTCACATGTGGGCCTGTTCACAGTGACCATTCGGTGACAGGTGAGCAAAGGGGAAGATTTAAATAATGTGGTATTGCTTGTAACTTCCTCCTAACTTAAGTTGAAGACATATAACTCTCTAAGCATACAGTCCAGATTTTCACACAAACAGCTGAAGTGCAATACAGCAACTGCAAATTGCCCGTCATTGAAGCTGAGTAATTTAATGATTTCAGTTAGCTGTCCTATGTTTTACGGGTTCCGGTCTTCAAGGGTCACAATAGACCCATTTCCTAATTTGCAAATGCACTTCTCTGCACTATACATTTGGCCATCTAATGGTGGCTCCAGTCATTGCTGTTCAAATGAAGACAGAAATGCTAGCTGAACATGCTGGGGCTTGTCTCTTGCAGGTGGTTTCATCGCGAGAGCAACACCTACATTTTACATGTCATAATGCAAGCAAACAGAACTTGTACATGGTGCTTGCAGAAACGACTACGCCATCATTAGTTGAGCGAACTGCCTCGCAGGAAAGCTAGCTTTAGAATTATGAATATGGTTTATTGCGATGGCAGTGCAGATATATTGTAGACCTCATAGGTGGCCACCTCACAACCACTTTCAGGTGTCGACATCATATAACCTGTACACAGCATCTTAGAGAACCACGTCATTGCTGCTTGTCCGGCTGCATCAAATTTGTTTTCTTGTTGTTTTTTTTGCCGACATATAGACACAACCCTCCCACATTTTTCAGACATTTAATTTTCCACCCTACCACCATAATTATGCTCCATCAACGGTTTTTAGCAGCAGCGACGTCATCTTTGCGACATCGTCATACTGCCACCATCTTTGGGTCCTGATGATGAAGCAGTGTGACTGTACAGCAAACATGTGGCGGTCAGTGCTTAGGGCCAGTTTGCAAGCAACAAAGTGGTTGTGCGTATATATCTTTGTCATCGCATGGGTGCATTAATGCTGAAAAACAGTCCCAGAACAGGAGAGCATCGCTTTTAACAGCGCAGAATTTTTAGGATTGCAGCATCCATCAGCCTAAACCGAGTAGGTGATGCCCTAGTGAATGAGATAATTTTACTTGCGCTTGAGCTTGCAGCAGCAGTGTCTCATGAGAATTCAGCTCTGGCAGTCACACGAGGCTGCAGCGAGACAGCTTTCAGCCTTGCAACATGTAATGCACCATAGCAGCTATGAAAAGGCTTCAGTCTTTTTCTACTCATCTGTCTCTAGTTTGGTTGCATGCAAGAGAAGAGAATAAGTGCCTCACTCGTCTTGAGGAGGACGTTTTCTTAAGTTCATGAGTTCCTTAAATTCACAACTGCTATGTGCACAAGTGTGGAAGCTACCGCGCACAAAGAACTGATAGCATGTTATACAAATGATATTATGTAATACTGCTTTAGCCAGAACGTAGCAGCTTAGGTGCACAGGGTTTCAAATTACGTGCCTAGTGACTCAACAAGTATCCCCTGCCTCACCTGCTCATTTGCATTCTCTAATGTCTGGTTCTTGCAGGAGAGGGCAACGCTACAGACCTTCCCATCGGGATGGAGCCTTGGCAAAGAGGGTGATGAGCCAAGTGGAATCTACGTCATTGTTTGTGGTGTCGTCAAGGTAAGCGGCCACTCTGTCACTTCAACCTACTGTTGCATAAGATCCAAAAAGTTAGAGGTACACTAAAGGAAAATGTTAAGTCAAGCTATATCGATAGATTATTCATCCAGAAGCTTATCATCGATTTCTGTGTGTCAATATATCAGTTTGTTGCGTAAGAAATTGCTACTGAAGGTCCTGCTGCCACTTCTCAATGTGAATCGGCCACACCAAAATGGACGCATTGACAAAATCTTCACGTGACCTCCCCTTGAGCCGCTCTCTGTGAATCAGCCAGTGTTGAAGTCACGTCACGGGTGCCATAGTCCACAACAAGTGGTGCAGTTCTGAATATCCATTTTCATTGTTTTCTCGCATACGAAAGATCTGTTCTCACTACAAATGACAAATTTGTTATTACAGATGAGTAATCTTTCAGTCTCACTCGACCTAACATTTTCCTTTAGTGTTTACCAAGTTTACCATACCATAATTAAACTAAACTTCATTTCACCTTGAAGTGAGTTGCTGCCACGTCTACTTTGAACAAGCTTAAAACACGTGTCCTTCTTGCAGAAATAATGTTTCGCAGGCCAAGGCATGTAGTCAATCAGCCATGGTTCGATTAAATTTTTGGTGCTTTTGTTACTTGTTTCTTGCTTGCGTTCCATGGGTGTTTGCTTTTGGATATGCAGTGACATGACCATTCAGTTTCATATAAACGTTAAGTTTTTTTGTTTTTCTTTAAGAGGAAGGGTTGTCATATGGCATAATGCTTTATACTATGCATGTGTCTTAAGGCTTTGTATGCTTTAAAAAATAGAGGGGATTATCTTGGTTGTAAGGCGTTGGATGAATTCGTACTAAATGACAAGCACCTGCTTCCATCGCTCAAACCAGGCAGTTGTGGCAGGCTGCATCCAGTGGAAAAAGTAGTTTTAACTGCAGCAGTGTACTTGTTTGTTCCCTCTCTCTCTCTCTTGCTCTCTACATGTCTACTACTCGAACCGAAAATGCACCATCGAAAGCTGGTTCAAATATCAACCCTGTGATGCAACGGCCGCAGCGGTGGCGTAGAGGTAGAACACCCACCTCGCGTGCAAGAGGTCCGTGGTTCGAATCCCGGTGCCGCGCAATTTTCCACCGGATAAAAAAAAAAAAAAATCCGCGTGTTGATAAAATTGCATAAACAGGCCTGGAGTGTGGCCTGATGCCGGTGACCAGAACCGGTAACACACTCCCTCACCAGAGCAGGATTGGCCACCCTGGTGCAGTACTTGGCCACAACCTCCTATATGAACACAACAATCAAACCCCGGCCCTCAGTCCCCAGCAGCTGCGAAGCAACTGACCACGGCGGCGGTCAGACCTGCGACGCTGCAGAGGGTGCTAAGAATCCCTGGCTCCGGACAGGCCGCCATTGGAATATGAACCTGGCAACGTTTAACGCAAGAACATTATCTAGTGAGGCGAGTCTAGCAGTGCTATTGGAAGAATTAGAGGGCAGTAAATGGGATATAATAGGGCTCAGTGAAGTTAGGAGGCCAAAAGAAGCATATACAGTGTTAAGGAGCGGGCACGTCCTGTGCTACCGGGGCTTAGCGGAGAGACGAGAACTAGGAGTCGGATTCCTGATTCATAAGAATATAGCTGGTAACATACAGGAATTCTATAGCATTAACGAGAGGGTGGCATGTCTTGTTGTGAAACTTAATAAGAGGTACAAAATGAAGGTTGTACAGGTCTACGCCCCTACATCCAGTCATGATGACCAGGAAGTCGAAAGCTTCTACGAAGACGTGGAATCGGCGATGGGTAGAGTGAAAACAAAATACACTATACTGATGGGCGATTTCAATGCCAAGGTAGGCAAGAAGCATGCTGGAGACAAGGCAGTGGGGGAATATGGCATAGGCACTAGGAATAGCAGGGGGGAGGTATTAGTAGAGTTTGCAGAACAGAATAATATGAGGATAATGAATACCTACTTCCGCAAGCGGAATAACCGAAAATGGACATGGAGGAGCCCGAACGGCGAGACTAGAAATGAAATAGATTTCATACTCTGCGCTAACCCTGGCATCATACAAGATGTGGACGTGCTCGGTAAGGTGCGCTGCAGTGACCACAGGATGGTAAGAACTCGAATTAGCCTAGACCTGAGGAGGGAACGGAGGAAACTGGTACATAAGAAGCCGATCAATGAGTTAGCGCTAAGAGGGAAAATAGAGGAATTCCAGATCAAGCTACAGAACAGGCATTCGGCTTTAAGCCACGAAGAGGATCTTAGTGTTGAAGCAATGAACGACAATCTTGTGGGCATCATTAAGGAGTGTGCAATAGAAGTCGGTGGTAACTCCGTTAGACAGGATACCAGTAAGCTATCGCAGGAGACGAAAGATCTGATCAAGAAACGCCAATGTATGAAAGCCTCTAACCCTACAGCTAGAATAGAACTGGCAGAACTTTCGAAGTTAATCAACAAGCGTAAGACAGCTGACATAAGGAAGTATAACATGGATAGAATTGAACAAGCTCTCAGGAACGGAGGAAGCCTAAAAGCAGTGAAGAAGAAACTAGGAATTGGCAAGAATCAGATGTATGCGCTAAGAGACAAAGCCGGCAATATCATTACTAATATGGATGAGATAGTTCAAGTGGCTGAGGAGTTCTATAGAGATTTATACAGTACGAGTGGCACCCACGATGATAATGGAAGAGAGAATAATCTAGAGGAATTCGATATCCCAGAAGTAACGCCGGAAGAAGTAAAGAAAGCCTTGGGAGCTATGCAAAGGGGGAAGGCAGCTGGGGAGGATCAGGTAACAGCAGATTTGCTGAAGGATGGTGGGCAGATTGTTCTAGAAAAACTGGCCAGCCTCTATACGCAATGCCTCAAGACCTCGAGCGTACCGGAATCTTGGAAGAACGCTAACATAATCCTAATCCATAAGAAAGGCGACGCCAAAGACTTGAAAAATTATAGACCGATCAGCTTACTGTCCGTTGCCTACAAAGTATTTACTAAGGTAATTGCAAATAGAATCCGGAACACCTTAGACTTCCGTCAACCAAAGGACCAGGCAGGATTCCGTAAAGGCTACTCAACAATAGATCATATTCACACTATCAATCAGGTGATAGAGAAATGTGCGGAATATAACCAACCATTATATATAGCTTTCATTGATTACGAGAAAGCGTTTGATTCAGTCGAAACCTCAGCAGTCATGGAGGCATTGCGGAATCAGGGTGTAGACGAGCCGTATGTAAAAATACTGAAAGATATCTATAGCGGCTCCACAGCCACTGTACTCCTCCATAAAGAAAGCAACAAAATCCCAATAAAGAAAGGCGTCAGGCAGGGAGATACGATCTCTCCAATGCTATTCACAGCGTGTTTACAGGAGGTATTCAGAGACCTGGATTGGGAAGAATTGGGGATAAGAGTAAATGGAGAATACCTTAGTAACTTGCGCTTCGCTGATGATATTGCCTTGCTTAGTAACTCAGGGGACCAACTGCAATGCATGCTCACTGATCTGGAGAGGCAGAGCAGAAGGGTGGGACTAAAGATGAATCTGCAGAAAACTAAAGTAATGTTTAACAGTCTCGGAAGGGAACAGCAGTTTACGATAGGTAGCGAGGCACTGGAAGTGGTAAGAGAATACATCTACTTAGGACAGGTAGTGACTGCTGATCCAGATCATGAGAGTGAAATAATCAGAAGAATAAGAATGGGCTGGGGTGCGTTTGGCAGGCATTCGCAGATCATGAACAGCAGGTTGCCATTATCCCTCAAGAGAAAAGTGTATAACAGCTGTGTCTTACCAGTACTCACGTACGGGGCAGAAACCTGGAGGCTTACGAAAAGGGTTCTACTTAAATTGAGGACGACGCAACGAGCTATGGAAAGAAAAATGATAGGTGTAACGTTAAGGGATAAGAAAAGAGCAGATTGGGTGAGGGAACAAACGCGCGTTAATGACATCTTAGTTGAAATCAAGAAAAAGAAATGGGCATGGGCAGGACATGTAATGAGGGGGGAAGATAACCGATGGTCATTAAGGGTTACGGACTGGATTCCGAGGGAAGGGAAGCGTAGCAGGGGGCGACAGAAAGTTAGGTGGGCAGATGAGATAAGGAAGTTTGGAGGGTCAACATGGCCACAATTAGTACATGACCGGGGTAGTTGGAGAAGTATGGGAGAGGCCTTTGCCCTGCAGTGGGCGTAATCAGGCTGATGATGATGATGATGATGATGCAACAGCCAACTTCTGTTAGCCCGACTTCATTCCCGATCCCCTTCGCATTCTACCCGTGCAGGTGGAAGGCAAGGTGACAGAGAGGGACAGCGGCAGCCTGCCCAACACAGACTCGTACCACTGGTTCGTGAGCGAGGGGCAGCTCCAGGACCTGCTGACCGTGGGAGCCATTCTCGGCGAGCTCGGCGTGCTCACGCGCAAGCCCCGGCAGACGCGCGCCACCTGTGACACTGACGTGCGAGCCTTCCACCTGAGCCAGGCAGTTATGATCGAGGCGCTGACACGTTTCCATAGGCTACCATCGCTGGAGTACCGTCTGTGGCGTAGCTGCGCACTCAAGGTGGCCCGCAGCATCCTAACCCTGGAGCCCAAGTATGAGGTGAGATGCAAATGGGTGTTTACAAAAATGAGAACAAGCTCGCAAGCAACTCATAGCTGCACTCAATAAGCATCGAGTTTTAGCCTTTTAGGTGAGGCTTGAAACTGTTCAATCACAATAGGCGAAGCAAGTGGACACGTGCAAGTTCTCCTGCATGTTCATCAGCTGCATGCACAATAACACGGATTCTCTACGTTGCAATTTAGTGATGGAAAATTCACAAAGCTGTCTGGCTAAATAAATCTAAAAAGGTGTGATCTTTAAAACTCAACCAATTTATATGCGAGATAATCTCACACATCAATACAAGATGGAGTAGATTATATCGCTTGCAATTTCCAGTATACTATTAGCATGATTATAAGTAGCACTGTATTAGAGTATGCAATGAACAGTGACGTTCATTAGCAGCGGCTTCACAAAAACTTGGCTACCGAAGAGCTACCTACATTAAAGCTCTCATCATTGTTCCTACTGCATGCTCGTACGTGCCTTCTTGTCTAATTGCACTGTCCTTGCACCTAGCTGTGTTACCATCATGCTTTGGAAAGTTCACCTAATATTTCTTTTTCCCTTCATCCTATTATTGTTAGTTTTGTCATTATCTTACTGTCTAATGTTATCAAATGCTCATCTTCCACACTGCCTTTTCCATCTCAGTCTTTCACCACTGCCCTGCTTTCCTTTCATATTGTCCGCATTTTGTCCCATTTTTTTTTTTTTTTGCCTAGTCAAAATCTACAGGAAGGATCAAAGTTACTTTTACACGTTTCTCATGTGACCTCCACTGTTGTTTCGGTGCAGAACTGGTCTCAGAACAAGCTGATGATGCACCTGGACCATGCATTCCTGCCCGACTTGAGCGCGGTGAACAGCTACCTGGTGCGACCCTCCATGACAGACGTCATCCTGGTCCAGGGCGTGGCTACTGACGTTAACAACTCAGATGAATTCCTTGGCCCTGTCTGCATTCCAAGCTCTGTCTACTCTATGACTCTCAGGGTAAGCCATTCATAGTGAGTCCTATGCTGTCAGTCACTTCCATATGGCTCATTGCTATCATGATGCAGCCTTAGTGTCTTGAACTTGTTTGCAATACAATTTCCACATTAAATTATTTTATACACCTACCACACAGAATTGATACAGTGGTTAAGCACAGTCATGAAGATGCAGATCTGAGAGCTGCATGTCACCAAATACTAGACACAAAAAGCAATGCCTAGGCTCAGTAAACACGTGAAGCTATAAGCACAATCTCTATATCATGTATAATCATGAGCACTATGTGATGATGCAAGGTGAATATCCTCAAAACACATTTTTTCACACACAATAGCAAGTTATACCTAGTATTTGCACTGGTTCACTTCATCGCTGGTTAGTCTGAAGCTCCCTGTGTCTCGTGTGTCTAATCGCACTAAAAGCAATAAAGAATTCTGAAAAAGACACAAAGATGCGCACCAAACATCTCGGAGACAAGAGCCGTCATTTGCTTAGTGCATGCTAGATGGCAGACAAGCAAACACAGAGACTTTACCAAGGCACTTATTATGTCGATCTTCACATTGCTAGTACTAGTTTGCCAATGTACACCTGAAGCAGCGATATCATGAGCAAGAGCATGGACTGACCATAGTGGCACTATGGGCAAGAGAGACCTCAACCTGCTATCTCATGTCCTTTTGGTCACATCTTTATACCAGGAACCTTTGGTTGTTCTTTTTCTTTCTTTTCAATGTCATGGCACAACTAAAATTTATCAGGAAATGTAAATATGTTCTCACACACGGTTTCTGTACATCCGTGTCACATGAAAACCCATTCACTGTTAATGTTGGAATCTGAGAACATTAAACTTCTCTTGTAAGATATTGGAAATCCCATTGCATTCCTCAGTAGGCATTTTACTTACATTTATTTATTGGTTTATCAAATTATCTTACTTCAGAAGATGAGCATATATTCTGTCACTGTTGTCAGTTATTGCACAAATGTTGTGTGTGTGCGTCTATATTCCTTTCTTTTAAGTTTAACTTGTTGTGGTTGCTTATGCTGACTTTCACATTTCAACCTTCACTTCCTCAACAATCTCCTATGTTGTGGCACACATTGCCACGAAATTGAATGCTGTACTGCTCCTTGCAAATGATCGCTGTGCACATTGTTTTTCTTCATGCTGGCACAGAAAAACGTCTACAATGACCGCACAATCCTGGTGATTGTGGGAGATGAAAACTTCATGCCAGATGCCAGCCTGGACTGGTCCGGCACTGGTCAGCAGCGGCGAGCCAGTGTCATGAACAACTTTGGCCTGTGCCTGCTCCATGACGTACGCCGGAGGCAGTCCATCATGATCGACAGAGGCGACGACGATGAAACTCGGGTGGTAAGTGTATTGTGCAGTGCTATCTTATAGTCATGGTTTGTAGTCATGCAATGAATAAATTTTTCAACTGCGTCAAAGCCCTTCACAGTGACGGTCTCTGTGTCTTCTCAAGTTCGGCTAAGTGGCTACAATGCTCGTTTAATGAGCAAGAGGCAGTTATGATTTAATTTTCCAGCTGCAGTTTAACGGGGGAAGGCAGTGAGAATATTTGCGCACTTTTTACAAGCCGACATTGTTAAAATTAGTCTGGAGCTCTCTGCTGTAGCATCCCTCATGACTCGTGTGTAACTTCAATGTACCATATAAGATTTCAAGAAATCAGGGCCCTGTTGGCACCTTGAGTCTATTGCCGCCAAAGCCAAGCCCATTGTGCAAGTTTCCAAGCATACTTGCTTTGGCATTAATGACCTTATGGAACCTGACAGTCTGTACTATACGGCTCGATTACATATGCAGGAAGAAAGATTCCGATCACCATTGCACATTCCAGTGGTCACAGATTACAAGCATCGACTGCTGTAAACTCCACACATTTTGAACACCCCTCAGCCAAGCATTTCTAAAAGCCAGTGATCTTTTTCTTTATTGTGTAGGATGTCCTTAATACACAGTGTAGGGCATAGCTTGCATTTGAACTTGCTGCATAACATATCCTGGCATGGATGCATAAACGTTGATCGCAAGCCAACATAGCCCAGCCTTTGTCATCACTGAAGTGTTGTACTATCGGCAGTAACTTTAAACATGAACAGGTTTCTGTTTCCCCTTCATAAAACATGAATAAGAAACAGTGTGATGGGGAGCGGGTGGAGACATGTATGGCAGGGAACAAGAATACCTCTTACGTATGACAACGCGAGACTGCGGTGTATTAACATTGCATGGTTCAGTTGCATGTTTGTGACCGCATGCAACACTAGCAAGTACTGATGCCCTCTTGTTTATTTTGTTTCAGTCCCATGTTTATTTATACTGAGAGTACATGAAGGAACTTACCATATATGGTTTTGGCATGGCTGTACAGTGCTTCAACATTTATTCTACAAATTTAAAGAAAAATATTGTACATTTAACGCTGGTTTGTTTTCATATCTCAACGAAGCTTCATTAGCCTTAATCATTCAGTAAAACAATTTAGATCATGGTGTGCCTTGTTTGCCCAGACCTTCATTGCCTACAGGCAGTATAACTAGTCCACATCTCTGCAACAGCATGCTTCTCTGACACAAAAGTGTGCATATGATGGTACTTTTCTTCCTTTTTTTTTTTCTGGAACAAACCAGGCAAGCAAAGATTTCAAGTGCTTTATTAAACAATGCTGACCAAAAAATGCGATCATGTTGAGAAATTTTGACTAAAGCAAAGCAGCAGTAAGTGCAAAATTTCTTTTAAAAGTTATTATACTAAAAAATACTCTCGCCACAGACTTGTTTTCAGTAAACATTTCATGCAGTGCTGTACTGTGATGATGGCATTGCAAGTGGCTTTCTATAGCCTTTCCTCTATCTCCTCTTCAATTTCATTGCTCAGCGGTCGTGGTCGGACAACTTCCGGCGGCGGTTCATGTCGAATGCGGACCCTTCCCAGCTGGCCGCCGGCAAGCGACGTCTCTCTATGTTCAGCACCGGCGACAAACTGGGTCTCGACAACCCGTCCTTTGTCACCGACAAAAACGACCACCAGAACGAGGACAAACCTGTGAGTTTTTTACAGTGCTTCCTGCAACACCTGCACATTAGTGTGCCATGAACAGTTGCAGTCCACTGTTAAAGGGGACACGCCAATGCGCGACCCTCCCTTTGCCGAACTCCAGCTGCAAGTGCCCGCTGAAACTATATATGCACATGCATTACACAGGTGCGTAGAAAGATGCCGGCAGCACCAACTACAAGTCGTCTGCTGCAAATCTGGCCATTTCCACACTTGCCAGAGGAGAATATTTGCATGTGCTGTGTGCACATGTGTTCCTTTTAACAGTGTACAGCACTGTATGCATTGTACCCTGACACTTTTACTGTATCCTGCCGAACTACTGTAAGAGGATGGGAGTGTTTACAGTAACAAATACTGGAGTAACCTCAGTAAGACACGGTGCATGAGCATGTTGCACAGCTGTCAAATGTGGGAGACTCTGCAAGCAGGAGCCAGATTGAAGGGCTTGTAGATTGGGGTTTACTGCTGCAGTAGAAACCTGGCAAACAAACACTCAAGCACGCATGCCGTTGTTGCCGCTGCTCTTTTTAAAGGAATTTTACCCCCAATGTGGCTGCTTCTCGTGGCACCGAAGTCATCCTGCATGCTTCAAGTGAAATGGTGCAGCAAAATCATTATACTGTGGTGAGAGAGGTCCATACTGACAGACACAAGTAGTGCAAGAATGAAGATCTCATGCTTTTCCTTGGTTTCATGATGAACGAATATCCTCCAGAGTATTGCTGTGAAACCCCTTGCACAATTTCTTACACTATTGCTCTTGGCTGATGGTCATCACCGGTAGTAAACAAACAGAGTGTCACAACAGGGTGATACAGAAACATGCACCCCGCTGCTTGTTGAAAGCTAATCATCTCATGACACAGACAAATCAGCCGCACCTGCATGGCATGCTAGAGTTATAGTAGCAGTGTTGGGGTATGGCATTTTCTAAAACATGGTAGGATATCGTTGAATTTGGATAAAATTGGTTATTGTTGCCAATAGCAACAGCTTTCAGTAGTCCAACTGGGCTTTTATTTCTGCATGACAGGAGTACATTAACAGGCTTTGCGCACAACTCAGTCATGAAAAATACTGAAAATCCGTGTACTATACAGGTAGACTTCTCAGCTACGAAACATTTACGTCTTGAACAAATGATCGTTCGTACCTTTATGTGTTCCTTCACATCCACATGCTTAGACTAGGCCTTACAATTCCCTTTTAAAGATATTCAGTTACGCACTGAGAGAGAGGAGCTATTTACAGAAAGGCTGAGAGTATGGTATGAGTTATAGCTTATTCTGGCATGCTGTCCTGCTCTGGGAAAGGGGACCAATGAGAAAAAGAGTGATGATGATGAAGAGAGAGTGATGATGATGAAGAGAAGGAAGTGCGAATACACTAGGCCCTCCATGTTGTGGGCCTCTCTGATGTCGTGTGTCCAGTCCCAATGGCTCATAAAAAAAGGCTAAATCTGCTCGCATAAGCACAGTTGTGCTGTTTGCACCAGGCTGAGGACCCAGAACAAGGTCATCAGATGGCGATCTGCTGTCGACATGTTCAGTTGAAGAGACCAACTTCTGCTATGATTAACAGACCCTGTCTTCACTCTGAACTGGCAAAATGACCCGACACTATTACGTGCATCATAATATGTGTCAACGTCTCTGTGCAGAAATCTTGGACCGACAAATTCCGGGTGCGCTTTGGTCCGACTGAGCAAGCATCGGGCAATCTCAGTGCAAGCAACGTGCAGGACCGTAACAACCGACGGATGTCCATGTTCTGTCGCATGGAGAGGATTGACAGCTATGGCAATGTGAACGACCTGCAGGTTTGTAACATACCTTTGCCATGTTGCACATGATTATAACATACCTTTGAAGACCAAAGATAGTGTTGTGTCCAATTCACCTTTATCTCGTACTTTAATTTTTGTAATTTTTTTATACAGATACTGGCATACTATGAGAATTATAATAACTGCACTGCCCAGGCAAGGTTAATTTCATTGTGCGATTAGGTCCTAGAGCCTTTAATACAATAAAATGCAGTGGCAATGAGGCTTACTAAAGATTTAAATCCAGTTTGGAATAACGTGCAAAACTGAAATGCAATAAAAGTGGGTTTAGAAAAAGAATCGTGAGCCATTCCACTCTGCGAAGGTGGATGACCAGCGAAGCTGCGTAGAACACGACAAAGAGCTGACAGAGAATTTTGGAAAAAGGTGCGAACACATTTATTGCGTTGATCGGTGGCCATTGTGATGAAAGGTACGCACATACATCCG
Source organism: Dermacentor andersoni (assembly GCF_023375885.2). Classification (NCBI taxonomy): domain Eukaryota; kingdom Metazoa; phylum Arthropoda; class Arachnida; order Ixodida; family Ixodidae; genus Dermacentor; species Dermacentor andersoni. The sequence continues at coordinate 121,884,206 of NC_092820.1, forward strand.
CGTTCATTCGTGTTATACATTCGTTGTATGCACTCGTGTTTTTACTTCGCCATATATTGAGGCAAAGAATTTGAGACCGAAATCACCGCACCGACTGGCCAGTGTGCCAGTGCTGTCAGCTCTTTCGCAGAGAGAGGGGCAGTATAGGAATGCTAGCATGATAAGCGGCAACGGAGCCAGCCGTGACAGAAGACGACAACGACAAATGCCCGAGGAGTGGCACGAGCGCATTTGCACAGTTACGCCGAGGGGCGCCAACGAGCTAGCTGTGGTAGAAAATGACGATGACGAATGCACGAGCACTGGCACGAGCCATTGCTGACGATGATAGTTTTTGCTCACACATATTTGTTGACAGACAGAAAAAATACGCGGAACCCTAGCCATAAATAGCTTCTCTGTAATATATTACATAAGAAGAATGTATTGTCACATTTAACAACAGTCTTTTTAAAATTCCTTTTCTGCAGAGGCAATTGAGGACTGCAACTAACACTTTTAAACATTGAATAACGCTTATCACACCAAAATTATACACGCATTTTGCCTGGCTTTCCAGTTTATGTTCACCGTTCAATGAGACTTTGACCCTTGTGAGTTTCATGTTCACAAACGTGCTGAGCCAAAGCTAATGAGTTTTGAGAAAATCTTTAGATCAGCGTTACCATTAGTGGTTATGTTGCCAAACTTCTTTTGTAACATGTGACACCACTCAACTGGCATTATAATTTAGAGCTTTTGGCGTTAAACTTTAATGCACTGAAATGAGGACACAATGGTCAGCGTTTGCAGTGGTGGCAATGCCCTTCAGTGTTTTGGAGCAGCCATTGGAACAAGCAAAATCTACTTTCAGAGCACCTGTACTGTTGTGTTTAGAGCAGGTGGAAGGTTCTCACCAAAGCGCACACGGAAAAATGAAATATAGTTTAGTGTTCTCTTTAGTTTACATAAGCATTTCCACATAAGAACTATACGAGCAAAGTGGGTGATTCACCCGCAGCACGCCACGCCGCCAACAGGCGAGCCTACGACTACATGCTTCTGGCAGCACTGTGCGAAACCATGCGAGGACCACTAAAGGAGCACTATAAAGAGAAACACTCTTCAATTTTTTGGTATGAAGTTGATTATCAAAAGAGCAAATTAAGCCACAGCTCCCTTTATTAAATGTTGCGTCGAAACACCAGCACTAGCATGACGCCACGGATTTCAAAGCACTTTTAAGTATTTGGGTCATTGTGGGCCTGTTAAAGCTGTTCAAGTTTGCTAAGTAGTCTTCCGCTCTTCTGATAGAATCTAGTACAACTCCACCGATGAACAGTTATCTAGCCCCGAGCAGTTGCCATCAAAATGTATGACGTCATGGGAAGCTTGGACGAGAACTCCAAGGCGGGGAGTCGCCACCTAGTCTTTGATTCTTGCTACTTTTCTGGCTTACTAAGTCCCTTTTGACAGTAAGAGGGGCTCTTTTGTTGTTTACAAAGGTAATTTACTAGTGCAGCTGAAAATACCTTTCTGTTTAATGTCCCATTAGAGAAGGACCGCTTCGTCGATTTGATATTCCAAACATTCCAATTTCGTTTTATGAACGATAATCAGCGGTTTAAGCGCGTCAATGTTCATTACTGCACCACCGATATGCAATCGCAGAACAAGGCGCATAGAACCAGGCCCGCCCACTTGCTCATTCGCATTCCAACTTTTTTGCCACGAGCTTTACCAAAGGCACACATATTATCAAAGACATAGCTGATAAAGAGCATGAACTGCAATCTAATACCCAATCACTGTGCGTGTGGTTATAATGTCCCATGCTTAATTCAACAACCTCAAATTCTCTTTAATATCAAATATGGTGCAACTAATAAAGTTTCAAGCAAGCAACAAGAATAAGTATGGTGGACACTGATACTACCTGTTTTCCCTATGGACAGAGCACCATCGCGCATCAGCCCATGATGCGTGAATGAGTGTGTTGGTCATGCCGTCGCAAAGCCAGCATGGCCGCCCAACTTACCGTAGCTGCAAGCATGCTTCACAATTGGCGCATAAAAATAGGAATCAGTTCGATTGTGCCCGCTGCCACAGCGGCAGTCTCACTGGCTGTAACGCCCCAAACGAATGCGGCTAATGAATGCAGTGGCGCCGCGGTTTGTATTGTATTACTTGGTGGCTTCCGAATTTTCTCAACGCCGAAACTACGTTGTGGTACAGCAGCGGCACAGTTTAGACGAAAAGATCCTTTTGGAGCAATACGGAGCAACAAATCACAATCGGCGCAGATTGTTGCAGCATTCCCGCCACTGTGTTTGTTAGGCAACCTCCTTTTGTATTGCTAAATGGACAATGGACGTAAACACACGCACACAGAAAAGACAGACGACTATATGCGTGTCTGTTTGTTCCTAGCATCCATTTAGAAATGTCTCAGCTAATGGCCCTGCAACTAATCTTTCCAAGTCGCTTTTTTAATGCTTCTGCCAATGCACTGTTTACGGCAAGACACTCCTTGACAATCACATTCCATTCTGCAGGACAACTCTGGCCCCAAGACCCCAGAGATACAGAGCAGAGCGAGCACCAAGAGCAAGGACAGCAATGCCAGTAAGGACAGTAATGCCAGCAAGGATAGCGGCAACAGTAAGGACAGCAACCCCAGCAATGGCTCGACTCGGAAGTCTGTGCCCGAGATTGTGTTCAGCCACTTTTGAGCATGTGACGACAACAGCAGGAGACTTAACGAGTGAAGAGTGGTGCAGGCGTTGAGCTTCTATACAGCTACCAAGGAGCATCACCACTTCAGAGCTATCACTCACACCAGAAGCAATCGACACCAGACGACATTTGATGGTGCGCGTACAGACGGAGTTGACGACATCACTCAGTGACTGTGTAGTTGCGTACACTTTGACCAAGAACAGTTTATCGTCTTTGTCATTGCTTCGCAGCCACACGAGACTATGCTGCGGTGGTGACAGCTACGCCCTTGTCACTGGCACCGAACTTGAACGGTGAGATTATAAGTGCCACTGAAATGAAAGATGCGCCACACAATGACCAGTGGCAAGGACTGCTTTATGACCTAGTCAAGGTCGGGAGGTGACTTGTAGGTCACATATCGGCTGCCGAGACGGGCCCTACGAGCATTCCGAGCCGAAAAGCTGTTCCAACTTCCTGCTGACAGAGAATCGTTCCGCCATGACGTTTTGTCTTTTGGTAGAACCACTTTCAGACCACTTGCCTCGACAAAGGACAGGCTTAGTCAGGCCTGTAAATTGGAAACAGACTTTCAGCAATGTTATAAATAGAAAAAAATGTGTCTGAGAGGAAAACACCAGATGTCTGCTTTGTTGCGACATTTTCGCTTTCTACTTCTAGGCGGTGCAACTTGTCCTTGAAAGCCTTTTGAGTGTAGCGAGCGCGTTTTCAAGCTTTTAAAGGAGCACCTAAGCTTTTTGTGGAACACTGGATGACGGGCCTGCTCTGAAGGGCATAGATCTAGGATGCTCGACTTTGTAGCACCCTTTATTTCTTACTGTTGAAGAGACTTTTTGACTGTCATGTTGAAACCTCTTGACATATACCTCATACGTGAGAGCCAACTCACGGTGATACAACTTGTCTTGACAATTTTCACTCATCTATCGCAGAAGAGCTTAGGCTGATCAATGTACAAGTAGCCTAGCAGAAAGGCAGTGCTGGTCAAACCGCTCGAAAGAGCCGTACGTAGTCAAAGCCAGTGCCAAGCATAGCTACAATACTTGTGCGTCTCACGCAAACAATCCTAGATGCCGGTGACACAGTTAAGGGTGCTGCAGGTTGAAAAATGTGCATGTTTTGTTCTTTTTATGTTTATCCACAGCATGCTCACACTTGAAACATGTGTTGAAGTATCTAAGATTTAAACTGTTACCTAGATACGTTTCGCTGACTGTAAGCCAAAATGGCAGCCGAGTATCTAAAATTTGTTATGGCTTCAGTGGGCAAAGGACTGCAGACCATGCACCATAGAAAAGGCTGTACACAATACTGAGTGATAAAGTGAAACTAGTTGTGTAAGAGGCAGGAGGCACGTAGCACAGTTAAAGCTAACCTGAACAGTACGGCCGCACACGACTCCATCATTATCTTAACAATGCAGCGCACACATATCATGGCATCTGAGAGGTCACATGCATTGTTCCTAGAGGGGCCCCGACACAATGCCTGTCAAAAATAAGCACTTGAACTGCAATCAAGCATAGCCTACGGCCTGATCGAAGTTCACAACAGAGAGACTATGGTTTCAGAAAGACATGTTTGGCATATTGTTAAATTACAATGCATTGCCTGGGCCACCAGTACCTGGCCGCATCTTCTAACAAGGCGTCTTTTAACATTTTCTTTAATGCTTGCCCTGGGCACTACAAGCTTTACAGTTATACACACACGCTTTATTAAGGATGGTTTAATTAATTTAGGCACAGCACACAAGCAGCTACAAAGTTGACACAGCAAATAGTGACAAGCAACACGCTGCTCTTAGATCGCAGAGTTTTTCAGCGACTGCTCCAGGAATTTATCTGTATAACCTTGCTTGGAGCTTATACCACTATTCAGTCTTTTCACCGTCAGAAGACTTCCAACGGAAAGTTCAAGGACTGGCAAGCAGAGCCTTTCAGCAAACAAAATTCACTTTTTGTAAAGCTTCATATAATGTTCATAAGTCCAAATTGTAAACAGAGAAATTCAGGAGACTTCGCAGATATGGACATCTAACAGAGATTGGTAGCGTACCAAGCCAGAAGCATTTCGTTCATCAAATTAATATTTACTGAATAGCCAGTCAGCACTTAGAAAGTAATATCACTAGAACTGAACGATCACAAATGCAGCACCAGGTGATCAACACCCCCAGGTGCAGAGAGTACTGGCACTTACCAGTCTATATCATGTCCTCATTAGTTTTACATTAAAAATCTGCGTAACTATCACTTATCGACTAGCCAGGACAAATAATTTACAAAGAGCCGACTAAAACTTTCGGTTCCCACCAAAGTGGCACGATGGCAGGACCATTCAAGTAGCAGTAGCCAATCACAGACGGCACTTGAAGGTGCTCGTCCTGATCACCTGAACTGCACTCATTGAGGAGCAATCTTAGGTACAGCATGTGACAGCTCACTGGCTTTGCTTGCTGGAAACACATGAATGGCATTTGTCAGGGCTCCTTCTGGGACGTTTGTTTTTGCTGTAACATATCTTGTTAAGTTTGACTTGTCTTCTCTGTTATTTGTTTGCATTGTTTGTGCCTGTTCCATGTTGAAATTATTGACGTTGTACTTATTAAACTGTATTACACAAATGTGAACGCAATTTGCATTGTAATCAATGAGTGTGCTCACTGCACCCTCGCTCCTCCTGTTGGAACTTTACAGATTCAAAATGCGGCAATGAAAAACTGCACGCTTCAAGTCACAAGACAACTTTTTCTAAGCTGTTTGTTTTGAAATCGTTAGGCCTAAGGTGCTGCCAAGCTGCAAAAGTTTTTTTATTTATATCTAACACGCGGTGCTTTATGTTGGCAATGCAAAAAGCTTTTTTACAAATAATTTTCGAACTAGATTTATACTACAGTCCAATTAAAATGTTGATCTTGCGGCACATTTGCAACCTTTTATGAGGATAAAATTGTACTTATTCAGCAACAATGATGATTTGTTGCTACTTCTTTTCATGACGTCGCATGCATGTGGTTGCCCCGCATCGAGAGACAACAGTGTCACCCCGCCTCATTGCTTGAACATCATGTGCGCGTGGTTGCCAGTTAATCGTATCCCCCCAAAATCACACTTTTGCCCACGAAACATTGATCGCGATAGCAAATGAACAGCTATATGAGGTAAGGTTAATCATTTTATCATCCACATAAACTGCTGTAAACATTCGTTTACTAAGTAAATTAACAAGCACACTGTCACGCGTGCATGGACTAACACAAACACATCTCATTTGATGACTGTGGACACTTGCTGTCAGAACGCTGGCGTGAAGAAGAGCGGCAGCAGCAGCGAGCAAATTCCCATTCGTGCCGGATCTCGCTTCAACAGGAACTAAGTGCGCGTGAGCACAGCGCACACGAAGCCACCAGCTATCTCAGGTCGGCTAGCCTTCGAACCAGCACAGATTGTCTCCAAGATAAGACTCGTGCTGACGCGCTCAGATGCCGCAGCTGGAGTAGAAGAGGAGGTGCACCGCTAACGTTCCCTCTCCCCTTCCCTCTCCCTCCTAGCACACGCACGTCTCCCTGCTCCCAGACTTGCGCGCGTGAGAAGAAGGCGTGCACCCTCCCCACCTTCCTCCCTCGCGAGAGCGAGAAGACACTGGCGCATCAAGCCACCATCCTTTTCGGCTCGCCCTTGCACCTACAGCATACAAAGCACAGCTGCAATGTTGTCACAATTGGACTTTATGCAGAACATCACGGCAATGCCGACAGCGGTAATTCGCCTGAAGTGTCCGTACAGTTGTTATCGCAATAAAAAAAAACTGGCATCCAACCAGAAGTAGCACAAAAGTATAAGGGAAACTTGGAACGGGTTCTTCAGAAAAGAAGCGCTTCATAGTTAAAGGAAAACTTATCCTGGTCCCAGTACCCAATCTTGCATTACAGACTTTCTGAGTTGGTTGCTACACAAACTGAGCCGACCAGGAGGCTAGCAATTGGTAGGGAAAGAGCACATTACCTGATAATTAAAATCACAGGAACGCGGAATAAGCAAATGAGAATCATTCTAAAGTATCTTTTCCCGTGCCCAAGCACCCAGTTTCGAGATGACATTACATTTTGTTTGTAGATCATGTCCATTACGTGCTGCGCACACTGAATGCACACCATCACAGCCTGAAACAAACAAACAAACTAACCAACACAAACAAGAAAAACGTCTCCACACAGATGCACTGTCTTGGGCCAGGAGCACATTACCTAAACTACCTATTTCCTTGCGTGCATGTGAGACGACTGCATTCTCGTCTGCATTCCCAATCCACTCTTCAAGGGAACACCTATTTTGTAGTAAACCAAGTATAACGGAATCACTTACACTATAATAAGATAAAAAATGACTGACAGGGTGCATTATGCTGAAATCTACGCATTAAGAAAAAAAGTCTGCGCCTTCACGCCTTAATTTTGCTGTAACTGCCATAATCCAACAGTAATTGTTAGCCAAGCACTAAACAGGTGTTCTCTTTGACAGTGGAGTGTACTTGACCTACGTTCTTAGCCACACATGGTTGCCTCAAAAGGGCTGATATTCTAGAGCACATGTGAGCAAAGTCAATCCTCTGCGCACTTGTGAACAGAAAAAAAGAAAACGTCAACGTGAAACTTTGGGTACTGCTGTTTATTGTAGCCAGTGGCCCCCAATGATCGGATGAATCTTCACAGTTGTAATCTTTCCCACGGCAAGTCAGCCATGAACCTGCACGTGTTCCAGTTCATCGAGGAACATCTGACACTTGGACATGAGCACCTTGATGGCTTCTGTGACGAGGAGGTCAGGCGTGTAGGCACCCGTGGATTCCACAGAAACTGAAAATAGAAAGACAGGGAGCTTTATACAGATATTTTTTTTTTCCGGAAATGCATGTAGGCTGATGTAAGCTAGCCGTATTTACTCTATTCTAACGCACCCTCGACTGCAGTGCGCTCCTCGATTATCATACTTCCAAACATGCAACATGCAGTACCCGTGGTTGTTCCCTGACCAGATTTTCATCGTAAGAGAAAGAAACAGTGATTTCTCCTCATTTGGAGGAGGAGGAGGAATGAACATTCATAGTGCACAACAGTGAGAAAGTGTTCTTTCTTCGCTGTAGGTGGGCGGGCTCTCTCAGTCCAGAAAACCGTTGGCTAGTGGCGCTGTCCGTGCCCGGTCCGCCAGACTTCGCTGATCCTCTAGGCTCGGTGCCGTTAACATTGCCTCCCATGTTTCTTCGACAACGTGTAGCAGTTCTGCAGCCTCATCTTGAGCGTATTTCTCGGGGTGTGAGCACACCAAAACCATGTGTTGGAGGGTGTCCATTACATCACAGAATGGGCATAGGTACGAGAACTTTGTGGGGTGCATCCGCCGCACGAGAATTCCATGGACATATATGCATTCGTTTGTAGTCTGTGGAGGGCAGTGGGCTCCTCCTCGCTTAATTTTTGATGTGGTAGTGAATATTCTCTTCTTTCCAGTCAGTAGTGTTGCAATATCGCAGCATTGTTGGGAAAAAAGAAAGGTTACTACTCTGAGGTTGCTGGCAGTGCGATTTAGATTTGGCGTTGCTGAGGTGCACCGTTAGTAAGGACCGACAGTAGAAAAAGAATAAATGTAAAGAAATAAAAGAACTGCTTCATCCCTCTTTCACATAAATTGGTCCTAACATGAAAGTGAGAAAAGATGGCAGCTTCATTGCACATTCACAAATACAAGTCCGTAAATGTGCAGTCACTCATTAACTACAGCTTCACTCGACACAATAAAAGTCAGGGCAAGCGCACGAAACATGTGGTGCTGCCCTGCGTAGAGAGCAGCCTGGAGGCCACCAAGCATTATAGGTGTATCCGAAGCAACAGTCGTCTGTATAGGGCATGAGTGTGTCATTAGAGCTCCGGTGGAATCGCGCGCTCGCCCATGCACATCTACAAAGTTGAGTCACTGTGGCGCCACTGAACACTGACGGTTGTCACCTACCTGGAACGCTGTCACTCGTAGATGCTGACTACCCTTCTAGGTGTGGGGTCGTGCGGGGAACCAGGGGGCCTGGGAGGTCCCAAATTCCTTTGCAAAATAAAGTTTTTTTTTTCCTCCTCCTCCTCCATGGTGCCGCTGGGCACTTTGTCCCCGAAATTACTCAGTGATACAATAAAAAAAAAAAAAATTATGGGGTCTTACGTGCCAAAACCACTTTCTGATTATGAGGCACGCCGTAGTGGAGGACTCCGGAAATTTCGACCCCCTGGGATTCTTTAACGTGCACCTAAATCTAAGTACGTGGGTGTTTTCGCATTTCGCCCCCATCGAAATGCGGCCGCCGTGGCCGGGATTCGATCCCGCGACCTCGTGCTCAGCAGCCGATACAATAAATGATACCCAAATAGCATCATTGCAACAAATATGCGTCATCAAGAGATCAATTCCTTTAATAAAGCGAACCTTTCAAGCCTTTCTATTCCTACTTTCCCAACCATTAAGTAGGCAAGAAACAGTAAAATGTTGTGATGTAGTAGTTTGTGCCGCTACACAAAGACGTTGTGAGGAGAAGAGGAACATGATGTGACGCTGACATCGATAAGTGGTATCGCTATGCCATGTGGTTTCAAGCTAGGCGTTCTCCCTGTATATATATCCCTTTCAGTGCTTACCGGGAATTCACTAGTAGCGTGTTCAAGGCGGTACACCAAACAACTCACGGTCTCGGCTGCCTGTCTCACACATCGGAGAAGTCATTCTTCCCATTCTTCCTCATGATATTTGGTGGAGCTGTGGAGCAAGCTTGCCACACTCCGGAGCTGGATCTCCGGAGCGGGCAACACATCTGTTCTGCTGCCATGGCTAACTATACTCAGACAACACTGTAAGTTGTCCTCTCCTACCCACTCGATTCAGGAACCTTCACTGGCACCGACAACATCAACATCGAAGAATGGTTGGTGCACTACCAACGCGTAAGCAACCACAACAGGTGGGATGCCACACTTATGCTGGCTAATGTTATATTTTTCTTGCGAGGAACCGTGAAGGTATGGTTTGAGACGCATGAATCCGACCTTACAACTTGGGACACATGCAAAGAGAAGCTGCGCAATCTTTTTGGAAAGCCTGTTGTCATGGCTGCCACGTTCCAGCCTTATTGCAATGCAGAGACAATTTTTTGCCCATTTTTGTTTTTAATGGGGTAGAAGCGTGCTGAAATTGGGCAAATATGGTACAGGCAGCCTGAACAAGCTGCAATCAAGCTGTGGAAAAGTCCATGTTGAAACAAAGAGGAGAAGGCATGAAGCTTTCATTCTGATAAACACTGCAGTCACCAAGTACAGCTGGTCTGAGAGCTGGCACAGCCATAATAAACAGTATTTCTCCCCATGGCGGCACTGAAAATGCCCTTGAAGTTTCTCAAGCTTAAAAAACACTGCAAATGTATTCAGGCTGAGGATATCTCCAGAGTTAAAAAAACAAAAAAACAAAATCCACTCACAGATGAAGTGGTCCTTGACCCGCGTCAGCTCGACAGCATCCTTGAGGTCGTCGAACCTAAACACGTTACGGCTGCAAGTGTCGGCCCTCGCATTGGCAACCCTGGCCACTTTGTGACCTGAAGCAGCAATGGAAAATATCAGTCTAGTGTTACCACACAGTGCAGGCATGTGCACATGCGCCTAACCTTCCACCCACGCCTCCTTGACCAGTGGAAAGCAGCGCTGGCCAGTTCAGACCCGCTCGAACGGCTATGGCTGGTAAGGCCGGCATGGGAGACAGTTACTGCTTTGGGGCTTCTGGACTAAGGAGCCTACCTACTGGCAAGCAAAGATGCTTGAGTAGCTTCAATGCTCGTTCTATTTTCAAAAATGTGTTGTTCTACTACTACTACTACTACTACTACTACTACTACTACTACTACTACTACTACTACTACTACTACTACTACTACTGCTACTACTACTACTACTACTACTACTACTACTACTACTACTACTAAAAGGCTAAGAATTAAAAAACAAAAGAATGCAGGCTTCAGATAACACATCTTTAATGACAGCTCGACTACTATGTACCAATCACAGTTGATCGATTCATCAGTTGAACACCCCGAAACTGCACAACGAGTAATGAGAGATGCCATAGTGGAGGGTTCTAGATTAATTTTGGTGACGCGAAGTTCCTCAACACGCACCTATATCTAAATACACAAACATTCTTGCAGCCTTCATTGAACTCTGCCAACGTCAGCCGAGAATCAGTGGCCAAAAAAAAAAAGAGAAAGCCTCAAGTTCAGCTGCAAAACTCTAAAGCCCCTGAGCCAACGCAATGAGTGCCTCTCATTAGTCCACAAAATGTCTCGTTCCTGAAGGTAGTAATAATACATTATAATCTCATTTACAGCTTCTGGAAACAAATGCATGAAATACCTAACCGGGAAAGACACAACCCACAGTCACTAAAAACTTTGACAGATTCAACTATAGTTAACATCTACATAATTAAACGCGTTGCGCAAATCGATGCAGCATGAGATGCCAATATGGACCAAAATGGCGAGGCCCAAGACACAAATTGTCACTTTTGCAGTGTGGACACGCTTATGTTCATGCTTCTCAAATTCGGCCTGAGTTGTTGGGGCACAAATGTGCACAAATCGTTGCGGCACAAGGGCCAACGAGCGTCTAGCTAGTGGTGCCCGAGCAACCAGAGACGCACATTGTCGTATTTTTTCTTTTTTCATTGCATAGCGTTTTAAGACAGCGATGAAAAGCCAAAACGGAATCAAGCTGGTGAGCAACACTGGAATACGATGCCTACAATGCCGCCAGAGCGAAACATGATGCTCACTTTGCACCACCTGCAACAGGGAATAGCAGCACGTTTGTGTTATCGCCTATTAAAAGCATGCAGTATGCTTCCAATGGCACTATGCCTCATGCACTGTGAACCAGATAGGTGAAGATACTTATCGCAATAGGGTTGGCAGTGATAGCTGTGAATGCAGCATGCAATGACCCGGGAGGAAATTTTGGATGGTGACAATATAGAAAACAGAATGCGCGCCGGCGTTTTCACATAAGACGGGCAAGCGAGTATTGTGGGAAAGCTGCTGCGGTGGGCGGCTACTGTTCTTGATCGCACGCGCCCGACGCCTTCTCTTGTTTACATGGTATCTAGCGGCTGGAAAACGTATCGTACGATCGCAAGTAGGCGATTTGCTGAACATTGGCACCAAAATGTCACGTTCTCCAGGAACACACGAGCCTGTAAATAAAAGCACAACTGTACTGGATTGCTTCTGGTGCTCTCAATCACGAAAGTTGGACACTGGGAAATTGCACGTAACGGGATCGTATTAACAAGGTTGTGCTGTATACACTACAAAGCTGCTACAGAAAGTGCATGTTAAGTGGCTTGCCTGAAAATTAAATAAGACTGCGCTCCAGAGTGCCTACTTTATCTCCACTGTGGTACTTAATTTTACGTACTGTTTCCATTGTCCTTTCCCACACTAGTTTGCAGAGCAATTTCTTTCAAAGATAAAACACATGTTCAGTCAATCAATGTGCCTGTTTCAACATAGCATTTGTAATCAGTACAGTGCCAGCCACATTATTTGCCTAGGTTTTTATTGCGACAACAAACATACAGACACTTGCATACAGACACAGCATGCATTGCTGTTGCCATTGCGCCGGCCCAGTTGCACCAATGCATGCTCAGCCTTACGGGAGGTCACATGATCTGTCAGGGGTGCGAGGGCAAGGGTGCAAGGATGAGTCGAAAAGGCCGGTGCCTTGGTGCACATTACCTTACTGCACGCCCAGTGTTGGAAGTCATGTGCTCTTGCAAGTTTCGCAGTCGTGGCCCAGTGGAATGAACAGTGAACTATGAGATGTTCCCTTTGGGACAAGGATACGCCCACCCTGCTGCCGGCATTCCTCATCAAGCCAGCATTGTGACCTTGCTTGTGGTCACTGAGTGAACGCTGTTCATGTGTGCCGTGGGCGAGCGACATCGCACATCTTTGTTCGTAAGCGAATGTTTGCTATAACTCGTACTGCCCATAAAACTACTGTAAGCCTTACTTCGTGTAAAGTGACTTTCTTCCTAACTGAAGTCAGAATTCAATTCTCGAGACATCATAGTGAGGCTTGCAACCGGAGGAAACGACACAAGGCTTCATGCAACTGACCATCTGGGTCATCATCCAGCTTGATGACTCCCTTGGAGAAGCAGCTCTGAAGCCGCTCCGCCTGTTCATCCAGTACAGGGCGCAGAAGTCGTATCTCCGGGAGGAGGCGGTAAGATGCCGTGGCTGCGTGGTAAGGAGAGCAACAATTGGCCGTTCAACTGCCGTGACGAGCAGTGTTGTCATCATGGCAACTTTTCTCTCTCTCGTTTCTCTTTTCTTCTTTTTCCTTTCTTTCTTTCTTTCTTTCTTTTTTTGACGACAAGAATGCCACTTAACCCCTTTGTGCCATGCTATTATTCTGAATCCTGGGCAAAAATGGCCAATTCCTTTACTGAGGAATAGTTTAAGAATAACAATGAAGACAATATCTTAAGCATGCAGTTATACAAAATTTCAATGAGTTATTGCTAAACTGATGCTTAACAGCACTACTATACTAAAGAACTTCAAGAAAATTAGAAGAATTGTAGAGGCAAAAATGAAAATTCCGAAATCCTGAAAAGCATTGTGGACAAGTTGAGCTCATCTATGGCAAACTAGCAAATTTCATGCAGAATATTTTTTTTTCTTTGCAGATTGGCAAGAGTGACGACCCAGATATTTCTGAAGCCTCCACATAATCTTTTTGAAGGGGCACTGAAGAGCAACAATAAATTATGTTAGACTGCTTACATTGAGAATAAACACTCCAATAAACTAACGTAGTTGTGTCCACTGAGGTGGACCAACTGCAATCATCGTCGCTAGAAAAGCAACTGTTTTACAAGCTGCTATAACCTGCCAACTGTTCGCCTTACAAATATAAAAAGCCGTACAGTGAGAAGATGTATGAATAAAAAGGGATACTTTCAGCAGTACACACTCATCTGTTTTTTGTAGCAAGCCCTCAAAAGTTTCACCCTAAGCTAGTAACTAATTCCGGATGCTCTAATCTTGAATACGAGCACGCTCAAGTGCGAGTCTATTGTTTTTCTTCGGTCAAAAACAAGATTTTAAGAATTCAGGCCTTAAAAGAGCACCGACATAATAGTTTGGATTTCTTATATTTTTGTACTGAATGAAGGTCCTAGACTACTAAAACATAAAAAAAAATATAATGGAATGTTTCAAAGCACTGTAAATAATTTAATAGCTTTTCTACAACCAGCTTCGGCTTCATTTCCTAAGAGGTGCCTGCGTCATGATGTCACGACGCAGAAGGCGTACTGTGGTGGCAGGACATTGTGGCGTTTTGTTGCTCAGTCAGTTGTCTGCCATGCTGCTACATCAGTCTATTTATTCAGTAACATCATAGCAGACGACCGAGTGAGGCCGCAGCGAGCGCCGTAGCATTGCAATGTCCCGCTTCCACATGACCGGCTTCTCTGTCGCAATGTCACATTGCCAGCTCTTGGAATATAAAACCAAAACAAGGTGTAGAAAAGCTGTTAATTTATTTGGCGTGCTCGGTTTTCCAGTATTTCTTCTTATTATTTTTTTTATGCTGTCGAAGTTTGGGACTTTCATGAAGAGTCCGCACATACCAGCGAAAAACCTAAAACACATAAACATAAAAAATTATGAAAAGTCATAATGTCTGCACACTAGCGCCAAATCTGCTTGCACACAAGCAATGCCACTCACCCACAGGCGAGAACTTTGCATGAACCTGGCCTGTACCTTTCATGCAATGCAGCTTCAGGTCAATCTCCTGCGTAGACAATGTATGGAAGAAGAGACTGTAAAGGAGCGAACACTGTACAAGATTCCCTAATTCGGCATATTCAGCAATGCCCAGCTTCAACAAAAGATCTCATCCATTCACTGATTTTTCCACTCCTCAGCAGAAAGAAAGCCAAGAGCAATATGTTAGGGGGGAACCTTTAGCTCGTGGTAAACTCCTATTTCCCTTGCAGTGTTGCAGACGCTGCAATGACAGGCCTATTCCATATATATGCATCTTTCGCTTTTAAAGTGAAGCTTTCTTTGCCTACCGCCAGGTTTGGTGTGGCTGCTGCTGCTGCTGTGCCTACTGGTTTCTCGCCAAATACATACGCATATGCCTGAACACAATATCCAGCAAAAAGGCTTATACTATTGGCCTTGTAATGCCGAGTGTCAAAGTAGTGCCAGTAGGTGCACTTCTGTTCTGTATAACAATAGTAAATTTTTTTTAAATATACCCCCATAAAACCTGTACATGTAACGTCGGCTCATAGGCTCAAAGCACAGACACCTCTTCTTAATGGAATACTAGCACATTCCTACGTTCAACAGCTTATTTTGATTTATTTGATAAGCCATTCAATATGTGCCGCTGTGTATGAAGTACAGAATTCTTAAACGTAGTTGAATCTGTGTCGTACTTATCCTTGCATACAGCTGTCATTGCCTTTCTTCCCTTGATAAGTCTTTGTCCTCATGAAATCGCTCCGTAAACCTCTCACACTGTACATCCACCTGATTTGGTGTGGTGTTTGCATTTCAGTATAGCTTGTAAATCATGCAGTGCGTATTGTGCAAGATCAAAGTTGAGACCCTCGAGCTGTACAAACATAAACATTGCACGAGATCACGCATTGCACAGGATGAACGTAAACACAACTGTATGCTTCACCTGTTAGTTGCATAGCGTTCAAATGATCGCTTCATTAAAGTCTTTGCTTCACAATGATTCCAACATGTGCAGTGGGTCAGCATAATCTTTTTTTTTTTCTCTCTTGTTCTTTCCTGTTTGCATTATCACCGCCCTCGCTATCCATGCGCTATCTATGCACTATCCCGCCATCACAGCCCATGTGTGAGAATTTGCTTGAATTGATAGCTTCTTACAGAAATAACACAGTTGAACGTCTGCACCAGTCAGTGCCTGTCCTTGTTCATATTTCTCTGCACCTTTCCTTCATCGTGGCAAACCAACTAGACCAGCAACAAGTCTCGCTGATTTTCTATATATATGCCAACCCACGTGAAATGCAGGAATGCGCTTATCAGACAACTGCCACACCAATTCGAATTAAAGCTGGTGCGTTTAGAGAAAAAGTTGAATTCTGCCAGCTGCTAGAAGCAGAACTGTCAATTTATGGCATCCAAGTTTTGTAGCACGAGTTGGCGAAAATTGGGGAGCTTCAAGAAAATTGAAGCACGTTTAAAACTCTTAACTCTGCATCCAAAACAAACACCACGATTTTGTAAACTGTATCCGTTAGGTTGACCAAAGCAACCAGGTGTGATGCATTAGTTTACAGCTTGCATGAAATTATTACATTGCTTATGTCAGTTTGGCAAAGTCCTTTTCAAACAATAGTGGTATAATTCATACCCATTTAAAACATGTACAATTTGGTCTTTTGAGATAGATGCCATATACAGAATTCTCGTATCATTTCTTATCACTGAGTCAGAGTTGTAAAACTTGATGCCTGGATTCCTAAATTTTAATTTTCAGTACTTTTTGCTATAAAAAATAAAAAATGAGTGGCCTAAATAAAAGATTTCCTCCCAAAATTCAGATCTCAACCTTTTCCTCTTATAGTATGCAGGAAACAAATGTCACCTACATTAGTTGAAAGGATAACATATGCAACAATTTCTTCATTCCCACGTATTTAGATAGGAGCTCCCGACATAAAGCTTTCTCTTACAAGCGATTAGTTAATGAAATATGTGCTTAACTTTCAAGCACCAAGCGCAGACTCGACCACACAACAGTATATTCTCTTACAACTTTAAAAGTGGAGCCAAACAACAGTTTGCAAGACTTGGGTTTGCATTTCCAGCGTGTGTCCTCGTTTGGATGCAACTTTCCGTAATTGCATCAAGGAGCTACAATTCATTCTGCTTAGACAATTTCCATCTGAAACATGACGCAGACTCAACTTCCTTAAGTATATTGAAAGCATCAACACCTTTGCTGCTGTTTCTACTTAAGTCAATACGTGTACTGTGTACAGTATGTGCAACCATTAAAGAGAACCCGTAGTTAGTAGTTTGCCACAAATTATCACTGACATATGACATAAAAACGCACAGACTAATTTTGTGTACCAAAGTAGATGCAGTTGATTATATCAGCCATTTTTTTCCAATAAAGGCTAGGTAACGTTGCAGTTCTAGTGACTATTTCAACTAGTTAGGTGTTCCCTTTAACAGTAAACCATACCGTGCATGCATACTGCACACCTTGAGTTAGCTTAGGGAAAGTATTTACAACTGTAGAAAGAAAGAACATCAATAAAAAGAAAGGTGACAAGTATGTGATTAATCATAGGATTACGGTTGTGCCATGCAAAACAGGCATAGTTTTACAACTGTTTAAGGTAAAATTGGGGTCCGATTCCATGGCTCATCTAGAGCAAGTCCTTCTTTTCCCGCCCTCCCCCATTTCTTTCTTTTTTTTTTTTTTTTTGTAATTGCAAGCCTTACCTGGCCAGGTCTCAACTTCGCTAGGATAATGTCATCATGAACAGGCCTCGGTGGCTTGTTTCCAAACTGCAGCAGGTTGACAAGAAATAAGAACAGAAGAGCAAAACAACAATACAATGCAAGACAAGCATATAGTTCGAAGTATACAAAAGTTCATGCTGCGTGAACAGTCACAGAAGGATTCAGCTGCTAAAAGGACTCACAATTTCTGCTTGCGATCCAAGGGGGACCCATGTGAGGTGCTTTGTATACACTGCAAAGAAATAAAGCCGTAAAAGATATTGTGAGTTATTCTTAGGTGCTTTGGTGCAAGACATGGTGATGAAAACAGTTTGCTGCCCCTCACCGACATGGTCCCTGTAAAGTTCATCTGGAATGGTTGCATCCTTTGGAGCATGCGGATTTTTGGTGCACTTTACCTTAAGCTCAAATTCAACTGTGTCCTCAGGAGAGCCATCACTTTCTGAAAAATGAACACACAAGTGCAAAAAAGTTTAAATTTCCCTTCACTCCAGCATGCTTATATTCTTCAAGAAGGCTAGGACAGCACCAAATTATGCATGTTTCATATGTGAGAACAGTCTTGGTCACACAGTCACCAAGCAGAGATCATTCAAAAATACAGTTTTGCACTCGCTGTGATCTCTGTGTTGGTCACTAAAATCGTATCCCACCCAGGAAAAATGTAACTGACCCTGACTGAAATCAAGCATGACTAAATAAAGAGCGCTTGGACTTCTTTAGAGGCTCAATTGCAAATAATGAGAAATCCCTGACTATGCTCAGCTATGCCCCATGGGGTTATGTCAATGCACATCTTTCCACAATCTAAAGAAAAAGGAACTACCAGACTGCCATCGTTTTGTAGTAATTATAGATTAGTAATATTTTGACACCATTGCCTCTAATTACACTGCTGTCAGATTTCACGGGTGGTCTCCGAACCACAGTGGGCTCATAAATTTGTTACATAGTGGCAGCTGCATACCAGTCTACAATGAACATGAGCAGCAAGTATTTTCAAAACGAAGTCGTAATGTCAAAGTAACAGGTGTTTGATGAACAACTGCACAGCCACCAACCATTCTTGCTCGCCTTCGCTAGACTCCCAACCAAGGGCGCTCTCTCCTTCTCGCAAAGTGCTTCTCTAGGAGATTCATTGGCACTCGAGTCAGTACCAAAACATCACATTGTGCCAATCGACAGGTTTCACCCTGGTGATGTCACATGCATGACCCTGCTGGTATCGAGATGTGTGAAGAAGAAAACGTAAAAGCCTGGAGAGGAGCACGGGATTATTATTATTTTTTTTTTAATATTGGAGGGGTGTAGTTAGGGGAGCGGTCAAACTAGCCTAAGCTAGCCAGCAAGAAACGGCAGCACTGACTTCCCCGCAGCATTTGGAGCTGCTATGTTCGTCAAAGGTTGACATCATGGCATTCTGTACACTACGCCTTTATTTAAAATATGTTCGAAATGTCAGAGATGGTTAGGAGCCCTTGGAACCCTTTGACTGCGACTCCTGAAACAACTCAGGCACCCATCCTCGCAAAAACCTTGCCACTCCTGAGTAAACTCATTTGGGGTTTTCAGCACACTCCCTGCCTCTTCAGAAGCAACTCGCGCAAAAAAAATAACATTGTGCTCTTGTGCCATCCATAGAGAAGTCATCTAAACGCACAAACACCCTGAAAGGTAAATTTCTGATTGCAGGCAGAGCAAACGTCTCAGTGCTCAGCCATGGCAAACCAGCCTGGCAGGTCTCTCCACACATTGACATGTGACGAAATTCATGGATACTTGATGAATTAGTAATTGGAAGAAATCAATGACGGAGAAGCAGTTTCTACGTAGCATGAAATTTTTGCTGAGCCAACAAGAGAAAAAAGGACAGCTGGTACTAAGTATTTGGAAGGGCAGCCGTGGCTGTGACCAGTACGGCATGTCCATCCGTCCAGACTATGACAGATGAAGGAATTTGTTAACTTTTCACAAATACTGAAATGGGAGAAAACGGTCACGAAAAACCTGCTTTTATGTACCATGAAATGTCCACTGAACCAACGTGTGAAAAGAACCCGGCTGGGGACGTGCAGCAGTCATAAAAAAAGATTTGGCAAGGGTTAAAGACAATAAATGCAACCTTTCCCAGGGCACATGGAATACAAGAAACCCAATACTTGCAATGATGCCTAAGATACGAAATTGCAGTTCGTGCCTTACCGCTTTCCCTGTATTCGAACATCCGTGGGTCAATGTTGAAAGGCACCAAGCCAATCCGATGTGCCAGCACCTCGTCCTGGATGATGCTCGTGTTGTTGTACAGGTACACTTTGTCAGGCGCCATTGTTGGCACCTGCAAGACATGACAAAAGCAGTTCTTGAAAGCCCAGAAATGTACAGTGATTGTCGAAACTAAGCAGGCCATTTAGCTTATGACCTGCGTCATTGCCTGGCGCGTCGTGGATGTTCCTGCCGTGCTATACCAAGAGCGTGCTTCACTGGCCACGTGTGAAATGGCTTACCTACACTTTTCACATTCTGTACATGTAATGAAAAAGCGTGCACATGACATTGCTACGTACCTCTGCGAGCAGTATCCTGCGAATGGCATTCGCGATTGCCGGGTTGAGGCCTACCATGTCGAACTCCATGGTCATGTCGTCCATGGAGATGATTCCAACATTAAATCTCTAAGAGCGAGAGACAAGGGTGGCATTGAAAATGCATTAGTGCATTTTGGCATGCTCGAGGATGCTGGACTATACACTGTTGCTAAAGAAATCGAAGAAAAACGGAAGCTTTTCTTTTCATTTGTGTACCGCTTTTTCTTTTTGCAAATACAGCTCGATACGCAACGACGAGATATGTTAATTACACTTTGTCGGTCCGACGTGTTTGGTGAGACCACATAACAGGATAATTTGATGGCTCTTGATAAGGGCATTAGTTAAAGGCTCTGTTAGCGAACGAATGAATTTACTTACCTTAGTAAACTTTTGGATATCCCAGCTGTCATCCACGCCCGGCGTGGCACCGCAATGATCAATAGTTTCAGTCTACAAAGATCACGCGAGGAAAGAGATTAAAACAAGCAGTTGGCGTACAACTGAAGGTAAACGTTATCATGCAGCGCATGCAACAGGTTTCGTATTGAACCGCACGACCACTTACATGAAGCAAGTCGTGTTCACGAAGATGAACGTGCGTTCGCATTCTCTCCAAATGCGTCATGATTCAATGTTTATGTTGTCCTTCCAGATCTACAGATGAGTAGAGCCGTCACTAAGAAACCGGCAACCAGAAAGGCACACGAGGTTTACGATCACTCAGCATTTGAAAAAGCACGTGCAGAGCGCTTGCCGGTGCTGCAAAGAAATGGTGCGAGAAGAAAGAATGGACAGATGACTACTGTAAACAAAGTTGCAAACCAACTGGATAAACAAGGCAAATTAGTAGTTGACATGCGCCATCTGTTCAACTTCCGCAAGCCAGTCGGCGGTTTGCATTTCCGGTTTGGGGCGGCCAGCGAGAAGGGAGGCGGAGTAGTTGGTTTGGTGCGGTAGCCGCTGGGCAAATCCTCTATTACTCAGGAAATATGGTGAGTGGGCACTATTTCGACATTTCCCGTTCAACGGCGACGTTTCTGACGGTTTATGCAATGCTTACCGTGATACCCGGCCATCCGCAATGCCTATTACTGCATCTTGCTTTCGGCTACTTGTGTTATGTCACCCATCGGATAGCAATGATCCGCCTTACGAAGTAAAAAAAAGAAAAGAAAAAAGAATATCTGCTTCATCTCGGTGCATCTTTATCATTGCGTTGTCTTCATGTTGCTCTTCAATGCCTCATCTTTTTCAGATACGCTTTATTCTGATTCAAAACCGGGCCGGCAAGACGAGGTTAGCCAAGTGGTACATGAACTTTGACGACGATGAGAAACAGAAGCTAATCGAAGAGGTTCATGCCGTCGTGACGGTCAGAGATGCGAAGCACACGAATTTCGTCGAGGTAAGTCCTTCCATATCAGTGGCACTATCTTTCCAGCCCTTCATCTTTCTTTCTTTTTTTTCTTGGGCTTCATACAACCCTGAACTATCTCTAGCATCCTCACCCGGTACCAATGATTATTTCCAACATTGATCGGAGTGCCCTCCGGCAACTTGTTCGTGTGCGCGCGCTTCACTTTATCTGAATGTTACGCTGAAGTGATGTAGACGTTTATCTGGTGTTCATGTGCCACGGAGAGATAGTTCTTATCTTCAGGACTGGGACAATTTTTGTGTGCGCGCTTGCTAGTATGTCCATCATTAGTTATGTCGCAATAAGTGCTGTATGTTATCGAACTGTTTACTTTTGTTTTTGTTCGTTTGTATTTCCAGCTTGCATAATTGCGCAATAGCCCTCGGTGCTGCGTGGTAATATGCTCCAATTGACACACATAAAGGCCCACAATTGAAATGAACCTGCTGCAAGATGGAATCAAGGAAAAAATAAATCGCAACTCCTGGAAAGTATGACTATCTTAAAGTGTAGCCTATCTTTCAGCATTGAGAGGTTTGTTAATAGCATCATGAGGACTAGTTAAATGTGGGGGAAAAAAAACTGACATATTCTTTGGCATAATGCTGGCGAACTTGAGGTGGTCTGGTAGCAAAGCGGACTGTGATAGCCAGGTGATATGGTCCATCATTTGTACCGGTCAAACAATCTCAATTGCGGCTGTGTGGACTAATCACTGGATCACTCGAGACCGCACTCTGTTTGAATTCAGGGTAGCGTATCCCACTGCTGTCACATGGTTGTTGCGTCTCTGGGTCCGAGCAGCCATTACGGTTCCGTGGCTGGTGATGTGCAAGGTGCTGGGCAATTGAGAGGCCCAGGGCGATGTCCACGAGATGAGAAAAAGGGTTTATTTACAAACTTACATGAGCACGAGTAGTACCACTTGTACAACTAGGAGCACTAGTACAAGTCGAAGCACACACTCGCAACACCTCCAGATCCACTTTTTATGCACTTCTCTTTCCCATTTCTCTCGTAGGGGAAATTCACCATTCTTCTTGACCAACCAGAATCTTCGAACCGTTCACAAAATCCCACCCATGACGTCACATCGTTCCGCTGGGCTCCGCCTCCAATGTTGCATGTTCGCCCCCGCATACGAGGCAAACGACGCGGCTAACTGTGAACTTGATGTTGAAGTTGTACCCACGGAAGTCCTCGACGTTGGCCCCTTTTATCAATTAGTGGGCCATTCATGAGAGTGCGCTTGTCAGGGTCAGGTGCTGGTAGAGTGGTCTTTGTGGGAGTCATTGCTTTCACGAAGGGCAACAGCTGTTGTCGCCTCGACATGAGCACCTTGGCTTGGGTGTCACAGTCTATGTTGGGTCAAGTCTACACCAGCCAGGCACTCATCTCACCAGTTAGCTTTGGTTACGCTGATTTAGTCGCCAGCTCCCTGTCATGAGAAAGCGACGATGCAGCATGAAGGGCCTTTCATAGCTGCATGCTTGCCAGTGAAGCATTGTCAAGAAGGGAGGCCAGCCATAGCAATAGTAAACGCCAATCGTAACAACTCTCGATTCAGCATTTTCGGGTATGTCAATTTCAGCACGCTTTTATTAGTCAAGCTAACGGAAGTTTATCTAATGGAAGGACTCCGATATCTCCATTGAACATTGTTTTTAACCTCATGTAGTCCTCAAGTGCACTTGAAGGAGGCTCATCATTCCAAACACATTGACATACAAAAGTGAAAGTATGCCCGAGCGATTAATCGGCAACAAAGCCCCTGTTTGCATGTGCAAAGGCCTTGCAAAATGGTGGGATAGAGTGCCCCTTCTTTAGCTTGGAGCATTCACGTTCTCTTGTGTGTGTGTGAGGAATTCTCGCCATGGTCCTTACGATCGAGATTACTGGCACGCCCCAAAGTCTGGATTATCTAGCATAGACTCTATGGGCCATTACGTCGAGTATGTATGTGCTGACGTGCGGGGCAACAAAGCCACACATAATGCCTCTAATTTGCAGTGATTTTCATGCCACATTGTGCAGTAATTCCTTTCACATTGTTCTGGTTCATGAGAATGGAACTGTCATAATGACGCAGTATAACAGCCCCAAGTGGCTCTTGCTTCTGTGCTAACGGCTGCCACACAGGTGAGCACATGTTAGCTGACAGACCATTTGTGTAGAAAGCATCATAGTGAAACATACGTGCTGACAAAACCAACTCCTAGCCAATTAACGTTTGGGGTTGCAAGTTGCAAGCGTGGTGCAAGCGTAGTTTTGATTCCCAGCTGCAGCAATGGTGCTCCAGTCAGGACAGAATACAAAATGCTTGTGCACTCAGCTTTAAAGGCCAACTGCAATAAAATCTTGGATTGCGTGAAAAGCCTAGCTTAATATAGTGGAGATATAGACAAGCCTCTGTGCAAAATTTGACGTTTGATATACGAAAGAGAGCATCATGAAAGGCTGTCAAAATTAGCAGTTTTTTATACCAGAAATGAAAAAAAAAATGACGCCATTACCACTCGTTAGAAGTGACACTTGACCTATAACGCACAGCTCCTTGGAATGAACTCCGAGATAAGGAGACTGCCTGCGGTGCGCTGAAAAATCTCGGTGGGAATGTGCCAATACTTACATCGTAGTGACAGCCACTACGTACATGCATTGTCTGTCTAGATGCTGTTTAAAGGCTACAGACAAGAAAACTACACAGTTATCAGCCCTGTGGCTTTGTCAAGATTCTATACTTAAAAGAATGAGCCAGCTAGCCTAAACCTAAGTTTTGTCTTTAGATAAATGCTTTGTATGGCATGAGATAGTGTGTGTGCGTGTGTGTAACAGCTCTAGATCCTGCAGTCACGTCCTGCCCCCTAGGTGACCAGGATGGCTATTTTCTGGTGGAGAATTATATGTAGTGACCAGCCCCACTTGTAGAAGCAGAGTGCGCTGCTCCCATAGAAAGATGGATTCGGCAGCTTAAGACTTGCGATTACTCCTAGCTTTGTTGCAGCTATATCTAAACACGAGGAAAACGGGCCAAACCAAACTACCACTTATGCTATACACAATTCTCGATAAGCAGAAATTTTCATCTTTGTTAATGCATACAACACATCTCTGTGTTGTAGCAAGGCCCCACACACCGTCAGTGACACATTACTACTCGTTGACCAGCTTGCTTCCTTGTAGTCATTCTGGCGTCCTCTGTGCAGTTCCGCAACTTCAAGATAGTGTACCGGCGCTACGCTGGCCTCTACTTCTGCATCTGTGTGGACGTGCACGACAACAACCTGGCCTACCTCGAGGCCATCCACAATTTTGTGGAAGTGCTTAACGAGTACTTCCACAACGTTTGTGAGCTGGACCTCGTCTTCAACTTCTACAAGGTGGGGCCCCACACACGACGTTTGTGCTGGTTGCTGGGAAGAAAACATCCCCGTATTCCAGTCCCAGCTTAACGTAAATTCGGGAAGCATCTAGAGTAATTTTAGCGCACCTCAACGAACGTGCTTCACTTTCCTGAAATGTGCAACTTTGCCTCTCATTACACCAGCTGCGACAAGGGTTGCTTCTAAAAAATCTAGCCGCAAGTCATCTGGTGCAATCTGTACTGATTGTGTCGTGCTTCGAGTTTTATCTGATCTGCCACGCATGAAGCAATGAAATGTTTGCAATGTACAAAAACTGCTCAGTTTGCGAGTCAGCTGAACCCATCAGTTCACCAGTTGGCTTGTCCAACACCTGTCATGTTCGTGCAAGGTCGGTAGGTGACGATTCAGCCAACTTGTCAGCCTGCCACCTGGCTTGACTCGCACCTGTCGCAGCATGTGCGAGCTTGAGCAGTTGGCGAACCACCAGTAGGCTCATTCCAAGCCTGTCAAATTCATGCAGGCAAAGTTATTTTCAATTTGCTCGAATTAGCAGATGCCTGCTCAAAGCACTTGCCTCCAGTTGAGAAAGGCAACTACAACTAACTGTGGTCACCATCGGCACCGCCTTCTTTTTTTCCCCTCACCTAGGTGTACAGTGTCGTGGACGAGATGTTCCTTGCTGGCGAGATCCGAGAGACGAGCCAGACGAAAGTCCTAAAGCAGCTGCTGGTCTACAACTCACTGGAGTGAAGCGGCAGAATCATCATGGGCTCTCTGGCAAAAAAAAAAATGCTTCTTCTCCCACCTCACCACGCACTGACATGCATGCAGAAGGGACAGACAGGTTCAACCGAGAGGGAGCGGGCTGGCGACGTGCACGTGATGAACAACCACATTCCCTTCAACTGGTTCCATGCGCATTCTTTTGCAGGAGTGACTCTCTGGCATGCCAAGCCTTCTGCTTCTTAAGTACACTTCTTTGTTCTGCAGTTGCCTGCCCGCTGCGCGTCTCTGTTTTACTCAATAGCACTGCAGAGTTGATGTGCCAATGGCACCAGCAATACTCCTCCTGGGTCTAGGTACCCATTCTCCTCGCACCCCGATGCTCTGAAGTGCGATGCATGCTTTCTTCTTCTGATGTTCTGTTCCGGAAGGTAGATTCTTGGTCTGGATTGTTGGAAACGTTGAACTGTTTTACTGTTTGTAAAGAGAGCGATTCGAGTCGTATTTGAGTGATATCGCAAGTGCAGCTGATTTTGCTGCGGGCATTCTTGGGTGTCCTTGAAATTGCTAATCCGTGTGTTGAACTGGTTTCCAAGGTGGACACGACGGTTAAGGCACACATTGCGATGCTGATGCTTGTTTGCTAGATAACGATGCATTTTATTCGGTCAGCGCAAGCATCAAAACTGCAGCCA
The DNA here is from genome assembly GCF_023375885.2 of Dermacentor andersoni. Lineage (NCBI taxonomy): Eukaryota > Metazoa > Arthropoda > Arachnida > Ixodida > Ixodidae > Dermacentor > Dermacentor andersoni. Next base: position 121,910,349 of record NC_092820.1, read on the forward strand.
GCTGCCTTGCTTTCTTTTTTTTTTTTTCGCAAGCTGGGATTTTCTTGGGTGGCAAGGCCCTGGGATTTTAGGACACTATGACACTTATTGCATAGCAACCTATCGAAGCTTAAAGAGCGTTTGTCAAAGACCACTTTCTTGGACACAATGAAAACGTAGCATCTACGACACAGCGATTGCTGCAAAAGAACCTTTTAATAAATTTCTATTTTGCAAATGTTGCTTTTCTTAAACCCATTTAGCTTGTACCTTCAGTTGAATGAAATAAGGCAGTTGTACAGAGAGCATTGCCTCTTTAACACACTAACCCGCTGCACAATATATCCTGTTATTGACAGTTCATTAGCTTTCTCCTCGTTGCTTGTAATAGTTTAAGCTGCACAAGAGTAAAGATGTGCACTTCATACATCGACCCAAGGTATAGTGAATGTGACCATCTGGTTATGGCGTGTACTACCAAGCAACCTGTATGGCTTACGTATGCACTGTGATGGTTTGTGGAGGGACACGGGGGGGGGGAGGCTGTACCGGTGGTGTGTAGTATTATGTAAAGTCATAACCTGTATAACAAACACTTGTACATAAAATGCCTATCCTTACCGATCGTGTTGTTGTCTTAGTGCTTCCAAGACTCAAGCCAATACAGAGTCCACAGCAGTGTTGGTAACATTATTTTTGGACAGTCGCAAGGTCATGACCCAAAATGCTTTATTTTCAGTGTAAAGTCAATAAGTGGTGATAATTACGAGTTTCACCTTGTTGTCGTTTACGGATTGCCGGAGCAGTGTATGGCAGTAGCAAAGCTGGTAGCGACGCCTTGGGACTATTTGTCCAACTACAATACATTTGAAAGATTTGTGTCGTGTCATCGTTGAAGAATGACAGTAAAAGTGCAGCACCTTAACCACTGTTTCTACCAACGCTTTAAACCAGCGCTTAAGTAGATGATAGGTCACAGAAGTATTAGCTTGGCATGCCCTCCGGCTACTCGGTCACCAGATTTTGTTACCAGCACTGTTGCTGCCATACACCTCTCCCGTAACCCAGTATTTTGCAAACTCTAATGTGTTTATGGACGGGACAAAACTCTGTAACGATGACTTTCCCAGAATTTTTGTCTGTTATAATGGTAGTTGGACATCCTTTATTTTTTAAGCTATATTTTCAATTTATTTCCTGCGTTAGCAAGTGAATGGAGAGAATGTAAGAAACAAAAACAACCCCAGACTCCTAAAATGTTATGCAATCTCAAGATATTGCTTTGCCTAGAAAAGCCTCTTTGATGCACTGAGATGGCTCACTAATAAGCTCTTAAGTATGCCTCATAAGTTGACAAACAGAGGCTCATATCCCCTGCGCGATAAAAATTGGGGTGAAGCATTGACGTTTGCAGGCAATTTACATCATCATCATCATCAGCCTAGTTTATGTCCACTGCAGGACGAAGGCCTCTCCTTGCGATCTCGGATTACCCCTGTCCTGCGCCAACAGATTCCAACCAGCACCCGTAAATTTCCTAATTTCATCGCCCCACTTGGTCTTCTGTCGTCCTCGAATGTGCTTCCGTTTCCTTGGCACCCATTCTGTAACCCTAATGTTCCACCGGCTAACCTACACATTACGTGACCTGCCCAGCTCCGTCTTTTTTTTTCTCGATGTCTATTCGAATAACGGCTACACCTGTTTGTTCTCTGATCCAAACCACTCTCTGTCTCTTAAGGTTATGTCTAGCATTCTTCATTCCATCGCTCTTTGCGTGGTCCTTAACTTTTTCTCAAGCTTCTCTGTTTCCATGTTCCTGCTCCATATGTCAGCATCGGTAAAATGCAATGATTGTACACCTTCCTTTTCAATGATAATAGTAAGCTTCCAGTCTGGAGCTGACAATGTCTGCCATATGAGCTCGAATCCATTTTTATTCTTCTGTTAATTTCCCTTTCATGATGAGAATTCCCTGTGAGTAATTGACGTAGGTTAAACGTACTCCTTCACAGACTCTAGAGGCTGACTGGCAATCCTGAACTCTTGTTCCCTTGCCTGGCTATTCATCATTATCTTTGTCTTCTGCATATTAATCTTCAACCCCACTCTTGCACTCTCTCTGGTAAGGTCTTCAATTATTTGTTGTAGCTCGTCTCCAGTGTTGCTGAACAGGACGTCGTCTGCAAATCGAAGGTTGCCGAGATATTCACTGTTGATCCTTGCTCCTAAGCTTTCCCAGTTTAATAGCTTGAATACTTCCAAGCACGCAGTGAATAGCATTGGAGAGATTGTGTCTCCTTGTCACCTCTTTCTGCATAGGTATCTTCCTACTTGTGGAGAATTAACATAGCTGTGGAATCTCTGTAGATACTTTCCAAGCTATTTACATAATCGTCCTGTACTCCTTGCTTACGTAATGACTCTACGACTGCTGGTATCTCAACTGAATCAAATACCTTTTCATAATCTATGAAAGCCATATAGAGAGGCTGATTGTTCTCTGCAGATTTCTCGATTACCTGAATAATGTCGTGGATGTGATCCATTCTAGAGTAACTTTTCCCGAAGCCAGCCTATTCCCTTGGTTGACTAAAGTTCGGTGTTGCCCTTATTCTATTAGAAATTATCTTGGTTAATATTTCATATAATACTGGGAGTAAGTTAATGGGCCTATAATTTTTTCATTCTTTAACGTCTCCCCTTTTGTAGATTAGTATGTATGCATTCTTCCAGTTTTCTGGGACCCTTGAAGTCGATAAGACAGTTTGTCTATCAGCTGCCAGTTCTTCAAGCATTATGTCTCCTTTATCTTTGATTAAATGAGCTGTTATTCCATCTTCTCCTGCCACTTTTCCTCGTTTCATGTCTTGCAATGACCTTGTAACCTCATCGCTAGTTAGAGTCTCTGCAACCTGTTCATTACTGCTTCGAATGGAGGTATCGTGGCTCCTCCGGGTACTGCACAGGTCAGTATAGAATTCTTCCACTGCTTTTACTATGTATTCGAGATTGCTGATGATATTACCCTGCTTGTCTTTCAGTGCATACATTTTGGTTGGTCCTATGCCAAATTTCCTTCTCACTGATTTCATGCGTCTATTTTTTATAGCTTTCTCAGTCTTTCTCACGTTACAATTTTGAATATTCCCTATTTTCTCCTTGTTGATCAGTTTTGACAGTTCCGCAAATTCTTGTTTCTTGAGTTGGACACTTTCACTCTTTGTCGTTTCTTTATTAGGTCCTTTATTACTTGGGAGAGCTTGCCTTGGTGCCTTACCTCCCACTTCAAGTGCTGCCTCTGAAGCCAGCCTAGTTACGGTTTCATCCATTACCTCTATGTCATCTTCATCTCTGTTCTAAGGCTGCATATTTGTTTGCAAGTATAAGCCTGAATTAGTCTGTTTTCACCCTTGCCACATCTAGGTTGGCCTGATTCTTCCGGACCAATTTTACTCTTTTTCTTTTCAAATTGAGGTGAATCTTAGACCTCACTAACCTATGATCAGTGCACTTTAGCTAGCACTTTAACATCCTTCATGATGCTGGGATTAGCAGAAAGTATGAAATCTATTTCATTTCTTGTTTCATCATTAGGGCTTTTCCAGGTCCACTTTCTGTTGCTACGCTTCCTGAAGGTGTTCATTATTTGCAACATATTCCTTTTCACAAGTTCTACCGGTATCTCTCCTCTAGTGTTCCTAGAATCAACGCCGTAGTTGCCAATGGCTTGTTCACCAGCCTGCTTTTTCCCCACTTTTGCATTGAAGGCGATTACTACAGTATACCGAGTTTGCACTTTTCTTATCGCTAATTCAACATCTTCATAAAACTGATCTACTTCATCATCATCATGACTGAAGGTTGGAGCGTAGGCTTGTACTATCTTTAATCTGTACCTAATATTAAGTTTGATTACGACTACTGCTACCCTCTCATTAATGCTGTATAATTCATCAATGTTGCCCGCTATGTCCTAATGGATTAGGAGACCTACCCCGTATTGCTTATCTGGGAGACCTCTCTAGCAGAGTACACATGGTCATTAGTCAGCACTGTATAAGCCTCACCAGTTCTAATCTCACTAAGGCCAATGATATCCCAAACAATGCCTGATAGTTCCTCAAAGAGTACTGCTAAGCTAGCCTCACTCGACAGAGTTTGGACGTTAAGGGTTGCCAGGGTCAGTTTCCAAAGACGTCACTATAAACGTCTTTAAACTTTCCAACACCAGTCCGTAGTTGACCACAACCAACTGCTGTGATGGCCATTGTGTAGATGAGCTCACATAGCCAGATATAAACATGAAATGTGTGCCAGCACAGTTACATGCCGGCAAAGGCAAGCCAACATTGTTGCTTAGTATGTACAGTCTCGTGCTGCTGGGGGCAGGAGGTGTTGAAAATGGTGTGCCTTTTAGCACTGCACTGTGTAGTGCAGGTGTTCCCTTAAGAGCGACAGGCTGGTTGCCAAGGGAACAGAATCGCAGTCGAGCACTGCCCAAGACCACAGAGTTTCGCACCTGTGCGCAAACATCGGGCAAATACTGAAATGAACGTCTCGTGTGGGAATGATGGGTGGTACATAGATTTGTCTGATCTTTGCGCTTGCGACTTCGGAAGTTTTTGTGCCTTCCTTCATTACACTTTATCTGCCTTCATTGCCCTATATATCTGAGCAATCTATACTTTTCCCTGTGCAGAAGACTCTGAGAGCATGCACAATTGCTACTAATTGCAGTGGTTAAGCTCGTCGAGGTGGCCGAATCAAAATGTACCAAGTGTCTCAACCTGCTAGCTTGCCCACGAGAAATTCATAAGGGCATTTTATGCTGCTCGTCGACGCATGCGTCTGTGACAGTGGTTTCAATATCGGGCTTCTGTGCTACAGGTCCTGTCGTCTGGCAATTTCAATAATGCTGGTGTAATTATTTATTGCACATTACTTTGTTAAAAATGAGTTTACAAAGTGACAAAGGCGTTTGAAGCCAGAAGGACGAAGTTTGGCTAAATCTATGTACTAACCATCATCCCCAAGCTGGCTGAAGTGCCCCGCTTGCAGCTGCCCTATACACTAGCGCCAGAGTCCCCTCTAGTAATTGTTGCGTGAAATTCTGTGCCAAAGAGTATGTGGTGCAATAAAATTGGGCAATGTGCAGGCACAGGATCGAGTCAGCTGGCAAGGTGGGTAATGGGAGATCGCTGGACGAGGCCTTTGTCCTGCAGCGGACATAAAAGAGCAAGAACAACAGCAGTTAGGATTTATACCTTCAGCACAGAGGTATCCTCAGGTCTGCGACAGCACAGAGAGATGACAGGTACTCGGGCAGTGGCAGCACCAAGTCGATGATTGCTGAACATAAACAACTTTGCCTACAAGTTTAGCAAGCCTTTTGTGAAGATTTCCTTCATTCAAAAAATGGCACTTAATTGATCATTCCAGCTCTTGCACTCGAAAGAGCAAAAGCACACTGCAGCCATGGTATCTCCCATTCGTAGGCGATTTAGAAGCAAGAACCACCTTCACCTGTGCTGGTAAGGCTGCAAAAGCTGTACTCCTTTTTTTCCCCAGGTTTTTGTCTGGATTGCCTTGTAAATCTCATGTGTTAAGTGCAGAGTGCGCAAGTGCCATTGCATCAAGTGGGTCCGCATTGTCAGGCGGTAGCACTTTCTTTTCTTTTTTTTTTTAAGTTCAACCTGGGTTAGTAAAGCAAAGAAATTCAACTTCGAACAGGCCTAAGCCTTAGACTATTGTCACTCCCAAAGAAAACTTGGTGCCTGTAGCGTTCTGCTGCTGCGCATACGAGATTGATTTCTGGACACAGCAGCCACATTCCTATGGGAGCAGAATGCAAAAGCTTTTGTGTACCAAGCTTTGGACACACATTAAAGAACTTCTGGCCTTCAAAAATAATGCAGAGCTCCCAACTAAGGCCTGCCTCAGAAGCAGATCATGGTTCTAGCCCATAAAACACCCAAATTATTTCTCATTTACTAGTGCTTTTTAGACTACGGGCGAGACTTCCTCTTGTCAAGGCCACTCACTTCTACCCTTAAGTTCATTATTTGCATCTTCACTCTTGTAGTCAGCTGTACGCCACCACAACAGCACATGCTTTGGTGACTCAGTAATTGCGGCATTCTGTGGAGAACAAGTTTCAGGGTTTGACTCCCTGATATGATGGTTGCATTCTACATTTCAGTGGGGCGGAATGTGGCCATGCACAAGTAACAACGTTGCATTTTACGTTAAATACTAACCTCACGTAATCAAAATTAATTCGAACCCCTCTGCAACGGCGTCCCCTGCAGGCTGCCTTAACCTGCCACGGTGGAACAACGGCTAATGGCATTTCTCTGCTCTGCACCAGATTACAGTTCTTGGTTCCCAGCAGCTGTGGAAGCATTCCAGTGGGGGCAGAGTCCAAACATACTCGAATAACAAATGCCGAGTGCACATTACAGGATCCCAGATGTTTGAAAGTAATCTGCAGAACCCTGCCTTGCTTTCAGACGTAACTCGCCAATCAACCATTGGTTACTTTACACCTTTGGGGCATAATAATCCGTCACTCAACCAAGACCACCACCAAAGTCAATGCCCCACTACATCATGGAGCAAGCAACACAGTGGAGCACCAAGGCCGACGCACAACACTTTACTCCGCAGAAGACTTCGAAAGTTCTGACGCAACATGTTTGGCAAGCTTGACACGTTTGTGCCTCTTTCGTTTTCTGCCAGCTTCCGAGCCAGCCTGCACGGCGTCTGACGACGGCCTCTTCGGGGCCTTCTTCGGCTTCTTGCACGACAGCGGGTTGGGTCCCGCGGGTTTTCTCCGCTTCCTCTTAGCCGCCGCTTCGTCCTCCAGGAGGTTCTCTTGCCGCTTGAGCTGCTTGACGACCTCCATCTGCCGCTCGGGGGCCTCCGACTGAGCCCGCAGCGCCTCCATGCCCTTCTTTTCGCTCTTCTCCGACGGCTTCTCGAGAGTGATGGCGTTGAAAAGGTAGAGAAGCGGCACGCCTACCAGGGCGCGCAGTCGCTCGCTGAGGTCGTGGTCCTGCGTGGCGACCATGTAGTGGTCCGGGTTGCGCTTCCGCACCATGCTGTGGAAGCAGTTGGCGGCCGTGATGGGCTGCTTCTCGTGGCCGCAACGGCGCACGGAAAACTGCTTGATGACCAGCGTGGCCCCGTACAGCGTTGGGCCGAGGCTCTCCGTCTCGGTCACGGCGCAGACCGTAGTGCAGAGTTTGACTTCGTCGCCAAGGTACCTAAATTTATAAGAAAAAATATATATACATGTACGCAGAAGAACCGTGGCTGTCTCGCTCGCGGCGGGCACCTGGGGCGGATTAATTCACAAAGCTTTTGGTTCGTTAGGTGCTGTCAGCCGTTAGGTGATGTCCAAGTTGTGATTGGATGGCTCCTGCACTTACAATTTCCACAATTTCCAAGAGTCCACAACCTCGATTTAAAGATTGATTGGGTAGTGGGAATTTACTACACTTCGCGCTGGTTGGGTAAGTGGCAGTTAATACGCGGCTACGATTTGAATCAAGCAATGATTTGTCTTCTGCATCGCTTGTCGTACTAAATAACCAATGAAAGACATATTGTTACGCTTTATGGAGCGAAATATCAGCCGATTTCGCGGCGCGAAGCTCCGAACAGGAATGCGACGTCGCCTGCAGCATAGAGACATGGAGAACTCACTTTGGCATTTGATCCCTAATGTTCACTTTGTACTTGAGCGCAGCCGCGCAGAACGTGCCGTCCACCAGGATCTGATACGGTGGTCGGAATCCGAAGGCATTTTTGTAGAAGCTGAGGTGCCTCTGGACCCGCTTGTAACGGTTTATCCTCATTCTGCTCTGTCAACGTGCGCGCTACGGCATGATCAACTACACGTGTCGGCGCAAGTAGGAAAACAAGACGTGAATATAGCGATCGTATGGATATCGACGTCTAAACAACGATAATGTCGATGCCAGTGACATCTTCAAAGATTGGCAGAAAGAACAACGAGAGGCGTATGCAGCTACAAGAAGAAAGAAAGAAAGAACAAGAGCATAATCTTAAAATATTGAATCTGAAGCGCTTCAAGAGAAATTTAATGCGTGTTTGGAAAAAATATAAGGCGGGCCAAAACGTAAAATGGGGAACGTATGAACGCTGTATATGCTGCTTCGACTACCGCGCCGATGTGGTAACTGTGGTATGGTAGCGCAGTTTTAAAGGGACCCTGAAACGATTTTGGCGATTTTCTACAAACGTACTGAGTCGTTAGAGTAGGTCCTTCTGATCATTAATTGACACATCTAAGTGCTCTGCGTAAAGCGTGTAATTTATTATAAGGTTTTAAAAATGCACATCGCTGTCGATTGCAGCGCACTGCTCGGCGGAATTTTAAGCCGCCCCTACCCATATGATGCAAATAACCCATATGACGTCACATGGGCGAGCTATCTGATTGGCTGACCAGGGCGCGTGGTCGATAATTTTTCCAACTTTATGGTGAACAAATGATGCTCGCAATAGTTGGAATGTTAGTTACTTTGTTTTTGTAAAAAGAAAATAACTTAAAGAGAATACACAAGAATAGTTTTTAGTACACTTGAGCACTTCCGGCACACAGCAAGTGTCGTCTGCTTGTGTTACAACGTGCGCAGTCTTTGACGAGAGCTCCGCCGTCAGTATCGATCAGTCTTTTCGTGAGCACGATGAATCACCCTTGTTGCATTGTGGGCTGCAGACGTAGCGACTGGAAAGATGTGAAGTTGCGAAATCGTGTCCCTCTGCAAGGCAGCATACGAGCGAACTGGCTGCTGCGCATCGGACTGCGGCTATCCGATAGGCGCCAGGGTTTGCGCGTTTGTGGCCGTCACTTTACAGCGGAAGATTACTAACGCAATAGCGTTTCGCAAGTCCGGTATTAGGGCAAACACAAGCGCAAGGGGACAGGGTCTGGCCGCTTGACTGTGCCGGGATGAGCCATGAGATGAGCATAAAGGTAAATGTGAATGGTCTGCACGGTGCAGCCACCTGGTGGCACAGAGCTCAACCATACACAGTAGCAGCAACGAAGTGCATTCTTCTTTGCTGCTGGTGTGTATTTTTCGCAGGAGTGTAATCATCAACACGTTGTTCTTATAAATGTTTAAAATGTTTTACACTTGGTTAGAGCAATATTAGCGCTTCGTTTGACTGGTTAAGCGCTGCGCCAACAAGTGTCTGGACCGTGCAGACCGATCAGGCTGCTCACGTACGTCTACTCTGAAGTTCCTTCATCAGCTTGAGTTTATGCCTCCAGTCATTTGCCGAAATGACCAGCTTGCCTGTGGTTACCGGAATACCGGCCACCTTCGGCGCTACGACAGAATGCTCGCAACGCACGCTGCTTCGATGGCTCTCGGTCGACGGCCAAGCGGCCAGCGGAGAGGTCTCGCGCGGGAGGAGGCGTGCTCCAACAACCGGAAGTGGACGATGTGACGTTGCATCGTGACGCAGGACCAGTGAAGGCGGAGCTTAGCGCCGCTCGCTCGGCGAGCAAGTTGAGGAGGAAAGGCATGGCTAGGGAGGAGGGTAACTTCTAATCGCTTGTAACTCTATTAATACGTAACGCTTCACTTAAATTGTGGTGCGAATGTTCTACTTAAGCTGTACCCTATGCGCCTACAAAATTTGTCCGAACCATTTCAGGGGCCCTTTAATGCGTGTCCTAAACATTTTGAAGAACTGCAAATATAAAAGAAAAAAATATGAACCAAGCCTGGCGCTTATGTTCTCATGCGTCCAACAGAAGTGAACTTCTCCGAACTTCTAACCACCATAGTACAGGTGAGGGGATCTGCTATATGCATGCAGACACCTTCTGATCTCGTGAGCATCTTCGTTTTAACGGCGTGATAAAGATTAGAAGGACGCGTATACTAATTCACAACCGAAATATTTCATCGAGACGATTGAACTTTGCATTTGAACCCGACTGCAATTTACATATGCGCGACGAAGAAGCTGTCCATCTGTTGACAGTCGAGCGCATGTGTTTTAGTTTGAACATATTTTTTATATGCACAAAGACAACCTGTTCAGGCTAATTACTATATTTTAAGAGGCGGACATTACATGCACATCAATTATATCACTATGTCCACGTAAACAGCCATGAAAAGATTCACTAATTAGTCATATTACCTTTTTACAACTGTTCACTTTGCACACACGTTGCGAAATTGAAGCCGCGCACGTACCCATTAGCAGGAATCCCTGCTAATGGGTACGTGCGCTTGGTAGTTTGTAAAAGCCTCCTTTTATAACATCTGAAGTAACACACCAATGCATGTTTAACAGATTTAAACCTCGATATAACGAAATTATCGTTATAACAAAGTATATAGCTTTTTATAACTTCTGATCCATAGAACACCATATAATTTGAACCTCCATATAGTGAAGTGTGTTTAGACAGTGTAACAAAATATCATTGCTGCTGCGAGGAATACCATGGACCGAACGACAGAATTAACCGCCACCGGCGGTGCAGAAAGTGGAGTTTTGTGCATGAAGACGGCCAGCAGTGGACCTTGGCACCGCACTCCAGAGTAACGCATTCACTAGGGCCAATGGTTTCCCAAGTATCTAAAGAAATTTTCCACATACAGAGCTTATATTTGCAGGATTATTGCATACAGCTCTTGTGTCCAAAATGTATATTCCGATTTTTTTTAATGTTCATTTTGTGCAAAGCAGCATTGATGTTCTTTTCGATCTTTTTCGTTCTTGTTACAATTTGTTTGTTTTAACATGTTTTTCATATATTATCACTTTCCCCAAAATCAACTATGACATACACTGGTGATCCAGTTGGTAGTTTGTAAAAGCCTCCTTTTATAATATTTGAAGTAACACACCAATGCGTGTTTAACAGATTTAAGCCTCGATATAACGAAATTAGCGTTATAACAAAGTATATAGCTTTTTATAACTTCTGATCCATAGAACACCATATATTTTGAACCTCAATATAGTGAAGTGTGTTTATACAGTGTAACAAAATATTATTGCTGCTGCGAGGAATACCATGGTGTTGGACATTCTCAGATTTGGCAATAGGGGCACTACAATGACATTCTTCTAGTCTCTTAGTCTTCCAGACCCATACATTTTCTCAAGATACTTGCCATAAAAGATCCCATGCACTTTTGCATTCAAGCATACTTTTTCTGTTTATTTTCTTTGAGTATGCAAGATCACTCTTTTAAGCATGGATGACTTATTATCCAGGGCTTCACAAACCTCTTGCCATGTATGCAGTGCTTTACTATAGGGAACAGCAAATTATCATGCAAGGCCATGTCAGGGCTGCAAGGTGAATCATTCACGAGTTCACTCGAGGAAGTTGGGTGTGCATGCAGGAACAGTGTCATGGTTCAACATGGTCCTACTCAGTCCCGTCTTTGGCTGCCATTCTTGAAGCTTGCCAAAAACTTCTGGGAGGCGTACTGTTGTGTACCACTTTGCAGTAACGGCACTTTGTTCAAAAGGAAAAGTTGCAACATAATCACTGTTTCCGAAGAAAGTCTCTACCATTCTCCTGCCAATACTTCACTCTTCATACTGTTGAGTGGCATTCACACTTGTTGACTGGAACTTATGTAGATCAAACTGATAAATTCAGAAATCCAAGAAAAAACTGCGCAAAAAAAGGGACAAGACAAAGAAAGAACCACACGACACGGGCGCAGACTAACAACTGGTTTAATGCACCATCGCCTCTTTCCCACCAACAACAGAACGCATGCGCACCGGCCACAAAGACAAAAGCAGCTGTCAGGTGGTCAAGCCTAGAAACGCCAACTCCTTGCGGTACAAAAAATTCAGATCTTGTAATTTGTAACAATGCAAAAAAGTTCGTCTTGAGCTGCTTTATTTGTTGAAACTACACCAGCATTTCCTCACACTATTCAGTACAGATGCGCTTTTGCTCATCTGTCAAAGTGTGAGGCACACGTCACGATGACTTTTTTGACTCGCACATGCTTACGCAAGATTTCTACAACTGCCAGCGATGCAATCTGTAGGGACACTTCAATGCCCTTGAAACTATTGTTCTTGCACATAATCTTTTACACAGCGTTAATGTTTTCCATTGATTGTGGTCACCAGGCACCCACTTTTATCCTTGCTTTTCAATTAGGTGATGTGCCTTCTGTAAATTCCTAAAACCGGCAGAAAATGTTCACTTGGCAAAATTCTGCTGCAAGCACCAAATGCTTTCAGTTCTGGCAAAACTATTTCTAAAATAATGAAGTCATGGCACGAAGAAGCTCTCTGTTCAGCTCCATTGCAGATGATCAGATTGCCAAGCAGTCACTAACAAATGTCTTACTGCAAGAATGTGCAGTAGGGCAAACAAATTCGGACTTGCCCTGGATGAATCAGAAAGATGTATCAGTAGGATTGTAGCATAATGCATCTCAAAGCTTTCCTAGTAACCTTCATATGTTGCTACATACCTTCGTGCGAGGATGAGGAGGATTTGAGCAGCCCACTCAAATTGTCACAGAACTTGCATTTTCTTTCACTTTTTGATAAAATGCTTTTGTTGGTGGGCAAGATTAGGCGGGCGCTTAACTCCGAGCGCAACACCTTGACAATGCAACCTACTTAGCCTCATCTCTCCACGGGCAGCCCAACCTGTTGTCCCTTTTCAATATATCTTTTTCTGGCCAATGTTTATGCAGTTGCCGCTCCTACTAGTCAAGATCCACTGGCAGTACATCGGGTGACTGGGACTCATTCACAGACATACTGAAGGCAGCGAAGGAGCCAGTATGGCGACCTTTAGTGTATGCCATTGTCACGGTTCGTTTATGGAAAGCGACTAACAATAACATAACTATCCATGTTTTCTGTTCAAATGAAGGATGAGAGCATTTGATTTCAGAAGTGAAAGAAGAATGTATATTTATATATAGAAAGAGGAAAGAAAACACATCAACAAAGGATAGAAAAAGAAAGGATAAAGAGCACAATACACTGCTTATAACAAACGCAGTTCTCATTAATCAAAGTCACTGCTATTCTAATCCTATAGTTGTTAGGTGTGTCCGAATACACGACAGTAGACTGAGAGCGGGGTGCGGCCTACCAACAGTTCTGGCACATGGTTGCCTAGGTGAAGAGCGCCGAGCCGTTGTTGACGGAAGGCACTGGTCACTCCTTGAGCGAACTCCAGGTTGTCACGCGATGGGACCTTGTACTGGCTCAGGAGGTTAGGCAGTCCAGGTTCTGCCTGTCGGAATCTAGAAGCTCGAGTCCGTGGCCTGACAGCTCACTCCAGTCACGCCGTGGGGCCTTCTCCTGGCTCCGGAGGCTAGGCAGTCCAGGTTCTGCCAGTAGGAGTCTGGAAGCCCGGGCCCACAGCCCGATGGCTTACTCCCGCTCCCGCGGACTTCTTCGGCGCTCACTTGCGCCCGAACATCACCACGCCGTTCTAGGGTCTCCCCTCATCTCTTCATTTCCTTCCACGTCACCCATCGTGTAGGGCCCTTAATGGTTCCTTTCTTCTTAGTATTTTGTTTTGACGGTGCGTCAGATATCATGCACGTCGCTTCGTCGTCGTCAGCTTCTTGTGCTCACCCATTCGCTCTAGATGTTGTCTTCACCGCAATGCTCCCTTTATCTACGACACTGGTTTTGTGCACTGTCACTCTCTAACACACAATAGCCATATAGCGCTCAAAAAGGACTGTGAAAGACATGCAATTTGGAACAGCTTACATATGCAAGCTTTGCAGTCTCCTTCATACTTGACCAAGTACTCCAAGGAAGGCTTTCTACATGTAAAATTTATAGTGGAAAAAGACAAGCGCAAGAAATGCAGTGCAGGGGGCAGGCACCAGTAAACTGTCCTGCGCACCACGCTTCTTGTCCTAGCCTTGTCCCGCGCTACAAAATTAGTTCATTATGAAGCAACACGCCCAAGAAAACATTTTGGCTTTGCAGCTGGCTCGTATGGAGTAGCAACCATAAGGAATGATAGGAACGGGACGTGTGCAGGTTGTCAGAGAGTTTTGGCACACACATGCGCCTCTTGATGGTGTTGCAGCCAGCATTCATATGCCTTGTTCCACACAACCACCGCACAACAATCACTTCTCAATGGCACAGACAACCAAACAGCAGGCACAAATCGGTCCCCTATAGTGCTTAGAACAAAGATATCTCGTCCCTGACCCCAAAGTAAAGAAATTGGGCCCTTTGAATACAGTCTTAGTATTTTCAAGTTAATCCCTTCATTACATTTATGAATGCTACCCACGATTATTGTGTGAATTAATGCCACCCGATTCTTGGCAAATCTTTCTTGGTGCGCCACTGCCTTTGAGGTCATTACTGAGCAACCCTGAAAAAAAAAATGGCAGCATTCCCCATTTTTTCGAAGCAGTAGAGAACGCAAGTTTGACAGGAATTTGTCGAGTATTCCTTGAAAAACTTTTAAAGGAAATGTCTCCCAATTTCCAGAAAAGTGTTTTGAGACGATGGGTGGTGTCCGAATCCACACCCAAGCGACAGCTCCCTTTGATCTTGTCTGAAAACGAAATGTAACTCACACTCTTTCGACATGTAAAGAATGGGATAATGTTTATTGTTACATGATGCAGCGATACATAAAATGGGCAACTGTGTTCACACTTCGGGGACACATGTTGCTATGCTACACAATGGGATACAGTAAAAATAAAAAATCTCAAGGGTACAAATCTGACTTTTTTTTCCTTTCTTTTGGCCATGCATTCAGAGCATGCGACATCTGAAACTAAAAAGAGCATGTTGCACTTATTCGCATACCACAGTGAAAACAAACAAGAACACTAAGCAAGAACAGTGGCGTTCTGACCTTCTTATTTACATGAAAATATATGTATTAAGATGAACGTGCATGAGCAAATTGCCAGTGAAAGAAGAATGACCTGTCCAGACAAAACAGGAAATGAAAGAAGCTTTCAGAACAGGTTGGAGTAAAGTCGTCCAAAAATGAATTGCAAATCAAGACTGCAGGTGAACAGCTTCTTGCGACGTCTACGCCATTTCTGAATCCAACAAAGTGATCTGTCTCTCTCTGGTTTCAATACATAACACCTGCTAGGACGAGCATCCTTGTGGACACAGTATGTGGTTTATGCGTTGGTTTTTTTATCTCAAAGAGGCTTGGCTTAACAGATGCTCTGCGATTGCATTTCATTCTTAGACGACCGCAAAACGACTCTGCACAGTGGAGTTGAGAATCAGATTGAGGACCTTCGTGAAAGCATCGGCTTGTAACATGCAGAGTTTCGTGAATCATTTTATTTTGAGCACAAGTACAAATGAAACACATCATGGCATTGCAGGTATTTAAATAATAAGGATTAAAAAAAACGATCCACCACAACAAGAGTGCGGATGAACAGTGCGGCTCCTGCACCTCGAAACAAGTGCAGTGAGATGTCGGACAAGGCCTGTCTCAGTTATTACTCATAAATTGAATGCTCTTTGCAAGAAACAACAAAGATAAATCAAACGAACAACAACGTATAAAATACCAGGTACCAAATGATCCTCTGCGATTTTTCATCCTAGCAAACACAGGCCTAAAAAAAAAAAAAAAGGAATTACTGCCACTCGGCACACAGATGTGAATATTTCTTAGAAAGGGTGATTAAGTTAATCAATAGGCACGTTAAAAATAAATTCAATGCACTATTACACTCAGTATGAGCTACAACGCTCGACTGCGTTGCTACGCGCTTTTGGGTTGTAGCTCAGGTTAAGCGTGTTAGTAGATCTATATAATGCATTGTGCATCAAGATCACAGTAATCTCGAAAACACGTGACTGTACAGCTTTTGGCTTCTTCAAACGCCGATATAACAAGTTGCTGCATGTCGTTAGAGCTAACCTTGTAACAATTCCTGGTAGACATAATTATGAATTCACCGCGCAAATCAGGAGAAAAAAAAAAAAAAAAAAACACCAGCCAGCTCAAACAGCTATCGGCTGCAATACTTTTCGCCTTGACAACACAGTAAACTGTAGCAAGTCTAAGAAACGCACTGAGTAAATAGAAATTCAAATGTTTAGGAAGAACTCATTTCTAAGTCTTAAGAAAAGCACTGTATTTATATTGCGACACTGAGTAAATAGAAATTCAAACCTTTAGGAAGAACTCGTTTCTACAAACTAAGGTAAAGGAAACGGAATTCATCAAAGCAAATAAAACGTATACAACAGAACATACCGTGCAATCTGTTGCCAACTTAAAACTAACTTGTACAATTTTTTTAGCTTTTGAAAGCAGGCTAAATTACAATAGAACATACTTCTGCAAAGCTTTGCTTTCTTAAAGTTAACTTCCACAGTTTTGAAGCTTTTTAAAACCGAGCCAACGTAAATGACAGCACAGTCACAGCCATTGTAGTGGCACCGAAACGCACAGGCGCATGCTAAGCAAGCTCAATTTGTACATGCTAGATTTAGCAGCTAAAGTTGTCAACACACAGATCACTTGCGAACGCCGTAGCCATCACTAGTGCCTCCTAAGGAAATGCCCGAGCCCACAGTACTCGGACTTCTGTCACCGCCTTCCCAACAGCGCTCAGAGCCCGGCAGGTGAAACAACGAAGCTGGCTACACTGGCTACATCACAACAGAAAGCACGCGATCCTTGGCCATTGCCGGCACTGACACGGCGACAAGTTCTGCAACAACAGTGTCAACCTGTCTCGTAACCTAGAACGTACTGATCTCAACTAAACATAGGAGCGCTACAGTCGCCTACAGATCTGACTGAGGGCAATTCCAATGAGACCATTTGAACAGTTAAGGCATCTTGCAATGATTTGCTCATTTCACAAAATGAAACAAGCAATTCGTGTGACTTTTCTCAAACCGAAACTTTTTAAGAGTCGCATGGCAGCAAAAACGGGTGCTTCCCGTCTTTCGCAAGAGAAACAGACTTCGCCATCTCTGCCGATTTCTGGGCGTAGCTGGGACGGGTCTTTGCACGCATCAAAATTGGAGGAAGTGATAAGTGCCCTCATGAATACAGCGCACATACATGCTTTGTACAAAGCAATGAGTAAAAACAGATGGATTTTGATGTTGTTAAAAGCCAAGAAATTGACGATGGGAAAACATTTGCTCTCACAGTCCATGTAGACTACGACAGGTTGTTTTTTAACTTCAAGCATTCCAGCTTCCTTTAAAAGAAAGCGCGACAATTTCAACAAGCGTTTAAAAGGCATCACACATGTGCACCCTTAGTGATGATGTTCTGTGACGTGCTTAATAAAAGTTCTTTCATTCTTTTGACTTTACATGCCTCCTATGACAGGGCAGAGCTTGTCCATGAAGCATTTCGCTACTGCGACGTGGTTGTGTAAAAGAGTTGGCACAGCAATGGTTTAGCAACGCAAACGTAATGTTCAGCGGGAAGCAGGTGACAAGGTGCCCATGCCGGGCACATGACTCGAAAATGATAAAACCGGGCTACATGAGACTGGGAAATCGATTTAAGGAAAATCGATTTACTGCGTTAAAACAAAAAGTACCAAAGCGAAAGGCGAACTTTGCCCTGCAAGCTATACCATGAGGCTGCTTCTCTTCTCAGTCTCCATACTGTCTGCGGCAAACTTGCGGCTCAAACGTAGGCCTAGTCACGCGCGTCCCAGGGTGCCAAGCTTGTAAAATAAAGCCCTTCTTTTAGCTCTTGCGGATATTGCGGAGGAGCGCAGAAAAAAAAAAAAGAAAGGGTGGTGGGAGGGGGGGAGGTAGGCAGCGATGGGGTCGTGAAACACACAAGACAGGCGGTGACAATGTCAGAAGAGAGAGTCGGATGGAGAGATGAGGGAATCCGGTGGCCAGATGGCAAAATCAGAAGACGTAGGGCACGATCCGGTACTTGACTCGCTGGGTGTAGTTTGCCCAGAGGTCGCCATAGCGCTGCCGACACTTGCGCTCTACCTCTAGCGTCCTCGTGACGAGGAACACCGTACTCATCAGCAAGCTGTAGAAAGGCAGCACGTGGTGGAAGCCTGCAGAGGAGATGGCGGTAGTCAGAAGAACGTCAGTTGCAGTACAGACTGTCCACAACATTACCGTTCAGTTACGGGCAAAATCTGTCTGTCACCACACCACAAGGTTGAGCTTATACAAGCTGCTTTTGCCAAGCCCCACAGGAGATTTTTCGGCCGCTTGTCTTAGAGGGACTGACAACCAACTTTTATGGTACCCATCTTTTTTAGTGCAATGGAAAGAAAGTTTATCGGTCATAGTGTCGAATCACGCAGTTGTAAGGCGGGAAACACCGTCGAACATTTTCGAATCAATTTTTTGGTCTGCAGCGAGGACAAAGACGTTCACTGAAAACATGCTGGAAAGGTGAGGGTGATAGCGATTATGCGCCGTCATTAGTAGGAGGACCGACAAGTGTGGTCATAGGTGCGAGAAAGTATTATTTCGTTTATCAGGCCGATGTTCCTATGATTCACGTTTTCCGAAGTGTTAAATTATTTCTACAATAGCAGCTAAGGCTTTTGTGGTTTCCTGTTCAACAGTTTGTTATTAACAAGTCAAAGGTGTTTTTTTTAGCCAATTCAAGTCTCTAAAGTTAAAAGACGCTTTTACACATGATATGCAGTTCAGTGTGTTGCCGTAGCTATGCATGCGCTTTTGATTTCTGAAGCATGTGGTCTCTCGAAAACCTCAGTGAGCTGGAACAAAGGATTTTAGCTCACATGCGTACAACAGCAATCATGTGCGCCGCCATGCATTGAGGCACGCCAGCACCACTTGTTAGCGTGGACTTTTACTTTGTAATACGCATAGAATAAATAAAGCGCAAGTGGGTAATAATGTACAAACTGCAATTTTAAGCAATAAGTATGCAGTACTTAATAACAGGTGACTTTATACATAGAGTAATGTCGTATACTAGAACCGAAGCACCAAGGCTTCCCCACTGGTTCACGCCACTTACTGGTTTTTGAGACATTATTTGCCAATTTGAAATTATAATTTCTACTTAAATAGCGAACAGTGTGCTGGTTTCTATCACTATAAATCACTGTCATCTCTTTTTCATCCACGTCTCACAACACATTCTGGCTAGTTGTCAGTTCCTTTAACGTTTCTTGAGCTTGCTGGCATTCAAGCTACCTATTGAAGATAATTCTTTTTAATAGAATGCAGAAACCTGACATGTATTCTTGCATTCACCAGCTCTTACATATAGTTCCAAGTTTCACAGGGCCTGGATTGTAGTAATTAGAGATGTAGCCGACATGAGATACAAAAGGAGCAACCTAGGAGGTATCTGCATCATTCATTTAGCACAAGGTAGTGTAGTAATTGAGGCCAATAATCCATTTTGGCCATATTGTCTACACGGATAAAAAAAAAAGAAGCAGCAGCCACCCAGCACATGAGCGTGAGAATATGGAATGATCAATTACAATTCTGGGGAAACCTTCACATTTCCTTTTATTTAAAATCCTGGCTGCGCGTCTCGCGTGAGCCAGGTCTGAGGCTACCTTTTCCAAATCTCTGCTTATCTCCAATACTAGAGATGATATCCAATTGCTGGTAACCACCAGAGACGTTCTTAATAAGTATCCTTTGGTTCTCTAGGTGTCGCAAAACTTGGAATACTGCGGTGCGTCCGGCCACTTAGGCATTCGTTCTAGTAAAGCTTTTCTTTCTTGTGAATTTCTAAACCCCAAAGTTGTGGAGGGCACATACATTACACAAGTAAGCACAGTATAATGTTGGACCGTGTTAACATAATGTTGGATGTCCGGCCCTTAGGCGCCCTGTTACAGCCAGAGACCAGAAGGATAAACTGTCACAATTAGAAGTGCCACAATGTGTTTCTAGGAATAGACGAATTTCACTACACCACTGCTTCTGCAAAGCTTGCTGGTAGTATTTGGACAACTATGATAAGGAACATGCCACATTTGTACTCTGACAGACCTGTTTAAATCCCGAGAGAGGTGAAAAAAAGGGTCCTATGATAGGAACGGCTTAAGCCGAGCCCCTTCCCCCTCACGTGCCAAGTTCCCCCTAAAATTTTACGACAATCAACAATGGCATTACAGTCGCCGACTGTTTCTTCGGACCTCACGGGGACTGCGGAAATGTTCGAATAAACAGGTGTCCGAAAAAGCAGATTAAGAAAAAAAAAAATGATATCCTTTATTTCCACGCACTTATTCGGGCTCGGCAGTAGGCTTGAAGAAATCGTGAATGCGCCGTTGCAAGCTGTTCCGTTTACATGCAATCAGACAAGCCTGAATATCAGAGAGGGTCGTACGGTCACTATAGGTGGCTGAAAGCACAGTCACTGCTTGTACACGCTCCACATGTGACGGCAGCGTAGCACATGGTGAGTCAGCTTCCGACTCAGATTCATCGTCCAGCAGTGCAGCAGAAACCTGACGAATGATCTCGCCGTCGTCGAGTTCTGCGCATGTCAATACGGCAGTATCAGCACCTACGAAACTGTCAAATGAGACGGTGTCCGGAATCGCAATGCAACCACTGCGCAGGTCTCGGCAGAACATTTTCCGCGTCAGTAGGGAGCACATCGGAAGGCGACAAATCTTAGGCCTCCCGGCACCCGCTTGCCGGCATTTCCCAGCGCAGTCTGCGCGGGCACTGTCGGCGCCATTAGACGCTAGACACGATGTTTACGTATGCTGCGTTGGATCACTGAAACCTTGACACAGCACACAAAGCAAACACCACCGTGCAGACACCAGTCGCACAAACGAAAAATGCGGCCTGCTCGCAGCGTCGTGCGCGAAGAAACAAATCAGCTGCTGGATTGTCTTGACATGGCGTACTAAGCTGAAACCGGAACTGCTGTAGAGCCACTCTATAGTGCCTAGAATATACTAGTATATTCTAGGCACTATAGCCACTCTATCGAACCAGGCAGAAACGATGATGATGAGCGGGGATTTGCAGTAGTGCCACTTTGTGGGGCAGCAGGGAGGCTCTGTTCAAAACAAGAATGGCGTTCAGCAAGTCGAACCATGCACCAGTCAGAGTCGGTGCATGGTGCTCTCGATCAAGTTGGCTCAAGGAGTGTCCGAAAAATCAGATGAGAGGTTGCAAGGTGTCCGAATTTTCGGTAGTTGTTATACATTATGGTCTATGGGGAGAATGGCGGTGCCGCGAAGCTGACCGAATAATTGGGCATGTCCGAATTTTTGGAGTCCGGAAAATCAGTCTGCGACTGTAATGTCCTCGGCATTCCCCTCTATCTCACTTAAATCTACAGCACAACGGGAAAGCGGCGAGGAATACTGTCATCACGGTGCTGACAGGGCTGCTGTGCAAGCATTCCGAACGCGGTGAAATCCCTCTATTCTGCATCTTGCCGATACTGACCACAGGGCAGAGCAAAGGCCAGGTGGCACAGAAGGTCAGCCAGGTAATTTGGGTGCCGCACGATGCCCCAGAGGCCGGAGACAACAAGGCGGTTGCCCGAGTTGTCCAACAGGTAGTCGACACCTGCAAAGTATGACGACATTCTCAAGCACAGTCAACAACACAGTGGCACTTCTGTACAGTCACTGCCATCTGGGATGGCAAAACTGGGTTTAAAAACAAGAATCACCAGATCGATATCACCGCTTATGAGGGACGACGCATGGGCTGGGGATTCAACTCCCAGCAGACGCATTTCAGCGGGGTGAAATGATCACAAACCAAGCTTTCGGTGCATGCTTAACACTTTCGTGAGCGCGCCTATTCCCATCGATAGCATGTTATCAATGGTTACAAATTCAAATTTTGCCGCTCTCAGAGTGCTTCTGAATAGCTAGCACCATCTAATGGGTTAAAGAGAAACTATTTTATCGGTTTTGTTTATGTGTTTCTCTTTTCTACCGCGTAGGAATATTTAAAGTGCCATCGTAGTCGGGGTGACGAGCGCTCATAGTTTCAGATAGCATCGACGTCGCGCACCGCTGCTTCATGGAAACGTCAACTAATTCTGATGCATCTGGGCTAGAATTTTCGGATGATGCTAGCAGCACAGACTTGAAAGACAACTTTGATTCGTCAGACATTAGTACAGACAGCGAAAGTGTATCAAACCGACCCGGAACGTGAACAGGTGTCCGCCGGTGCTTTTCACTTACTTCTCGGACTGTTTCATCACTGCCGCGCATTAATCTAAGTACATATGGCGTGTTCTTAAGGTCACAGTTCGTATCCGCAGGGTGTCAACATTGTTCAGGTGGGACCGAACGACAGGATTAACCGCCACCGGCTGTGCAGAAAGTGGAGTTTTATGCGTGAAGACGGCCAGCAGTGGACCTTGGCACCGCACTCCGGAGTAACGCATTCACTAGGGCCAATGGTTTCCTAAGTATCTAAAGAAATTTTGCACATACAGAGCTTATATTTGCAGGATTATTGCAGACAGCTCTTGTGTTCAAAATGTATATTTCGATTTTCTTTAATGTTCATTTTGTGCAAAGCAGCATTGATGTTCTTTTCGATCTTTTTCGTTCTTGTTACAATTTGTTTTAACATTTTTTTCATATTATTTTCAACAGATATGTTGTTTGAAATGAATACCGTTGGAAAAGATAATTTCTTCCTCTACAATTTGGTACCATACACTTTATCATCAGGTATTTCCCATGGCAGGAAAAAAAAATTAATTATTTCCTAGACCACGTTAAAAATGTTCAAGAACAGTGGGTCATCAAAATCAATTCCAAGACTCCAACAACGGCACCTCTCATAGCTCAACGACGTTAAACCCCACCAATCAATACAGTAACAATGCAATTCAGTGATACTACGCAAAACTATGATCACCCCTCCTCCAATTTATGAGATCAAACCACGTTCAGATGAGCTCACCCTTTCGTTCTTTACTGGTACAAGCACAACCAGTGAGACCTTTATGTTTCATCAGTGGTGCTCGGCACAAAAAATGACGCACAAGTGAGAAGTGAACCGAGAGGAACAAAGAAATGAGCAGCAGCCTTGCATGAATTAAGCAACAGCAGAGCAGCGGGCATGGCAGTTGCAATAAGCATATTGCACAGGTCTAAATAGAGTATGAAGGCCACAAAGACAGCGGTGAGGAACGCAAGGTGCTGGCATAATGCAGTAGCAAAACAAATATGTGCGTTGTTGAAATCGTACAAGTCTTGCAGACGGTGCTGCTGGAAGCTAGCAAAGCTAGCAAATCAATAAAGGGCGAGTCAAACAACAAGGCTTCTCATCTATGAATTCCAATGTGCAAGCTAGGGGCCCCAAAGGAACAACAAAATTCTGACGAAACTGGGGGAAAAGAAAAAGACGCCGATTACTCATTTCTTTCCGATAGTAACGCAATAACCCACACAACACGAAACCTGCACTCTCCCTTTGTGTTCTGTGGGCTGTTGCACTCACTGTCTATCAGCAAGTATGTTATATTAACTCGCCCAAAATTTGGCATTAGCTGATTAACTAATATGCTAAACTCATGCCTGGCAACCCTTGAATGTCCAAGATGTGTAAAAATCCCACAAAAACAATACCCAAGGAAGCAGAGCAACACCATGCATTTATGAAAATAGTGTGTCCAGAGCACACACCTGTTATAAAGGATAATATGCCTTTAGATGCAACATCAACAAGCAGCAGCAAACTTGGGGATCACTAGAGACTGAGAAGCAACACATTCTTTCTACATCACAGGGACTTTTTTCAGTAATTATGCCTGCTTGAGGAACTTGCATAATCTCGCCCAAAGCAGACGTGGGCTTCACCCAACCACGACCCGCACAGCCTCTCCATTTCACTGATGTTTTTGTACGAGAGAACCTTTGCCCAAGATGCTGCCACGAAAGGACGTCAACAAGAAACTCACCTGGGCCTCGGGAGCTCGGGTCAGGCCAGTTGCGTCGCAGGTGGTACTTCCGCTTGTGGGCGATGTGCATCGCAGTCAGGCTGGCCGCTGCATGCGGAGCAGATCACACGGACAGGGTTGGACAGTAGGACAGAACAAACATGGCAGGCAGCACAGAGGATGATGGGACACTGAGACGTCAGACTTGCTATCGAATGGTCATACTTCAGAGGGGTGTACAGTAGGCTTCCATTAATTCGACTCCGGCTATTCGATTCCGACCGAAAGTCCCGGTCCACGCCGATGCATTTCTATGGGACCAAACTTTAGTTTATTTTGATCCCGACATTAGCCTTTGCCGGATAATTCGAACTTGGCTGGTCATCACGCACGCGCCCGTCTTGGCAGCGCTTAGGGCCACGGAGCAAGAATAAGAATAACAGGAGGCGAAACTATGGGCCAGCACCAGTGCAAGCGCGAGTCGTGAAAATGTCATGCTGGGTGAGGAAGAGACGCGCAGCTTCAGACGTGCTATCGCGAGTTGGCGAATGTTAGCGCGGCGCCCCTTACGGCGCTGCCAGGAACTGCTTTCGTTGTCTCTCGCGGTAGGAGCGGAGCACACGTGGCCACTGTCTCTGACGGCACCCGGCGTCATCTGCTTCAAGGACTGTAAACGGTTTTAGTATAAATATTGCTTTCCAAGATTTATATTTACGGTCACATGCTTTTTATGCGGTCATAAGAGCAAGAAACCAGTGCACTTGAAAGACTAAATGATCTGCAATCGTTGCCAGGCGTGTATGGAAAGAGCAGATGATCAGCAACCACAACCTTGCACGTATAGAGAACTGCACCTGGTGCTTTTCATATTTTTTGACGTTATGAAAAACGAGAATTTGTTTTACCTTACTATCATGGCGCCACAAAAAGTGCTAATCAGAGTAGGCCATACATAGCTATTGTGCGGCGAAACAAAATTTCATTATGTTTCTACAGAACGTTTGGACAGACGGAACAGCAGAGTAGAGCAGTGTCCGCCACTCACTTCGAGCAGTCAGAATCACCCCTTTATAAGTTCTGCAGTTCCTCCACTGCTCCTCTACAATGTAAAAGTGTTCACTGTGTATCGAAAATGGGGCGCCGATGCTTCGTCCCTAACTGTAACAGCGAAAATAGGTCATGTGGGGAAAACATCCAAACTTTCAAAGCTCCAAAGGACATTGAACGCCTGTAAGAATGGGCGAGAGCTATAGAAAGCGAGGATCAAAAACTGACAACAAGCAACTATGTCTGGTAAAAGCATTTCCCCGGCGAAATGGTCAGCAGGTGTAAATACTGCGCTGACCTTGGAGGCACAGTCATCCTTGGCCAGCCGAAAAAGTCACTGTTGCTCCTTGGGGCAATACTGGTCAGTCCCTGTCTCGTAGCGCTCCAGCCAGCTTAGCCAGAGCACGTTGCAATGGCTCCCACCTCGTTTAGCGACAGGCATCGTGTTCATCTCGTGTACTCGAGCTGTGGCTACCTAAGAAATACATGTATCTCGAATCACTGGCATCAAGCAGCCACGTACGAGATGACGACAAGAGCACTCCTCGCACCAGATGGATCCTCTGCACTGCTTCGACGGCTTCGACAAACTGTCATGTGACCCTACGTCAGGTGTCTGGCATTCGGTAGGAGGTGAGGTCACGGCGTGGAAAGGAGACAATGTGGGAAGGAGCTGAGGTGCACCTCCTAAATTATTCTTTCTCCGTCCCGTCAGGGTCGAATTAATAGAAGCCGACTGCAGACATACATTCATCACATGCCGATACTGGAAGGAAACATGTGATATTTCATATAGGCTTCACTACATCCAATAATTCGTTATAGCTGTTTTTGTTATACCAAGGTTCAACTGCAGCGTTGCAAGGAACTGTGCACTCGAACATGGCTTAGCCCATCACACTTAGGTGAACACCACTACAGCGAACTAGGATATACGGGCAGGCTGTGTGCCGACCGATGCGTGCGACATCTAATGGCGCGCGTCACCTGAAGTGGTGCTCAGAATGGAGCGTGGTTGTTCCTCACTATTGAAGGCGTCTAGCAAGCGGTAGCTTCAGCCACGACCAGTCTTGATCGTGCGTTCCAGACTGGCCATGCTCTAGCGTGCCACTCGCTCAACCACAATGCACATTCAATAGTTCGAGACTGCAGCGTCGTCACTGCTGGTATCACAAAACACGTCGGGTGCAAAGAGAGACTGTCGCGCCACTCAAAAAAAAGGGGGGGGGGGGGGGGTTCCAGTACACTCTAGCACCACTCACCGAAAATGATGAAGATGCCGATGTAGCAGACAAGCGGCAGGGTCTGAGGTCGCTGCTCGAGGATGAACTTGGCTGGCAGGCAGCCCACAAAGGGCATCAGGACCAGGTTGCCAGCGACGGCTACGTAGCCGAGGCCATCCTCATTGACAAACGCCGAGCTCAGGTAGTACTCCTGCGTGGGCACACACACCCCAGCACCGTCAGTGCATGCGTCACCGGTCGATGTCAGTTGCTCCGACAACAGCATGCAAAATGCACCGAGTGCGACTGCTCGACCAAGGCTCGTGTCCAATACATCACATCTGGAATGTTACACCACACGTTGCACAATACGAACACTGTACTGTCGGCTGCTCTCTTCGGAACGTGCGCAGAACGATCCAGAACCCGCGTGACGCTTTGAACAGCTCTCTGCAACCGTCGGCGAAGCGGCATGGGGAACTTTTTTCGCTGCACTATGCATTGTGGGTTGGTGCTGTTGGCATGACTAACGCAGATGGAGCAAGAGCCATCTTGACGTCGGGCACGTCGGACTGCGTTGGCCGTGTCTGGTTACGTTGGCTGTGCTAGTGCTTCTAAATATCGACGTTGTCCTTGTCGTGATGTACCATGCATGTGTGCAACATCGGACTATGCACGTGCCTTAACCAAGCTATTTTCTTTAGACTTTCATTAGTTCAAATTGTGTATAATTCAAATTTTCGTAGCACCCCTACAGAATTAGAATTAACGAGTTTTTACTGTACTAGGAGGTGCCAAAAGCTCAGCAAGGCTGCCTTGTTTTGCCACCAATATAACAAAGTAAGCTTCAAAATTCTCGCACCACACAACAGATAGCACTGCATACCTTCTCAAAAGTTAAGGGTGAAGCTTGTATGTACACGGGTAATTTTAAATATATTTTTGTGTTTTCTTTTCTTTCTAAGTTCTGGGTGCGGCAATTGCATGAGCATGTACAGTAGGTGGTGCAAATCCATGCACCTTCTGGAAAAACAAACACAGACACTACCTCAAAGGCTGTGTATGCTTTTGCCAGCTGCATGCACTGGAAGCGACTTTGGGACCCGGTAATACGTCACAGACGTCGGGTTTTGGACACCACCAATTCAACAATGCATGCTTGACATTAGCGCAATTCGGAACAAGTGAAGGAAAGGCAAGAGCTGTATAAGGGTGATGACATCACCCCTCTACGGGTGTATATAGTGTACGGATGTACACTTGTGCTTGAGTCATGGGGCAAGCGACACATGGTCCCCGAGAGGGGGTCGGTACAGTTGAAGAACCGAGAAGCTTCACCTACTTTGACAATCACCTTCTATGGCTTCCGCATAAATTTTATTGGGGCCTCCCCAGACAAGGTGAGGCAGGAACCTACCTCTTGCTGAAGTGCCACGTAAGAAGTAAAGAATGCTTTGTCTTAAAAATAAAAGATAGCACTGACACCAGTCACACCCCAGTCTAAACACAGTGCCTGACTAAAAAAGTGACGCCACTGACCTCGTCTATGAAAATCATGACGATGTACAACAGCTGACAGGCACTGCTGACGGCAAACCCGTGCTCCAGGCATCCTTTGGCCTTGAAGTCATGCCAAGCCATTGCACCCAGCAGAACCATCTACAAATAAAAAAGCGATTTTCAGCTACTCACTGGGAAAAACAAAAACAAATTTTAATGAAGTAGTCACTGCTGTTTCAAACAGCAGTGTACTGAGCCTACTCTTTGGCCATTAAAGGTCTCTCAGAACTGCTGCCAACAATTAAACACATTTATTTCAAACAAACATGCACACTGTGTACATAACGACACGACGATCATTATCATAGCTGAATATCAGTGCTTCAAGTGCCGTGCAGAAGCCACAAATTCAGGAAACAAATCTTCATTCCTCTCCAGAGCTGCGCTAATTCTTTCCCACACACGTGTGGCGACACCAGCAAGGACAGGCACGACATAATAAAGGCAGGAGTTGCCAAGTGGTCAATCTTTGAGCGGCAGCAGCTTTGTCGCGTTTGCCACTGCACATTTGCCATGCAGCCGCACACGCGCCGCTCAGTGAACAATGGCTGATACACTGACCATTGATAACACAGTGCATCGATGCTTTTTTGCGCAGCCGTTCATTCACTTTCCTTTAGTCAATCAGCGCACGCTACCCTGGGATTGAGCCCTGTGGGGATAGACCAACTTCGTTTCCTCCCGAGTAACCCCCTACAACACCGCTTTTTAACCTGCCTCGAATACATCATGCAGTAACAAGAATGAACAAGCGCATAAGGGCAACGTTCAAAAACTTTGAGCAGATACGCACCCATGTGAGCAGGCCGCAGCGAAAGCACAGCGCAGCCAGGTCATAGGTTTGTCCAATGCGTGGCGAGAGCTCTCTGCCCTTCACATAGTCATTCAGCACATTCCCTGTAGAATAAAGAAAACAAAAGCTTACAATGTATCCTGCTGGTTCGTCTGGAGCAGTCACACAAATCCTCTGGCGAGCGCTCGTACCTCAAGTCAGAGTCTGCCCAGTGAAAAACCAAGCTGCTCTGCATGAAAGTTGCCACAAACATTTCGTTTTAGAGACAATACTTAATTTCCACTGATTCCCTGTAGTTATGTTTACCATGGCACCAAGCCAACTTGGGCCCCACTATTCCCGTAACCCATTGTTTGTTGTGAAGTGAGTTAAAGATGCAATATGTTTGTGAGACTTTTACATCTTATGAAATTATGAATGCATTTCTGGTGCTCCAAAACACCTATCTCAGTCACTTTCGGTGTACACTCGTGATCAAAAGTACAGTCCACTCTCGTTACAACGAAGCCTGATCCTCCATCAAAAAATGTCATTTCTATCCGAAGTCTGCAATATCCAAAACGCCTCACTTCCAAAAGTATGGTCACGATGTGTAACAACATTATTGCAAAGAGCAAGAGAAGAAAATCCAAATTAAAAAAACAAACAAACAAAGAAAAGTCACAGTTTTGCCCGAAAGGTGAAGCATCGATTGCAACAGCGAATTACCTTATTTACTCGAACCTAATGCGCACTATTTTTCCGACAAAACGGGTCCAAAATTGCATGCACGTTAGAATCGGGTACGATCCTAAATCTGTGTTACCATATCGCCATTGGCATTAGAAAAATGGCCGCCTCGTACATGCTTCTAGCCTAGCTGCCGTAGCTTCCTCCATGTGCATACCTCCATGTTGTACATGTAACCAGGCACTGGTGTAACCTAGTCTACCGCCTGTCTTCCCATTTTCTGTGTTTATTCAATCAGCATGGAAGCACCAACTGCAAAGAGACGCCGAGTCCACCATGATGCCGCATTTAAAAGGAAAGTTATGTGCGCGGAGACAGACAGAAATCAGGCCGCATCACGGCCGTTTGGAGTTCCCGAAACTTGTGTGCAAGACTGGCACAAACAGAAGGAAAATGTTTTCGCCAGCAAAGCAACAAGGAAGAGTTTCAGTGGACCGAAGCAGGGCCACTTCGCCAAAATAGAAGAGCTGCTCGCGGAATACGTGCAAGAGCAGCGAGTGGCACAGCGGCCTGTGACGACCGATCTGCTCAAAGCACGGTCAATGCAGTTAGCCCTACAGAAAGGGCTGATGCGGAGCGACTTCAAAGAGAGCAGGTGCTGGCTATCAAATATTATGAAAAGAAAAGGGTTTTCTCTTCGAAGGTGGACAGGGATATGCCAAAAATTGCCCGAAGAATATGAAGAGAAATTGCACTGTTTTCAGCGGTACGTTTTGAAGTTGCGCCATAGAAACGACTGCCACTCCAGACAGATTGTAA
This sequence comes from Dermacentor andersoni, assembly GCF_023375885.2. Lineage (NCBI taxonomy): Eukaryota > Metazoa > Arthropoda > Arachnida > Ixodida > Ixodidae > Dermacentor > Dermacentor andersoni. The sequence goes on from NC_092820.1 coordinate 121,940,341, forward strand.
ATGCCGATCAGACGCCGCTCTACTTTGACATGCCTGCCACCACAACCGTTAAAAAGAAGCGGGCGAAGCAAGTGTGCATTTTGTCTTTCGGCTGCGAAAAAACTAGAGTCACCGCAATGCTTTGTTGCACCGCAGATGGGCACAAGCTGCCCCCGTATCTTACCTTCCGATGGAAGACGCTCCTGAAAGGAATCGTGTTTCCGAGTGGCGTGATTGTGCGCGCAAATGAAAAAGGTTGGATGACCACAAACTCGGTCGCTGACTGGATTGATAATGTTTGGCGGAAGAGACCCGGCGGCAGTTTGGGTCTGTTGGGATGCTTGTGCTCGACGCATTCAGGTGCCAGATTGACCAGCGCACCAAGGACAAGCTGGCTGCATGCAACACCGACCTTGTCGTGATACCCGGCGGCATGACATCGCAGCTCCAGCCGCTCGATGTTTGTTTGAACAAGCCAGTGAATGATAGAATTCGGGCGCTCTACACAGAATGGCTTGTCAGTGACTGCCATGAATTCACGCCCGCCAATAAAGTGAAGCGTGCTTCGCTGCAGGACTTTGCTGGATGGGTGAAAGATGCATGGTGCACGATACCGTCTGCCATGGTCAACAAGGCCTTTAAAAAGTGCGGGATTTCGAATGCCATGGATGGCACCGAGGATTAAATGCTTTGGTCTGTTGGTAGCGATAAGGAGTTGTTTGATAGCGACGACGAGTGATATCTGTTGCCCCACACGACTTCTACCAGCGCAGTGAAAATCTTAGCGGCAAGGTAAGCCGCTTCCATTTGTGTTTCTATTCATCACAACTTTATTGCATTGCGAATAAATCTGTTTTTTCCGAATGAGAAAAAATAGTATTGCTATATGAAAGCACGAGGTGCGCGGTATTGTACTCTTTGTGTGTGTGTTTTTTTTTTGTCATGGAAAACAGGTGAGCGTTACAATCGAGGGCGCGTTAGAATCGTGTGAATACGGTAACTTTTTTTTTTCTAATCTGGCCAATGTTAAGATGTTTTACATCTTACAATTGCAAGTTATCCTACAGATATTTTAATGACCCTACAGTTACAATACAAATAGTGCCTAAAAATGCAATAGTAAAAGTTTTCTTTAGAAATTAAGGATTGGCATCAGTATCCTTATCAATATTGTTCACATTCGGGAATAACTTCTAAAAAAAAAGTATTCACACAGCTATTCTTAAACTTCAAAATACTTTGAAAATATTCAGTTTTTGTATAGTCCTATATGATTCGAAGGCCAAATCGAATATTCGCACAACCCTACTTGTCATGTAACCCGGAGAGGACTGCAACACGCTCAATTTCAGATTATCAGTTCGAGTTGCCAGGCTTTTTAATTTTTTCTCTCCCCCCAGAATCCCCGGTCTGCATACTTCCGATCACGCGTATATGCTAGAGTTCCCCCCCACCCTCCACCCTTCCTTCTTTCTTTCCTTTTTTTTTTTTTTAATTCGCAACTCGGTGGAGTGTCTAAGAATATCGCGACACACGGCGACGACGTACCCGTGTTTCCAGGTGGGAACTGGTGCTCCCAGGATGCGTAGTGCCCCTTGATGTAGAGGAGCAGGGCCAGGACCGGGGCAAATGCAGCGGTGGTCATCAGCAGCTGGAGGATGTAATGGTACGGTATGGCCACGGGAAAGCCGTACCATGCTAGGCCTCCAAACGCTGCCGCTGTGACCAGCAAGTTCACATAGCCTGTAGAGAGAGAGAGAGAGAGAGAGAGGACGGATAAGCAAGCCTGGAGAGTTGCATGTGGTTTCGGTTGCCTCGTTTACTTGCGTGAAGCATACGGCACCACCCGCAAACACTTGTAAGGGTTTGCAACGAAATGAAAAATAATTGTTTCTTATTTGGTCACGAGTATGCAGACCCCGTGTAACAGATAGCTACAAGCACAGAAAAAAAAAAAGGAACCAATTGTGAGTCAGTGTTTGTGTTGTCTTCCAATTGTTCACAGCATCCTTTGCACAGTTTTTCACATCACGGAATTGCATCAAGCAGCTCAGCTCTCAGGCTTGACGCAGACTTCCCTACAGGGCAATGTGGAGGACAGCTGTGCACAATCCAGCAAACGCAATGTGCAATTGCACATCTAGCACCGCTCCTCCCACTACGTACGTCTCTACGTCGCATCACACCCACTGCTGACAAAACAACCACTTTCTGTTCAAACAGAAAAGGCGAGTTGCTCACCATTGAGGCGATAATCGTAGGAAATGCGATGCTTGAGGGCTTTGGAAGGGAAACCCTGAACTGTGCGGCCCACAGGAAGTGCCTGGACCACGGCCTGGATAACCAGGAAGCCCAGGTAGCCGACGTAGAGCTTCCAGTGGAAGTATGCACCCAGAGTCTTGGGCAGTCTGGGAGCCTTCATGATGGTGCAGCTCTCCTGAAATGGCACACCAGAGGGCGAGGGGTCAGTTTCTCGAGGCTGAGGGGAGTGAACACTTCGTCTGCCTCTCGCTTCAATGCATCCTTGAAAGCCAAGATTACACGAGCTCAAGCGACAAGCGGACGAGAAGGCAGCGCACATTAAAAGCCACGGCCATCTAAGCACACACAAGCCTTTAAACCCGCCAGATTATTCCAACACAGGGAGCGTGGGGCCACATATGTACTCAGCCCAACTCGCTTGCCTCGTTTGGATTAGTAGGTTACCAACAGTCACTTAAATCTAACGTCCACACGACTTAATTCATTATTGTCTGCAGCTCTTATGCAGTGAAAGGCAGGCACCACAGGGCAACACGAGTCGTACAACACCAGGGTTGCATGCAGACGTCAGGTAACCGAACACATTAATTTCGACAGAGATGCACCAGCCAATTATGCTCACCGAGTTTTGAGATGTAACAGCGCAGCTGAAATTAATACAATTCCAGCACACTTCGGGAACTACTGTATTTAGTCGCTTAATGAATGCCCCCCCCCCCCCCCCCCCTCCTTATCAAAAAAGGAGTTTTTTTTCCTTACTCTGTATAATGATCACACCCTGAACTTGCTGCCATGAAGTAGTAGACACAATACAATTTGGCGTCTGATACAGCATCCGACGTACCAGGTCCGAGCCATTTTGCCGTGCCATAGTGCCGGATCGTATGACCAGAGTGCAAGACAAGTAGGAGACCCACGGTACGATTCGGCAACCGATTTGGTGCCCCAACGCGCGAGATTAAATGCCTCGAATCTGGCTGCTGTTTTGGTGTAGAGGTATCGAATGCCGATTCATACTATGAGTCTCCTACTTTTAGAGGAGGCCGCGAAAAAATATTGCTGAAAATTTTGTCCTGCATAAATGAACACAACCCCCTACTAAGTGCAAATTTTCCAGAAGAAAAGTGCGTTCATTATGCATCTAAATACGGTACGTCTTGTAGGGCAAAGTCACAAAGCAGCATAGGTAAGTTAGGGAGACAATTGCTATCATACAGTCCATGCCCATTACAACGAATCCGCATACAACAAACTTTCGGATATAAAAGACCGTTCTTCTCACTTAGTTTGGTCTGCCTATAAGTATCAATGCAACAGATTCAGCTTTTAACAGACCTGGCTGTAACGGATTATCGTCTACAACAGATATTTACAGGCAAATTTTGTCTGGATGGTGTAAATACTTTGCTAAGTACTTTGCTGTAACAATGCGCGAGTGTGGCAGTGCACTGCACGCAACTAGTGCGTGTGGCGTTGCGCTGCATGCAACTACGTCTGGCTGCTTGCGGAATTTGCAAAAATTCCCGTTTTCTTAAAAAATGAATACACTACTGACGGGCTTCCCGCAACGGTGTGCCACACAACACACCGCAAGCGGAGAGTTTTCGTGTCAATCACGCAATCGGACCACCACTGCCCACCGTCTGTCGGCCCACTGCCGAGCAAGTGCCGTGGTTGCCGCTAGGCCTAATCATCTTTGAAGCGAACCCGTAGCTTACAGCGCTTTGAAAACAACCACCGACGAGGGCAAAATGCACCGATTTGAGAACACTATTTTTCACTGCATCAATTTACACGAAAAAAGGTGTGCTGCTATTTGCGGCGCCCAGACTGCAACGTGTGATACTATCGAGCCGCCTCACATGCAGTACGCCGGGGGCCGGACGCGGGCACCGAGCTAACTTGCCTCGTAGACGGTTTTCGTTCATGCTACAGATTTGACAGTGGTTGTCGCTTGTGGCGAAAAATAAAACGAAGAGCTCAGCCACTGTTTCGTGTAAAGAACAAAGTAGCCAATGGTTGTGTCATTGGCGGCGGCGACACACTCGGGCCCGAGAGGCCAGCCATTAATCTTGCTGTTTGTTTATTTGCAAAACCCTGACCAACTAGAGGCCAACAGCTTAGCTGTAAGAAGAGGGAGGGGGAATACATCAAATAATAATAGGAAAAAATTTAAATTAGATTAAGGGGTTTTAAGTGCCAAAACCACAATCTGATTATGATGAGCAAAAGAAGAACAAGGTGAAAACAGGAGCCAACGTTTCGACAAGTGGACTTGTCTTTTTCAAGGCGACTTATGACAAGACAAGACAAGTCAAGTTATGAAAAGACAAGTCCACTTGTCAAAACGTTGGCTCCTGCTTTCACCTTGTTCTTGTTTTGCTCATCGTCTTGAATTTCCATCTCCCGCATTCCCCATGTTCTAATCTGATTATGAGGCACACTGTGGTGAGGGACTCTGGAATAATTTGGCCACCTGGGGTTCTTTATCGTGCACCTAAATCTAAGTACACAGATGTTTTAGTAATTCGCCCCCATTGAAATGCGGCCGCCGTAGCCAGGATTCGATCCCGCGATATCGTGCTTAGCAGCCCAACACCATAGCCACTAAACAACCATGACAGGAACATCAAATAATCACACAGGATCACCACAGTAAACTTGCGTAGATAAAGAACAAAGAAAAAGTGTGTGATCAGAAATAGATACAATGTCGATGGGAAGGCGGTTCCAATCATTAGATATGGGCGGTATGAAGGAACAAGAAAAAGTGTGTGTTGCAGAAAGTACATCTAACTTTATGTCGATGATCAGTTCCAGTTGAGCAACAAGTTAGAAGCATGACAAGTTCAGTATGCAATGGCGGACGGTGGTAGACGTGAAAAAGCATACAACTGGTGTTCTGTGGGTGCAGAACAGACTTTTTTAACCGGATTATCATAGTCCATTGTTACGAGCGTCGACTGCATAGACGGTTTTTAGTTACCTCAATGACAGCTATACCCTTTTGAAGCCAGTCTTTTTTTTTCTTTTCCTTCTTTTTTTTTTTGTGACACAAGTTGCCAGTAAACTGCCCTGGTAAAATTCATAACGAGACATTGGTTGTGGTCAATACCCCGTTCCCACTCTTGCTTTCTTGTGCCCAGACCACGGAAATGACGGGTGATGCATGGATTTGTCTTGTGGCTTTAGATTTTGCGTTGTCGATTACACTTTATCTTTTTAAATTTCTAAGCACTCACACTTTTTTTTTATCAACGCATGTACTGTAAATTAGCTTCCACGCACATGCATGTTCGCTGCAAATCGGTGCATCCATAAGCAATGTTTTGCAGAAATCTATCAATCTACAAAGCGACAAAGTCGTTTGAAGCCAGCAGGACAGAGCTTAGGCAAACAAATGTACAGCTGCGCTCAGTGAGAGCTGCAACAACACAGCGCTCATGGCCGATGGGGCTCCAGGACTGCCCGGCAGCTGACGACATACGAAAGAGTGGACAATTTAAAAGGCTGCTCCACTTACAGGTGTTAATTAAACCTAGTTTTCATATGTCGGGGCCACCCACATCAACCACGTTGCAGCTCATATTGAGCACGACTGTACTACCATTTCTTCCAACGCTGGGCGAACCCTCATACTTGCATCTCACAGACGCCGGTGTCGGAGCTTTCTCTCGGAACTTTCGTACCGAACTCTATTTGAGCAGCCATGGAGCAAAAACATGCAGGAAGCCTGGAGTGGCAGCGTACCTTCTGGCACAGCAGGTACAGTGCAATGGCCAGCGAGGGCACCAGGAATATCCAGAAGAGAGCACTGAGGGTGCTGCCCAGACGGAAGGGCAGCCGAACTTCAGGCACGCGGGGAAGGAAGCGCCTCCTTGGCTCGGCAATCTGCACCAGGCTCTTCTTGGACGTTGATGGCCCCTCGTCTTCGTCAAGCTGCAAATGTGGGCCGTGCAGAAAGAGCGAGTTGTATTTATGCATCCACTCGGAGGCCCTTTTGGGTGTGACCCTTTCCCACTGCTGCCAACCTGTGAATCTTTCTATTATTCCTAACAGCCTGCCGACACGCCAGCAGCGGGGTGAGGGGTCTGTGGGTATAGCACTAGGAAGACTAGATCGACAGGTGTGGGTGGGCCACCGCGCTGACAGTCGGCGCTATGCGCACCTACTCCTGTGCGTCTTGTGTTCACTACACTGTGCCTATAGTCATGAATCACCAACGAGCCTTGGAAAACAAACAACACTAAAAATAGGACTAAACACTGTGCTACCAACTGACAGATTTATTACAACAAAGGTGGCTTATAAACCTTAGAAGGGAAAGAAAAGAGAGGAAAGAAACAACAAAGTAAACGACAAAAGACAAAGATAACTGACAAACCTCTAAGTACAATGCATGCTTTAATAGCAACGGTAAGCATTCCTCTCTATTGCGTAGCCCCACAGAAGCGATTCTCAGATTGCATAGCGCAGTGTTGAGTCTTTTTGTTTAGTCTCGTTTTTAGAATGTTTTCCGAGACACGTACCAACTAGCTCACCAATGCACGTCATTCCCAACAAGCCCAACTTCCCATCCTTTATGCAAGCTTATTTTTAGCCAATTTTCCTGATAAATTTCTGAAATATCAGTTTGTTGGATACAGCTAAACAAGGTAATAATGGCTTCTGCTCGATTCAAAAATTCTAATAACAAACAATCCCTTTTGACTCTAATAACAAGAACTGAAAGACTTCGAGGTTGACACCCAGAAGAATGTTTTTCTGCAAGTCTTCTTCAAAGTCTCGCATCTTTTGTTTTCGGGTAGACAGAGCAATAAGGTGGCTATTATTGGAATTCTTTTCTCATGCAGAAGGATATGATATGAGGTTTGGGGATAGCTGAGCAAATAACTTTTTCGCAATCTCCTCAAAAATATTAAGCAAAGGAAGCTTGCACAAAAGTAGAACCAAATGAGTCTTGTACTCGAAGTAAGCACAAAAAAATATACACAACTACAACTTTTCAGCACCATGACCTAAAGTACAAAGATGTAAAACAATTTTTTGCCTAAGGGCGGGCTTCCTTCTTAACCATAACACAAATAAACATAAAAAAAATGTTTGATCTAAAACAAGACTCAAGGACAAACGAAAGGAATGAAACATCAGAATGGACTGCCAAGTCAACTTACGCTGCTGTCAGTGTCCTGTAACAGAAAGCAGGTGGTAAATGCTGGGAGTAAAACGTCGATCTCACTTGTGTCATCTCTATGAAAGAACAGGGTACAATGGCTTCAGGGTACAACAGCTTCATACTAGAAAAGTGCCAATGTGAATTCCAAAGCGTTTCTGCAACATGATGTTTGCTTCACAGCTATGATGGTACAGCAAGCTATAAACGCCGATTGATATTCCGGACCTCGCGGGGACCGGAAAGCAGTCCGAAAAATCGAAGTTTGAAAAAAAATATAATAATAATAATAAAACAAAGAAAGAATGTGGCGACCCCTGGAGCGTTTTGTCAGCCAAAGAGAGGACATGGCCTCCGAGAATGGAGGACAGCGTGTGCCTCCCTATCTTGGAGGCTATAGAGCAGACCACTGGAAGACAAGCCTGGCTAAGCCAGCATAAAATCCAACATGGCGGCCTTCAAGACAGGTAGCATGGCTCAGAATGAGCTAATTAGTCCGGAAAATCAAACTTTATCGCGAAAATTGGTTTGAAAATTCGGTGAAGAAAATGCAGTAACCCATTGGAACCCTGACGGTGCATTTATGAAGTCTGGAATATCCATCAAGTACAAATTTTTGGAGTCCGAAAGGATCTCTGAATGAGTGTGCGACACACCTTTGCAAGTACTGATTGCTACGGCAATTTGGAAATAAATGGTGTTCAAAACGTGGTCGTGGTCGAAAATGAACGGCACACTACTAAAACCCACAGCCACAAGTTAGCTGGATCAGAAGGACAGACCACTGTTTCATTTCGTCACAAAATATAGAGTGAGCAGAATCTTTAACTTCTCACACACAGTATGTGTGTCAGCAAGCACTCCTGCCACCATGTCAAAGCCTTTGACTGCATTCCCAACGTCTGCATAGCCTGAACAGTATATTTTAAGTAATAAAAAAGAAAAGCACAAGATTATCACAACCCTTTATTGGGTACGGTAAGCAGCGTACGCTGTAAGCATACAATATTCTATCAATTTTTCAAAAGGAGACTTTCTACTTACGCTGTAGCTGACGACTTCACGCATTCTGTGCCGATCCTGTGCACGAGTTAATGTAAGCTCATTAGCAGCGTCACGCACATCTAACCACTGCTATCTACTAGCAGCAATTAAATAGCAGAACATTCAAACTGGCAAAATAACTACCCCAATTTTTTCTGTTGCAGTCTGCAACCTATGTGTACCATGAGTAGTCAGATTTGGTTAAATATACCAACTTTTTTACTTGGCTATTTAAACAAGGTACATAATCCATCCAGGTCACACCTACAATCTATTCAAGATATGTACAGGTTCGGTCCGCTGTTAAAGGGTCCCTCACCAGGCCTTATAGCAAATTTTGGTTATACACTGAAATTGTTATGCATCCTCCAGGGAGCGTTCTGCCGCAAAAATTTGTCAAATCTATTAATTAATAGCCAAGATGGAAATACTTCAGTGCCGCAAACCAATGATTTCAGGAGGCGAGCTCTACTTGCCCCGTCTAGCCTCTGGAAGCGCAATTCCTTGCCTGCATTCTCCGATACTGGACCTGAAGGATTGCATGACGCAGGCGTCACAGGCCCCGCCTTCATTTTTTTTTCCTCATCGCTTTTTCTTTACGGCGCGGCGCACTTCTAATAATGGCATCGCACGCGAGCTGTTAGGATTGTCTCATTTCACACAAAGCACGATTTTGCGTGCTGCGCAAGAAAGTGCTGATTGGCTATGGCGTCTCACAGCTGCGGACACGCAGCACAGCCCAGCCAATCAGAACCTCAACAGCAGACGAAATGGACATGTCCACTAGGTTTACTCTTACAGAATACCGCTCCTGATTAGCACTATAAGTCAGTGCTACACGAATACTGAGGCAGACACAAGAGGATCACAGAGTCTGATCCCGCACTGGAACACAGTAGAAACTGACATAGTTTCGGTGTCTGCGCACATGACTGCATGATGTCGGGACAAGCACACAAAATGGAAGTACATCTCTTCCAATTTTGCCATGCTTGGAGTGCTTTTGGGCAGCTAGACCCATCCAGCACATAAAAGAGGAACTGTTTTTCTAGTTTCGCTTTTGTGTGTTTTTTTTTCCCCACCAGGACGGGATTTTTAAAGCGCCTTTTAGTCGGCCATCTTCCGACATGGCGTTGACATCGTGTGCAGCTGCCCTTCGGAAACGGCAAATTTCGACAGACTGCGACGAGTCTGCGTCAGAATTCTTTGATGGTGGCAGCAGCACAGACTCTGAAGATAATTTTCATTTATCGGACTTCAACACGGACGGCGAAAGTGCGTCGAATTGCCCCAGAACGTCAACAGGTGTCTGCCGATGGGTTTTGTTTTCTACTCCAAACCATTTCGCCGCTGCTGCGCTCAGATCTAAATACATCTGGTGAGTTTTAAAGGTTACAGTTCTTATCTGGGGTGCTTCAACATCGTTTGGACAGGACCACTTGCCGGTAGCAGCGCAGAGTGGAGTTTTGCGTAAGAAGGTGGCTGACAGTGGACCTCGGCACTGGACTATGATCGCGCTCCGCAGTGCCATGCGGCAGTTCGTAAAAGCCATCGCACGAGCACAATAGCCACTATGGCTACCATTTTCCTTTAAATATAAAGAACTTCTACAGACAGAAAGCTTATATTTGCAGGAATGCCGTATGTAGCTTTCTTGTTCAAAATGCATATTTTGAAATTTTTTTAATGTTCTGTTGATGCAAAGCAGCATCTGTGTTTTTATGAAGTTTTCTCGTTTTCATTACAATATTTTATTAAGCTTTTTCAAAGAATTGTTATATATTTACTTGAAAATAATACCATAAGAAATGTGAGATTACAAGACATGAAGCCTATTTGTATGTCGTCCACGTAGACGTAATATAGCCGCTGGTAATGAGGCACGGAGTGTGTTCATCTTAACGATAAAAAGTGCGCAGCTGAGTACGCCTGCATAATCAAGCATTTGCTGTAGCAGTAAGAAAATTGTTTACTAGACTACCCAAAAACTGCCTATTTTCCAGCAGACAGGAAAGTGTTAGAGAAAAAAAAAATGAAACGTCAGAATGGACGCCAAGTCAACTTACACTGATGTAACGGTCCTGTAACAAAAATCAAATGTTGAATTGTTTTCGGTGAATTAACAACAACAAAAAAAAAAAAAAAAAAAAAAAAAAAAAGACGGTGAACTAACCAAAGTCTACTGCACCAAGTTGAAACTCTGAACACGACTTGTTGGATCTGTCCAGGTCTAATTGGTAGCCCAAGACAAAGAAACGTCAAACACGTCCCGATTCGTACATTGACCAATCTCTTTAGAAGAGAAGGACCAACCTTTTTTGTCCTTGGACTTTAGAACAAGAGGTGCAAGACTTCAAAGTTGACACACAGACAAATGTTTTTCTTGAAGTCACTCCAAAGTCTCGCACCTCTTGTCGTGGAGTAGACAGAGCAATAAGGTGAGTGTTATTGTAGTTTTTCAATCATGCAGAAGCCCCTGATATCCTGTCTGTGATACCTGAGTAACCATTCTTTTTTTCAAACTTCTCAAGAAAATTACACAGAGGAAGCTTGCATAAAAGTAGAACCAAGTGACACAGACAAGGATGGACCTCATAATCGAAAAAAGCAAAAAAACTTATACACAACTACAAGTTTTCAGCAACATAACCCAAAGAATAAACATTAAAATATATATATACATTTCTAAGACCAGACTCTTCCTTTAAAAGAAGGAATAAAATGTCAGATGAGACTGTCAAGTCAACTTACGCTGCTGTAAATGTCCTGTAACAAAATACAATGGGTTAATGCTTGGATTAAAGTGGCAACCTCGTATTTACTTGAATCTAACGCACAGCCTTTCATGGGTTTAAAGTGCACCTGAATGTAACATGCCCTTGATTTATAAAAGAAAATGATAATGTCCACCATGTTCACGATCATGAAAAATAGAAAAACAAAGACACGTGTAGAATTTACCTTCACAGAATTGAATTACATTTTTTTTTTCCCAGACAAGCTTTCACAATGAAAGTGGTGTGTGTCATCTTCACCACTTAACTTCACTGGCTGCAGACAGCAACAAGTGCATAGGGGCTGCATTCTCAGGCGATTACATTTAAAAGATACAACGTTCGATTTCGCAAGGTTTTATGACTGCACCGGACTTGAAGACGTGCGTGGCCGGCAATATTCCTGGCACTGTGCGTAAGACAGCAAGCCTGGCTGAAAGTGATAGCATCTCTGAAAGTGCTTGACCGAAAATAACGCTCCGGATCGCAGTCGAGAGAGCCCAAAGTGAACCCACAACAACTTTCACAAAAATGTGCCCTGTCACCATGTTGAGATGGGGATGATGCTACTTCAGACTCTGACGGTACTGCTGCCTATGCCACAAAACACGGTTTTGTTTTTATATCAAATTGTAGCACGCCAGGTAATTTGCGGACCCATTTTCTCGGGAAAATGGGTCAGAAGTTAGATTTCGATATACAGTGCACTCCACTTGTAACGATACCACATATAATGATATATCGGTTGTAACGATAAGCCAACTTGAGAGTGTGTCAACTCATACATTTGGGCTAGGAGAAAAAAAACAAAAAAACAACATAATATGTTATTCACTGCATATCGAATATAACGACCAAAATTTTGCCTTTGGAACGGCGTTTTCCATGCAGAATAATCGTGAAATTTGCATTCCTAAGTTCCCATTAAACGAACGATGCCGAGACGGAGTGACACGTGTTCCTATGTGAGTTCGTATCTGCCGCCATTGGCTGCACAAAGCATCCCGCCCGGGCGCCGATCACAAAAGTCACAGAGAGCATCACTAGTTGGTGCAGCATGCCATAAGATGGTGCCAGCCGCCTCGCATCGCCCACAATCGAGATACGCGTGGAGAGGAAAAAAGAATGTGAGAAGGGAAGCAGCACCTTCCCTTTGGCCCCCTTCTCAGCAAGCGTGAAAATGCGCCGCAGACAGCCCGGTTGATAGAAGACAGCACTGACGAAGTGCAATGTTGTATTGCTTGAGATGAAGCTGCAAATTTTGCAAGGCTCAGAGGAGTACGAGCTCGCACAGTGGTGCCGCAAACACGAAAGCTGCAACCAGAGGCCATGCTGATCAACAGGAAAGGCGGGCTTTGTGCGCGAAAACGAAACCCCCCCATGATAGTGAAACCAATACTGCCTGGAAGCCGCTTGCATTACTGAGCTCTGGGAGCACGTCGCTAATGACAGTGAAACAGGTGGTGCTTCAATGGAGGAGTTTCTGAGTGCAGACAGTGCTGCCTCGTTATGCGAACAGATCTCCAATGGGGCGATAGTTGTTGCGACAGATGGCGGCATTGTGCAACGGGGGCGACAAGATTGCCAATGACCCGTCTTCGACACCGATCCCAATGTTCATGCGAAGTGGATTATCGTCGATCGAGTCGCTCACTGATTTCACACACACTCAATTATTGCTGCTAGTGCTCGCGCAGGAGCTGGACACCACAGTTGTGAATCTGACACTCCCGCTAAAGCAAGTCTAGATTTCCGATTACAGTCAACAACTGAATTTTCGGACGCCCAAATTTTCGGACATGCCTGATATTTCGGACGTCTTCGCGGCACCGCCACGAGCCCCATAGAATCAATGTATAAGGACATCTGAAGTTTCGGACGCTCGAACCCCCCGCCGTCCAATTTTCTGGACTTTTTGGCTCCTCGCACAGCGCCCTTGCGAAGGAAATCGACTTGCAGCCCAAGCATATCACCGCTTTGAACCACAACTAGCCGAATCTAGCCATCACACACCTATTTCGTCTGGCCACGCTGGCTATGTTCATCGCCGCAAATGGCCGCACTTCCGCCTCCGGCGGAGTTTCCGGAGCGGCGCTATATAGGTGTTCTGTGGTGCTCATAGAGTTTCTCACTACATTACCTAGAGGGAAATCTGGCGCTGCTGCGCTGTGGTATGCATGGGAATGACGGTATGTTGTGGATTCGGATTGGCATCGTTCTCGTAGAGACAGGACACCTTGAAGACGCGCTTGGCAAGTACTGTTCCGTCTGTCACAATGATTCATTTTCTACTAGAACAGCACGTGAAAAGCTGTTTTAGCTTTATTATTACTCGAAAACATGTTTTCTTTAACTATGAGAACTTGTTATTGTGTGTACGACTACATGTTATGTAAAAAGTATCAGCGGGCCGCTAAAGTTGGAGGACAGACGACAAGGTTCGCGCTCGCTTTGAAACAGTTGGTCGTCTGTTCTTGCTTTTTTTCGCTTGGTCATGCATCGTGGGTGAGTAAAGATGTAATATGCGTGAATGGAAACATTTTATGAAGATTTTTCTTTGAGAACGCGTTATTTGCGTAGTCATATCCACGTTTTAGACGAAGCCTCTTACAACACCAGCCAACAAGAGCCTCGCAGACACATATACCGTCATTCCCATGACGGCACGGTGCCCCCTTAAGGGGGGACGTGGGTCCTAAAAATTTTTTTCTTATTTTTGGGTGAATCTTTAATAAACTCCACTGTCTGGGGTAATTTTTCGTGCTGATTTCAGATCTGTAATTAGATTTTTGATAGCTGTAGCAGTTCAAAAAATATTGAGGTCTGAAGTCAAATTAATTTCAAACTCGTTACGGGGCTTTTTGATGATTCCGTCTTGCTAAACCAAAAACTAAATGCATGACACCATTGCTAAAGACCTCCTGTAGGGGGTGATGCTATTTTTATTCATTTGGAAGCATTTTGCAGACAAGAAAACAATCTTGCATTTATTATGAACATTTTTTTCTAATTAGCAGAGATTACTATACCTGAATGTAATTTTCATGACGGTGCAAGAGTAATAAAAATAGCATCACCCCCCAGATCATTTCAATACGAATAAAATGATACCACCCTTGTCATTTTTGGCCAAAAACAACCCAGAAAAAACACCCGTAAGGCGGAGTACAGTGTGCAAAAACATCGAACTGAAATAAACGCATTTGAAGTTTCAAACAAATGTAGCTTTTGCTGAAGTGAATCTACAGCAATACAAATGGCACCATTTTGAAGCTTTGTGTTTTGTAAGAATGGCCATACTAAATGTGCGACTGCACACTCTCAAAATAATAGCACACTGGCCACTGAACTAGCACAAGAAACTTTATTAGGCACCATGCTCTACAAAGAGCATGGTGCCTGGGTTTCAAACTGAAGTGTAGAACTCTGTGTGGGCATGAATATAGTTCCAGTGTTGTACATGCAGGCTGCCTGATTGAGAGCAGTCTCCATTACAATCAGTGAGGCACTTTTTTTTTCATTTGGTAGAATTGACCATGTTACTGAATGAAGGCTCCGAGTGTAAGTAGCCTTCCAAGTCATCTTCACCTGACAGTGGCTGTGGAACTTAGGATCAGAGAGCCAGTGATAGATATGCAGCTGCTAGGTGCTGTCCAGAATTTTACTTTTGTATGATGCCTCGATCACTTCTGCAGCCAGGTGTGTGCCAGCCCAAGGGGCCTAGTGAACAGAGCTCATGATGAGGTTCTCTTTATGAAGGGGTGCTATGATAGATATTGTTACGAGCTATCGTGACAGTATGATAATAGAGTGAAAGCGCAATGTGCTTGGTTGCGAGTCCGAAGTGCCGATGTGCGAAATGCATAGCTGCAGATACAAGGTGCCGACGCGCGAAATGCCTAGTCGCGGGCTCGAGGAGTCGACCCTCGATGCGCTTATTCGCGGTGTCCGAGGTGCCGACGTGGGAGATGCCTAGTCGCGGGCTCGAGGAGTCGACCCTCGATGCGCTTATTCGCGGTGTCCGAGGTGCCGACGTGGGAGATGCCTAGTCGCGGGCTCGAGGAGTCGACCCTCGATGCGCTTATTCGCGGTGTCCGAGGTGCCGACGTGGGAGATGCCTAGTCGCGGGCTCGAGGAGTCGACCCTCGATGCGCTTATTCGCGGTGTCCGAGGTGCCGACGTGGGAGATGCCTAGTCGCGGGCTCGAGGAGTCGACCCTCGATGCGCTTATTCGCGGTGTCCGAGGTGCCGACGCGCGAAATGCGTAGTCGCGGGCTCGAAAAGTCGACACTCGACGCGCTAATTCGCGCAGTCCTACGTGCCGACGCGCGAAATTCCTAGCCGCGGGCTCGAGGAGTCGACACTCGATGCGCGTATTCGCGCAGTCGGAGGCGCCGATGCACAAAATGATTAGGTGACTGTCCGAGAAGTCCGCGCGCGATGTGCATGATCGCCGAGTCGGAGACTCCCTGTGCGCGAAATGTTTAGCCGCGTTTCCGAGGATTGCGTGCGCGATACGAATTTGTCACGAATTCGAAACACCGAGTGCTGAAAGGCTTAGCCGCATGTCCGAGGATTCCGCGCGTGAATCTTGGTCGCGAAGTCCGCGTCGCCGGTGCTCGGAATGCTTAGCCGCGAGTCTGAAACGTCCACAAGCGTAGGGATCGGCCACGCTACTGCGATGTCCGCGTTGCGCCCGTTTTGACACGTCGAGATTACGGCTAGTGGAGACGCCAAACTCGCGAGGTGCAAAGAGCCGAGCAGACGACGCGAGCGCCGGACCAATGGCGAACCGCGCTGGAGTCACGTGGCGGGCGCGGCCAATCGCAGACTCCGGCACGACCTTCAATCATTTGCTTTTTGTGCGCTTGTTTCTGTATGGAGGAGATCGCTGAAGCGGCAAATTTGAAGACGGAGAAATGCGCTTTCCAACGAGACCAAGATGGCGGCGCTCGGTCGCGCCGTTCCGGAGATATTGTGGCGTGAAAAACGCTATTCTTTCTTGATTTCCGCGAGATTTTTCGCCACCTTGGCTAATAAAACGAATTTTTTTAGAGCACTTCTAGGTGGTTTACAGGGATGATATTTGGGTATCAGATAGAAAAAGGGTTATAGAAACTGAAAATGTGATTTTCAAAAAATCGGTTTTCTGGCCATTTTTCGCGATTTAAAACCCGCGTCCCCCCTTAAGAAACTCCCATAGACGGTGGCGCCAGATTACCCTCTAGGTGTTATAGTGAGAAACTCTATGGTGGTGCTATTTCGTTTGTTTGCGCAGGCCACGTTTTGGCTAGCGTGGTGTGTGGTTGTGCTGTTGTGTCAAGTGTGCTCTGCGACGCTAGGCCTAGGTGCTTCGACGCTCGTCAGTGAACTCCACTGTTCGCAACTTGAGGATTTCGCTTGCCTTCGATGGCGCCCACTTCGTCTTCGTCGTCCTCGCCTATGGCATCGAAGCGCGGAAAGCAGTACCGTACCCACGGAAATAACCTTTGAACAGTTTGTCGACGCTGACAACGAGCTCAACTTCTGCGCAGAACTGACTGACGAGGGAATAGTCCGTCAGGTTGTGGGGGATTCAGTAGACTCCGATGTTGAAAATGAGGAGCCAATGCCTGCGCCGCCTACAAGCGCCGAGTTGACGCGAGCACTGTTGACTCTTTCATCGGTGTACAGTGCTGACATGACCCTTGCTCAGATCGAGGTGAATATGATCGCATGCAACCGGAACGCCGTCCAAACAATCAACAAGTTCTTCAAGCCACTGCAGCAATAACACTGGCTGCCCGACGATGGCCATGTACATAATAAACCGGCAGTCGGCTGCATACAGATTTTTTGAACGCCTCTTTTTATAGCACGTTCATTGATGCTTTGGCAGGGTTTCAGAAGCGTGGTACTTCGCCCTTTACCTCTAGATCCGAGAAAAAAAGAAAAGAGGTGCGTTTTTTTGCATGCATTCATTTTTTTGGACTGCCTGAATTTTCGGACGTTTTTACGTTCGCTAGAGGGTCCGAAAAATCGGTCGTTGACTGTACTCCAGCGCCTAACGCTTGATACGCTGTTTAGAGGTATAAATAAACATTTCATTTTTCACAGTCGACTTTTACAACGTCTATTTTTTAGCACAAGAGGTAAATTTGGTTTCCGAGCTACAAAGGTACGTTGGGCAGTTCTTTTTTGTGGCAGTCCAGATATAGCGATGGCCGATTATAACGACTGGATTTTTCGTTCTTCTTGATATCAATATAAGTGGACTGCACTGTGTACGGTACTTAATCATGTTATTGTCATACATATGTACCCTACTCCCCTCTACAGTCCCCAGGCACTTGAGTGCATTAAAAATAAATAAATAAATAAATCGGGAAACGTGGCACCAGTGTTTGCGGAAACTGCAAGCATGGCAGTTCAGCCTGCATGGGAACAATGGGCAGTACGTGAATTTGCCTAAACTTCATCCTCCTGGCTTCAGATGACCCACTGACTTTGCAAATGAACCATCTTCAGCGAAATACTGTCATAAATGCAACAATTCACAATAGGTGATATCAAAAATATGGCGATCATAGCATATTCCTGGCTCCTGCAAATGCCTATGGCAGCATGCAGTACATAGGAGCGCGGCCTTCAAGATCGATTGTGGTTACTTGGAGCGCGCAGTCGCTGAAGGATGAATTTGGACACCACCCATTACTCCGCTCGTGCACACGAACTTAACTGCCTTCGAGTGTTTAGAATGCAGTTGCTCTGAAACTAGGGCAATAAAAGCTGACGTGGTGTAATGATTAATGTCTCGAGAGCATTTGAAGTCATAAGCACTAAGATTAGACAAGTAGATTAATTTGACCCTCGTTCGGAAAACCGGATGAGTCGCACTCGTCCTCTGGTCCCGACAAGCGTATGCATTATTCAATGCAATCGAACTCTTGTTAATTTGGACGTATGTGGCTGCACATCGGTTAATTCGGACAACTTTCGGAGCTTGGCGAGCAAGGAGTGCTGCCAATTTGCAACCCAAGAGAGCAAAAATGGTGCTAGTATCCAATCGAAATGAAGCGGCGGAGCCATAGTCATCAGCAGAAATCGTACAATGACAGCAATGCCGGAATGCTTAGTGCCTATTTGTGCCTTTAAAGCCTCTATTCTTGTGTTTACCGCCGCGCATAACACCGCATCGGTGGCGTGCTTCGGTTAATTCGCAGGTTTCTTTCAGTCCTGTGAAATCCAAATCAACGAGGTTTCACTGCACCACTCATCAACCCCATGGTAAGCAGAGTGATGATCGCAGTGCCGCAGTTCCCTTGCAGTAATTCCAGCAGGGGAAGCCCTGCAGTGTCCTCTAAGTGAACTATGTTCTTTGTGCCGCTGGGCAGCCACTGAAGAAATGCAGAAGGCTCCGGCAGGGGGTAAAGGAACACAGCTATGGAGGAACACAGCTAGGTAAAGGAACTCACTGAGGTTGAGTGCATGGTGGCAATGCGTGGGGAAGACCGCACCCCCTGCACGTTGTAGACGTGTGGCGACGATGCGCCCGTGGAGGGGGCGCTGGATATGCGGCGGGTGATCGAATTGCTGCTGAGGTTCACCACAGGCTGGGGAGAAGCGGCACCCAGGGGCGTGGCGAGGCTCGCGCGACTGCGCGCTGGTGCGACGATCGTCTCCGACGAGGACGATGAGGACACCGGAGCGCGCGAAGGGCCGGGCCGTGGGGAGTCGCCACCTGCAAGTTTTCGGCAGTGAGAGGTCACGAGAGGCTGCGTATGGAACGCAATGCAAGCAAGGTGCAGATGCAGCAGCATTTAATTGCCTCGTCAGACGCAAAGAAGGGCAAGACTAGAGTCCTGCACTGCTACTGCAAAGCAACAACGTACTCCTGCAGACAAAAATTCCGTTAAACCCGGCCAGATATGAAATTCAAGAAAGGGTTTCCGATCACTTAGTCAAACAAAAGGGCCTTGCAAAAAGGTTTGATAACGAAAAATTTCAGAGAACCCCAATGAACCAAGGTTAACAGAACAAGGGTGAATAACAAAAATGGTAAATGCGTGATCTTTACCTTCACAGAATATTCATTTATTTACAGCTTATGTCCACTGTCATAACTCTCAGAGAGCATTTCATTGCTGCCTGTGAACCTTGTGTCCTCCATACGGTCAATTTCATGTTTGATGCTCTTTTCTCTAACGACTCCGCAACAATTACAAACAGGACCGTGGCCTTCGCCTAGTCCAACCACTTCGCTAGTTCATCCTGTGATGCGTGGAACTGCCCGAAACGCTACAGACACATGACGTCACTGGTTGCCACAAGCTTAGCATGTAAAATAACTTATAGAATGAGCCTCCGTAATCGAAGATTGAAAGGGGCGCATCGTCATTGTCACGCTACACAAGCGTGATGGTACGCAAGTCGCCATGTTGTGGTGGCAATGGTGATGACATTGGCTATCACTATAGGCTGTTGCGGTTTCGTATCCGATTACACCGCACAGGTAATTTCTGAATTAATTTTATTAGAAAAGAAAAAAGCAAACGTTGTGACTGGGTAAATAATGTTAATTTGTTCATTGTGAGCTACTGTTCTCACTTTCAAATCTTCCCATGGTGGGCCCATAACGAGCGTTTTCAGCAGGGAATGGTGTGTGTTCGACGTATTCACTGTCCCCTAAGTTCCGAAAAGACAGACGCTGCTGCTGAAGGGGCCACTATTGGAGTAAGCACGGGCATGCCGACCAGTCAAGTTAGAATTATCCAACGAAGGCTAACTTTAATGTTGAAATAATGAAACTCTGGCCCATAGAAATGTATAGACACCAGCTAGGATGTTTGGTTGGGATCGAATTAATCAAAAAAACCAAATTAAACTGAGTTGAATTAACGGAAGCATACTGTATCTCTAAAGTGATTAAGAATACTGCTCCTGGGTGCTTGGTAACAATGCTATTATTAAAAAAGCTCATTTTTAAAAAAATCTCCCTTTCATGAAGGTAAATTCTGCACGTCTAGGTTTTTCTGATCGAGAACGTGGAGGGGATATGCTAAAATTTTTTTATAAATTGGCAGCATGTTATATTCAGGTCACCTTTATTTTCTTAATTTATACCCGTGAAAATTGGATGCGCACTAGATTTGGAGGCACAATTGAATAACATGTATATGGTATTTGATGGTCTAGACCTTTACTTAGCAGGAAGGGAAGAAAAAAAAAGGGGAAGAGAATAAGAAGACAAGTTAGAAATACCCTCTCCCATCCCCCATCAGTACATATTTACCTAGAAACAACATGGGATGCAATTGACTTCCAATATTGATATGGGCACCATGGTGAGAATTGCACACATTGACAGACTGAAATAAATTCCACACACGCAATGCTTACAGAAGTGCAATGAAGTGCAAAAGTCACGCACCTTTCTCCCTCGCAGGGCTGACACTCTTCTTTCGCTGCGTAGCGGTGCGTGCTGGCGACTTCGATGTGGCTTTCGTCTTGGCCGGAGTCGTCTTGGCTGGAGTCTTCCTAGCTGGACTTTTGGCTGCCGGCGACTTGCGCGCTGGACTCTTGGCCAGCGAAGTCTTCGCTGGAGGACGCCCGGGGCTTTTTGGACGCCCGGGGCTTTTTGGACGCCCGGGGCTTTTTTTTGCCGGACTTTTGGCCTTCTTGGCCGGGCTTGGGGACTTGGGGGAGGCAGCCTTCTGCGGCGACCGGGACGTTCTCGAGGATGTGGTGGGGCCAGCTCGGGATGCGCTGCGGCTCCTGCTACGGCTCGTGACACGCTGCGTCTTTGGCGACTTCGATGACGAGCGGCTGCGCGACGTCATCGTACGGGTGCTACGGCTGGTGACTGTCACCGAAGACTCACTCTGCACGAGGCGAAAAAGAAAAAGAGAAGAACAAAAACAAAAGTTGGGGGTAAGGTGGCAGTCCTCCAAATGATACGCAGCAAAGATTGAGGAAGATGTTGAGAACACCAAGTCGGTATTGGATCTCACATTTGACCGCATGATAAAATGATGCAGGGGACCATGTGTGCCTCCCTTTCCTTGTCGTCTGTGCAATGCTTCACCTACTTACAAAGCTTCTCGTTCATTCTCCATTGCACAATTTCACATTGACAAGTGCAAAGACAACTCCATTACTTTGGAGAGGCTCCCCACAGCAGCAATTGCGGGGCATTTTTTATTAAACCTGTGCTAGCCCAAAGAAGATTAGGCAGTGTGACAGCGGAGAGGACTGATTGGTCCAGCCTGCGAGAGCTCACTCTTCCACCCACATCTCGTCAGCACTGCTCACTCAAAGCGTAACTCAATGTCTCTTGAGCCTCCTCCAACCAACATTGAGATTCCTATCCAACAATAACTGGATAAGCTGATCTCTCAAACAAGGAGCGTGCGCAACTGAGTTTCAGAGGGCCACAGAACTTCCTAACAAGCCAGCATCAACCGTTTTCGCCAAAATGTGTTGCCGTCACCACCCCAACAAAAAAACGCTTCTGGTTGTAAGATGCCGGGGCAGCGAGCGAAAACGGTCACTTTGCCGCCACGTGCCATTCAGGGTTATGACCGTCCTGTAGGGTGACGATCATGCATAGAATGCGTTAGGCGAGTCTGGCACAAGAAAACAGTTACTGTCTCACTCACTGTGTAGCTCCTACGGCTGGTGTACGATGATGACGAGTCAGACTGTGCAAGGATAAAAGAAGACAAAACGAGCAACGGTGCTCCGAGTCAGAAGAGTAGGCCACGCTGCATCAGAACAAGCTCGTGCTCTGCAGAATGTCACTCCTCTAAAAAAATGTTGCGTTATGCCCACTTCATTTTAACTTTCTCATGCACAGATGTTTGTTTCAATGCGACAACTTTTTGCATCGATACCAATAGAAACCATGGAGAATTATCTAAGATGCCGTCAGCTTCTTCGAAATCTACTGAAATTGTGGCGGGCAGCATTTTATACAAGCCGCCAAAAGAATGAAGCAAGCACGAGCGCACTGAACAAAAGAGAAACCAAGCTGGTACCGGCGACCCCCAAAGAGCGCGTGCCTGTCCGCCTCTCGTGGCAATACCTCTGGTAGCAACATACACCCCCTGCAGCCACACAGCGCTGTTGTCTGTGTCCCTCTCCTTGTCCTGTGGTTTAGCGCTGTTTTACTGCTCACACAATTTACTTCTCTTACACCTCTGCCAGGCTCATCCAATTGACATGCAAAGCTAGGGGCACGAATTTGCCTGCCACTTCCTTCTCATTACTTCTAGCACTCTTCTGGCTCTCCTGACATCAAATCAAAATTTTACTTGGCCTCACAAGAATGTCTAATCTCTTTTGTGTTCACAGTTAGAGACCAACCAACCGTCCATTAATTGAAGGACTGGATTCTTGCAGAGAAGCTGATGCTTGAAAGAACACTGAGAAGAACCCAGACAGAAGCTCTGTCTTGTTACACAGCCTCTACATTACGCTTGCAGTGCCCAAGAAAGCCTTGCACGCATAACGCAAAGGATGTGGGTTCAGTTCCCAGCTGCACCAAGTTATCTATCTATTCAGTTTCATTTCCCTTCACTTAATTATTTACTACATTTCAATCAAACATAACAATTACCTTCTCAGACTACACAGGCGCTTCAATTCACTCAAGTGAGGACGCCAATCCAATTCACTCGAGTTAACACAAGCTTTGGTGAAATACCACTCGAGAAGTCACAGGAGTATTGCATTAGTCAACGGATTTACAAAGAAGCCTCACGGGCACCATAGTTAAGGCTTTGGGTTGAAATTCGGCTGACAGTGAGTAGGGTTGGAGTAGGTGCTACGAGAGTCCTAAGCAGTGCGTGTGGTTAAAGGCCAATGGTTGAGCAACTTTCATTGCGTAAAAAGTCTAGTTTCAGAATGTGCAGACATAACGCAACCTTCATGCTAAATGTTCCATTTGAGGTACGAGCGAATGAGTAACATAATGGTAGAAATATACTTTCTTTAATAGAGAACCCCCCCCCCCCAAAATAAGAAAGCAATTGCTGCTCACAAAAAATGACGCACAATCCAAAACGCCAACAACCAGCACGGTGACTGGACATGACTTCCAAGTAGAAGTTGCTCGCAGCACACAGAAAATCTCAAAGGTCAAGGTCCGGGATGTGTATAATTTCGGCTAACCACCAGGTGCCCGTGTCGTCTGCTAATGTGCCACTTAAACCACTATAAAAAATCTAGGCAATTATAGCCATGCAGTTTTGCCAAGACTCCTTTGACAGTCTATGTATGTACCACTCATTTATAACAAATTTTAACAAAATACTTTTTCACCTTTTACAGCCAAATCTAAATTTCACTGCAGTTGGTTTTCAAAACACTAAAGCTGATTATCAAGAGTTGCAATGAATAGTAGTATAGCAGGCAGGCACTGAGGCAGATGCTACGCAGAGCCTACTTAATGTTGCCAACAGTCAGCATGTAAACTTCTGCAAACTTAAATGACTGCTGTCAAGAGTACAGCATCAGCCAAAGAATGCATTTTCAAATCGCGAATGAAGCTAGCGCTGTTCTTGATGCATGCCTACTGAAAGTCAGCACAGATCAGCTAATGTGTATTCTTTTTTCTTCCATCTGCTGCTGATATGTCCTCAGTTCCCCAAATCCTCGTTATAGAGTCCTTTAGCTGGCTGAGAAAGCTCAAGAACAGAACTGGCTGTTCCATGCAGTGCTGCGACAAGAAACAACAAAACGCGCACTGTCACTCACAGTCGAGCTGCTTGGCGTCCACGACGATCTTGACTGCGCAAGAAGAGTGAAGAGAAATGAGCGGTGATATGGATACAGTCTGGAAACGTTACCCTAATGCGTTCGAGAGCTTCAGAGGATATTGGTAAAAAAAGAAAATGTACCCTGGTCACAGCCCCAATGGTAGATGCCAATGTCGAACTTGACTGCACAAGAAAGTTGAAGAGAAATGGACAGATGGACGTTACTCGTCAGCCACGAAAGACGTGCGATGCAGGAGGTTTGTCCGCGACCGTAATCCCTTATTCGGCTCATCTTGAGCAGCCTGGTCTAGTATCAGTAGCAGGGGCAATCAATACTGCAAGGCAAACATTTTCATGCCACACGGTTGCCATTTCATTATCCCCACCTCATTGTTGTCTAAATAGCTGTGAATTCAAGAGTCACTACGTGCTTCAGTTGCTCTTTTTTCCTACAATACCAACGCAGTGTGCTCAGTACTGGACATCACACCTAGGAATCATCACCAAGTACTCGCAGATGAACGCAATTCATAGTTTCTTCCTTCACTTGCGACAAGCATCATAAAACAAGTCGCTAAATGGATATTCGTTGGTACAAGATGCACAACTGTGGCGCACTTACGTAACTGTATTCGAAAGTGAATCAATGCTATCCCCTGTACAAAAATTAATTTTTTGCTAATTGATCCTCAATGGATGCAAGCAAGAAAATCCTTCAAGACAATAAAATTTCCACAATCTTTATCCCCACAATGTTAAAAAATTCTATAAAGTTCAGAAATATTCACTGGCATTAACATCATTCAATGGTATTACGAGTATATAGTTGTATTTTTTGGGGGGGGGCTCAGTGCCAATAGTGTCGCGTAGATGCACTCAAAAATACGAAACTTCCTAAATAAACTTTACCCAATGCGTCTCTCACAACATGTCTAACTTACAAATGAACACTTTTCTGCAATCCAATATGGTAGAAACTCACTACTGCATTCCTTGCTAATACATTCCGCTAGCTGTAACACCCACCAAAGCCGGGCTCCCGTGGCAAAACTTCTTAACAAATTTTTTTTCCTAGCTAACCCTGTGTTCTGCTCCTGCAGCTATATGGAAAATGTGATAGAGGAGTTCTGCTGTACTACAGCTATAGAGTCGTTAAATGCGGCAAGAAGCTGCAATTTATGAACAGCGCGATGAGCAAAAACAACGGTCCTCTAACATGACCAACAGAAATAAACATGCACAGCAAGTGCTGCTTGCCTACAGGCATGAAGCAGGCCACTGGTCACATCATGCACTCCCACATCACTGACGTGCACACGAGTCAGCGCGGTGGCAGGCAGTGCCATGAGTATGCCGTTAAAACTGGAGTGCAGCGAGCCCTCGACTGAATAACAGAAGAAAGAGGGTATAAGAGGCATTCTGCAAGTAGCTGACACCTACCACATGGTTTGGGCTTGTCAGCTAAATTCAGCTCTTTCCCTCAACCCTAACCCAACCCGAGAGGAGTGGGAGGCGACGCTGATCGGTTGCTCGGACCTTCAGGCCCAGAAGGCCTTGGTCCAGAGGGCTAAGCTGGCGGCTCGTACCAATGGGGCTCCGGAATAGGGACTCCACCCATTGCGCAGCCTCTTAAGGGCTCCACCTCTCTTTTTGTTTTCAATAAGAGCTTTCAAGCAAGAAGCAAGCAAGCATTGGCAGAAAATCAACAGCTGGGAATTGGACTTAACTGCTTAAAGGCCAATAAATGCATTGAATGTGAAGATGTACATGTTGAAGGACAGTGGAGACCTTACGCGAGCATGGCAGTTCCGCCACCCTGAAAATGATGGCTATTGCATGGGTTTGCCTAAAGCTTTGTCCTTGTGGCTTAGCTGTGGTTTCAAATGACTTAGTGCCATTCATCGTGTTCAACAAACTACGTTGCGCCATAAACATGATTCGCAACGACTATGCATGAGTGCGCACTGCTGCGTTTATAAAACTGCAATAGCTTGAAAACTCAAGCGAGAGATAAAGCACAATAAATAATGCCACAAAAACATTTGAAGCCACAAACACAAATGCATGTATTAACCATCACTGCCATAGTAGCTCTATGTAGGTAATGATGACGGAAGGGCCGATTTGAGGTGTGCACATGCAGGTTTTTCTCCAACTACCTGTACATATAATGCGCCCAGACAAGCAGCACTTTTGTTTTTCTTTTTTCTTTCACGCCGCCACCGCCATCCCCTTTCCAGGCATGCGCAGTGTTACCTTCGTGACTGACGAGAGGTGCACGACGGCCACCGAGTCGTCGACAAATTGGATTTGGCATTCGTTGCCCTGGATGTGAACCACTCGCGCAGGGAGCGGGTGGTCCTTAACAACCACGTGGGCACCTACCTCAACGTTGCTCTTCCTTGGGGGAGCCATCCTCGCGTGCTACGCCTACAAAAAAACAGATAACGGCAAAAAAAAGAATGGGTGAGGGCGCCACACAAGGCCCTGCATCGCGCAGACGCACAAGTATCTTGGTAACCTCAAAGATTGGGCTGATTGGTTCTCCATGATACAAAGAATAACATCGCAACTTCTGGAACTAGGACAACATAATAATTACAAAAGACAAGGACAAGCGCAGACTCCCAACTGTCAAACTTCACTGCAGCGCTTGTCCTCATCCACATTCTTTGGCTTTGTCCTCGCTCAAGAAGTAGTGCTGTTATGTTTTGAATCACACAAGTACTGTTTAGTGAGCTGTGTATTTGAAGAATTTGCCTGTTCCCCAAACTTTGTGGGTGCTGGCTGCTGCTGGTTTGCCAAGTATACAACAATTTGGACCCCTGTGGTGTGTGCAACTGGGCATGCGACACTGGCTATGTGAACACTCTTGGCCAATACCCCAGAGAGAGAATGCGGTACTGGGTAGGTGCTCGAATAAGCAAGCAGAACAAAACACAAGTTGCCAACTGAAAACTCAGGGAGTCGGCTACAAAGAAGTGAAGAAGTTTACAGCACGATCAGCTGAGCGTGGAGAAAAAAAAAAGTTAACAAAATGGAACTGGAACATGCACTGGGTGAGAAGTGCTGAGCTACATAGAAATGAAGGAAGAAAAGTGAAGACATTTCAGTAAGCATCAAACGAAAGCTTCACTTATCACCGGTTCCTCCATGTGTGTGGAATACACTGCTCTTCTAGGAACTGACAACTGGCCAGAATGTGTTCCGAGACATTGATGGAAATGAAATGACCATAATTTATCGTGATAGAATCCAGCATGCCGTTTGCGATCTAAGCAGAAATTGTAATTTTAAATTGGCAGAGAAAGTCTCACACACCAGTACGTGGCGCAGCCTGGTGCCACTTACTTGGCACTCTGGATGTAGTATACAAGATTGCTG
The DNA here is from genome assembly GCF_023375885.2 of Dermacentor andersoni. Classification (NCBI taxonomy): domain Eukaryota; kingdom Metazoa; phylum Arthropoda; class Arachnida; order Ixodida; family Ixodidae; genus Dermacentor; species Dermacentor andersoni. The sequence goes on from NC_092820.1 coordinate 121,967,694, forward strand.
TCCGTAAGTTGGCTGTTATTAAGTACAATGCACTTACTGCTTAAAATTGTCGTTTGTACATCATTAGACGGTTGCATTTTATTCTATGCATATTACGAAGTAAAGAAAGTCCACACCAATGAGCGCCCCACAATGCACGCCGGCACACATGCTGCTGTATGGGTGAGAGTTTGCGAACCAGTACCCAGAGTTGTGTGGTCTCCCTGCGAGGTACAAAATGAGATCGCCTAGTTCTGCCGTAAATGGGTGCCAGCAGTACAATACTAGTACACGCACGGCTACGGCAATGCATTGAACTGCGTGTCAGGTGTAAAAAAGTTGTTCTGCTATCGAGAACTCAACCTGGCTTGGATAAAAAAAGCACTCGACTGGTTAATGACCAAAGCAGCTGGACAGCAAACCGCGAAAATACAGCTATTATTGTAGACATACTTGAACACTTCGGAAAACATGAATTGCAGGAACATCGGCTTGATAAATGAATACTTTGTCACAGCTATGGCCGCACTTGTCTGCCTCCCACCAATGCCGGCTTATAACTGCTGTCATGCTCACCTATCACAGTTTCCAGCATGCTTTCAGCAAAAGACTACATCCTCACTGCAGATCGAAAAATTCAGATAAAGAATGTTCCACGGTGTTTTCCGCGTTACCATTGCATGACTTGACACTCTGACCTGTAAGCTTTCCATTGCACTAAAGAAAAATGGGTGCCATGAAAATTAGAAAAAAATTCGCTTACTGCTGCTTTGCTTTGTTTCTACTCATAGTACATTCAGCTAATAAATTCTGAGCGCTCTGGTAGCACGCTTTACTTGCACCATATTCGTCTGGTTTTTTATAGAATGCTCAGAGGTGCTCTCACCGTTGACCTGTGAGCACAACCGATATCTGGTAGAATTTGTCACTTGGCTGCTGCCACTTCCACTGTTGGTGCCCACATTTTTTGTTGAGTAAAGACACACTTCCGGTTCCTGTTTTAGGTGCATGTACTCTGAACAAGCACACCTCGGTTCCATTTCAGCCTTCTTAAGCTAATTATGCTTTACTGCTGCTCCGTACATAGCCATACACTAACTTGGGGCATCTTTTTCTTTCCAACCTTAACTTCAGTGCCTTTTTCATTGTTCTACACGCACTAGAAGGCCTCAAATAGACGAACCCGGTCAGATACCCAGATCCCCTGAACCCCAAATTGATTTGAAGTCTTCAAAGAAAACCTTGTGGTATTAAAAAAAAGTGGCAATTACCAGCCTGGCAGCTTTGCCAGGATTGCTTCGGTAGTGTATATAGACTACTCATTCTTATAGGAGGTTTATGGCTACACTGTGCTTATATGGATAGACTGCACAGTAATGACAGATGAGAGGCTCAAGTTATCACACATAAGGTTCGCTCTACAAGTAGTGGAAATCAGTGAATGAACATTCAAAAATTGAATAGTGGGACTTTATGCAAGTTGCCTTCACCCAAAAAGATCACATACTCGTGACACCTGCAGCAGAAAGGATGTTACACATCCGCCGCCAAGAAAGTGGATGGGGAATCGGCACCATAGTGGCTCAATTGGTAGAGCATCGCATGTGTAAAGCAAGGACATGGGATCGTTCCCCACCTGCAGCAAGTTGTTTCTTCATCCACTTTCACTTCTATTAATTTATAATTTCTTTAATTCATTTAGTAAGTACAAGTATTTTCCCCTGCGTTTTCCTTGGTGTCTGTTTGTTAGCTTCTTATGATATGCTAGAATTCAGTAGCACACAAGCAACCAAGCAAACAAAAGCTACTGTTTGTTTTCTGGACTTGCACTATGGTTCTATGTTACGAAGTCAACCTGTTATGAAAAAAAAAAAAGGATTAAAATCTTCCAGAGTTTTTAGTATTGTTCATGTGCAACCTATCAGGGCATGCATGCTTTTAAATTACAATCACAGCCTTTATTAAAGAAAGGGCGCGAGCTGCCGCTTCTGTCAGCTGCGAAAACGCCCGGAACCATGCGCGTAGGCTTTTGACGTCCTCATTGAAAGCAGCAGATCACGAGCTTGTTTGGCGGCAGTAACAGTAGACAATAAAGCTTAGGCTGTAATGTATACATAAGAGTTTATCTGTTGAAACGCAGGCCATTGCCCCAGTCACTTTTCAGGCTAACCTTCTGACGCGAACGATAGGTGCCAAAGCAAGCTCAAAACTAGACACTTCGATGCTGTAAACGGCCCCGCGTCATGCGAGGTCCCGTTACCCGCCGTTACTGCATCAACGCTGCTTTCGAAAATACCGCCAAGAACCGTGATGCTGTAGATAATGCGCGTCGGCGCTTTTCGAAAACAGTGTAGTCATGCCGCGACGCGACAACGTACATATCAAAATAATTTGCGCGGCTAGGGAACTGGCAAACAAACAGGCTAATTAACGGTGCATAACGGAAAGGCTACGCCCACCGCAACCGCCAGCCAAACCACGGACGCCGCTACCGCCATCTGCATCGAAGAAGGCGAAGCTCCAATTAGGCCTAGCGACGCAACGACGCCGCCGCTACACAAGGAATAATCGGGCATGCAACGGAACAAATCGGAGCTATCGCGGTTCACTCCGCTCTCTAAGGAACCGCCTTGTAGTTGCACCTGCGCGACCGCTACCACCTCAACAAGCAGCGCAGAATAGCGTGAAGATAAAGCGCAACCGTGGGGTAGCCCGATAACTTGTACCGACGCCGCTGGCAATAAAAAAAAGAGACGCACAGCATTGAGCGCGGTCACTGAACTTGACCTCCGAGTTGCATGTGCACTGCAAATCGTAGCAGAGCACCAAAACATCGCTTATACTCGTTGCAAGTAGACCATCTTGAGTGTCACAATAGGGCGAACACCTGCTAATGCAGCGAGTCGCAGAAGCGGCGGGGTATGCGATGGTCGCCACGAATGCGCCGGTTCGGACACAGCAAGAGTTCGGACTCTCGCGTCCCGCGCAGAGTCGAGTCGTTATCGAAATCTGCGCCGGTGTTTCGCGGATGCGACATATCGTGCACCCACCTGCAATTTCTCTAAGCTGGACTTACCTAATGCCGGTGCCGATCTCTTCGAAAGCCCCCGACGCGCGTGAACGCGTGAGCGCGCGCACACTTCACCTTCGCGAAGCGAACTACCGACAAAACGCAAAATGTAAAGTTAAACGCACGTGTTTTAGCATTCAGGAATCGCGGCGTACGTTAGCGATGATCGGCGCAAACAAGCCGGTTAAAAAAACCACGATAAATAACACTATAAACATTGAAGCGTGTACGTACCCGTTTCAAACCACTCGTCGCAACCGACGCCTTGTCAACGACAAAGGTGCCGCCAGACGCCATTGGCCGGGGGGACGTAACGTGCCCCACTATTGGTGTTTTTTTGCGACGAGTTTTGAAACGTTGTGTTCCATTGGGCGTATTTTCCGTGACGTCATCCACGCTTGACTGCGTTTGCGGAGTCTCGAGACCCGCGAGGGCAAATGGAGGCGGTCCGCTTCTTTATTTTTAGCGAAACGCATTTGGACCAACAATACCCGTGCGTTGTAACAAACACATGCGGCTTGAAAAGTGGCAAGCACGCCGGTGAGCTCTCACGCAGCTTGCGGGCCAAAATGGCGCGTTTTGCGTTGTAAACTGCCTCAACTAGATGGCGCACTAAAACATTAGACTTTTGTACATGTTTGAAGCAGAAGAGTCAGACTGGGCTTATCTCTCTATTCGAGTAGGCCCTGCTGCGCTAGCTGCGGCGGTCTGCTGCATTTTGCAGCCGAGGTGGCCGTGTTGAAAAAGTGGTACAAAGTGGCCGCCGTTTTTTCACATGGCCTGGCCATGAATGGCGCGCCGTATTGGTAGTTTACGCAGTTCTGCAGATACCGAGGCATACGGGCGTTTCACTCAATTGGACGATTTTGTTCGCTCTCTAGAAAACGTGATTCACACCGCCTGTCACTCGCAAGGCGCATCACATCGCCGGTAGAAAGACGAAAAAAGAGGGACTTGTCTAGGCTTCCCCAAAGGCTCGCTCCACTTGTGTGTCGCGATCTTTGTGTCGGCCCAGTCAACTAAGGACATCATTCCCTTCAGGCCGCACCGCCAAGTTGGTAAGTTTACCCTTTCAGTTCTTGATCACTCGCTTAACCATTTCCTTGAGAACCTACAGTCTATGTTGCGCTGGTGGCCGCGTACATAAAGGCGTCGAGCTTTTGCTTCGAATCGCCGCTCATGTACGGCACGTCCGAAGTTCGAATCGCACCGTGACGGAAACTATCGTGTCGCTTTTTTTTTTCTTCTAACCTGCGGGCAATGCTCACGATATTTACATATAATGTACTGGAAATTCGGACCGCATCACTTATCGGTATTTCGTCGAATCTAGGACATATAAACGTATTACTTGCAGCGCTGGTAAACGGGGCCATTCGGTACATACATATTTCTTTTTTTCCGTACATGAAAAAGAATGTAGTGTCATTTCGGGCATTAATTACACCTTTCAGATTCCGAAAAGCGTGCCCTTCAGCATCTGTCAGAACTTTTCAATCAGTTATGTGTTACAAAGTTCCACGTGGTTTGTGCTAGGCGGCACTTTCGCCGACCTTGCGGCGATGGGCTTCCGTGTCCCGCTGTTGGGCGTTTCTCGGCAAGGCCGATTTGTCGATCACGTTTCGGGCAAAACACTTTTTTTTTTTCTTTGCAATCTGACCTGTAGCGGGTGCACAACCTTTGCCGACAGGAACGATGAAAAGCGAAACGCCTACTTTGCACGTCGCCCGATGCCGTATCCGTCGCTGCGACGAAGTTTCTTCTGCGATGCAACATATTGCTCCTGCTTGCGCGCATTTGCCGTGCGCATCCCCGTGTTCTGAAACAGTCGGCAGGTGCGGGACGCTTAGTAAAAGGTGGTCCTGAAGCGATACTTTCGGAAGGTGATCGTTTCACTGCGAACTTTCATTCATCGCAGGCGCACGTTATCACGTGGAAACGCAGAGACGTCCGTTCGTGTTTCACCCCTCAGTGTTGCCTGTTTTTCACTTTATTTCAACGGAGGGCTTCGCCACACCAGCGACGCGATTCTGTGCGCGTACTCGCGAATCGTCAACGAAAGACCCGACTTCAGTGTGGAATCTTGCTTCTCCCTTTTTTTTCTTTTGTGACTAAGCTCGATGTCAGCTGACATGTCATGGCAGTGTAAGCTTTACCTCTGACGCAGCCTAATTTATTTTTATTTCTCAGAATTTTGTACGTGTCGGTCGACTTCTGCTGGCCCAAAGCTTGACTGTTACACGAAATTGAAAACATTGCCAGCCTACTTTTTATACTTATCTCTGTTTTCTCTGAACCTATGCCTTGAGGCTGTACACTGCAGGTTTACGTCCTCAGCTGTATAAACGTTCACACTTCAAACTAGAGCACACAAGTGAAGAGCAGAGGAGGTGTAATGTGACATCATTTGGATCTTGTAACCCAAAACTGTAGTGTGGCGAGCGTTTCTCAGTTATAGCTAGGACATAAATTAAGTTTGGTCCAGTGAGCTAGCTTCTCTGCTGTCTGAAGGCACTGAACTCATGAGAGACAGTTGTAACTTTAACTTGCACGTGACAAATTGGCAATACGTAATTAAGTACACAGACGGTGGACCCAGAGCACTGTGATTGAGGACGGGACTCAATATGACAAAACTGCAAAGAACCAAGTACAATTAAAACAGCAACAAAAAGTGCAGTCATCACTATGAAAGGGAACAGTACATTTTTTTAAAAAACGAAAATAACTCGTGATGCATGGGTTCAAATCTAGGAACTTTACACATAACAATAATTTTTCCTTTTGAACTTTTAGTCTCAATTAACACTTTTATGGAGGACATGCGTGTTTAGCTCCTACGGGAATATTAAAAAATTTAGGTGTTGCCTTTCATATTGGTGACAACTGTGCATTGATCAGCATATCGTGTTTAATAACTGACAACAAAGGCAAACAACCAATAAGTAGCAGAATGTTTCAAATACATCAGATGCATTTACTGGAAATGTAACCAAATTGAAGACGTCAAAATTTCAGCACACAACAGGGCCGGTGTGTTGTAACATTCCATTTCCGCTCTTATTTTCTTGTCACACGTGGTGCAACAAGTGGCTGATCCCTGTGATACTGGTAGCACAGCAACGTCCAGGCCTGATCTCAGCCAATTAATGATGAATGCCGAAAAGGCTGCAAAATGAAATGGAACATTAGAATATAGCGCACTTTTTGGGGGTAGGTTCGTCCTCTATACAGGAAGTTGAGATAGTGGTGGCGGGAGAGGCTATTTGCTAGTTCCTGCCTGCAATACTGCATTCCACGATCTATCTTTGAATTGACTTGTCAAGCACAAGAGACAACACAGATGACAGAGGAGCACACATGGACAGCGAGCAGTCTCTGTCGTCCGTGTCATTTCTTGCACTGGACAAGTCATTTCAAAGATGAATCAAGGCCAACTAGCCAGGCTGTCAGTTCTGTTATTCCACAATCTGTATCAGTGGTTGTGCAGTGTGGTACAATTAAAACAGAAGTTGACCTTGAGTAATGGTTTGCCATTACGCATTCCAGGTTCGATCATTTGTCGACAATTCGTTATAGCAAAAACTTTCTTGCACATTGTGTTTTTGAGCACAGGAGAAAGAGTTACTGGAAAGTTGATGAGTGTGGAATTAAGTGTACTTGCAAGACAACCATTTGTCCCAATAAAGTTTATTTATTTAATTGTTTATTTCAAAATACTTTACAGGCCTTATGGGCAGGAAATTGAGTAAAAGGGTATTAAGGAAGAAAAAAGGAAACACCAACTGGAAGATATTATTTTCTGTGTGTATGTGTGTGTGTGTGAAATTTAAGACAGTCCCACGATACCTAGGATAGTTGGCAACACTCCGTGACGGTATGTCAAAATGATGAGCTTCTGTGCAGTGAGCTTTTCTCTGGTAGCTACCGACTCCAAGACTACACAGATTATTCGTCCATGTATCAGCAGCCGCTCTCAAGCATTGTCTCTTTCACCAAGCTAACAGCTAAGCTTAGGGAATTAAACATTTTTACATATCTAGTTGCATAACAATTTCACGAGTAAATCTTAAGTTACACCAATTGATATGGTATATTAAATAAATATGTAATGTCCATAAACGGTCTAATGCCAGAGTAGAATGAACAATAAAACATAGGGTAGTTGATATTTACAAAATGCAAGAAAATAGAATCGCCATTAGATGTCATGACAAGATGTAGACGAGTGGACCATACCTGGACGTTGATAGGACATTGGTGGTTCACTTGGTGCAGCATAGTCATTTTTGCAGTGTGTACAAAAGCACAGTTTGCTTGTGTTACGACATGGAAAATGTAGACGTGGCTCTCATTACGAGACCGTGTACGGGAGACGAGCCTGTGCAGCTAGCACATCGTCTTCAGTCGGACGATGGCTAGTGCTGCTACAAGTTGGTCAAATGTGCTGTGCAGAGAAGCACGCTTGCAAATCTGGGAAAAGGGTGTGTTCAAGCAAAACGCCTGTCTGCATCGATTGATCATTGCCTATACACGCCGTAGGAGCAGTGAGCATCTGGTCCTTTGAAGCTTCTGCTCTGATGTATTGGCAGTTGAATTTGCCAAGACACATTTTCTCTTCCATTGAGTGTGCAAGACTTCTTTTTCTCTCCCCCCCCCCTTTTTTTTTGCGTTTTCAAATAAAAAGACGCGCACCTTTCCTCAAGCTTGTGTCAGTATAATTTTTCATCGACAGTTGGCAAACAAGGGTTATTGCCTTGGGGTGGAGCCTCTGTGAGGACCTATTTCGTTGAGGTCAAACTTCAAAATAGAGGACCTATCTTCATTTAAATCTTGATGAAAACAAGTCCGCTTGTTGAAATGTTGCCTCCAGCAACATCCCTTGTTCATCCACTGACGATCGCTTCAATTCTCCATCTTCCGGTGAACCGTCTGTGTTTTTATAATTTCTCGTGTACGTTACACAAAAAAATTGACCTATAGAAACTGTAATGAGGTGCAAGCAAAAGGTGCTGGGAGCTTGTAAGGTTCTGTATTGGTGCATTGCTGTGGCTTGCCATACATCATTTGTTCCAGCTAAACTTGGCAAGGAATATCGGCAAGCAATAGCAAGCTTTTCAGTGCCTCTGTTTATAAACTGCACAGAGGTTCATATCATATGAGACACTTATGGCCAGTATTGCAAATATTTGAGGAGAAGCACCAGCTTGGGGCGAGCTCTGGTTTATTATTGAAGCATATGTGAAATTCAGGAATGCTACAGTTAGGTAACTGCCAAATAAATTTGAATATACCAGTGTCGCGCAGGCACTTTTGAGAGAGAGAGAGAGAGAGAGAAGGGAAGACGGAAAGGCAGGGAGGTTAACCAGACTGAGTCAGTTTGCTACCCTACACGTGGGGAGGGGAATGGGGAGTGAAAGAGGGAGAGAGAGAACTTAGGTGTAGGATGTCTATAGTCGGGCACTCAAGTCTGTTGCCCTCAGGTAGCGAAAAAGCGCTCGAACTGCTTTCTGGGCACTTTTGATTGCACTTGAGCCCTATGAAGGTTAAACTTTTCTACCGCAATATAGGCTCCTTTGCATAAACTCGCACATTTCCATCTCTTTCCGTTCTTAATGCTCTTAGAAATCTTGCATATGATAGGGGTATAAGAGAGAAGGCTGAGTTATACTGTTTGAGAGCAGAATTATTTTTATTATTTAGGGCCTTACAATTTTTTTTTACACAATTGCTTAAATTCAGTTAGCATTTTAAAAAATTGACGCACAAAGCTTAAAAATCTGTACCTGTGGACCAAAAACAATTCTGCAAACTGCATTTGTGAAAGCATCTGAAGCGGGCAAACGTACTGGAGGATTGACTTTACAGCTTAGTGAAATGTTTATGTTAACGACGGTTTTTGCAAAAGTCCCATTTAAGAATTAGTGAAACGTACCTCAGGGAAAAGTATTATGCGTCAGTTCTATCCACTTCAGATGTCTCAATAGGTTTAAGTTTACTGTTCTCATGCTATTCTTAATTTTTGAGTTACAGAGTTGTGTGCTTGATGCTTCGGTTTCTTTTCTTTTAAATTCATAATTTTCAACAACCTTTTTAAGGAAATTGATGGCCAAAATAAATAAGTTGGCTGCCTACAGTCAGTACAGGTCTTAACACTTTCTTTTAACATAACATGCCTCTTCAAGTTCAGTGCAGCAGATTCTGAGCAAAACAGTTTCTTTGTTCTGGAAGCTCTGCCATAGGAGCTCCCATGGCAGAGCTTCCTCTGAAACTACTTCACATGACACGCCACATTAGAAAGCTTCAGCATAGTAGAACTGTATATTGCCATTACCACTACCAGTCTGTCCAACTGCAACATTTGCATCCATCTTTTAGTCTGTCATGCCTGCCAAGTCCACGTATGTCGCAGAAAGACCGTAGCATGTACATGAATCTTGAAGGTCAATGTAGTGCTGATTGCATTTTAATATTATAGGAACTTGTCCAAAAGCTTTCTGCTGTTCACGTTACATGGTGAATTTCGATTTAACATTGGCAACTGAAGGCAGCTCCACTTCAATCCTTCAAGAAGGTCAGGCATTCTGTGAACATATAAGTCTATAGGGGGCCAGCGCTATCCAGGAGGTGCTGTGGAAGTTTGAGTGTGCAACTAAAATGTGCTGGCACCATGCAGTGGGGATGCCACGAAAATGACAAAACCTTTTCAACGACAACAGACGCGTGACAGTATCAACATTTGTTTAATGCCCTATGTGTCCAGCCAAGCTCTGTCCGTGGCCATGTGGGTTCTGAGGAGAACATCTGCAACTATGTTCTAGCACACTGATTCTGAGTCAGGTCAGACGCTAGACACGGGTGCCTCAAGACGAGTGGTGAACTTGCAGATGTGAAATCGCATCGTGTGCTTTTAAAAGGTGATTCATCCGGCCGCTAGGCTGTGTGCTAGGGTGCTGCCGTGAAGTTTAAGCGCTTGTTGTTGCCCAGTGACTAATTTCACTTTTTTTTCTCTTCTTCTCCTTCTTCGTCGCAGCTGAGCGGTGCAGTGCCAGACAGCCATGTCGTCAACCAAGTCGTGCGCAAACTGCGGCTGCAGCGAGATCGACACCGATCCAGCCCGCGGTGATGCCGTCTGCACAGGTTGTGGCTCGGTGCTGGAGAACAACATCATCGTCTCGGAGATTCAGTTCGAAGAGAATGCCCATGGCGGCTCACGAGCTATCGGCCAGCTCATCAGTATGGATGGTATGCCACATTGGTCCTCTATGTAGCAAACTATAAAACAGTACTGACACTAAAATTTCGTGTTCAACTTTTTTTTTTTTGCCTTATTAGGTAGCCTCCTACCCTGTAACAACAATACGGGGCCAGAATTCTTCATATGCAGAATACATAGTTTGCCATACCCTCTCTTTAATGCGACTGGTTCAACACGTGTGCTAAACACAGCGTGGGCTCGTGGCGTGGGCTGTGTTTACAAGGTTTCTTCTGCACACCTTGAAAATTGAGAGTTGGTACTAGTTGCATGGTATCACGAAGTGCTGACACATGCGTTGATCAGCTTAGTGCTGTTGTGGAAAGCCACACAGTGATTGTGCGCGCTAAAGGCGGGCGCGCACTGCATCAGCCATTCTTTTGCTCTGCGCTTCTCTGCCTTCAACATGATAATTTTAATTCTCTGTTATCACTTGTCTCGGACCATGCAACACCTTTCTCATCTTCTGTTTGGTATTATCCTGTTGTCTAAAGCTTTCGGCAAGGCGGTCACAATGCGGCTTTGGCTGTTGCATAAACCTGCACTTCGGTGATATCACGGGATCCCGGCCCCTGGTTTTCGTGAGATGCAGAGGCACCTTTGTAAACGCACTGTGCACCAAGAAGCAATACACCACTCGGCACGCATTTTGAATTCGTTGTATTTGCGGTGCGTGTGAGGGAATTGAGGCCTCATGCTGTGATTACGGAGTCTGCAGCTACCTAATAAAGCAAAAAAAAAAAAGAAAGAAAAGAAATAAGAGACAAATTCTTGTGTCAGTACTGCTCTAATGCAGTCTTGTATTTCTTTACAGTTACATTTCAGCATGCTAGTTGCATAGCTTTCAGATGGTGGGGACAGCGTCTATGCCGTCTGCGCTAAATGTCTGCACTTTCTTGCAGACTGCTGCAGCAACAATAGTGTATTTATACAGCATTATGTACTGTGTCACTTACAGTAAGCATTCACTGCAATGCATGGATAATTTGTGCATTACAAGTCAGGCTGAAGTTGGGCTTTGAATATTTTAACGACAAGGGGCAATGCTAACATGTTGGTTCGGTCTGACATCGTGCACCTTGCACTCTAAATATGTTATTCGACCAGTCATTGACCTCTAGACGTGTCTGCGGACTCAGCGTCAAAAGTTTGCGGGATGCATGTTTTGCGAAAAAGCTGAATATCAGGCCAGGTTTAGTTCGCGGCTGTTAAAGAAGCAAAGGACTACACTGGTACACTTGTACGGGGAGTGAAGCTGAACGCCTGGCTGCAAGCCGTAGCTCGGAAAATAATTCTGTTTACTTTCAGATCATGTACTCATAACTTTTTTACACTGACTGTATATTCCGAACTATGGCCACAAATACACTTGAGAAGAGTCAACGTTCAGCCTTGTTAGTTTGGCATCTTCACAAGTTTACAGCCCAATGAACTCCACAAGGATGGACTGGGAGCTAATGAAATGTGTGCTAACTTTTGATAATTGGTTTATTGGAAAGCAGGATGCAATATTTTCGAGCAATCACCTTTCAGGGATAGTACATTCACTTTTGCAAGCTTTGTGCACTTTGGCACCGGTTGTATCAAAGCATTCAGCTAACAGCTGTGCTGGCACTATGAAAGGTAGCGAGGTTGGCAAATTGCCAGGATCACTATTGGCCACATATGCAAATGCGTTTGATGCTGAGTCATGCGAAATCTTATAAAAGTGATTGTGTTCCCGAAAGTGATCACTCAACAATACCACCCCAAGACACGTGTATGTGCAGCGAACGACACAGACTTAGCATTGTGCATGAGTTCAAATGTATGCGTCCATTCGCTCCAGAAGTTGCATGAATGCAAACAAAGTTTTTTAAGGGTCTGTTAATGGTGCTAGTAAAGCCTAGTTTGATATTCTCCTTTGGTGTCCCCTTCAAACTGTTTGCTGACTGTCTTGATTTGGTACCCAGGGGGGCCGAGCCACAATATGGCCGGATTCCACCATGGGACGGGAAAGGAGTCCAGGGAGCTGACGCTCATCAAAGGTTGGTGATGAGATGATGCCATCATGCTGCATCACTTTCGTACATTGTGCAATGATTGAACAAGGGACGCCTCAGTGTGGAGCGAAAGTTTCGGCACGACGACTGGGCAAAGTCAAGTCCACTTGTTGGAATCTCGGCTCGACCCTGAGGCAGCCCAAGTTCGGCTACTGTCAATAACTTCAAATCTCCGCCGTACTGTGAACTCGTGCCTTGTTTGTAATCCACCTCCTGTAGGAAGTTGCGGTGTTCTCTGCTATACTCCGTTTCACACTTGGGAAATGCTGCGGAATGTACGCAAACAGTGCATGGTTGTACAGAAGCCTTACTCCATAAGCTTCACACTGAGGTTGTCTTGATCTGCAACGCTGTCCATAGAGTATAACTACTTTGTAATGTCACAGCTAAATTTTGTGCATGTAAGGCTACGTCAAATCACGTGCTCAGGGGTGGGAATACTGCACCAATGGCGCCATTTTGATATTCAAGTTGCGCCAAAAACGTAAAAATGACCAAAATTGCGCCATGCTGTGCCAGAACAGCTTTGTCAGCTATAGCATGCGTCCGTGAAAGGTCAATGGTGCAGTGTAGGGCATTATGTCATTGATCTCGGAGTGCGCATAAGCGCAGCTTTCGTATTGGGTGTGAACACTCGCATGCAATTAAGCCCAAGAATGAAACAGCATGTAGCGACATTCTTTTATCTTTCTGCCTGAGCCAGCGAGCGAGGAGGCCTGGGGCTTATCTACGCCTCACTGTTGGTGAAGCAGAGCAACGTGATTGTGCTGGGGCCGTTTCCACGAAAATGCATGCAAGCGTCCGTACGTTAATGGCCGCGCCTTTTGCTCTCTTTTTGTTTTCACCTGTACCAGCGTCATGACAGGCGTTCTTAATTCCGGCGCATATAGCCCCGTAATCGTGGCGATCATGCATTCTTATATTGCGTCGATCTCATTACTGCGCAGCATGGTCATTTGTGGTCAAAATGTCCACACTGGAAAGGCGAGTGGTGAATAGGCTTGGGAAAAGGAGAGGCCAGGAGAGTAGGAATATCGCTCCCTTTAGCTTATTGAGGGAAGTTATGCACTATCGCTCAATGTGGACTTTAGATATCTATTCGTAGCGAGTCTAGTGAGAGACAAAGCGAAGTCATTGACATGCCACTATGGTGTTCACTAACCCTAGCTTCATCACAACATCTGTTGGAAAACACCTGCAATCACTTCACCAGCACCTAACACATAAATAATATGAAAGATGCCTTTAGGCTGCTCTTCAACACTTCTTTAATGCTGCTGAATGCAAGGCTTTGTGACTGTTGCCCCACTTAATTATAATAATGTTCTAATTGAAAGATTGCGTGCTCCAGGCTTCAATAATAAGATATATGTGCTACAGACTGCTCCAAAATCAGAACATGTCTGCTGCAATCTCCTTCAGAATGGGCTTTCATCAGCTCTGAAAATTTATTTCAAAATGACTGTGAGCTTTCCCACCCCTGCGTATTGTTTGTGCATCTTGGTGCTTCCTGTATGTGACAGACAGTGTCCTGGTCGCAAGTGCAAAATCGAGGTGCCCTGTAGCCACTGGTCGCACAAATACAATATGTTGCAATATGTTGTGAAAAAGCGAAACTTCATACATACCGCTGTCTAACCTGCGGGCCATTGCAAAAAAGATTAAAACATTAAAATTAAATTAATCACTGTAGGTAAATGAGTTTACATAGTAATCGTACGACCACGCGGCACAGCATCTTCCTGTCCGCCATCTTCTGGACACCAGTTGCACACAAATGGCAGTTTCCCCACGCTAGAGCATGTATACGCTTGCAGAACTTCCAAATTCATGGCTGGCACAATAAAGAGGAGCCAGCAGGTCAATACGGCTGTACCAGCTGCCTGGCCTGATTGCGTCGCCGCTGCCAATGACACAAACATCGGCTATGCTACTGCTGTCGCCGTACGTTCACGCACAGTCCATGCCATATACCGTACCATATCTACGCGAGTACATGGTATTCACGAAGGTTTTCATGATGCGGAGTCCGTTTCACTTTGCTTGGGCACTAGCGCTGCTTTTGTTATTTTGCGAAATTCAGCATGCTCTGGGGGTCTTGTCGAATTAACCAGTTCAAGTGCATTCAAATCAACAGGAGTTTGATGCCATTAAATAGTGTATGTGCATGCTGAGACTGGAGGGCTAGTTCAAGTTATCTGATTTCGTGAATTAACAAGGGTCACATTAAAGTAGTTTTACTGTACCTCATTTCTCTGTGACGAGTGAAATGCACAATTTTAACAGCAGAGACTTGGTGCGTATTGTCTTTCACCGCCTCAGTGATGTCTTTGGATGGTTGAGCCATAGCTACTGTACAGCCATGTGACAGGGCTTGCTTGTTTGGACCATTCAGTATACATTCTCCGCATTTCTCCGCAGCACGAAAGAAGATTGTCCAGGTCGCAGAGCGCTTGCGCCTCAACCAGCACTGCATTGAGATGGCCTTCAACTTCTACAAGATGGCCCTGGCGCGGCACCTGACGCGAGGCCGGCGAAGCTCCCATGTGATTGCAGCGTGCGTCTACATGGTCTGTCGCATTGAGAACTCGTCCCGTATCCTTTCTCTCTGACCGCCTGGTGGCTTAGTACATGTTGTCTGCAGTCGATGACCCACACTAACGACAGCTTACCGGTCTGCACAAGATCGGGCAATGAAAGAAATGAACAGATCCCCCCTCCCCCCCTAGCTTTTGCAATTTTGCTTGCAATCGTATCCTGCCGACAACTAGTCCCAAATGCATTCACTGGAAGGATGTGTTCTCTTGGTGCCATTAGGTTGCACGTAATGTACTCCACGATGCATACATAATGTATTTACTCCAATCCAGTCCGACATAATGTCCTGACATTGTGAATGTAGAGCTATGGTGTTCGCCTGGATCCAATAACTCAGTTAAACCATAACACCCACTCACTTCACACTATCTGATAGTCACGGCACATGCGGAGCCCACTGAGGTGGGTGAAGATCCAGCATGAGAGGACGGTTTTGTGTCATTCGATCGTAAAAGTCACTTGTGACTAGCATCGCAGGAGAGAACAAGACCAGATTTGCCTCACTTTTGATGCTTTTTTTGGGTTCGCTTGCATTCACTGGGTCCTCTATCTGACCTGCTGATCTTTAGATATGGCTTCAGATTGAGGCAGGCTTTAGACTTGTGTAAATACAGAAAATGCCTTGTTTTGTAGCAGGTAATTTTGTTAACTCATGCTCACTGACCACACTGTGTATTAGACGTAGCCAAGTGCACTGTAGCCCTAGCTCTGCTTGAGCTAAAATAATTTTTTAGGCAGGTTCAGTTAGCTGACTGTTCCAGTTAGCTTGCACAAGTACAGATGAAAAAAAAAAAACTGTATTTGATAACCGCATCGTCTAGAAGAAATGAGTACAATCTTCTCCAAAGGCTGTTTGGGTTCAAACTTCGCAGCGTGTAATCCTGGACAGGCTGCTTTCAACCATTTCATGGGTTGACATGTGAACATGCTCCTTGACAAACAGCGCCTCAGACATGCTCCTCGACCTGAGCGATGTCGTCCAAGTCAACGTCTACGAACTGGGCAAGACATTTCTGAAGCTGTCGGCGGCGCTCTGCATCAACATTCCAGCAATAGGTGAGCTTTACTGCCTTTTTGCGTCCGCCGCAGCTATCGTGACGACAAAGCGAAAGCCCACTTCCAGAACTGATCGTACCTCGACCGTGCATTGTGAGAGTATTGAGTGTTGGATGCTTCATTGAGACTTCTCCTCAGGGATTGCAGGACCGGGCCCACTTCTTGAGCTTAGTAGTAGAGATGTCAAGCCGTGACCCCTGTAATCATTGCCATTTGGCAAGCCGCGATTGCATCGTTTGGGGACACTTGACTTCCTCACATACTGTTGCGTTTGTCCTTCCCACGCGACTCTTGCATCTCCCAATGTTTGGCTTATCTGCAAGACATATGCGTTGGCGGGAGTCTGTCCTTGCTTGGCCTCCATTTTCTCTGGTCGTAAGCAACATTTTTGCGTAAGGGGATACCAATCCGTTTTGAAAGAATGCCTTAGCAGTGTAAGCTGACCAGCATTTCTTGTAGCATGGCTTTGAAGGGCCCCTCAGGCCACATAGCAGATGTTGGTTATACACTGGAAGCTGTTACGTGCCTTCTAGGGACCGTTCTGCCGCAACAATTTTTCAGATTGGTTTATTAAT
Organism: Dermacentor andersoni; assembly: GCF_023375885.2. Classification (NCBI taxonomy): domain Eukaryota; kingdom Metazoa; phylum Arthropoda; class Arachnida; order Ixodida; family Ixodidae; genus Dermacentor; species Dermacentor andersoni. The sequence continues at coordinate 121,984,269 of NC_092820.1, forward strand.
AGCTGAGATAGAAATAATTAAGTGCCGAAAGCCCATGATTCCAGGAGGCAAGTGCCCCTGCCAAGAGAGACACTTTCTCCACTTGCCCCGTCTCTAGAATCCGCAAGTGAAATTCCTTCCCTGCATTCTCCCATATTGCAGCTGAAGGTTTGCGTGATGCATACATCACAAGCCTCGTCTTCGTTATTTTTTTCCCCTCGCTTTCTTGTTGTGCGGCGTTCGGTTTGAAATTCCAGCTCTTTGTGCAGTGCGTATCAGTGTAATACTTAGCAGACACAACCTTTAGTGCGCATTGTATGCACGGTGCTTGTCAGCTCAAGATGGCCATACCTGGTGAGGGGCCATTTAAGCTGGTGGCATGGTGCCCGACATCTTGCCTGTGCATCGATTCTGTTCTCTTGCCTGAGGCAAGAGAACACTGTCCGCTCGCAGCTGAGCATGTTCTCCCATGAGGGAAAGGAGTTATTTTCTAACAACGTTATGAAAAGCATGTATATACTCTGATCGCATAGCCGACAGGCACCGGAAGGAGTGGCCACTGACTCCGTCCCTGTCCATTGCCTCTTTTTATTACAATATCAATTATACGGATGCTCTAGGCATATTCAGGCCGTCAACGCCGGCCCCCTTGTCCCTCTGACGGCACATGCATGGCTCATGCACGGAGGGTTAGAGGGTCTTCAGAGACGAGGAGCGTGTTTGGCTGCCAAAAATGACGAAGCGAAGTAGGCACACCATCAGCACTATGCTCAACAGCTTCGGTGACAGAACAAGGGCAATGTTCTTCATCTTGCTGCTAGCACGAGTGTTGTGTGTTCGCACACTAGCGCTTCCGCTGAGCTGCTGTGTGTATGCTCTGGTATTGGCAGTAAGCCTAGCTAGCTCATGCTATCCAATATCTAACATTGCGTTGACCAATGCCGGCAGTTTCTCGTCTACGTCAACCTGTGCACCAATGAGGTGTGGTGCCTGCAATGCCACTGGTGGCACCCATCAGGCCAGCAGTGCGAGACGCCTGCTAGCCACCAGGGCACTGTTTTGTTTGGCAAGATTGCCACTGTGTGTTGCATCGCGCCAGCATGTCGCACCTGTTTGTTGTTGGAACACCGCCCAAGAAGTGCTAGCGCAATGTTAAACCTTGCCATCTCTGTCAGTGTACCGCCCTTAGGGCGAAACTGCCAGATTTCTGAGGTATTGGTGATGTGTGTGCGTCGTGCCAGTTCTTGGTAATGTGGGATCATCAGCGTAGCGAGCTTCTCGCTCATTCCTGTTCTACTGACCTCTGCTGACTTTGGCAGCTACTGTCTTGTCGAATAGCTCACATGAAAAAAAAACTAAAATATTGATGTGTTCACGCAACAGCACGATGCTCTTAACTATTAGGTCAAAACTGCACACATTCTCTTGTGTCGACCCCAAATAGCTTTTTAAGACGACCGGCACGAGTGTGAACCACCGTGAACTGCATATGGCATAGCTTGTAAATGGTGTAATAGTGCGTAAAGATGGGCATTGCATGAGGTTACACATTGCAGTGGATGACAATAAGGACAAATGTATGCACTGCATTTTGTTCTGTACCGTTCAACCTGCTTCACAAAGTTGCACTTCACGTATATTCTATTACATGCTTTGTATTGGCATCATTTTATTTATGTAGATTTATTTGTTTATTTATTTATTTCTGGTCCCAAATACATTATAGAAATGAGTACTAATTCATAATTACAAATAATTTGCAGCAATACAAAGTTTACAAAAAATGTTTTGTGCACGGCTCGTTTGAAGCTTGTATTGTCTGGAATGGTGGCAGTAGAAGCAGGCAGGTGGTTTCAGTGCAGGCCGGTTACTAGAATGAAAAAAACAATCCTGCTATAACTTTGTTCAGAAGACAGCACACCAACTTTTTAGGCTGTAACAAAACAGGACGATATGTATGATGGACTTCCTACAGACTTCATTTAAAGCGCAGTTGAAAGAATGTGAAAAAGACGTAATCATGCACATTTGCAATGGGATGAGAGTTTGGGGAGCTTACGCTATTTCATAGACTTAACACTGGCATAACAGGAAAATTGGACAAAATAAGATGAGAAGCACAATTTTGAACACTCTTAATGAGTTGAATTAAAGCAGTTTGATGAGGGTTTCAGATAGCCATAGCATACTTAAGTTTAATAAAAGTGTCTTGTAGAATATTTGTTTAAGTTTGCACAGGACAGAATTAAAGTTATGGCACAGAGGCCGAACTGCTTGATTAGCATTGTTAAGAATGTAACCAATATGTACATTCCATGAAACGATATCGGTAATATATTTGTCAAGATTAGGAATGTGCGAATAGTGAAATTTTCGAGTTGAATTGAATACTAATATCTGAAAAGAATAAGTTCCGAATATCAAATTGAATATCGAAATATAGCTAATTTCAAAAGCTTGTAAATGAGAACAAAGGAAATGTGACTGTATCTGGTGCACTATGACAATGGCAGTAATTCAACAAACAAAAAGCATGTCAGCATGTAGAATGCATGTAGAACTGTACTGCTCATAGAAGGAGTAAAGCACAATATTGCTCTTGTGTTTAGACTTGGGCTTTGCTAAGGAACTGAAATTTTGGCAACACAGAGGCTGTATCTCCGTTTACACAGAGGAATTGTACAAAACTGTTATTTTCTCCAGCTACATTAAGTGAATTTAAGCTTTATTCTTTTTCTGTTATATAAATGCATGTTTGACAACAACATATATATATATATATATATACTATAGCACAGTCACTGGTTTGCTGAACCCTCATTTTTCGTAGCCACGTCTTTTGTCGCGTAAAAATGCTTTTGGCTGTAAGTTGGAAAATGTCCATCGGAAATGTCCATAACCGAAAAATGTCTTATCGGTTATGCATGCAAGTTTCACGACAGGAGACCAAAGGAGAGACAGGAGCTTGCAGGCTGTACAGGGCTTTTATTATTGCATTCTGTTGGAACGGTTCTGCCTTGGCCTGTTCGTTACAGCGGGCGTCCTACTCGGGAAAACAGTCAACAGTGCATAGTTGAAACACGCGGACAGCCGAACAGGTGTGGGCAGAGCCACAGTTGTCCACCAAGAACCTTTGGTTGTTACGTTTCACAGACTGGACATCGGGCTTGGCGGTCAACAAGGAATTGTTTGGTAAAAAAGGAGGGGGGCCCCGAAACAGCCCACATCGCCATTGCAGTTATCTCACTTCTAGGGTTTTAGCTGCTGGTCCTTTTACAATAAGAACATCATGGTTTTAGATGTCATGTTGTCAGGGGCTCGGTCCGGCATGTGAAGCACTCATCATGCCCACGTTCATCACAGCAGCGCTACTGCTAACCCCTGAAGTCGCGAATTATGACCGAGTGTTTGTTAAAAAAAAAAAAATTTCTTACCTGTAGCATGAATATTTAAAGTCGCATCAGACAAGCCACTACAATTAAAAAAAATAAACTGATCTACAGATGTTGACCTCTTGTACATCACGAAAAGGACTAAAATATTTGTCACAAGTAGATGCGCTGGTTACTACCCAGTAGAGGGCCCTCTGATGCAAGATCTTCCGACGCATGCTTGGACCTCGAGTTTGCACTATGTAACAAACAAATAAATAAATAAATAAATAAATAAATTGATAAAATAATGCTGAGCAACACGCTGAACTTCTCATCCAACCCAGCAGTGCACCTCTTAAAATTACCTTGTTTTGCATTATTCTCCATACTAAAGTGGCTTACGATATTGTTTACAGTTAACAGAGGATTACGTTTACATTCAGAACTACATTTAAGCTATTTTTGTCTTGTCACCACTAGTCGGAACATCAAAAAACAAGCTTTGTTTCTGTATGGAGATACCGTGCTTGAGAGGGCTATTTAATTTTTTTTCACCGATCTGTCTCTGAGCACCCAAGACTGTTCCAGAAGGAAAACCAGCCCGTGATGGCTTTAATTTTCACGACGGCCGAACAGCGCCAGCTGCGACTTGGCACAGTCGGCAAGTGACTACAAAGGGCACCAAAGTTTCGGGGCTCCTCTCCTAGAACGAGTTATTAAGAGAATACGCTGTGCCTCTTGTTACGGGTAAACCAAAGCTCGCATTTTTGGCTAATGAGCAAGGCAGAACTGCGCTTGCTCGCTAAGGGACGGTCACAACCTTTGTGCGCACTCCGTTGTCGTACACGTTAAAACCCCTCCACAAATTCAGAGAGCAAATGTAAAAGGCGTAAATGTACAGTGAACTTGCGCGGGCACTCAAGTAGAAGAACAAGCAAACAAACAAACACAAAATGGTCATTTTGTGGTGGTCTACTTGTCTCTGGCCTGTTTGAACGTTTCACAACACAGCTGCCCATGTGCACGACCTCAAGGTGAATTGGTGTTTTGCAGTCCAGGGCAAGTAGTTAGTCATTTGAAAACAGTGTCTAAGTTTGTTTTCCCTCAATTTTTGCTACTTGATAGTAACATACACCAGCATGCATTACTCAAAAGAAGGTATGAATACCCCAGGCTGTTGAGGACAATTAAAAACTGTTCCACGGCATCCATGGCCATAAGCGTGTCATGTGTGCATAGACACTACACATTTTTGCTTTACCTTTTTTTTGCACACCTGTAAAATTTGACGCTATTTTGCAGCCTGAAATGCATCCAAGTAACAATAGCCACTATGTCCTTTCTAAAGATTTCATCACTTCATACCTTAGCTTCTTATTGCATTGAGGAGGATGGTAGTGTGAATGTCTTTAGTAAATATTGACTTTTGGGTCTGCCTTTGGTTTCTGTTTGCCAATCACATCATCTATTACATACCAGGCTACATGATGTAATGGAGGACTAAGTTATGGCGAGGACTGTCACACCCACGCTTTGAGAATGTCCCACTTAATTGGGCGAGATGTGCGTTTAAGAAAGGCTAAAGGCGCCACGCTTCCAAAAGACGTTGCACAAAAACCTTGACAAAAATTTCATGTACCCTACTTAGGAGGAAAGGGAGATGAAAATGTTTTAAATTCTTCTTAAAAGTTGTGCAACATCATCAATTGACCTTGAGGAGTCTGTATCGTTTGACGGTGTAGAATGCTGCAAGCAAATCACTTGCCTCTGAACACACTTGTACACATTGGAATAAGTTTCACAGTAAAACACACTAATTTCCCCGCAGTTTCACTTTAGCCAGTGACTACTGGCCTCTGCGGTAGTACACGCTACACTTGGCGATTTGAAAATTAATGCAGGACTGGTTAAGCTGACATCTTGAAACACTGCATGCAGTAGTGTAGAAAGCCTGCGTCCTAACTGCACTACATCCTACTCGATACGTACGCTTAGAAGGTTATTAAAAATAGCTACGAATTTCGTTACGGATAACTCGAAACTATGGGTTATAAGCGGCAGTGAGCAAAAAGGCGGTGTGCGAGTCGCAAGCACAGCTAGCTGCAACGTCTGCGGCCCTTGTGAGACGAACGTTGCGCCCCAGGGTCGAAACGGCCGGCGCTCATTTGAGCACTGTTCTTAGCAACACAAACACGCGAGGCATTGCGCGCTGCAAATGGTCTGGAGACGGTAACAACTGTGGTATTTCTACAGAGTACTTTGAATGTTTGGGTGTGCTAAGCCATTTTTGTTGGTACTACAATCTCGGTTATTGGATCTACTTTGTTGGTGGGACGTATTTCTTGGGGGTACTGCCACTCGAAGAGAGCGGCGTATATAGAGTAATGTAACTTGCGTTAACAGGGTTAAGCAGGGCGCCATTTATTGAGAACGCGTTGAGACTTTCTTGCGAACATGCGCACAATGTAGCAATTAAGAGTATCCGCGCTCACTTCTCTCTACAATTGTGTGAGGAATAAATATGTGCTGGGTTGAAAGAAAGTCTGTAACAAAGCCATTGCCAGATCACTCGGGAAAACTGTTTAGGACAGCCCGAGGCCTTATCAGAGAGGCTTTCCTCTCGAATTTATCTTTTCCTCATCAACATTTGTAAAATTTGGCTAGCGTTGTGTCTTTTGAGCGCAGATAAATGCGACAAAATATTACCTGGCATCTCGCCAAGTGACTGTTGAGGTGAAACAGCTCTGTTTCGTGCATCTAACCAGCTTTGCCAAACAAAATGGCAACACTGCAATGATACCCAGCTGCTCGGCCAAACAGGGAGAAAGTGGCGGCGGCAACACAGTATGTTGTTTACAACAATCATTGCACCACGCAGCTGCTCACAGGGCATTAAATAGAGTAAATCAGCTGCACATTTTTTTTTTCAATTGCATCCGTGAAGAAAACATCGTGTGGAGATGTTTTAGGAAAAGGTGGGGAACAGCTGAAACTTCTTCGCGGTGACATTTTCTTTTTTACAAAAACAGTGATACTTGGTGGCAACAGTTTCCTGTAACGCTTCCTGTTTTCGTCAGCTACACAGAAGAGATAAGGTGCTGCGTGTAGTAGATGACAAACTGGAACACCTTTGAACAGTTCCGTATTTCTGGACAGAGACATTTAAAACCATCACTGCTAGAAGGAAGCGTGGTTCCTCCACGTCTTAGTGAGTGAAGTAGTGAGCAGGACACACTTTAGCGATGGGGTGGCTGCAGAGCTTTGCAGTCACATGAACTCGGTGGCGGCAAGTGCTTGTTCGCGCATTATGTGATGTGATTTTCACGTCATGTAAAGCAAAAAGAAGAAATGGAAATTGATCTTCTACATCATTATTGCATCAGCTAGCTCATGATTAGACGGGAACTTGTGTTGGCCAAATTAAACGCTTAATAAACTGGTATCCTTGATGATTTCTTTTTCTCCACACTTCTATCTTCTCTGTCGTTAGCTGCCCTTTACCACAAGATGCAACATTAAAACACACACACGCGGGTTAAATGTAAAAGGAATCCTTGTGGAATTGGGTCCCAATGCAAACTCATTCTTGCAGCACGTTGCACCTCTTAGCCGAGGGGACAATCTAAGGGTTGCAAAACAGTGCTACAACGTTCAGGCAGTGGTTCAGGAGAGAGTCCAGAGCACCTTGGAGTTTGGCAGGGTGTGTTTCGTGGGCACACTGATCAACCTGCTTTGGAGGAGTGAAGCGGGCAATTGCATTCCTCCTCAGCTGTACACCTTCAGAGAACAGCACCCACTCGGCTGGGGATACAACATGAAGGCGGGAAGTCTGGTGTAACACGAAAATGTTGGTCACTTGGTCACACTCGGAGGAAGCGGACAGGTGCAGAATCACTTATCGACCTTGTGCACCACGAACACCACCACCACGGCTACGAGGCAGATTCCGGTGGATTGGCTGCCCCGTAAAAGATGAGCTCGGGGATCTGCCCGCCCTGTACTCCTGTGCCATTGGTAGAGTCCGAGGAGCTCTGGAACTGGAAGGTGACGCTGCCCACCGACACTTCGCTCATGCCTTCCTGGCCGAAGTAGCTGAGCTCCGAGCCCTCCAGCACCGCCGAGGCAGTGTAGTAGGTGTCGGCCTCAATCTGGACGGGGTGGTCGAAGTAGACTCGGAAGGTGCTGCTAGACCCGTCCGAGTGGAAGCGGGTGTCGCATTGTGCCAGCGCCTTTCCACCCCGCTTGAGCTCGATCCGTGAGCGGTACTCGCACGCACCGCTGCTCGAGCCATAGAGGCCGAACCCAGCCAGGAAGATGCGCTGGTCTGCGCAGAACTGCACGCTGTCGCACCGGCCCCGGTAGCGCCACTGGTTGCTGCGGTAAGCGCAGGACTGGAACCGGCGGCAGACGCGCGTCGGCAAGCCCAGGCGTGCCTGGATTGGGAACGGCACAGCAGGCTTGCGGCTCGCCGCAAAATGCAAGAACATGTCCGCAGTTTCACGGAGAGTTAGGATGCCGGACTGAGCCGCACCGTCTGCGAACTCTTGAAGGGACATGGAAGGGAACCGGACAAGGTACAGGGCATCTCCGAGACACTCGCGCCGGTTCTCGGGGGTGAGTTCGATGCCACGGCGACTGCATTCGGCACCAGCCCAGGCGAGGGCTGCGTCGAAAATGACTGCCTCGCGGGTGTTCAGTGATTCGCGGGACAACACGGCTTCTAGCGTGGGCCTGTCGACATCGGGAAAACCGTCGGAGGAGAGGGCGAGAGCTGCTTGAGCGTCGATGATCTCCCAACACCGTTGGGCCAGCACGGGTTCTTCGAAGAGGCGGCTCTGGCTGAGAAGGACACAGGCGTTCCGAGCGGTGAGACTGGTCTCCAAGTAGGCAACACATGCCCGGGCCAGATGGGGAACCAGATATTTCTTGGCTGCGTACAGTGTGGCCAGCACGGTGTCTGCCTCTAGCGTGATATCATCGCAGTAGAGGTACCTGCAGGAGGGATAGACCTTATAAGCACATCAAGCAGCAAGTCATGTTATAGGGTTGAAAATGTCTTGGCATGAATAAAGAAAGTTCACTGTTTAAATACCAAGTACTACAAGACATGGTCTAACTCTACAAGAGTTGTAGACCTGCACTTTCTTCAAAAATTCGCATATTCACAGCTTTCTTATGATACTACAATATAAATATTCTGATGAGTATACTACTTGCGCAGAAGCTTGATTGACTGATTCATCAATCAAATGGTAGAATGATTCTTTACATGAGAGCCACCATTGTTGGAGGGCCCTTAAGTATTCGACCACACATATATCTCAACTTGTCAGTGCCACTTTGCTCGCCACTCTGCATTTGAAATGCGCCTACATAGTTACTCAGCTGCTGTGGTGGCTTTCATTACTTTTGCGTGACCTGAAGGTCCAGAGCAGCGAGGCAAGTCATCCTCCCAACAAGGCAGGAAGACTGACCTGAGGAGGACGAGGAAGGCAGCTGGCTCCACATCGGGTATTTCAATGTCCTGGCCAGGTGGCGCAGCCAGTCCGCCATAGAACATGGCATGGAACACCGAGCTTCCTGTAGCGAGGACGTATCGGTGCGCAGGCACCACCTGCTGTAGTGGTCCCTTGGGCCCGACCACAAACCGCACGTCGCTCATGAGTTCATTGCGAAACATGGCCGCGTTACGCTCCCGCACGCTCGCCCGCGACGCCTGCCAGTTGGGGTCCCGGGTCTGTCCGGGTCCGAGCCGGAGTGGTGCGCTCAACGAGTCTCCGCTGCCTCCAATTGCTCCGCATGCGGACGACGACGATGCGGACCCATTGCTAGAGCCGCCCGGAGACCGTAATGGTCCCGGCGGAGGGCTAGGGCACTGCAGGTAGGCAGGTGGAGGAGACACCGAGTACGGAGGTGGGGAGACGGACTGCAGCGGAGGCTGCTGCGGCGGCAGCGTGGGGCTGGTGGGTGACTGCGCGCCGGCCCCACCACCCGGCTGCTGGCCTGCTGGTAAGAAGAGAGATGGGCAGAGGGGGGTGCATAGGGATGCTTATAGACCCAGAATGTAATACAGCACAGGCCAATACTTCCACCACTTCTGCAATGTCGGTGAACTTGTAGTGTATGCGTCGTCGTGTTTCTCCGTCTTTGTCTGGTTATGCCGTACACTTTGTTAGTGTGTGATTCTTGTAGAGAACAGGTAAAAACAAAATGTAGCTTATGCCTTAGATCCAGTAGCCTGATGCTTAGCACACTGCATACATAAAGTTGCCATATAACCTTTTAGATTAAGCAGCAGTTTGGTATGTACAAATTACCTAAAATAGTAAATGCAACTGTTCTAAGTGCATATTCTTAGTTCTTTGCTCCAAATAGCTACCATGTGCAAGAAAAGATACTGCTGTTTGTTCTTCTTGCAAAAGATTGGCAACATAGGCTGAAACGTAAAATGTCGCCACGGTATCAGCGCAAAATATATCTTGCTATCTGTCCAGCTTTTTGAAACACTTTTGCAAATCAGAAATAAAATTACTCTAAAAATGCTTTAATACAGAGAAATAAGATTTGTGAAGGAAAGCTGTTAGCTGCATCATACTTTCGTATTGTAAATTTGTATTACAGGGGCATGAAGCTGAATTTGAACTTTTTTTTTTGTGACTGTGACTGGCTTTTCTATATGTCAGAAGCTTACGTACTGCAGAGTCTGAATGAATATTTCAGCAGCCTGGTGTTTGGATTTCCCAGTCTGTACTAGAAATACAAATAACACTGTTTGTCAGTTCTACTTACTATGGTCACAAACTGCTAGGAGATTCAAAATGTTTGCAGATCTTGCAGTCCACAAGCTTTTGACACTGACTTTGCATGTTATGTTGCTTACAATGTAGCAGAATATGCTGCTCGGCAAATGCAGGTTCTCAATTTATCACTTGCTTCTGGCAAATTGGTATTATGTAGTTATGCCAATAGCACGCGCGCACGCACACACACACAGGAATATTCCATTGATCCATAAGTAAGCGCAAAACAATGGACACAAGAAAGACGACAGGACAAGGTGCTTCCACTGTTTTGAGCTAAACAAAGGAATTATGGATTCGCACCAACTAGCCTGCCAACGCTTTGTGCTGAAATATTCTATTGGTTGGGCAGAACAAATACATTGCTCTTCACATTGCAGCATCACTGGTGTTAGCCAAAAAAAAAAGAGTCAGTTATATATAGCTTACAAACAAGAATGATGTTTCATAGTTGTCTCTGACACAATGAAAATTTTTCAAAAGGAAGCTATTCGCCTGAAATGCACTGTTCAATATGTCATTTGTTACAAAACATTGTAGTAAGGAGAGCGTCGCTTGAATCTCTTCCTCACTCAATACATGTCTAGTGTATTCCATGTTTACGTAAAGATAAGGTACAAACTAAACAAAGACTGATAGCGCCAAGTTATCAACGTTTTGGGGCATCATATGATGCCTAGAGGAAAGCATTGTTGTTGCCAGGCATTCTACATTGGCGGCTGTTACGAGTCCATTGGAAACAACCACTTGTCATTATGACAACACGACCTTCAGTGGGGGAGGGGGGGCTTGAACTTCACACCGTGGTCATATAGGGCCACCTATAATGCTGCCTGTTTGGGTGGGACATAAGAATTCGATTGTGGCTGTTAGCAATTTTGTCAGTACTACAAAAATATCCCTTCAGTTCCGCGGTACTGGTAATCACGATGTTAGTGCAGCACAGTTGAGTATGCGAGAATTTCGCAGCCAGAAAACCCACCTCGACGTTCCTGCAGGCGGTACATGCGCTTCGAACGAACCATAGGCTCCGCTTCCCGGCCGGGCGTTCGCGTGTATACTTTCCTTTTTTTTTTTTTCACTTGCACATCGGGGACGTCAGTTTCTTAAGACGCGTGACACATATGCGTGACACTTGAAGAAGTAGAAGCGTGACTCTTGAAAAAGTAGAAGAACACCTTGTGTCGCGCTGACGAAACCGAAACTGGCGCGTGAAGAAATTGCTGGGGCGTTCGCAGGGCACGCGCTTTCGAGGTTTCGCGGACTCGTTCTACCGTCGTTTCAACGTCACGAAGGCACTCGAACTGATATGCGCGCGGCACGGCGATCTTTCCCAGCACGTTCGCTTTTCCGCGGGTATATCGGCCCGAGCACAGTCACCTGCTATCGCAATGGTCCGCCGTAGGTGTGTGTGTGGGGAGACCCGCAAGAAAACAAGCTTCCATAGATAGCTGTAGACGACGCCACAGTTGGACGTAGCACGTCTGCTACGGGCAGTCGTAGTTGCCGCTGCGTTTCTTTTCACGTTCGCGCGGTACCACGGTCGACGTTGGCTGCGCGTTGCGTAGCCACCTCGATGAGAGACGCGTACTGCGCACAATACATAGTACGACGCGCACCGTTGCGTCTTGTTTAGCAAACCCAAGACGACAACGACGTCCGGTCGGGGCGTTGTTTTGCGATCAAGGTCGCGTGGCGAACCGAATAGATGAGTCGCGGGCGGGCGCGCCGAGCGCATCGCGTCACCGCACGCGTGAGCGCGTTGCGAAGTGGGACTTCAGTAGGTGGTCGCGGTGTCGGTGACACTGCCGACGGCGTGTGTCACCGGTAATTACTATGCGCGTTAGTAGAGCCGCTACTGCGGCGCAAGAGATCGCCCAGCGCCGTCCATCGCTCCATCCCCCCCACAACGTTCGGCAGTGGCGTAGATGAATCTGCACTGCATTGTATTACATTCCCGCCCGTCAACTTTAACAAACGAGTCGAGAAAGCGCCGTTTCTACAGGGTCGTTTGCACATAGACGTATCGCGTACCCGACGCTTCAAACATCTACGTTCGTGCGTCCGCATTTGTTTTCTAAAGAAATCTGAGCAGAGGTGCCGTCACAGTGCGGGCGCTACCGAAAGATCCCTCAATCCCTGCGTGTACTTTAGTACGTTCGAGTACGCATACACTGCAAGTAAACGCGCGGATGTGTTTGCTCGAAACGCTTGTCGCTCTTTTTGCGAAGGTGCCTCGAACGCGTCCCCGGAGGCAAATTACTGAGACCCGTCGAACTGTTCTTTTTTTCCTGAACGCGCCGCCATTTGGATGGGGATTTCAGAATGTAAAAGCAATGCCTCAAACGAATTGGATCGACGAAGATAAAATGAGTTACGATAAATGGCGCCTTCTACGCGCTTACAATAATGCACTCAATCTTCCGATGCCCAAAGTCGTGGAGTCTCCGAGCGAAGCAGCAAGGAAAAAGGAAATGCTAAAAAGAGACGCCACCGAGGGTGTACGCGGCACGAGTGTTAGCAGCCGCTGCGCTCACCGTAGAAGGTCCACTGTTTTGCCGTGGTGACGCTGTTGTTGGACTCTTCACGTCGTCGCGTTGCCCTTGCCGACATTTCTCGGCTCGACGACGCGGTTCTTCTCTCGCGTCGTGAGCTGGGAGGACCCGCGTTTCTCTTCAGCGATCAGGTAGATCCATGGGAACGGACGGCGTCCGGCGGCCGATGCCAGAGGCTTTGACGTCGAGTGGAGGGCGGCGGGGAGCGGGCTAGCGGTGTTGTCGAGCTGGTTTTGTTTTTTCCGTGCACACAGCAGCGGGGCCCCTTCGTTCGCTGTCTGCGTTGTTGCGGCCGTTGTCGCTGTGCTTTTTTTCTTTATTACATTTTCTTTTGCGCGCACCGCTCGGTCGTGTTGGCTCGGTGCGCCCCTCTCCCTCCGTCACCCGCTCGATGCTTGCCCCAAAACCAGAACCAAACACGAAAAACCCACAATGCAGCGCGCCTATATCCTCTCCGTGCGCTTCTACCCTCCTCGCCCGCTAGCCTCCCATGTGTGGTGCCATATTTCTCGCGGATTTTTATTCTGCGATTTTCCTTGGTGTGGAGTTTCGTGGGTTGTGATATCGAAATAAATATTTGTCGAAATGTATGCTGCGAAACTGCGGCCACGGCGTATTTTCTCTGCGGGATAATAACCGTTGTAGACAGATAAGGGTACCAGTGCCTCTAAAATTGGTATAGGGCGGATGTGCAGGAGCATTGTGATTATGCGGGGTCAAATAAAACGCACATGTATTTTTGCCCCCTGCACTCGGAAGGCTAACGTCCGAATCGTTTATATCTCTGTTATGCAAGTGCCGTTACTTCGTGCTCAACTGTGTCTGTGGTTAAGGCTACGTGGTGGCGCTGCTTAGCATTCACGCTGCTGCAATGTGGGACAGGCAAACGTCTATTTCGCCGTAAAAACAATTTTGACGACGCCATTTGTCGGAGCGTAAGTTGTATTTGGTGCGCGTGAATTGAGAAATAACGGCGTGAAAGGCGAGCTAAGCTCGAAAAATCATGCCGCCCACCGTGGAGGACGCCGCCGTGCTCCCTCCGGTGGAGGAGCCGGCGCCCAAAGAGGACGCGTCGTCGTCGACGGCATCGGAGACCGCAGCCGCCGACTCCGCGATGCCGCCGAAAGAACAGGCCGCGCCAGCCCCCGAACAACCACAGCCGCCGCCACCGCCGCCGCCTGCCCCTCCTAAACCGACCATCGGTATCATCTACCCGCCGCCGGAGCTTCGAAACATCGTCGACAAAACCGCCGCGTTCGTCGCGCGCAACGGGCCCGAGTTCGAGGCTCGCATCCGACAGAACGAGATCAACAACTCCAAGTTCAACTTCTTGAACACTGGCGACCCGTATAATGCCTACTACCAGCACAAGGTCAAGGAAGCCAAGGAGGGCAAGATCCAGCCCGAGCTGGCGATCGTCCCGACCCCGACGAAGCCCGGCTCGCAGCAGCAGCAGCAACAGTCCGGCGGGGCACCCGGCAAGCAGGAGATCTCCAAGATCGTCGAACAGCCCATCGTGCCCAAGGAGCCGCCGCCGGATTTCGAGTTCGTCGCCGACCCGCCGTCGATCTCGGCGATCGACCTGGACATCGTCAAGCTGACGGCGCAGTTTGTGGCGCGCAACGGGCGCCAGTTCCTGACCAACCTGATGAACCGCGAGCAGCGCAACTACCAGTTCGACTTCCTGCGGCCGCAGCACAGCCTCTTCAACTACTTCATGAAGCTGCTGGAACAGTACACCAAGATCCTCGTGCCGGGCAAGGACCTGATGCCGCGGCTGAAGCGCGAGTCCGAGGACCCGAAGGTCATCCTGGACCAGGTGCGCTACCGCGTCGAGTGGACCAAGCTGCAGGAGGCGCAGAAGCGCAGGGAAGAGGAGGAGGCCGAGCGGGAGCGGGTCCAGTACGCGCAGATCGACTGGCACGACTTCGTCGTGGTCGAGACGGTCGACTACCAGCCCAACGAGCAGGGCCTGTTTCCGCCGCCCACCACTCCGGACGAGGTGGGCTCCCGCGTGCTGGCCCAGCAGAGGATGGAGGAAGAGGGCGAAGAGGTCGAGATGGAGGTCGAGTCCGACGAGGAGGGCGGCGGGGCGAGCGACAAGGAGGACGAGGACTCGGCGGCGCCGACCACGACGACGACGACGACTCCCACCAACGCCGCGGCGTCGAACCTGCCCCCCAGGGCCCCGAGCCCGCCGCCGCAGCCGCCCAAGGAGGCGCCGCCGCAGCTGCCGCCGTTGCCTCCGAACCCGGAGCAGGTGGTCGTGCGCAAGGACTACAACCCGAAGGGCGGCAAGCCGGCCAAGCCGTCGTCGGAGCAGTTCCTCATCTCGCCCATCACGGGCGAGAAGATTCCCGCCGACAAGATGCAGGAGCACATGCGCATCGGGCTCCTGGACCCGCGCTGGGTGGAGCAGCGGGACCGGGCCATCCAGGACAAGATGCAGCAGGACGAAGTGTTTGCGCCCGGATCGGCCATCGAGAGCAGCCTGAAGCAGTTCGCCGAGCGCCGTACGGACATCTTCGGTTTCGGCGACGAGGAGACGGCCATCGGCAAGAAGATCGGCGAGGAGGACAGGCGGCCCCAGGAGAAGGTACGAAGCTTTTGTTGTTTTATCCGCGGCTCCTGGTTTGCAGGACCGTTGCTCAGGGCATGTAATGCACAAATCTATTTATAAAACTGGAGCAGGCAAGAACCTTCCTAAACTTAACAGCTAGTCACTTAAACCTTCTGCATGACACCAGTCCTTTCAATGAAGAGCCCTTGAAGTTGTAACGTTTGCTGTTTACGAAATCTGCATTGCCTGGTGGTCTAACTGATGAGTAGTTTCAAATGGCTGTAGAGCAGAACGCCATTACTGAGCGCTGACCCACACATATTGAACATTGTCTACAAAATTGGTTGCTGCAGTCCTCGTCTATTGGTCCTGCCACATTTCTGCCTCCTCTACTGCCACTCAGTTGTCTTACTAGATTTTTCACAATCTGTTCAGTGTTTGCAGCATTCAGCCTTTTGGTTGGCAGTGACGTTCTTGTCGTATTTAACGTACAGTCATTGCAGCTCTTTGCCTGGACACAGCTGATCCTTAAAGTTGTACCTTGTTTCTTTCAAACACATTGTTTTGGTGCCCTTGACCTGCTCGCGCTTGTGAGACTAATCTTCTTTGAATCGCTCTCCCGCAGGTGACTTGGGATGGCCACACAGCCAGCATGGAGGCGGCCACACGTGCCGCCCGTGCAAACATAACCATCGAAGAGCAGATTCAGCAGATCCACAAGATAAAAGGTCTCCTACCCGATGAGGAGAAAGAACGGATTGGCCCAGCCAAGCCGCAGCATGGCTCCCAGCAGCATGGCTCCCAGCAGCATGGCTCCCACCATCAACATCAAATGCAGCCACCACTTCCGCCGTCCAACCTCCCACCCTTGCCTCCGCCGCCCGTTTCGGCTGCCCCACCGGTGAGCGCGCCGAAGCAGCCGCCACCAAAGCCGCCACCGCCACCACAGGCGCCACCGCCGAAGTCAACGGCATCGTCAACGCTTCTTCCACCGGCAGCACTGCGGACTCAGATGGCACCTGTCATCGCACACCCGCCCGTACCAACACCGCCACGTCCGATGATGGCTGCACCGCAGAGCATTCTGATGTCTGCACACCTGCGGCCACCGCCAGGCATGCTAGGCATGCCACCGGGAAGTCATCCACCGATGGCATTCGCGCCAATGCCCCCGCCAATGGCGCCACTGCCACCGGAGATGCCTCCGAGCCTGCCGCCGGATGATGAACCACCGAGCAAGAAGAGCAAGACGGAGGAGAACCTGATTCCCGAGGCGGAATTCCTGGCGAAGAACAAGGGCCCCGTCACAGTGCGGGTTCAGGTGCCGGGGGCACAGGAGAAGGTGGAATGGAAGCTGAATGGCCAGGTTCTGACCCTAACTCTGCCACTGACGGACACTGTGTCGGTGCTGAAAGCGAAGCTGCACGAGGAGCTGGGCATGCCACCTGGAAAGCAGAAGCTCCAGTACGAGGGGATGTTCGTCAAGGACTCGAACACGTTAGCCTACTACAACCTTGGCCCGAATGCGACCATTATGCTTCAAGTCAAGGAGCGTGGTGGCAGAAAGAAGTAGCAGGGGCAGCGAGATTACACGTTCCATGTTTTGCCTTTGCTGTTCAAGGCGTGAAGGATTCCAACGTGCTGGCTTACTTTCATCTTGGCCAGAATGCCAACATTTTGCTGCAGCTGAGGAAGGGGGGTGGATGAAAAAACCAGTGAGGGAACAGAGCCCAGTTTTTCTTGTTTTTTTTTTCTCTCTCTCTCTCTCTCTCTTTATTTTACCCATTTGTAAAGTTATCTCGAACCGTTTTATCAGTCGAGTGATGATGTTGGAATGCGGATGCTGCGGAGATGTCCAAATGAATGGTATGATGAAATAAAACAAGGACAGTTGTCTGTCTGAAAATAAGTACCCTTGCCCTCTTTTGTTGCTATAGTGGTGCCTTGTTTAAATTTTCTTTGTGTAAGCTTCGTATGGTTTGCCTATCTCTACCCTTGGTTCATCTTCAGCGTTCCTGCATTTCACTGAGTTTGATGCACTAGAACAAATAAAGGCATCTTTTTTTAAAGAACATATCACAGAAACAACATACTGTGTTTTTATTATTATTGTTATTTGCAGTGAAATTTCCTGTCATATGTTATGCAGCAGGATTCTGCACCTTTATCTACCTCAACACATCAGAGCCTGCTTGTTTATGATGCTTAGGGCACATTCTGTCTTGCGAAACAGCTCTGACAAAGCATGGAAGTGTGCATAGCATGGCAACAGAGTCCAGTATAACGCATCAGCTGCAGCTATCTGCAAGACGGCGCCACTCAAAACTTCTCTGGGTGTTGACAACAGGAGCTGTGATGCATGCTCCATTTGGGTTTTATGCTTCGAAGGACGGTGGTTGTCACAGGTGACCAATTTGAAGGCTTTTGTTCTTGCCCCACACAAGGTGTTCCTTGCCAGCCCTGCACATAATTTCAGACAGCGGTAACTTTAGCTATGTCTCGATGTCTGCAGCTAGAACTTGTTTTAGTTTGCCAGGTTGATAATATCCACAGAACACCCCTAGAAGATGCTGAAAAGGAGAGACTATTTCTAAACAACTTGCTCCATGTTGTCACAGTCCAGTGGGGTCCACAATCTCTATGAAATGTCACTGCATGGCAATTTTGCTTAGTGCAGAATTCCACCATAATGCTGGCAAGATGCCTGAACACTGGCGCATTGAGCAGGTTGAATCGCATTACCCCTTATGCAGAGCAATTTCTGAACATTGTGCAGCCTGGCCCCAGTAATGCATGGCAACATGTGCGACTACATCTGCTGGGACTTGTGCCCCCCCAACCCAGTAGATGGAACCCACACGGTGTCGTGTGGCTCTATGTGGTAGTGGCCTGTGTGCGCACAGTCCACTACCGCATCAGCTATATAGGAAGGAAAGGCAAAAACCTTGTTCCTTCCACCATGGCATACACCATGCTCGAGATTTGGCATAGTCTGGCTTTGTGCAACTTTGCACAACGCCAGACTACGCCAACAGCACTTTGAAAAATGCGCTTATACGTTGGCCAATGGGGCACGCCAAGGCCTGTGAACATTGTCCAATGAACGTGCGAGTTTGTGATCTAAGGACATTCACGTAACAGCCACTCAGCGTCTCTACAGTTTCTTTCGCGATGCACAGGAAACTTGGACGCCAACTTGGAGCCCTGGGTATGTGCCAATTGGTTTGTGCTGCTCTTCATTCAAAGTCTGACGCTTGCTCGGGTAGCTAGGTACATGCCACTGAGAAAGTGCCAGTCTACAATGACGAAAATTTATCCTATGTCGAGCGTAATCGAACATGTATTGAAGGCTCCTCAAGGATAGCAACCTGACGCAGTCGCAGGCTGAGCCACAAATGCACCGAGTAAGTGTCGCTTTTCAATGAATGCCTTTCATGCCAATGCCTTGGTGAGCAGCGCCATGAATGCACTGGTTATGCGCTGCCCTTCAATCAACGTCTCGCCAACCTGGGTCACTGAGTGTGTGCCACCGAGCGTGCAGCAAGCAAGCGTTTGTAAGCACGCCACGCTTCTCGTCATGGAGGCCACACGCAGACTTCTCGGCAGCGCCAGTAGCTGGCGCAGCATGCCGAGAATGAAGCACGAGAGAGGAGCCTGGTTGCCGCAGGATGCGTTTCGCAGCATTCGCACGCTTTGGCGCACCATGCATATTGAATGCTATGCATAGGCTTTGCGGCTACAGTGCTAGATGGCACCAAGTGTTCTTTGGGAAGTGTCAAGGTGAAATTACACTGCAGTACACGTTACGGCACACATAACTAGTTTCTATGTTTGCAATGCGTTGTATGGCTATATTGATTAATTGCTAATGCATAAGTGTCGACAGTCATCGTGAGATGGGTATTGCCACAATTTTTTTCCTTAACAAAGTTTACTACTACTACTACTACTACTGCTACTACTACTACTACTACTACTGCCTCCATGATCAATAGTGCACACGGTGCCGAAGCAAATTGGAATTTGAACTTGCTGAAAGCATGTCACGTGATCATACGTTGCCTTGCGAAGCACTTTGTGATATGGCGGAGAGCCAAATCACCGAATTTTGCTATTTTTGGCTCGGCGCTCGATTGCGTTTGCTCCGTAGACGTTACCAATGCGAGGACTGCTCCATCCGCGCGCCATGTGAATGCTAGCTGTGTAGTGACCTGATTCACGACACATGTCACATCACTGATTCATCGGTGATCACATTCATAGTGTGAATCCAGCTTTGTCAACATCGCCAGAGAAAAGGGAAACGGAGCCACTGGCCAAATATACGGAGTGGACGAGTCGTGCATTTGCGAATAGAGACATTTTTTGAAAAGATTTCAGTGTTATTGTATGCAGTTATTGCCACGGGTTATATGCACGGATTTCAGTTTCTTTGGGGGGGGGGGGGGGGGGGGGGGCTATATTTGTAGGTGCGCGGGTTACACGCGGTGGCAGGCTATATGCGGAAAAATACAGTGATGAATGGAAGAAGGAGGTTATTCATCTATCGGGACTGCAAATTATTTAGTAGTGTTCTCAGTAAGAATATTTAACTCATCTTGAAAGTGAGGACAAAGCCAAGTGATAACAATTAGATATATTGGGTGTTTTGGCATGCAAAATGTGTACCTCGGTTTGGCTCGTAAGTCCCAAAGGTGCCAACTGTCACAGGATTGCATACTGGTAACCAGTGCATATTTTTGCGGCTATCAGGGCAGTGCTTTGCTGCATGTTCTTCGGGTGACTTTGTTTACGCTCACCGCCTACTTGATTTTCATTACGCCATTGCTGGCCATATACTCTGAGTTAGTTTTCATGAGGACAACTTGTGCGATTTTCGTGCAGCCCGAGTTTGTAAGTAATCACGCTCACATATAAAATTAGAAATGTATGTCGCATTATGTTTGTATTATACACATCTTTCCATTTCATAAAGTTTAATGCTTGCAAATTTACTTGGAATCTCTTGGTTGGGCCAAGTATTTCATATATTGGGCTCATTCGTTGTATCGTCTGATGTGTTGTAGGTGTTTAGCTAGGGGGAATGTCATGCATGACGCGCCATAGTCCTTAACACTCCTTGTTCTCTTTTGTCCGCACAGTGCTTGCCCAGCACATTACGGTAGGTACGCCGTCATATGGCAAATGCTGTGCGACAGTGGTGCTTCATATAATAACATGAATCAATACAACTCGCATCCAGGTTAGTTGCTAATGATTCAGCCTGGGTTCGGTAGTGCAAGACAAGACGAGGACAAGGAAGACACCCGCCCTGTTTCTTTCTTTGTCCTCATCTTCTCTTGCGCCACCATACTCATAATGAACATCAATGAAAGCACTTCATGCACACAAAGCGAGAAAGCGCGAAATGCAACACTTGCCGAGTGAACTATGTTTTGTCCCTTACTGCTTGCACGCAGACCCATGCCTGTACATTACTCGTTTCGCCCACCACTTGGAGTTCGGAGACAAGACGCACGAGGTGTCAATGACGGCACTGCGCATGGTGCAGCGCATGAAGCGGGACTGGATGCACACGGGCCGTCGGCCGTCGGGACTGTGCGGTGCCGCGCTCCTCGTCGCTTCCCGGTTGCACGACTTCAACCGCACCATTCGCGACCTGGTGCGCATCGTCAAGGTGTGCGAGACCACCATTCGCAAAAGGTGAGAACCCCGACCCAGATTGGCAGGATGAATAGATTGCATTCACATTGCATGCACTCACCTCTGCCCCATCATATAGTAATGGCTTCCTTAAAGTAATATATTGTCCTGTGGAATGCAGTGTCGAAAGGACAGGAATGGCTCTGTGCTGCATCATGACCATTGCTCGCTATAGTGAAACAGGTCTAGAGGCGGCACACTTGCCTTTTAATCTCTGACTTCATCGTTGTTACTGTTACACACCATCAGGTCATTTTCGACTCTTGGTAACACCACGAATATATATCAACGCCAGTGAGGTCTGTTTAAGGCAGTTTCTGCACGCTCACTGAGGTGCTTCCTTGTGGCCTGAAGACTCCTGTCTAATCAACTTGTGCACTGGCAATCCCGTTTTCTCTTGCCTTTTTTGCACAATTTTGTTGCTTTTACCTTTCACCTTCCATGCAGTAATATTATGTTTAAAAGAAAAGCTCACACACACACACACACGCAAAAAGAATTTGCCATGCCATGAACAGTAGTAGTGCACTGGTAAAAACATGTAAAAATAGTGATATCAGAAGATTCGTATGCAAGCGTAGAGTACTGCGTAGTGTTGGAAAATGGCCTTGCGGCTACAGGGGCAGTTGCACGCTGTTTTGAAATATGTGCATTGCCAATTTGGGACATGATGCCATACAGGGCTAATATTTGGCATCTCTTGCTTTCCCATGTGTAACATTGTACTGTAGACAGGTGTGCTGAGGAAAGTGCTTTGTCGTGCAGGTTAACTGAGTTTGGAGAGACACCATCAAGCAAGCTGACCCTCGACGAGTTCATGACGATCGACCTAGAAGAAGAGCAAGACCCTCCCTGCTTCAAGGCAAGCCCGAGCATGCGCCCTTATATTTCTTGCTCCTGCTTCTGCTGTTGTCTTTGCAAATCCTGCTGTGAGGCACCATTTTTTATGTTTTTAGGTGCAGTATATGGAGGCATGAATCCTGAAGTGCAGGGCATCCGTGTTTGGCCACTATAGCCTCTTGAAGGCACTTTCGGTGTTTGTTTTTCTATATCTAAGCGGTTACTGTTGGCTATAAAGGTATAGGGATTTAGGGAGAGATATAGGGATTTAAGTTGTGATTTGGCCTTGGCGGTATTTCCGCATGAAAGCATTGAATGTGTCTGTTCCGTTCCTCCTCCATGTCCATGTGCTGTTAGCGCTACGTCAAATGCTTTCCTCGTAAAGGATGTAGATTTCCTAGGGGGAAGACTGGCATAGATTGACGTCCTGTCATCTTGTGACATTGTGCAGGCGGCACGCAAGAAGCAGAAGCAGATATTGGAGGAACAGGGCCGCCTTGAGAAGGTGTCCGAGGAGATCTCCCAGCTGCAAAAGAAGATTGAGGCTGAGCTGGAGGACCGGCGGCGAAAGGTTCGCGGTCGTTTTGCATCGCATGCCAGAGGTGAGGCCACCATTCACAGTTCCTTAAGGGCGAACTGCAATGAAATTTCACTCTGGCTAAACTGGTTATACATCAGTGCTGGTTCAGGTTCAGTGTGCTCCAATTTCATTCCGGTTCAGCTAAATAGAATGTATTAATGGTTTACACAGCCCTGAACTGGTTCAAGAGCCGGTTCGGCACAGTAAACTTTATCTTACGCTGTAGGCGACATGCTGCTCAATGTTGTGTAGCTACAACAGCCATACACACAAAGACGGTCGTCATAGACACGATACTGTCGAGCTTACAGCTCTGCAATTCAGCAGTCGTGAACGATACCGCAATTCTGTAAGCCGTACCTAGTGATTCATCTAAAGCCAACAAAACTGATGTATTAAACACAGCTCCAAAGCGTACCGCTAATATGCAGTTTGGACTTTTGCAAGACCTTCATACGCAATGTAAGAGATTCATGTAAGCTGTAAATTCATGCATTAACCTTGTTAGCCTTAGATGCTCTTATGAATGAAGTTTACAGAACTGCGATGTCTGTTTCTTGTGCAGAATTACGGATTTGTAACCTTTGTGCTTCTATTTCTTTCTTAAGCTTACTGATCTTTAGCAATGTTTTTTAAATTACAGGCCCTAAATATACATTCTGCATCATACAAATGCACTTGAAGATAAGCTGAACATTTCCTTGTCACTGCAGACATTGTGTGTCCAATCATCTTTCCCTGTACCTTGTGTTCAGGATGATGGGAAATGTTTATCAAAGAATAAGCTTATCATGTGAAATGCTCATCATGAAATAAAAAGTTCATTCATAAATGAAATGCTTATCAAATGTTTATCTGTGATTCCTGTGAACAGAGACAAACACAGTGAAATGTCAAACAAGTGTGCTGTTGGCTGGTTGGCATGTAAGCAGTTAAAGGTTGCAGGGAAGACATGAAATCATTCAATGTCAGCCACCTAATTTTCTGTGGGGGGAATCGGCTAGAATTAGTCAAAGGTTTTGCCGTTAATTGAGGCACATTTTATTCGGCCAGCTGGCGCAATTTTTTATGCTTCAGTTCATGAGTTTACTTTGTTCGTTGTCGGCACATCGTTAATGATTCCAAGCCTGTAAGAAGCATGCCCAATCATATCTGAATGAAGGCTGAGTTTGTTAGTTAGCGGTGAAAATTCAAACAGATGCGGGGCCACCTGTGGCGCCATCTAGTGAAACGGCAAGATAAGTGAGATGCAACAGAGCTTCCTGGAGCAGGTTAGTGGAGATGGAGAAGCTTCTGGTCACCTTACACATTGAGGAGTCCTTTAACACTCGGCTCTTCTAACACCCCAGGAAGCACATATGCAGGCTATCTTGGCCGAACGAAAAACATAGTTACACCATTGCGACTTTATTGTTTGGGCGCTTGCTGCAATAACTTGAGCATTTGCCAGCCTGGGCTCTGATATGTTGCTGTACAGGCCCGTCCTCTGACAAAAGTCAACTTTGTTTTTGCTTTCATTCAGAGCGGTTGAGCGAAGAAGAAGAAAACCGAATATCGAATGAGTTCATCGTGGGAAACACCATGGAGACCATCAGTGCATGCCTGAACGATTCCCAGCAGAGCAACGAGGACTCTGCCGCATCGGGATCGGCCGTCGAGAACTCGCTCACCGAGCGGTTAGCGCTACGGCAAGAGCCCGACGACTCTGACCCGGATGAAGTCGAGTGCGTTGACAAAGAGAAGCCCAGGGAGCAGAGCGGTATCGTCACCTCTTTACGACCGACCGCCGCCACCTTGGGGCTGAAGGAAAGCATCGAGGAGTGCATGCGGGTCAGAGACTGTGTTGGTGGGTGCCGGTTCAGTTCGTTCGCTTATTTGTCCCGAGACATTCTGGAAGTGTT
This sequence comes from Dermacentor andersoni, assembly GCF_023375885.2. Classification (NCBI taxonomy): domain Eukaryota; kingdom Metazoa; phylum Arthropoda; class Arachnida; order Ixodida; family Ixodidae; genus Dermacentor; species Dermacentor andersoni. The sequence continues at coordinate 122,008,561 of NC_092820.1, forward strand.
CGCAGGTCGAAAGGTGCAGCAAACTGCTTTTGACAGAATTTTGGTAGCTTCTTTGTTGCAGTGCACATAGACACCCAATCATCAGTAAAATGCATTACCATGGGAAAAAGAAAGGATCAGATGATTTGTACATGAGTTACCGTCAGCCCATCATAAATAGTGAAAATAAGTTACACATGCATACTTGGTTATTTTAATTTGGCAGCGCAACAACATGAATGGTACAGAAAAAACATGTTAAGCTTTATATACAATACCAAATTTTAACAAATAGCAGAAGTAATAGTAGTAGCAATATAGTAGCAGTAGCAGTATTAGTAGTACTTGGTAGTAGATGTGAAAATTGTTAGAGAGATATTCAGCCATCACACTGAACTGCTGCTGGAGGGTAAGCCTGTATTGATTGCTGAAACGCTGTTCAACACCAATTTTGCAAAAACACTTTAGCCTTACAGACTCACACTTTTTTCATTGTAGAAACGACAGCAGAATCCGGTGTCCTGGACTTAGAAGGATTGGATGACGAGGAACTTGATGCGGTGAGCTTCTCTTACAGTTGGCCTTTTGTATATTACAGAGGAATAACATGAAACGGAACGGAGCCCAGAGGCCTCTGTTTTGTATCCTGTATAAAACTCATTGATGTTCCAGTTGAATACTCTTCTGCACCTTATCTTCCGTGCTTCTGATAAATGCTAATTGGCACGTCAATGCATTTTGCCACAGATTTTAAGGACCCATTTCTCAAAATTGGGGCTAAGCAAAGGATTTCTGCTGAATGGATTTAATACCTCCACTACAGCTATTCCTTTCCGCAATTGGGATAAATGTTCTAACATGATAAACTGCGAAGTTAATCGGATAAATTTTGTTAATTAGCAAACATCACTCTACGGTTTGTCTCACAAAGTAGTGTCTACCTCTGTAACCCAGGTGAAGAGGCAGAATATCAATATTTACCACAGGAGATGTTTAATAAATCTGTTTCCATCAACACAGATAAACCAGTGTAGTAACATTTCTCTGATTTCCTTTCCACTGCAGGCATTTCATTTTTTAGTAGCATCAAAGGACCGTTGTTAAGAAAATATATGAAAGAACCCTAATTGGTTTGCATGTACAAGGAACTCTGTGAGTTTTAGAAGGCTTTCTTCAATGCATAATCACCACGCTCTTTTTGTAGCTTCAACTTGCCTCACAGGCAACTTCAGGGGAGTATATTACTTCTGTGGTCAGCTTTGCTTGGTGTAAAATATATCTTGGTGAATGACAAATGACCATGCATTTTTAGGTTGGCAAGTTATCAACTATGTCCTACCAGTGTTGTTAGGCTGTGTGATGCACCATTCGCTTAAGTTTAAATGCAAATGAAAAGAAACTGATCAGGACACCCACTATGCGTAATTACGTCAGGGCACTACATGCAAGCACTTTGCAGCTGGTTTCTAAGCATAGTGTAGTCCTAAATGTACGTTTTAAAGCCTGAATTATGTCACTATTACTAATGTGTAGACAAACCTGAAAACACAAGGGCACATTCTAGTGCTTGCCGATTTGTTTGCATTGGAATTTATACTGAGACTACATTGGTCGGTGACCACAATTGCTTGGCTTTGTCGGTAACAGTTATCTCTTGCATAACTAGTGTTATTAAGTTGCACTATTCTCTTCATTGTCTTTCACATGCTGGCATTTGTAACCTATTTTCCGTGTGTATGTGGGTGTGCAGTACATCATGACAGACGCTGAGGTTCGACTCAAGACCAAGTTCTGGATGGAAACTCATGCAGAGTATCTCAAGGAGATGGAAGGTGCGCACATTGAAATTTGCGAAAAATTCTTCTGTGATATGTTTTTAGACGAGTTCAGGGATAATGTGCATCGATCCTATGTGGGCATATCTTGATGACATCTTTCTAAGGTTTAGATGGGGCATGTTGTGCGAGTACCATTGGGACATCCAATGTTTTATTATAACTTTTTTTTTTTCAGAGAAGGAAGCACGGAAAGCATTGGAAGCAGAAGAGAACGCCAACAAGCCAGAGACCAAAAAGGTTGGTTTAAATTAAGGGACAGCTTCAGTCCATATACAGCGTACTCCTTTTCAGGCAAACTACAGTCGATTTCCCAATTTACAATCACACTTGATACGAATTTCTGGCTGAGGGCAGTCCTGGCCATAATCTGACTGGCAAAGTGCTTTCATATAAGGGTGATATGCGCATCCTATTTGCACACTGCATGATAAAAAATAAACTCAACTCCAGCTGACACCCACGTAATGCAAAGCATGCCTGGTTTGATAGAGAATGTTTGTTATGAATAATTCAGGGGTTCTGTAGTGAACGGTTAATGCGCTTGCAAGGTGCGTATCCTATAGATATGTCTATGTACGTATATACATGTAATATGTATATATGTATGGGCACATAACCCAGTGGCATTGGGTGTATCTCTAGAAATTCGCAAGCACTTAGTGCAAAGTGAGTGCAGGATGTCTCTGAAGGGTGTTCTGGGAGCAACCTGGGCAGAGTGGGACTGCACACGAGCGAATCCTCGTAATATTAGAAGTTTAGTGGCCTTTTTCAGTGTAAATCAATCCTTGTGTACGCTGAAATGAATATTCTTATTTCAGCCGACCAACAAAAGTGGTTCAGTGTACGGGTCCTTTATTAAAAATTAAGATGTCAGTGCCCAGATATCGAGAAAGTTGACGTCAGCCGCAGGTGTCTATATTTTTTCATGTTTCATGAAAGAGGCCAGATACCTATTGAAGAAAACTATGTGGAACTCGTCAAGAATGCTTTGCATTAAAATTTCTGAGGCGGCAACCCAACAATGAAAACAAGAGCGCCAACAGGTGTGACAAGCAAATTTCGTTGATGGTTAAGACGCTAATTATCCTCAACATTCCATTCTGTGCATTTAGCAGTGGCAACATTCTGGCACAACGCAAGCATGAAGGTTTATGCTCTTCAGGAAAGTCTCCTTGACAACATTGAGGACGTAAAGGTCCAGTAAACTCAAGGACTTTAACTAAACAGAATATTCATAAATATACATGAATATCCTACCTTCACTGTGGCACTGTCTTTGTGGTTTGCTGCGGATCACACAAATTTCAGAGAGCATAAATGTTTTTTTAGGTACTTTGAAATTTATGTCATCGAGATTATGCTGCATGTTGAGCCGAGCTGCCTGACAGGCTGAACGTTTTAAAACTAGTTTACTGCACTGTGGGTCATCTGTGGGTCACGGCAATATTTTGCCTGTGCGGCGGTGCAGGGATTTTTTCAATGCTCAAGCTGCATATGTCCTAGAAATCAACAAAGAGAAAGGTTCTTGTTGTTTCTCATCTGGTGCATCGTGGTGCCATCACTCTGCGTGTTGAGGAAGCTTCAAAGGAGAACGACTCCCTGTTGACTTACTGGTAGGTTACAGGCAAGCGGCCCACTGGTGGTTAGTGGCACATAGATATCGAGTCTACAAAAAAAATGCTGCCACAGTGAACATAAGGTGTAACTGGTTAGACATCTCATTGAGTAACACCGCTCTTGGTTCGTTAGCCAAACTACTTGTAACATGAATGGGTTATCAAGGTCACTTCAACTTCATTTGCATTAAGCCACTAAGCAGGAGCATAACCATCACTCTAGTGCCACGTCAACTAAGTTGCATGTCACAATGCATCCACTTGGACCTGCTGCGGTCGCAATGTAAAAGCACTTTAGGTGCTTGTTAAAAGACACCGGGTGGTCGATATCAATTTGAAGCACATGACTATAGCGTCTTTAATAGCCCCTGTGTTGCTTCAGGATGTCAAACCCAAACAATGAGTCATCCACTCAGCCTATTTGTCCCTTCACAGCCAATCTGATCGCACACCACTGGATTATGTGGCAAACACCTATCAACAGCGCAAAACCAACAGTTTTCTGCAGCACCCGATCACGGAAAGTGAACACAATAAACAGTAAGAGGTGCTAAGCTAAAACACTGACACGGGTTATTTAGATCTCTGTTCTCTAGTGACATCTTACTCTTCCCAGAATTCCTTGGAAAGTCAGGAACATCGAGAAACAGTGTTGTACGTTTGCGGCCATCGGCACAAGCCACGTTGGTGTTCCTTCGCTTCGTTGATCGCTTTGGTCTCTTTCCAGCGCAAGCGCAGAAAGAGGGCACCTATCCAAGCCAACACCGCAGGCGAAGCGATTGAGAAGATGCTCCAGGAGAAGCGCATCTCCAACAAGATCAACTACGACGTCCTCAAGAGCCTCAACAGCGACATGGGCTTCCCCTCCAGCGAACCGCAGCAGCAGAACACCCAGGTGAGACAGCAGCACTCTTTCCCAGGTAGCAGCAGCTGAAAACGACATGGAACATTGCATGGCCAGTAGATGGACTGCTCCTTGCCGTCATTCCATTTCTGTGGTGTTGCTCTCGGTCATTCACTACTGTGCTACGGGCCCAAGTATGCGCCACTTTCAAGCTCCTTGCTAGCAAAGCTGGGCTTTACTGCCATTTGTACTTTCAGCCGACCAGCACATGTCTGAAAAGAGCTAACATGGAAGAATAGCGTTGATAGCTGTGTGAGCTGGTACAAGTGCATTGACACAAACTGCACGACAAGACAGGACACATGGTAGTGAGAAGGAGACAGACGAGTTTATTGAAAAAAAAAAAAAAAAAAACCTTGTGTGTGCACGGCCAGTGTGTCCTGTCATCATCACAGTTACAGAGGTATAAATATGCAAAAAAAAAAAACAAGCTTAAGTAGACAAAAGCATGATTTCAAGTTCTTGTGGTAAGTTCAAGCTGAACTGATTCATAAATGAAGTTCATGAATATTTCCGTTTGTTTCTCGCACACACAGATCATTCCAGCTATGACTGTGGACGGCATCCTTGCAGAACAAAGTCTGAAAGTTTTAATAGTCTACATCTAAAGTAATAAGGCATTTTGTAGTATTTTTTCTACGAAATTTTATTATATTTCTGGTGTTGTATTTTTCACATCTTTAGGGTGGCAGGTCTCTATAGAATTTCTAGAGGCCCTTCATGCTCATTTCAGAAGTGTGCTGTACTTATGTTTCATATAAATGGGCTAGGCTATGTTTTCTTCCCGATGTAGCTTTAATAATTTTTTCTTTTCTTTCTTCCTTTTGCAGCAGCAGCCATCGGCCAGTGAGGCAGACAAAAGCGAAACACAGTCGGTCGTCTCTGAGCCGTCAAAGAAGAAAAGTCGCAGAGAGAAGCCGATCTCGGATAGTGCGTTCAGTGCATTGATGTCAACGGTCAAGTCAATTGCTATGTATGTTTGTGCACTGTTTTTCACATTGAGGGGAGGGCGTGGATTGTTTTCCGAGTTAGGGAGAGGCCTGACATGCTGCCACGAAGGAGAACCATATTCACAACCTGACAAAACTGTTAGGTTGGGCAAGTGATCTACCGAAAAATATTTAATCAAGAACCAAAACTTCAGTGTGGGAAGAAAAAAAAAGAATGTTGACGTTGGAGTATGGCAAGTACAGTAGAATTTCGGTGATGTGATCGTGCCTGATACAAATTTCGGGATGTTACAAATTTTTGAAAAGTCCCGGCCCAAGTTCATTAGTTTACAATGTGCTAAATTTGTAATGTTGCGAACCACTTTTTTGCGTTGCGGCAGATAATACGAACGATCAAGCCAGCGAGTTGGCCTCGGCGTGCTGGTAGTGCTAGGCAGTGGCTATTGTCAGGCCGGCAGAGCAGCTGCAGCGATGCAACGGTTGCGTTCCTTGGGTGGCCTATTCACTTCGTCCCGACTCCAACCCCGCGCATCCTGCCCCCCAAGAGTAAAGAAGAGAAAACGAAAGACACTTCCTTTGGGCGGTATCATGCAATTTCTCGACCTCTTCAAACACCTTGCAACTTTATCAGGAGCCGGCAAACACACACGGCCCAGTCTTGCTGTGCCAGCGGAATCGGCAGCATTTGCTTCCACGAGTAGCCATTTCTCTGTATTGCACGCCTTCCATCGTCTTCAGAACTCGATGACTATTTGAAACTTTTCTACCTTTGCACCCATCAGGTTGCACAATACAAAGTAGCTTCGCTGCCACAAAGAAAAGCAAACAGATTCCTTTACCTTGCACAAATAATGTAATTATCAGAATCAAGGAGCAGCTAAAATGCAGCAGCGCAATAAACTCAAGATAACCAGGCAGTTCTTGAAACGTTGGCCTAGGAACATGTGAAGTGCGCAGCTCGCTGCTGCCAAAACGCTCACGAAACAAGCGCGCCAGTGATTCAAATTCGCATCGGCAGATAGGGGTGCTACCTGCATGCCATGTGACTGCAGTAAAGAAATGATATGCTAGTTTTCCATGTTCACACATGCTTTTATTTCTGCATGGAGAAATACAGCGCTGTGGCTATCTGAATCTCGTCCTTATGGTGAAGATGACAGCGCTGCGTCAACAGAAAGTCGTGCTCGCGCAATCAGTGGTATGATGGCACCTCCTGAAGCCCGATTTTCTTCTATTTTGAAGACGGAACACTAAAGAAGTGCAATTTTCTGAAATTATGCTGCATACTTATTTGAAATATTTTGCCATGAGATAAAGGAAGGTCTTATGATTGTGGGGGAAAAAAATTAAGAAATTGGCATGGGGAGGAAAGAAACGATATAGGAGAGGCCCTGATGCCCTGAATAGGAATGCCCTGACTGACGTAGCTTTTGCTCCAACTTGAAGTATTGGAGAACTATTTAAAAATACTACTTCTTACATATAGTGACTATGTGTATGATTCGAACACCAAATCAAATTGGACGATATTCGTTTTATTATTCGAAGCTTTCAAACATTCATGCACCCCTACTTACTAAAGTGACGCTTTGAGATCAACTCCACCTCCTCTTCAAGGATGTTTACAGGGGCGGCAAATTTTTAGATCGCTGGTTGTTTTCCGTCACTGTGGGACCAGCCATGCTTGCTACAGCTGATGTAAGGCCCCAACTTGCTTGGGTCCTTGTCACCCTGCTCCTATCTTTGTGCTTGACCATGCTGGATTCAATTAAAGTTGCTGGTATTCGCCGACCTACTTTTTATGGCTAAAATGCAGCGAATGCAGGAACTAAATATATATATTCAGGATGAGTTATTTTAAGCCGTGTCCTTTATTCTCTGCTGAAATTTTTCTTTTTCTACAGGAGTCAACAGAAGGCTAACGCTGATGTCATCTCTGATGATGAGGTGAGTACAGTTGGCGCTCACCTCTGGCATGCTTCACGAGCGAAATTAAACCTGCCACTACTGGCTGTGTGATTTTAATGGACTTTTGATTACATTGTATTCAAAATATAACTCATTCAATTTTCTGTATGTTAACCTCACTGGTATGGCCAGTGAACATGAGTTGACTTGTCACTGGTTTTCTTTTATAAAATGTGAACACAATGTGGCAAGCATGAAACACAGGACCAAATTGAAAACATGGAACATTGAAGAATCAAAACTTCAGGTGCCACATTGAACATAGTTGAAGTTATAAACTTAACAGGCTTGCCTCTGGACCCTCACTGTGCCATCGTACAGAAAGGACATGGGCGTAACAAAAACAAGATGCATACTTTAAATGGTGTCATCATCACCACCTTTAGTGTTGGCTAATTTATGTCCGCTGCAGGACAAGAGGCTGTCATCATGAGATCTACATTTATGTCTGTCCTGTGTCGGCTCACTCCATGCTTTGCCTGCAAATACTATTCTAATCTTGTTGCTTAATCTAATCCTCGACCACAGCCAACTGCATTTCCCTTCCCTTGACATCAGTGTTATCACCCTAATCATCAGCAGCAGCAGCATAATTTATGTCCATTGCAGGACAAAGACATGTCCTACAGTATCCAATAATGCTCCTGTCTTTCGTCGGCCAACCCCCATCCTACACCTGCAAATCTCCTCATTTCATCATGTCACCTAGCTGTCTGTTGTCCTCAACTGCGTGCGCTTTCCTTGACACCCCGTTCTCTCACTACAATAAAACACCAGTTATCTGCTGTTCAAATTACATGGCCTGCCCACATCCTTTTTTTTTTTTCCTCTTATTGTCAATCAGAATATCGGCTAACCGCCATTTGGTCTCTGATCCACACCACTGTTTTCCTCTGTCTTAAAGGGACCCTGAAACGCTTTTGATGATTGTGTACAAGAGCACTGAGTTGGTAGGGTAGGTCTTTCTGAGCATTGAGAGACATATTAAAGAGGTCTTCAAAAGCATGTATAATTTATTACAAGGTTTTAAGAATGCGCATCACTGCCGATCGGGGCAGCGCTACTCTCCTGAGTTTTCAACTGCCCTGTTCCTTGCTGCGTAGCGGATGTACGTGATGTCAGTCGGGCGAGCTATCCGATTTGCTACCCATATGTCATCGGGAATGCTAGAAACATATCGCTTTACGAAGCTTATTTTCAATAGCATACGCATGCATAAAAATTTAAAAAAAAAGAAAGCATTTCTTCAGAGTAGGCCTGCCAGCTAGAGGGAATTTCCCAGATCAAGGTAGTTTTCAAGTCTATGTGAGAATAAGGGAGGCCTTGCTAGTTTGAAGGAAATTTTGGGCTCCGTGTATAGCTGGAATTTTATATGTAACACACATTCCTTTCTGAGGTGATATTGTATTCCTGCAGCTTTGGATACATTTGGGTTATTTCCTCCAGCTGTTTGGTGGTTTGTTGTGTGATCATCTGGCAGCACTGAAGCACTCTAAGAACTTCTTTCGGCAAAAATTTAAAGAAAAAGAATTATTAAAGCAGTACCATGTCCTGATGAGGTGCATTACGTCTAAGTCAAAGATGGGGTTTCATTTGTCCATTTGGATCTCCCTGTAACACTTCACCTAGCCAATTTGATTTGCCCATGTTTTTAGCCTGCAGAACAAATTTTTGCAAAATTCATGCGACGTGTAAAGATAATGTTCTAATATTTCTCATCATAAAAATGGAAGTGATGAAGGAAGCAATTAATATTTAGTATTATATAGTTATTTGGGCCAGCGAGGGAATATTTAGCAGGAGTAAGGAAATTTCAGGCATCCGGGAGGGAAATTCTGACTTTCTGTGTTGGCAGCCCTGCTCGAGAGAAATCCTCTATTATCAAGGCATACAACATAAACCGTTTCAGAAACCTTTTATTGTTAGGACTACCATTTCTCGTTCTATTGCTGGTCGGGGTGGTGTAGTGTCTTTGGCATTGAGCTGCTAAGCCCGAGGGCGCTGGATTAAATCCTGGCTGTAGTGGTAGCATTTCGAAGGGGGCAAAATGCAAAAGCACCCGTGCACCATGCGTTGGGTGCACGTTGAAGAATCCCAAGTGGTCAAAATTAATCCAGTCACTCGCTATGGCGTGTCTCATGATCAGATTGTGGTTGTGGCGCATAAAACCCCAGAATTATTTTCTTTTTAGTCCATTGTTTGTTGCACAAATGTTAGCTGCTTCTCAATCTTCTTTGCTATCCTCAAAATTTGGGCCCCATATGTCAGTTACTATAATGGACCACCAATGATCTGTGCGTTACACAAACTACTCAGAAGCCCTTCTTCCTTTTGATCTGAGCTTGAATGTTTCGCCCACCCATGCTTGCTCTCTAATTTAAATCTATCTCTGTCTATATATTTATACTATCTTTGTTATTGTTTCTTTTTCAATATCCTATCCTTTTTTGTCTTTAAGCACTATGCCTACCATTTTCCATGCTTTTGCTTCATTGTGCTGCATGAACAGTAAAATATGTAGTAGTAGTGACAAAAAAAATGAAACACTTGTGGGTTTTTAACTCTCTCTCTTCTTACCATATCATCTTTTATGCTCATATACCTTGCTTCAGTTTCGAGTGCAGCTTATGACATACGACCAACTGAGCCCTACGGCTGCACTGTTAAAGAGCACAGAAAAATAGGGCAAGTTGGTCAAGATTCATGGTGACACTAATGTAGCCACTCGCACCACCTGGGCACTGCAGCAAATGACAGCAGTGCTGATGGCTCTAAGGTGATCTGTGGGCTGAAAAATTAAGTCTGTAGCGTGTTGCCATGAGGGCCGTATCTTCTTTCCGCTGCCGCTTACTTGTAGCGGACCAGTATTTCGCGTGCTCACGCTTCTATCTCTGATGCTTAACTTTCTGCGCTACCACCAAGTTCAAGGAACACGGGTTTTCATTTACTCGATGCCCCTCGGTTCTCGGCTCATTATGACTAACAGTGCAGCAAATACGAGGACAAACACCGCTCAAGCACTGATAACACAAGCGGTGCGGCAAAGACGAAGACGATCGACAGCGCAAGCTCTGGCATCGGTGTTCACTGCTCTGGTAGTGTCACCTTGCACTGTCAGGTGCAGGCCACTTTGGCACACCTGTGCCCGGCTGCCCGGTTGTGGGTGCAGCCGACGCCCCTTTTCGCTTTTGCAGTGGATTTCTTTTAGGGAGAAAGGTATGGATTTTGTAAAATGGGTGTGGCTTTTGTCTCGTTTGGGAAACAGGACCTTGGAGATCCAGTTCCACAGCCTGCTGCTGTCGATGACGTGACTGCCATGAAAGAACTAGAAGAAGAGCTCGAGTTCCAAGGTATGCGCCATCATTTCAACCGACCATGTCTTTCTTGTTCATAAGACTTTCAATGAGGCTTTGGCTGTGGTCCTGTCTGAATGGCAAGGCGTGAGAGACAAAAAGTGCCGCTTACTTTGCAGCATTAGAAATCTGTCCAATCAGCTATTGTCCTGTCTGCGTGTCCATCCAAACCTCGCATTTGCAAAGTAGCGGTAGTAACAATTTTACTATACTGCACATTCGTGCGTTGTAGGTGAAGTTTACGGAATTGCAATATTCAGCTTTTGGTGTGGAGGCAGAATATCGTCAACATGTTTCCTTAATTTTCTTCAAAATTTTATACATTTCTGGCAACATTGACCAAAATATATTTGAGTTCCTAAATAAAGAAATATGCTTGCAACACACCCCACAATTTACTTTCTTCATTTAACTGTGATGCATTTTATTGCAGTCAGTTCAGTGGTTGCCCCGTTCACCCACCTTTGCGTGATCATTTACCCACCCTCACATGCCTTAGTCGCACAAGTTGGGTGACTGGGCATATCGCAGTGTGGAATTGCACTTGCCACTCGTATGGCTCATAGGAGGGGTTCACCTCTATGCTTTTCTAATTTCACTTGTCAGCGATGGCATGCATGCAAGTGCTCTCCAGTTGTCGAATGAACGGATAACTTAAAATTTTTTCTTCAATTTTCAATGCAGACGAAGAAGAGGAGGAGGAGGAAGAAGAGGAGGAGGATGACAAGGAGTACCACCTGAGTGCAGCCCAGCTTTTGAACCAGCACAGAGGTAGGGAAAGAAAGAGAACTTCATGTTTGTTATTCAAGCTCTCTCTCTCACTAGTTGGATTGACGTGACAGCTTGAGGCTTGGAAGAAGGCTGCTTTAAAATTAAAGAAAGCCTAACCTAACCTAACCTATCCTAACTTAGCTGAAATTGCAGATCTGCGGCTGTTGCTGGTAATAGTTCCTTATACATAGTAATGCATCAGTCACACAGAGTGCTTTTGATCGTGACTGAGCCAGATTGGAATCAACTTGCTGCATTGGGATTAGCTTCTCTGCATAAACTGTTGGGGCGGGAGCCGACCGAGATCATGAAATTTGATCCCTTGTCAAGTGTGCCCGTGTGAACAGCCTATTAGATAGACGCGAGTGTCAAATCACCTGACAAGGTTGTCCAATTGGCATACTGCTGATTTAAGCTTTGTGAAGCAACAAACAGAGGATTGTTGAATTTCAGTACAACATTGAGTTACTGTATATGCCTCCCTTTAGGGAGCCAGAGTTGCCCCACTGTTTGCCGCACATCGTCAAGTGCCATCACATGGCCAAACCGTGCTTCACTGTGTTGCGAAGAAGTCAACACATTTCAGGCAATGCCATCACTCTGCGAGACCCGGCCGACCGAGCCCAATTGACGGCGGCACTGTTATTATTCTTTCTGCTTCTTCCTCGATGCTGCTGGCCAAGAGAAGTGCCTTTGCAAGTGTTTCCTCGGTCAAATTGCGGAATCGGTGTCATACGATGCATTGAGCACTCTTGCAGTGTGACGGGGTATGATGTGCCGAACTGTCACAACCCCAGCAAAAATGGTAAAGTGTTTGGCGGTGCCATTAGCGAAATCTGCTATATGCCACTGACTCCAGTGGCTGCTGCGTATGGGCTCTGACAGGCAATCCTTTGCATCATTCATCTGGATCGTATTCAGCTTTCATACTTCGATCGCAAGGAATGTTGGATGCAACAGCACTGTTTCTTGAATATGCACATTTACATCCTTTAGCTGTGGCTAACTGTAATAACATGCATGCTTAATAAGAATTATAGCTAATCAATGAAAGTCCAGTATTATGTTTGATGCTTTGCATAGAAATCGGAAGGACTCACAGACCTTGCCACGAAGTGCTGGTGTACGTGTTTGTCAAACACTGCATTTTCAGTAATCATTGGATACTTAGGCACAAGCGCACAAACCAGGCTCATAAATGTGAGGTTAGCGATCAACTTATAGTTACAAAGTAATAAAGAATGAAAAAGCAAAAGTAAAATAAAGTCCTGCTGGCATACTGCACGAGCATAGCTCCTACGCATTTGGTTAGTGGCTTTCCCACATAACTTCGGAGGCCAAAGTGTTGGACCTTGGCACAACTGTGTGGCAGCATCTAATGCTGCAACGATTCGCGCCAAGTGGGCATGTCAAAACTACCTGCCAAAATGTCCCTCTCAAAGAAGTCTGCTGACCTGTCCAGAGGGCCCACAATGTTGCGACGGGACTTCATCTCCCGGTCCCATCGTGGGCGGAGCCACCGACTTAATCTTCGGGAGCGTTCGGCTTTGGTTTCCCCAAGATCTCAGTCCCTCAGTACTTGTCACGTCATGTCCAGACCAAATTCGACGGGCGCAAACATAACCTTGCCAAAGCCAAAAAAACGACAGTGTGCGTCTCGGTCCGCTCAAGCCCCACCAGGCTGGTGCGTGTCGGCTCCTTGAGCTGCAACGATTTGCGCAACGCTTTACATTACATAGATGTCAACTACAGTTGAGTCTACCAAATTCTTTAAAGACTTCAGATCGTACGTTTTTGTGGTTAGTAATTATTTCTCACATTTTTTTTCCAAATCATGTGAATGAGGTTCTACTTGCAGTCAAATTACAAATACAAACTTACTCGCCGACCTATTCTTGATTTCTAAAATTTTTCACTCATGCTCGATTCTTTAGGTCTATCTGCAACACTGCCATTTTCTCTGCAGCAACAATGTATAACAACTGAAATTTCAGCCACTGTAACATGAATATTTCACTAAGAAGCTGTTAGTACATCAATATTTCCATCCGTCTGTGATGCAGGTCATTTTGGCTGCGACTGTAGAGCTCGGTGCCTTTTCACAGCATCACTACAGATCAAAGTCTGCGAAATTTTAAAGTAAACAGTCTGCATGGTGATAAAGCGTATTTTATTATTCCCCACATATCCGTATCATTTTTCTATCTATCTACAGTGCAGTATTTTTCTCGTTCTTAAGGTTGGTATGCCTGCACATATAGAATGTGTGGCACCATGTATTTGTTTGATCATCTTCACCCCTTGCCTTGTGTATCCCTGTCGGTGAATAAGTCAGATGCACGTTTTTTAGGCCTTCACCTTCACCTATCCAAACATTAAAGCCTTTTTCTCTGTCTTGACAATGTTCCCACTACAGCCTAGTAGTTTCACTAAAGTGTCGGGGGTTCTTCTCGTTGCAGGAGAAGAACAGGACGAGTTCGGATATCACGAGGAGATCGACGACTACATGGACTGACGGCACCCGCAGCCGCGTTTTAGGATTTTCAAATTCTCGCATATCGTGAGCCGTTCAAGCGGCATTGCCATCTTCGGTATAGTAGATGCGAACCACGGTTATTGCAACCAAGGCATGTTCTGCCGCGAGCAGTGTTGTTTTCTGATCGTGGACTCTCGGCAAATTCAAGAATCACTGTGTATGAAACGTGAAGTGTCATCAATGCATGGACGCGGAACAGGTGTTTGTGGGAGGCACGGTAGTATAAAACTCGAACCAAATTGCTGACCTGAATTCTTGCTGCCCGTGTTGCTTTTGGCTGTAAGTGAAGAGCTGATTTTCTGAGTCGGGTAGCTCTTTAAAAAAAGTGTGTGGTTGTTTGCTCATGAAGGCTTTAATGCAATTGCTGATATGATTATGTTTAGCTATGTCAGAGTGGATCTTGTAAACATGCTGGTTACAGTGCTACATACACGTAATACAAGCATATAGTATAATTTCGTTAATGGTGTTGAAACACGTAATACAAGCATATACAGTAGAATAATTTTGTTTGTGGTGTTGGAAACAACTTTTTTTTTTCTGGAGTGTCGTTTTCTTTGAGAAGTTGAATATAACAAGGCAAGGTAGCATTTATGGAATACTACTACTGACAACAATTTTCAGACATGTTTATAGGTATGGGTTTAAGAGGTTCATTTGGATGTACGGAAACATCATTTTAAATGGTGTTTACGAGATAGAAAGAGAAACCGACACCCTCCATGACGCTCTTTCATTGTTGATGGGTTTTTTTTTCTCACATAACATTCCGTGCATGATAATCACTTCTGTCAAGTATTGCTATGTTGCTCCTACAAATGCATTTGATGCACTCTGTGCTATTATTGAAATGCCAGTTAAGCCAGTTGAAATAGATTGGAGCGAACGAGATTTTCACGCAGGACTTGCATAAAATGTGTTTCTGACCGACACTGACGTTGGCCAGCATCGGCACTTCTGTTTCTGGCTACGCAATGACTTTTCTCTAACCTGCGCTGGGACCTGTCAACTTGCGTGTCGCGTCTGAGCACTGACGCGGTACACATTTCAGCTGGGATAACGACGTGGCTATAGCATAGTGCAGGATCAACGAGCCGTGCAATGTTGTGCCGAAAATACATTGTAAATGTGTTCCTTGTGACAAACCTCCTTAGCGGGGTGTTTCCATAGTAACTTAGTGCTTTTTTCTAATGGTTATGGCTTGTTGCAAACATGAATTCGTTGATAGTCCATGTATACTAATTTTATTCTGCATCTAGTGTCAAGCAGAGAGCCTACCCGCAGCCTTGTGAGACACCACCCCACGGCATTTATTTGCTTTAGTTTCGTCATGTGACCTGGCTGGTTACACTTCTGCCACGCGGGCAACAGTCGTCCGAACTGGTGACGCAAAGAGCGTTGCGTTATCATTTTTACTATACATAGTTTCGACAGTATGGCAGGAGCGTCGGCAGAGTTCCACAGGACCTTGGCATTGAGCATAACTAAAGTTGATTTTTGTTTATTCTGTCTAAGAGCTGGCACCAGAACTCTGCAGGACCATAACATTTTGTTTAAATAATCTTAAAGTTCGAATTAGATGATATATGTTAAGCTGGGGGGCTCCTTTTTGTAGCCATTTAGCGCAGTCGAATTGGTAGGCGCCAGATGGATTGAGGTTGAGTTTATAGAATACCGATGGCTATGCATGCTGTGTCTGCCATGCTTCTCCTGAAACCTGTTTTGTACTTCCTGAAACGATTTATATTCTCATGATTTATTCTTAGTAATTTGTAGTGTGTTGTTTTCATGCAATTCAACTAACATTTGTAGCGTGTTCGGGAGTCATTATACTTGCAGGTGTTTCTCCCAATCAGGCCTTTGCAGAGCAATTGTAAAAGCATAACACTGTGATATTTAAATCTAGCAGTATGGTCACCCGGCACTGAGTTATGCACGTTTCGTAATGGGAGCCTCACACAAATGCTTCATTGTACTTGTGAGCGTCGATACAGCTATGGTGGTAGTATTACTCAGGGCTTCAGTGGCATGCTGTTATTATGTGGCTGTTATTATGTATCATTATCTATTTATTCCTTTGTTGCTCTTCTATGTAACTGTATATGTTTGTAGGCAAATATATTTTTTTTGTACAGCTTTATTGTACATGTGGAACTGGATATTTGGGCATATTGTCATCTGTCTGTGTTTTGTAAGCACACATTGATTGTGGATTGTGAGAAAGCAAGTGTTTGAGGTACCACGTTTGTACCAAGCTTAAATGCCGACACCACTCCCCCCTTATTTTTCTGTATAATACACACGGGATTCTTAAAGTTATAGCATTTTGAAATCGGATGCTGTAGTGTCAGTTCTGAAACATGTTCGCCAAAAGATGAATGACTGCTTTGAATTGTGTGTTGGTGAATTTGTGTTAATGTGGTATATTTACAGTGCATCACCAAAAGAAGATATGCACTCCATTTCTATATTTGTCCCCCCCTTCCCCTCTTTCACATGCAGTTCAAAAAGAAACATTTGGCAGTGTCTGTTCAGTTACGAACTCATTCATGTTCATTCATGAAATCGCTCATGAATATAGAAAAGGTCATGGTTGGGTGGCAATTAAAGCTGTTAGTTCCCAGACACTTGGTACTCCCTCTCAAAGCTGCAACAGTGCTTCTAGATCAATGCAACGGAATCAATATTTCCTTTATCAAATAGTTCTTGCTGCTTTACAGCAATATACAAAAAGAAAGAGTGCGGGCAGCCCTCAGTTGCTTCAATGTGATTAATTTTGCACAAATTCACTAATGACTGTTTTGTGTGCGCATAGATGAATTCTTCACAGAAAAACAAGGATATTTGTGTTCACTACTTTATGTATGTGTATATGCACATGCAGCTAGTACCGCCTGTATAGGAGGAAGGGACGTGTTTCTTGAAGATGATGCAGTGGAAGTAGTAGTGTATATTCTGCTGACAATGCATCATTAACAGTGGTCGCCATCAGTGTGTAGTGTGATAACAAGTGAATAAGTAATTAACTAGTGATCACTAATTGCTTGGGTAATTAGTTATATTAGAGTACATGTTTAAGCTGTAGAGTTGAAGCTGGTCAGTGTTCGTGGCCAATCCATTTAGTAGGAATCCTGATATTAGCACCAGTTTTTCGAGTTATCCGTCTTCCAAAATACATCTTGAAGTACACTGGTGTTTCACTTAGCTTTGCCCTGCAGAGTTGAAGGAAGGCCTTGTGTGAAAATTTCAAGTGGAAAGTCACTCCATTTTCCCACAAATTGGGGGAGAAATGTTTTGCTGCTGACGCCAGTCTTGGGATTCTTGTTGAGTAGATAGACATGCTTTGAAAACTGACTAGCTTCAGTTGATCAACTTCAACGTGAGCCCTAAACTGAGCAAGTAAAAAAAAGATGATGTGACTATCCAATATTGTTGACTAGGATACTACTATAAAATTACTGTTATCCGGGCTTGTTGATGTTTCAACATAATATGGCAAACAGCGCAAACGCAAGATAAGACTAGATGAAACGAACAACATGGTTACCCGCAGAACCTGTATTGTCTGTTTCTCTAGTCTTAGTCTCGTGTTCGAGCCAGTTGCTATATGTGTTAATTAGGGCCTCGGAATTAGTGTTTATCACACATTTACTGATGTCTACCACTGTTAATTATTATGTTTATTATGTTAACAGTTATAGAGAGGAACTATGATCACTGCACTGTCTTAAAAATAAAAAATTGGCTGTTCTGCCTTGAAGCAGCTGGTGTATGGTATTATATGCCACACTGGATATACAGCATTGCGATCTAGCTGAGCCTACTGAAACTGTGATGCTGGTTGAGTGATGCACGACAACTAGCACTGCGAGTGAGCTTTAATTGTCATTGTGTGAAGAGAGTATAAACAATTTATATATCCAAAGGTAGCAGCAGTATGAATGTATAATATATGCATGGTTGAAGCTATTTTACAGCTTTCAGATGTGAAAGGAATATTGCCGCGCGTGTCTGTTTATACTTGTGTGCATGCAAGTGGGCCATTGGGCGAGTATTGCGAGAAGGTGAAAAACAATTTTGTGTGGGTTTCTACAAGCACAATAAACAGCTTTATTAGCATACTCTTGACGAGTTGTTTCTCACCGTAGCACACCTTGGCCTTGCGGGGTGTCAAAACAGGCTGGTAGAAGGCGCCCACCTGACTACCATCTGGGGATCTGTAGTCCGCACCATGGGTGCCTGTTGGGCTTCACTGTACACTACAAATTGCACACTTTACATGTCTTATGGTGCACAGCAAAATTTCGAATTGGATTAAAAAAGGGGGGGGGCCTGTAAAAAAAAAAAAAGGTTTAGCGCCATTCGTGTTGTGGCGATGAGGACAAAGTAGGTCTGGCCCGGAAAATCGCCTTCCAATTCCCAGCGAATCTTGGCCAATTCCCCGTAATGGGTATGAGCCATTAACAGAGGGCAAACAAATGTGGGGAAGAACTCACTCGGTGTACCATACATGGGTGTGTTGCCACCTAAGCTTATTTCTTAGTTGTTACCAGCACACCCTTGTGTACGGCCAGGTTGGCTTCCCTAATAAACATTACGGAAACTTTAAGGGATAGACAAATACCAGACAGTTGGCAACAAAGTAGAATGAATTTGATTAACAAAAGGTAAGGGGGAGAAAGATAGAATTCACTCGTATAGATCGTTGACCATTACATCTGTAATATATAGGCTGGCAATGCAGGCAATCAAATTAAAGCTGCAAGGATGGGCAGAGAATAATGGCATTTTGGGAGAACTTCAGAATGGCTCCAGAATAGGTAGGCGTTTGGATGATAACTTATTTGTTCTTACTCAGTGTATTGAAATATCAAGAGTAGAAAGCAGACCATTATATGTGGCCTTTTTAAGCGCTGTGTGTGTCCCTTTGTGTCTTCTCTTGTCCAGTCTTTGAATCGCGCTACCATACTCCCCTTGAAGATGCATTACCAACAAGCCCACATTGCAACCCTCGTGAACTTCTTTTTAAGCATTACAGGAGCATATGAAAACGTAAACCACAACATTTTGTGGGATATTCTGGAAGGGGAAGGCTTAGGTGACGACTGTCTACAGCTTTTAAGAGAGGTTTACCTAGGAAATACCATTTTCGTTGAATGGCAAGGTATGAGGAGCGAGGAGTAAGTTCATATCAACAAGGGACTGAGGCAGGGGTGCCCTTTATCCCCACTGCTGTTTACAATGTACGTGGTGAGGATGGAGAGGGCGTTAGAAGGAAATATCGGGTTTAATCTCTCGTACAAACAGGCGGGTACAGTAGTAGAGCAGCAGCTTCCAGGTTTATTTTATGCGAACGACATTGTGTTGCAAGCTAACAAGCAAAGTGATTTGCAATGTCTGGCTAATATCTGTGGACAGGAAGGCAACAATTTAGGTTTGAAATTTAGTGTTAGAAAATCAGCTGTTATGGTATTCAATGAAAACGGTGAACAGACAGTGGCGATACAGGGCCAGGAAATACCTCGGGTAACAGGATATAAATACCTTGATATATGGATAAATGAAGGCAATAGATATATGGAAACACAGGAAAAAACAATAACAGTGAAGGTCAAGAGGAATGCAGCCATAATGAAGCACAGAGTGCTATCGGGATAGAATAAGTATGAGGTGCTCCGGGGTGTGTGGAAAGGCGTAATGGTTCCACGATTTACTTTTGGAAATGCGGTTGTTTGCTTCAAATCAGGAGTACAAGCAGGAGTCGATGGGAACCAAATGTCAGTGGGTCGCCTCACATTAGGCGCTGGCGGGAAGACTATAAATGAAGCTGTGCAGGGTGATATGGGCTGGACTAGTATTGAAGTGAGGGAAGCTCACAGTAAAATTGATTATGAAGAACAACTGAGAACTGTGGAAGAAAGTAAATGGGCTGGAAGAGTTTTGAGGTATCTGTACAGGAAAATCATTGATTCACAGTGGAGGAAAAGAACTAGGAAGCTTACCAGCAAGTATGCGGCCTGTAGGGTGGGCAACACAGCAACAAAGAACGTCAAGCGGAAAGTCAGAGAGGCTGAAATAATCTCATGGATGGCGGCAATGGAAAATAAACCTGCCATGAGTAACTACTTAAGAGGAAAAAACGAAATCAGGAAAGAAACAATTTATGATAACTCAAAGGGAAGCTCATTACTTTTCGAAGCGAGATCAGGATGCCTTAGAACATGCACCTATAAAGCGAAATATAAGAAGGAAGAAGAAACATGTGCTTGCTGTGGCAAAGCTAGGGAAACGATGGAGCATGTTTTATTAGAATGTGAAGACGTCTGCCCAGCGGTCGATTTAGGCACCACTGGCCTCCTTGAAGCCCTTGGGTTCAGCGAGAGCAGGGGAAAAGTAAACATGTCCGCGATAGGGATTAGTAAGAGGTGATTGGAAGATTGGTGGAAGAAATGTAGGGAAACGACACAAGACAGAGACATACAAAAGCAAAGTTCACAAAGTTCAGAAAATTTGGTTGTGGGAGTTCATCGTGGTTTTTTTTTTCTTTTTTAGCCTAGGTAGGACATTACGCACTATAATAGCAAGAGCTTGGTGGCAGAACCCACTGCCCCGTTACAAAGGGGACGCTCATAACATCCATCCATCCATCCATCTAGTGACAACCACCGAGGCACAGCCGCCGCCAAGAGTATAGTGTTCTAGTATACTATAGCCGAGAGCATTGCGGCTTCATGCTGCTACTTCCGCGCTTTCAGGCCGGCGGTCAGGCGAGTGGCGTGGTGAAACTTGTCAGCTCTGCGGCGAAATTTTGTGCGAAGACAAACTAACGGGTGTCAAAAAGGCACGATAATGTTACTTGCACAATGCAGTTATTCAGGGATATAAATGATGCATAGTGTTTCGTGATTATTTTTAGGTGATTTTGCTCACACATTTTTCTTTTCCTTTATTTATTTTTTATTTATTTTATGTGCGACTGCCCATTTAAGAGCGGCCATGAAAAAATGGTCACTGATAAATTCTGATGCTATGCTTTTCCATGAGCGTTTTATCTAGATAGGTAAATGCGGGATTGGCTGCCTTATTACAGGGAAGATTAGTTCACCGTTCTGTTGACACTACTAATGGCGTGGAGAGGGATATTAGCGTTATTTAGGAGGCTACTGGATAAAGCAATTTAAATAGGTAAGAGCTTGGAGCATGTGCCGCTTTGCGCTCTTCCGTTTCCTAAGGCGCCAGGAATTATATTTACTTGAATAATAGCGTGCTTAAGCCCATGGTGAAGAATAAATGAAAGATAGAACACATACACAGCACCTGAATACATTAATTCGGGGTAGGTTGAATGAAACACAAAACGAAGAAAATAACACTAAGTGCACATAATCACCCAGTTGTGATGTCACGAGAATTTAATGCATGGTCCAAAAATCGTTCCTAAGGAGAGCACAGCGCTAGCTCAGCAATGTTCAAAGCTCGACCGCATTACTAGCATCTGCTTGTCATAAAATGTACATGTTAATATTGCCTATGTGAGACATTCTATTCTGGTTCATCAGAAGCACGTGATGAAGATTCCACGCACTCTGATGCAGAAAGTGATTGGCGATTAAAGTGTGGCACGGTGCCTCGTGTACTGCCACCTAACAAATGCAGTACAATTTTAATACTTTTCTCGACAGGGGCTTTTTCTCCAGAAACTTGACGACAACATTCGTGTTGGTTCTTGCTTGTGCATAGTTTGCAAAAAGTGGATTAATGAGCTTTCTTGCGATGAGTTCCAACAGGCCTTTGCGGTGGTCTGAATCGGTGTTGCCGCAGGCCGAGACGGACAGACTCATGAGCTCCCTTGCACTGTCCTCTGCACGCAAACTACGAGAGGCTTGTCAACTGACCGTCGCTGAGAGAGTATGCAGTCCGCAAACCTGCGAAGACCTATAAGAACTTTGACGAGCTCCTGCGTCGGGTAGAAAAGGCCGCCGCGATCCTGGTGAGCGATGAGGCCATGAGCGGGAGCACTGCTCTTTGGTGCCTTAAGCATTGCAACGTAGTCAGCACAGGGAATGCGCTTGCTTACAGCTCGAACAATGAAACCTCCCATCATGGCCATGCTGGCAATGTCGTGGTTCGAGACAAGTGGTCTGTCTGACAAACAGTACTCTCTTAGACTCATTGCTGCTATGTTCAAAATGTGCTCAGCAGTGCCTGCAGTCGTATGGCGCTCATGCTGAATTGGAAGAAGCTGCTTTGATGTGAAACTTGCCGAACTCTGTACATTGGTGCCACTGGAACCGGCTATGATGCCTGTCTTCAACATTGAAACTGCACGGCTAGTTTCACACTCATCTTTTCAATATTGGGCAGGTAGAGGTGCTTTCGCATGAAGAGCCTATTGGCCTTACTGTTAAGTTCTGCATTTTGTGCACCATCTCTAGGTACCTTGATAGTATCTCCTTTTTTCCCCCGGTGTCTTTTGCCAGAAACTGTGATCTCACATTTTTAATTATATGGCTCTGATCAAAAGCCAGAAGGATGTGCTTAGTGAGATCTGCAGGGTGTGGAGCGCGTATATGCAGGACCCCATCACACAAAATAAGCATGGCTGTCACATTTATCTTGTGATTGTCCGTGACAATGCGGACGACATATAAGCCGATATCCGACGTTTTCTAGATAACGTGGCGCATGACTTCTGCTAGTTGCTCCCCTGTGCACCCCTTTGTGAAGAAATACCCGACAGGTATATTGTATCGACCGTGGAGCCCGCAGAACAAAAAGCAGAGGACTGAGTTTGCCAGGCACTCATCCATGTTGACGTCACCATTAATGAACGCGTCCCTTTGTTTGTGATATTGTAGTTTCTGGCGAATTCTCATTCCGTGTGTGATGAGGGAACAAACTTTTGAGGTGTTTCAAGCGTTAATATTTCTGTTTCCGGGCGGCAACGAACTATCTGAGTAAAGCCAACTTCTTCGGAAACCGCGCCGATGTATTTTTGGAGGGTCTTGTTGCAGGGCAACCTCAGCAGGTCTTTGGAGCGCAAGTACTCATACGCCTTCGCTGACAAATTTCGGAGTATGATGCTATGTCGCAGCGTTGTTTCTGACCATTGCGGCTTTTACTTTCTGTAGTTCTTTACCTGGTCAACGATTAGGAGTGCCTTTAAATTTCCTTTGTCGGCATCGGACGTCACTTCTAGAAATGTACTAACGTGTGCTGCTTCTTTTAGCTCGAGTAGTTCCTGTTTGTACTATTCTACAGCCCTACTCAGCCTTTCATTTTTCGCTTTGAGCGCCCGTTCTTTCTCGCGCCACCGCTTGCGCTGGACAAAGTACGTCGAGGCCGGAATACAACTTCAATGGTGCCTGCCTCTTGTAGGAGCGTATAGCATGCACCATCGCTGTAGGTGCCGCACTCAAGCTACCGGAATTCTCGGCTGTTAAATCCTCCATCGTGGTTTCATCTCGCTGAGGTTGGATGGCATAGTACGTTGGCTCGCTTCCTTCAATGTTGCTCTCGTTACTTTCGTGCCCTGGAGGCGTGGCTGGTCCCTGAATTCCTTGACTTACGCATTCCGGTGGTTGGCAAGGCAACGAAGCACCCGAAGGGTCACGCTTATGTTTTCGCGTCCTGCCTTGAGGTTCCGTCGCGCTCTCGCTTTGTGCGATGCACGGTGTCCGCTCAGCGAACACACTGGGTACCGTACCGGGCTTCAGATGTCGCTTCGTGAAGTTCTCCTTGAAATCCGTAGGACGGAAGTGGAGGCTACACACAACAGAGCAGTCCGAGATAGGAATGATCGTCAAAACGTCATTTCTTGATATGGCACTCAACCACTCTGCACGCAAAGCGTTTTCGACTGGCAGCTCGTGAAAGGACACCCCCGGTTGCTTCCGTCCCCAACTTGACGGGCAGCCTGGTGCGCAACAGCAACGCATGGGTACGCCTGTCAACCACTCAAAGTTACTTAGTAAGGCGGACACACACACACAGTAAACACCAACCGGCTCTGTAACAGAATTTTAAGCCCTGGGGGTACTGAAATAAAATAAAAATACCGGCTCTGCAGTAGCAGACGGCGCGCAAACATGCGCGAGCACGCGGAGTTGCCAACACAACCGTTGGAATAATGGATATTTCTGTTCATTGTGCCAAGAATCTAGTCGTTTAAACGCGACCCAGGCTAAATCGTCACTGAATATGGTCCTTTTTTTTTTCACTCTGTCTTCTTCTTCGACTGCAGTTCGCCACTATACTCGGTATATCAAGAACTCTTAGCATTCTTGCTCGATATAGACGCGTATGTGACGGGTGTCAAACACACACAATCTTTTTCTCTGCGAGCTCACCTCGTGCATTGATGTTTCAGCGATGATATAAACGAAAACGGAATATCTTTGCTGAAATATTTGATCGCATGAGCCAAAGGACCGCTTTCATTATTATAATTATTTTGTACAAATATCCCGTGTACGCTGCATGTCAAAGCGCACTAACACGAGAAGCTGGAAACCAGAGATGTATCAGATGTACCAGATTATGTATCAATTCTTGGCCTGTTTGACTCAAATAGTGTCGAACTACGCGGGTTGCACGCGCTACATGAAGCCGAATTTTGGTTTCGACGTGTTTTTGGGTGCGACATACCAAGGCGTTGTGTCTGCACTCAAATTGTTAGCGCGCAAGATTTTGGTTTCTGTTTCGGTTGTGTTAAAACGCGCAGCTTTATCTCAAACCGCTGAATTTTTTACTTTTTACCACTTGTACGTGAGTTTAGCTTTTTATATCTAACAAAGTAGTAGTGACTGCAAGTGAATAAACAGCATTAAATACTTGATTGCATTCTGTTTCCGCAACGACCGGCAGAGCTCGCAGCGTCGTGACAAGCATGGCGGCTCGCATACGTTGATGGCCGTTTCGTCGTTTTGGTGCAAGCGCAAAGAATAATTCCGTTATCACGCCCCACAGCTGTTGCATCGTAAACTTCGTCGATCATCTTTATTCACTAGGTTTTCAATTTACAATCTACCATGGCTAGTGCAAGCGGGACGAAGCCCCAGAAAATCCCGAAAGTTGCAAAGGTAGGCATTTGACGCGCAGTTCTTATGCTCACTCGAGTTGCTTACTCTGTCGTTGTTAGACTACCTCCTTGTTTTGCGGCATTCATGTCTTTCTGAGAACATTACCATCACGAACATCGGTTTCTGATCTCTGTTGCAAAGTTGTTTTCCCCGTGATTTGTTCTCGTCAAGTTCACTAATGCTTTCTGGCGTGATGCTCCCCAGGTCAAGAACAAAACGCCGGCTGAAATTCAAATCACAGCCGAGCAACTCCTTCGCGAGGCGAAGGAAAGAGACTTGGAGATCTTACCACCGGTATGTACCCTGCACCTAAGGCGCTCGTCATTTCTTTTCTTTTTGAATCAGTTTTGCGTGTCCGTACTAACAGCGAGCTTGTTTCTTCGACTCTCCAGCCGCCAAAGCAAAAGATCTCTGACCCAGAAGAATTAGCCGAGTACCAGCTGAGAAAACGAAAGGTGAGGCTATAATTTAGTTACTTTCAGAGGCTGTTACGTATGATTTGTGTTTAACGACGTCCATACACTAATGTGTCTGTGGTTGCTCGAAGGCCTTTGAGGACAGCATCCGCAAGAACCGATCTGTCATCAGCAACTGGATCAAGTATGCTCAGTGGGAAGAGAGTCAAAAGGAAATACAGAGGTAAGTTTGTTGATCATTTCGTCAAAGCCACGGAGCGAAGTTCACAAGAAAGCTGTGACCAACGCTATGGTTCGATGTTTACATGTGTCACTTCATTGATAAGCACTTAAAGTTCACTGTTTAGGAGCAGTGTCATTTGACAGTTTTGGCTGAGTCCGTGGTTTTGATATAATCAAGGGGTGTACGGTAGCGCGATTAAAAGACGGAACAAAAGAAGACACCCAAGGACACACACAGCGCTTGATGATGCATTACCAACAAGCCCACATTGCAACCCTCGTGTTTTGATATAGCTTTAGTGACTGTCAGCTGTCTTCTCATTTTGGTGTGCTTGTAACGTATTGCGGTGTGTTGTGGCATTGACAATTCGGAGCTGTCTGTTACCTATTTCTTTTAGCTTTAGTCAAGTTCAAGCACATTAGAAGCTAAGCTCGGTTACTTCTGAGGAGGTGCCTTCTGTTCCTCTAAATTTTTCCATTTTTTTTTTCTGTTATACTGTGTCAAGTGTTCAAACATTTGGCATTGGCAGTGTAAATGTATTAGCATTTAACCATAGTAGCCGCTGGATGCATTACTTTAATCCTTGCCTAATTAGCTTTTTTCTGCTTTTTCCCCAGGGCTCGCTCTGTGTACGAGCGGGCATTGGACGTGGACCATCGAAATGTTACCCTTTGGCTGAAGTATGCTGAGATGGAAATGAAGTGAGTAAAACGCTATGTTTCTTCTATTTCTCTCATTAGGATTGTTACAGATTCGCCTTTCACCTTTGGTACAAAGCTTTTCAGAAACTGCAAGTGTGTTTCGAGGCATGAGGGTATTCGTATTTAATTTCAGGTTTATTGTTTTGCCATCGCTTGCAGATGTATATTGCAGTGTTACACCGAACAGTATTGTGGTTGTTGACCATGTGAAGCTGTATTGCTGGCAGTCAAATGCCTCACAGATGGTCACTGTCAGGTTGCTTGCCAACATTGTAGATGCTTCCCAGCTTTCAAAGGTCTAGAGTTCAGACTTGTGCTTGGGCGTTTCCTGTGCCAGTTTGGAGGATGCTCAAGCAGTTGACTTGGAACCTCAACATAACTGCACCACCCTCGAAAGATGCACTACCTACACATTGTTTTGCAGCCTAAATGATGTTCATTCAAGTTCATTTCTTAATCTCTCCCAGTTCTCGGAATATGAAGCCTAAACCTTTCTTATCAGTTCTGGTTGCATCTCCGTGGGTCTCCAAGCAAGCCGAACATAGTTAATTAACTTCTAATGTTTACACACGGCAGGCATATTGTGAGAAGTAAAATATTTAAGAGTGTGTCTAAGACTGCACCATCTCTGAAACATCACTTTGGTTTCCTTAAAAAGTTGAGCTGGGCATGTTGGCTTGGTTACACAGTTGAAGAAACCAGTGCAAAATTTGAATGGGACAGAGAGAAAGCATTCCAAGGCAAACACTGAATGTACTGTATGTATTGAATGGAAGCACTTAAGATGTATTCTGTGAGAATACTGTACGAAAGTCGACTGTTGTGAGGAGGGACACGGGTCTTAGAGACAGAAAAATCATGGATATTTAGAATAGACACAAAAACTGAATGAACATATCCAGTTTTATCAGATTTCATCAAGAAATAAGCGTGTTATCTCAATAACTCATATCCTCCCATAAGTACAGCATAATTATTGCTTAAAATTGTAGTTGGCATAATATTAGACACTCGCGCATTATTCTATGCTTCGGAAACCAAAATGCACGCATGGCTATGGAAACATGCCGAACTCAGTATCACGTGTAAAGGTGTTGTTTCATTTTCGATCAGCTTTGTTTCATTTTTACTAGTTAAATATCAAACCAGTTGGAGAGGAAACCATGAAAACACGTAGCTATTACAGCAGAAATAATTTAACAATTCGGAAAACATGAATCATAGCAACATCGACTTGATAAACAAAATCATACTTTGTTACTACGACCACACTTGTTGTCTTCCTCCCACTAATGCTGCCGTATAATCGCTATCGCGCTCACCTATCACTGTTTTCAGCATGCTTCCAGTGAACAGCTACATCTTCACAGCAGATCGAAAAATTCTGATACAAAATGTTCCACGCCGTTTCTCGCATTAGGAATTCATGATTAGACACTCTAATCAGTAAGCTTTCCATTGCACCAAGAAAAATGGGTACCATGAAAATTGGTTGTCAGTCCCTTTAAGGTTAAATCCCATCAATTGATCAAACCATTACAAATGCTATACCTTGTGCGTCACTCAGTGGAACACCCTGCTGTGCAGGAACCGCCAGGTGAACCATGCACGTAACATCTGGGACCGCGCCGTGTCCATCCTGCCCCGGGTGAAACAGTTGTGGTACAAGTACACCTACATGGAAGAGATGCTGGGAAACATTGCCGGTTGCCGACAGGTCTTTGAGCGCTGGATGGAATGGGAGCCCCATGAGCAGGCCTGGCAGACGTACATCAACTTTGAGCTGCGCTATAAGGAACTCGACAGGGCCCGCCAAATCTACGAACGATATATCCTTTCACGCTGAATGCCTGCCTTAGATTAACCTGGTGTGTTTAGGCTGGTTGGTAACCCATGGTAGTAGGTTGAACATGCGAGTGAACAAAGAATGAGATGCACAAAGAAAACGGAAGTACAAGTAGCTGTCCTCATGTATTTTGAGAGTACGGGCATTATTCTGACAGGGTGAGCACTGGCCTGTCATTTCTTTGTCCTTTGTCTTTCGATCGCACTGCTAACCTGTTATCTTTGACTGGTGTCAATCCTGTTTGCTGTCTGTCTATGCCTTAAAGCCTCTTTTCTCTCACTTGTAGACATGAGCGATACTGGTAACTGCAAGCTGTATGCATACGTGGCCACTGACAGTTGCACAGATCTCCTAAACATTCTACTTTGACAGCACTTATGAGTATGATACTGGATTTGTTGCATTCCATTTGTGGATTTGGACGTGTGCCATCGCCGTCAGGCCATCACCTCACCCCCATTTTATGGCAAAAAAAAAAAGGACAGCTTGTAACACGTTATTGCCATTTCTTAATCTGAACACATATTCACACAATGCTTCCTTTATCGCCCTAAGTGAAACTTTTGTGCATTGTCAAAGTACATTGCTTTTAATATTATATTTTCATTATCAACAATTTATATGCATGCACTCACAAAATAGTGCTGAAATGATGTAACGCTCCTATGACAATTTTCCCTTCCATGCTTTGTCAGTGGTCCCGGTGGCTCTCCATCTATGTTATGACCAGGATCAGCCAGTATTGAGCAACAGTTGATAAAAGGAATAAAATGGAGCAAAAGGAATCCTTACAATCTACTGGCCTTGGTTTTGGCAGACGAGCATCCCCATGTGCAGTGTACTTATGCAGAAGTTGTTTCTGAACCCACTGTTGTAAACAACTTTTTTGAAAGGGTATAGTAAGAGAGAGAGCTCTTTACATAGATTAATGCTGGCTTGTGTGAAGTTACCTACATGCTACTCTCTATGGGGGAGGCATTGCAAAGCCCCGAAAGAGACGGGTGCGGGTGGGGGGCTCAGAGAGAGAGAGAAGTGTGAACGCGATGGACTTGGTATTTGCATGTAAAATTACATTTAATGTGTTGCATTAAACCTGAAGGCGAAGTGAAAATGAAATTCTGATCTCTATATGTCCTAAAGCTTGTTAAGCAAGCCAATGTCCCAAAGATAAGCAAACAACACATTTAAGGGGCACATGAGTCTCGGAGACCCAATAAAATCACGAAAAAATTAGATTTTCTTTAAAAACAGGATTTGGATAGCAGTAGGCAGACTGATTATATAGTAGTCAGTATAAAAGTAACTTTGCCCTCTCTCTCTCTCTCTCTCTCTCTCTCTCTCTCTCTCTCTCTCTCTCTCTCTCTCTCTCTCTCTCTCAGTTTTACAAGATATGAATTTTAGGCTTTGTGTAATCTTTCAGAAGTGACGTCTTGACCATCAGGGCACCTATAATCTCAATTTTTATCACAGCATGGCTGTAATTTTCTTTTTCTTGGCTGTACATTAAATAATGAGATAGCTACATTTTGAACATACCACTTACGTATAATGTGCTGTATAATTTTTAATGCTGGCTGCACCAAAAAAGTATTGCTACCATTCTGAACTTTGTGCTTCCTAGTATCGAGCTATGTGCCTAAAGCAATATATTGTGGAGTAGTCGTTGCTCCAATGTTTCTGAAAGCAATAGTGATTTATTTCTAATTACCTTTGGAACTAATCGGTCTATTATAAAAAGGATTGCATAGAGTCGAATTCCATTAATTTGACCTTGATGGAACCGACTAAATTGATAGAACTATCTGGTGGGTGAGATTAAACAAAATACAGAAAAAATGCCAGAACACGCTGCCCGTTTCATTTGGCAGGATTTTCCCGATTCTAGCACGCCCCTGAATCAAACGTATGCCCACTTTCTGTGTCCAAGGTAGAAAAATAACATAGAAATAACATTAAAGCTCCCAGACAAGGTAGAAATCTAATGCCCACCTAATTTGTAAGCAAGAAAAGTGGTTTAAATATGTTTCACATAGCTGCTTCTACATCCAAAGTAAAAAAACAAAACAGCTCCATCCCCCCCCCCCCCTTTTTTTTTTAAGGTTAGCTTTGCCGCAATACAATGTTGTTAAGTGGTAAAACCTGCGGGTGAAGTGAAGGCGGGTTTTTATTGTGTCCTATTGCAGCGTGCCAGCAATCTTCGGCCCAATTTGCATGGCATAAAAAAAAAAAGAAAACTCCATGTTAGAATCAGGAAAATAGCGTAATCGGACATTGTGAGCTATGGTTATTACTTGAAAATATACCTAGAGGAAGCTGATAATAGGCGTTTTCGATGGGAGGTGACGTGTGTGCAAGACATGCACTGTCCCCAGAGCTCCGCTAAGACAGATACTGCCACTAAAGGGGTCGTTATTGGGGTCACCATAGAATTCAGGCACATGCATGCAGTCTGGTCAAGTTCAAGTTATCCGGTGAAGGCCTATTGTGGGATTGAATCAATGAAAGTTTGGGTCCATCGAAATACATGGGCGTCGGTTGGTACTTTCAGCCGGGATCGAATTAACCGAAAGTCGTATCAATCGGAGTTGAATTAATGGAAGTCCACTGTGTATTTGTAATCAGCACAAATATCTGAACAATATTGTGCAGTTTCATTAAATTTGGTAAAGTAGACCTTAAAGAAAGAAGGCTTTAAAACCGACTTCCTCCCTTAAAGTCTGTCTGGAAGTACAAGGCATTGTACCTAATGTGCTCGTCAAGTGTCACTGGTGCGCGACTAATTTTATGCACGTGGCTTTCATGAAATAATGCACCTCTATACATTAGGCATTCTAGCAAGACATCTCAACAACCGTTTCTATAGCACAACAGGTGTCACAATAGGGATTGGTAGAGTGTCCAGTTGTCTCCAATAACGGTTTGTAAACCATCGTGTCCGTACTGTTGTCTATGGTAGTATACAACAACGTTCGGGATCTGTGACCCTTAACATCCTGTGCACTTGTGATGGTTCACCCGGACGTTCGGCACTGGATCAAGTACGCCAAGTTTGAAGAGCACAACAGCTACATCAACAATTCACGGCGCATCTACGAACGCGCTGTCGAGTTTTTCGGCGAAGAATACATGGACGAAAGACTGTTCGTTGCCTTTGCCAAGTTCGAGGAAAACCAACGGGAGGTGAGGATTGAAAAATGGGGGTCAATCTTTATTAATTTGTTGCAAATGCTGAAGGCGGTATGTGTAGCAGTGATCAAAGTCTTCAGCAAGGCACCTTTAAGTGAAAAGTTAGCACTAATATACTAATGGCAGCAAAGGTAGTATATGAAAGATATATCATGGATATGTAATTATTGGGGACGTAGAGGATTCTGGATTTTTAGCATTTTCAAATTTGAGGAAATGCATACACTGGATTTAAAATTGCCTTCAGAGTCAACAACATTTAATGTTAAGAAAAAAAGCAAGGGTGTAGCACTAGTTGTAAAGGCTAACCGACGGCTGTAAAAAAACAAAATGCATGTTTCTATTGACTCACTTGACCAGCTTGGATTGAGGACAATTACTATAAAGAGTACACAGATGCTATATTTAAACAAGAAGTCGTTCCTAGCACATACAAAGGAATTTAATGAGTGTTACCTGTGTATCAGTGTAGTGCCAACAGCAGTCCCATGTATAAATACTCTCTCCCTGTGCTTAACTTTGCAGAGCCCAACATATATGTGCTACGCTGGCTTCAATGCCTGAAGATTATTATTTAAGCACGGGAGAACTTAGTGCATAACTAGTGTAGCATCTTTTATGTGCTGAAGTGAGCTTTCAGCTGGGGTGCTTCAGTAAACCTAATTACTAATTAATTACTACATTAGATAAGTTCTAGTCAGTCAGTAAGGATGTGCTTCTGCTCCTCGTCCTTGAGCTGCTTGTGACGTCAAATCTATAGCGAAGTTGTTTCTTTCAAAATGTTCTGCAGCGAAGCTGTGTAGGGCAGTTCCGCAGTGATTTCCGTGCAGTGCTGGTGACAATAGACAGTTTTGGTTATCTGTGCTTTACAGAAATACCGTGTTACGGTAAACATAGATGGCGGTAACAACACTAGTAGCGACGTCTTGTGACACATTGTCCAACGCGTGAAAAGGTTTTGTGTTGCATGGGGGTTCTTGTCAAAGGAATATAAAGCAAACTGAAACTGCATGCTGTCAATTGCATCACCACTGTTGACGCTTCACACCAGCGCATAAGTACCATATGATCAACTACTGCGATAACTATATGTCCTCTCTGAATAAACATTTTTTTTTAACCCGCCGTGGTGGCTTAGCGGCTATGGTGTAGGGCTGCTAAGCACAAGGTCGTGGGATCGAATCCAAGCTGCGGCGGCCCGCATCTCGATGGGGCTGAAATGCAAAAACACCTGTGTTCCGTGCATTTGTGGCACGTTGAAGATCCCCTGATGGTCATAATTAATCCGGAGTCCCCTACTATGGCGTGCCTCACGATCACATCATGGTCTTGGCACGTAAAACCGCAGAATTAATTCATTGTGATTAAACTTTGTGCCACACGATGGCACCAACAAGCCAGCTGCCCACGTTTATGCTCCTGGTAACGGAGCATTCTGTGAATGATAACTACACATATGAACAAGCTAAAGCTCTCTAGTGTGTGCTGGCATGGTCGGTATTGAGGAGGCAGAGGCGCATCGTACGAAGGAGCTGGTGCAGCATGCCGGGCCATGTGTCAGTTATTTATTTATTTTATTTACAAAATACTGCAGACCGGATTGGTCCAAGCAGGATAGGGTACATACATTAGTTAGTAAGCACTATGCCTTAGGATCAGCAACAATGGGGAAGTTATAATTTACATCCAGAAAATATAATAACAAAACTAAACAAGGTTACAAAGCAAATACAATTTGTGACAGTACGTGCCCCAAACACTGGTACATAGACAAAAAAGCACACTACGCACAGTTAATAAGTAATCATCATTTCTAACCATACATATAGATACTTATATACAGGCTCTCAAGAAGTTGAATAAAGGAGAGGTGAGTCATGAGGCAGGGAATTCCAGTTGGATATTGTTTTAGGGAAAAATTAATGTTTGAAGAAATTCGTGCGGGCAAATATTGGCTTGATGCTATGGCTATGTTTATGTCGTGAGGGTCTGGTTGTGTCCCTTTCGAAGTAATCCTGTGGCTGAATGCCACAGGATTAGCGGGTAGTACAGAAGCAACAGTCTAACCTCTTTATAAAAGACGTCAGGCATGAAAATACATTCATTTTATCTGATATTCATCCTAAGCATATATTCCCTACTTGCTGATAATCAAGAAATATGTTATGTTTACATTGTTGTACCTAATAAATGGGTATATCAGTGTTCGTTATATTTGAGAGTTGACTGTATATTAAGTAGATATAGCAAAGAGTTTGGAGGGACTGGTATAGCGAAGGAATTACACTGAATAATAGTGAATGGCTTGCAAAATCTTGCGTAGATGTTGTGCAGTGGCAAACCAGACCGAAAGGACTTTTGAAAGGTGTGAAAACTCCCTTATGCATGTTCGCTGTCTTTGATGTACGAGTCCCTCGTGCTTTCGTGCACCTGCAATGGTATAGCTTTCTTTTATTTATTTTCTTTTTTTTCCCCGGTGAGTTCTATTTTTCACAAAAATAACTTAGACAAACTATAGCTGTGTGTGTGTGTGTGTGTTTTTCGGAGGTGTAGCAGCCGCATTCATATCAGCATTTCATTACTGTTTCAGTCGAATTTATTTATAAGTACTTTACAGAGCCCTTGAGCAAAATGAGAACAAGGTAAAAGTGTGAGCCAACGTTTCGACAAGTGGACTTGTCTTTTTCAAGCCAAGTCTTTTACTTTGTTCTCGTTTTGCTCATCGTTTTGAATTTCCATCTTCCGCATTCCCCGTGTTTTCTCTACAGAGCCCTCGTGAGTTATTGTGTAAGGATGGAGTATGGTAAATACATACATAAAAATTAATATACAAACAATAACACCTTAACAAAATAAAACATCAATTAGTGCAGAAAGATGCAAATGAACTCAAGAACTTAACAAGATACACTATAAAACCAAGGGAGTAACAGTAGCGTTCAAGGTTGAAAAAAGAAAACAAAAATGAAAACACAACGAACAAAAAGCAATTTTAACTAAATGGAAACAATGCTATGGAGAACAAAAGCAATTGACAAAAGATAGTTTTCACGTAAACAAGAAAGAAAGAAAGAAAAAGATGAGCATATCTGCAACAGTACTGTACGCAAGGGCAATGGTGAAAGTGGCAAATGCAAAACAACCGATTTTGCAGCATAGCTATGTTTTAAGATTATCGCAAAGCTTTGTGTGATCTCACTCTGATGTAAGGTTATCCAGTTATCCGTTGCCCTCATGTGTGTCATCCTCCTTCCCTGGCCCCATGACAGCACGACCGTGTGCGAGTGATCTACAAGTATGCCCTGGAGCACATTCCCAAGGAGAAAGCGCAGGACCTGTTCAAGAACTACACCATCCATGAAAAGAAGTATGGTGATCGGGCTGGAATTGAGGACGTCATTGTCAGCAAGCGCAAGTACCAGTATGAGGAGGTATGTGTCTTTTGAAGTGCACAGTGTTGCTGTTTTGCATTGCTCTAGAACTTTGCTAAGCTGGGAGCACGTAATTTCCCTAGATGAGCATCTTGAAAAGGCAGAGTTACGACTACCTTTGAAGTATGGCCATCTGCCCTTGTTTTTTTCTGAAAGTGGTTTGCCAGCTGACCTTTACAGTCACTGACGTAATTCAAACTAAGGGTTTGAATGATCAGAAGTGACGAAAAACGACCAAAAATTAAGCATCCTCGTACCACTAGTTTCCACAAAAAAAGCTTCCTCTGGACTTACCAGTGGCAAGCCCTCACTTACCCTCTCAAAAATATTTATTGTTTTAAAATACTTCTGTTGTTGTGTCGGGTGTTGATTTCTGAAGCGAAATGTACGTAACTGTGTTGCCCATTCTTGTTTTGCTTGGTGTGAATTGGGAAATGCCTGTATAGAATGTCATTTGTTTTATGCGATGAGCTTGGTTGGTAGTTAACCCTTGTCCAATTGTGCACTGTATGGTCTATTAGGGAACGTGCAGTCATTGTCCTGCCAACGATTATCATTGAGCTATGGCATGAATACCTGCAGTCCAGTTTGTTGTGCCAGCGACATATTTCCAACCTTACGTGAGAAAACTTTGTTATGTTGGCTTTATTACTGGTAATGTGTTCCCTTTAACAGTGGACTGCACTGTACATTTTCAAGTTTCATCCTTTCACATCCGATGAGAAGAGGTGTGACAAGTTCGTAAATTTTTCGCTATAGCTTGGTGCTTACTTTTCGGAAATAACCAGATAATTTACGTTGACGTTGTTGTGACTGGGCAAAAGTCTTTACCGCGACCGTTAATACCAGGCTTCATATTTGGTGATGTGCTTTGCAGCAAGTCAAGGAGAACCCACTCAACTACGACGCCTGGTTTGACTACTTGCGGCTCATGGAGAGCGAGGGCAACGTGGACTCGACGCGCGAGACCTACGAGCGGGCCATCGCCAATGTGCCGCCGTCGCGGCTGAAGCGCTTCTGGCGACGCTACATCTACCTCTGGATCAACTACGCCTTGTACGAGGAGCTAGAGGTGGGCGACGCGGAGCGCACGCGCGAGGTCTACCGGGCCTGTCTCCGCCTGCTGCCCCACAAGACATTCACCTTTGCTAAGGTGTGGCTCCAGGCGGCCCACTTCGAGGTGCGCCAGAAGAACCTGCCTGCCGCCCGTAAGCTCCTGGTGAGTCGCCGTCAACAGCTGCTCGGTGCCTGTCCCGGTGTTACGTCTCGTGACCTGAAAAACCGGGGGGGGGGAAAATGTTGGGGAATTCCTGAGCACCTGGAAAAGTCGTGGAATTGTCCGGGAATTTTATTTCGTTTTAACGGGTAAAGTCGTGGAAATTTAAATGACTGATTTAGCTGCTCTGGTTGCAAATTCTTGCATGTTGGTTCCTTGCAATGTTATTAGGCTCATTGCAGCACTGCAAGTCAGCTTTCCTGCGTGATAATTCCGTTTTCGATTACCATAATGAAGGAATTTATTCATAAATTACGTGCAGCACTCGCCTCGGGCTCAAGACGAGCTCCTGCTTAGCCCATGTATGCACTACAGTGCAACCATCTACCACAGTATAGTTGTTTGTACACAGAGCTTGCCGTACATGAAGCATATTGTGTTTCGGTGAAGGATATTGATAGTGGCAAAAGTGAACCAGGGACGTAGAGTGTGCGCTGACAAACCAAAAGTTTAGTTGGCTGCACAGCAAAATTTTTTTTGGGGGGGTGGCAGAGTATGAATTGATGCTGCATAGTGACTGACTTGTCACCAATAGAAACGCATTTATTACAGA
This sequence comes from Dermacentor andersoni, assembly GCF_023375885.2. Lineage (NCBI taxonomy): Eukaryota > Metazoa > Arthropoda > Arachnida > Ixodida > Ixodidae > Dermacentor > Dermacentor andersoni. Next base: position 122,045,189 of record NC_092820.1, read on the forward strand.
CAGTTCTTAATAGTGCAACATATCCAGTGGGTTGCGCTGTCACTCACATGGAGCAGCAACAACGTTCGCAGACCGTAGATGGATGAACGGGCTGGACATAGCACGAAACTAAAGCACGGAGGTGCCGGGACTGCTGCCCTCATGCAGTATGTTGCACCATTAAAACCTTGTTCTAATAATGTATGTTGATTGGCTACACCAAAGCTGCAGCAGTGAAGTAAGCTTTTGCTCCATAGCTAACAAAAAGTCCACTCTCTTGAAGAAACGCCTGTATACAACATAAATTTTGCTTCAAGTGTGCGGCACTTAGTTGAAAAACGCAGTAGAAAGGAGTATGTGGCATTGCGGTGAAAGCCGCATGTCCAGCACTCATGAAGCACTTTCGTATAGGAAAATGCTGTCAGCACATCAATTGCTCTCCAGACTAACGTCTGCACTGCAGTGACAACGTACTGTGGATTGATGACAGCTACAGTAGGTGGAGTAGCAGCCCTACATTGTAGATTCTTTCCTTGCTTAAAAAATACTTTCACTACCTTAAAGGGTCTCTGAAGCAGTGTTTGTTGTGTGCCTAGACATAGAGGGTATCTCTCAAGGAATGCTTTCCCACAAGGATTTCACGTCAACGCACCATAACGACACAAGTATGAGCTAAACGTTGCCCTCCCCTTAAGCCGCGGCATTCCCTCTCAACCTTTACACGGTACGGCCATTGCTATGTACTGCTTCCTTGAAGTGGTGATGCGTGGTTTGTCTACTTCCTGTTGATTTGAACTGCCTAGGCCACGGTGGCCTGAGCTACATGGAGTGAAATTTAAAGATGAACTGCGCAAGTGGTTCGTGTGGCATCAAGCAATACTGCTCTGCGTAACATGTTATGCGGAGCAGTATCACTCGATTCCTCACAAACCTTTGCTATTGAGTTTGTCACCAAGTATGCCTATTTTCATACGTTTTGGCGCTTGCTTTGGATAATACGATTTTCGGATGATACGTTTTATTTTCTGGTTCCCGTGAAGATCGTATCAACGACATTCCACTGTATAGTGCATCACGTTTGTCAAGCCTTCAGCATGCTTCACAATATTGCCTTTTGAATGTCGCATGCTTTTATGGCATGTTTAGGATTACCTGTGTTTGAACAATGCTTGAAATTGCGCGACCATGCTTTTAGGAGCAGTGATAACTTTGTCCAAACAAGCAGCCCGCTTCTGTGTCGATGCTTTCACTTTGCAGGGCACTGCCATAGGCCTCTGCCCCAAGGACAAGCTCTTCCGCGGCTACATCGACCTGGAGATACAGCTTAGGGAGTTCGATCGCTGCCGCATCCTTTACCAGAAGTTTCTTGAGTTTGCGCCCGAGAACTGCACCACTTGGATGAAGGTTGGTTGATTCCCTATACGCTGCCGCTAAACGCCTGTGCTTTAGAATGTGAGTTGCGACTGATAAAAAACGGCTGACTTAGCAGGTACCAATGTTGGCAGATGAAGTATGCACAGGAAAGGATAAAGCAGGGTTCCTAGTGGTCATTAAAAGCCCTGAATGTGAAACTGCTGAAACTGCCATATTCAAGGCCTTAAAAGTCCTTATGTTTTTTAGGAGTGCTTGAAAAACCTTGTACTTTCAGCTAAACTTAGTGGATTTTGCTTGTGCACTTGACCACAAGGTTTATGCAAACCAAGGATCAAACCAATCAAATTTGATTAGCATCTTTGCGGGGAGGAGCCATCTTGTTTGTAATGGCTGGTAATATCTTATGTGACAAATGTTTATCAAGCACCCTTTATTTCTCCATTGCATGTGCAATAAGAGATCTTTTCTTATTGTTCAGGACAGCGTTTTGTTTACGTGCTTTCAGACATCAGCTGCCTGGCATTCAGTGCTTTCTCAGGGCCTTAAGTGTCCTTGAAAGCATTTGAATAGTTTCTGCAAATGCTGCTATGAACCACGATAAAATAGAAATATGAGTTAGCTGACTGCCAGTTTGTGTAGAGTTCCCTAATAAAATTACCAGAACGAAATCTGACTCTACAGTAGTTCAAACACCATGGGAATCACAGGCAGTTGATGGATTTTTATATGACTTGGCATGGCTTTGTTGAGAAAGCAAACTACAGCTTCTCCCATTGTTCCTTGTGGTGTTGCATGCTAGTTGTACAAAATTTCTTTTGAGCAGGGAAAATGTTTTACGTTGACTACCACTTCACTTTGTTGTGCAATTTTGATTTCATAAGTAAGTCTAGGCTGTCCCAAGTGTGCATGTTGCTTGACCTGGATGGATTTTTGGCAGTGATGCTTGCCATCGGTGACTGTTTTAGATGTTTTTCTTTCTTTAAATAGTTTTGATTTGTAATGTCTGAAAACAGTGCAATGACAGTAGACAGCAGTAAATGAGGCTAATCATTTCCATACAGTGAACTTGAGGGTGACAGGTCAAAACCAGAAAAACCAGAAGGTTGTTTGGAGTGAAAAGGTTAAAGTTTAGACTAATTTATGTGCTACCCATCTGCTTCATGCTTGGTGTAGAGTTGTGCGGGCGGCATGCGTAGATCTTAACACCAAGTTTAGCTCTAGTATTTTTAATGTGAAGCTCTGTGCCAATTTGAGTTGGCTCATGCTTACTTTTGGATTAAAGGGGCAGTAAGGATAAAACTAAGTTGAGTGGTATTTGTAAATTACGCTACTGAAATTGCAAAAAAGCCACTCTTACAGTGGGGAGAGTCTTGACAAGGCAGAAAACATGCAAAAGTGAAAGATAGCTGGCGATGTCGCTTTGAAGTTCTCATAGCAGTTTGGGTGTGTCGTCGTGGATTTTGACGGTGTCTAATTGGGCCTAGTCAGTTTTTTTTTTTTTTTTTTGTTACTAAAGATGAACTACAGTGTATTCTAAAAGAGCGACAGACTGAACATAGCAAGTTTCAAATATTTTTACCGCACCACAACAGCCCATGTGCAAGGAAGCACTTTTGAGGTTCATGATGTCACGCTGACGTACCGGCACTGGGACAAATTTTCGGAACAATTTAACAAAATGGAAGTTCAGCCTTAATTTTTGTCTTTTAGTATTGAACCTCCAGCTGCAACATTAGCAGTAATAGAGTTTTGAAAGAACACTTTATCAGTCTAATGATTTTGTATCTATTCTTGTATCCTGTAAAACTAGCACTCTGGGACAGGGACATACATCAGATTACACACGCACAGCGCTTGTGAGTGTTGTCAGTTTTATGACTTGTTTCCTAAAGCACCTGTTTCTTCTGTCCCTCAAGATAAAGTAGAATGCCTCTCGCCCGCAATAAGCCAAAACTACGAATTTCGCATCGCCACATATCTGGTTACCATAGAGGGTGTGTGCCACAGGCTAATGGCAAACAGAGGCACTCAAAACTGCTTAGAATGTGTCATTGTAAGACCAGTGTCCAGGTAACATCCGAGTGACCTGTTTCCTCCACTGGTGTGCGTCTTGTGGATGCAGTCTTATTTTATTTTTTTTATACAACGAACACATGGTCCAAGCACAGAGGGCAGCACATACAATGGAAACAAGCGATCAGTGATGAGGCATGCAACAATGAAAAAATGGAAATCATCATTGCAAGGTTTGGACCTGGATTCGCTTAAGGAATTTCATTCTGTTAGAGTAAAGGTGTTAGAAAACAATGCTTGCGTGTGTTTGTTTGTGGAAAATACGGTGTTGACACTTTCCACCTGCTGTGACAAGCAAGTCTAGTCAACGACTCTGATAAATATGGAGAGAGCCCAGGGCAGGGCTTCAAGATGTAAGGCTATGTGACAGTACTGCGTGGCAGCATGCAAAACAAGGTGGCACGAACAAGATAGCTCGGCTTACCACCCACATAGGATCATTTGTACTCATGATATCAGCCCTTTCAAGCTGTTCAGTAAATGCTTGTACGTCATGTGTGTTTCCAAAGCTTGCTTGGACGAGTGCCAACTACTGCCGGCATTAAAACTGTAGCCGGCCCTGCGTGGCAGTATGCAGAGTTGGAGACGATCCTGGGTGACGTGGAGCGGGCGCGGGCCATTTTTGAGATTGCCATCAGCCAGCCACGCCTGGACATGCCTGAGGTGATCTGGAAGAGCTACGTTGACTTTGAGATCGAGCAGGAGCAGTACCAGCTGGCGTCACGCCTCTATGAACGCTTGCTTGAGCGTACCCAGCACGTCAAGGTATGAGCTTAGTGTGTCGAGCCTGCCTCGCATGGTGTTATTGTATGTGTGTTCGTAGTAGTGTGTTAGAAGTGTGCGTGTATGTGCAATTATGATCTCCATGCGTGCCAACCCCTGGATTTTCTTAAAGTTTTACGCATTTGGGCTCATTCTACGATTTTACAAACATTCATGTAAAGGTTCGTGAAAAATTAGTTGTGCTTGTGACAGTGTTTTTCACAACATTGCAAAAAATGTGTGCTAAAAAGAAATTGTAATGGCACCTTGGGCCATATACCAAAGAGGTACTTGTATAAGCAAATTTATACAGGCAAGTTCCTGAAGCAAGCGAAATCGACAGACGCAAAGTCATGGAAAATGTCACTGCGATCTCAAAACAATGTGTTGCCGACTAGCTGAGCAGTCAGTCCTCTTGAAAGCCACCACGCCCTCACAGTGGGTAGTGGAATTTCTTCTCATACATCATGTTCTACAGGCGCTAAGAACTGGATCGTGCCATTTCAGATATCTAATTAAGCGAACAACCTGAAATTAGACAAAAATGCCCAAGTGTCACTTATACAGCGAAGCTGTTATAGGAAGTTCCACAATCACTTTTGTGAGCTGGTGTGCTCGGTAAGAGATTTCCATGAAAGAGCAGCCAGCAAAGCAACCTGCATTCGGTTGCTGAATTTTCACTTCGAAAAGTAATTATCAATAATTACAAAATACAATGTTACTTTGCTTGGACCTCACTTGAATAGACAACTTGTCTGCATGGTTTTCTTTTTTTTTAGCCAGTAATCTGTCATTTTTGTTTCTTACATCACGTTTTACCAGCTCCACATTGGAGGTCAGCCAGGTGTTTGTATGGCTACAGCAGCAAAAGCTCAGGGCATAGTTAGTATCAAATGTAAATCAGAGAGCAACCAGTAACACAGCCTGCGTCAGCCGTATGGCCAGGGCATCGGTAAAGAACCACAATAAGGAACAGTTAGCAAATAGGCCCCTAGTCTTTTCAAAGAGCATGAGGACTCGCTTATGCGGCATGTAAACACGCTTAACAGACGTGGGCTAGAGATAAGACGAGACATACATAGCACACATAGTGCACACCTGTAGGACCTTTCCTCTTGTCCACATCTGTTAAGCGCGTTTACATGCTCACAATGCTCACCTAACTTGCCCAACTGCGTGTGTTGATCACTTCTTCAGCTTTGCTCTCTTAATATAACAGTTGCTCAGATTGGCATATGTCTGTAAAGATTTCTTTTTTTCAAGCTATGCTTATGTATGGCTGTAACAGGGCTAAAGTGAAACATTGTTTCTTTCTCATCTTCCAGGTCTGGATTAGCTATGCTCACTTCCAGCTCAACTATGGTGGTAAGGACCCTGTCCCATTGGCCAGGACCATCTTCGAACGGGCCAATAAGGAGCTCCGCAATGCCGCTGAGAAGGAAGAACGGCTGATGCTTCTTGAGTCTTGGGCAGAGTTTGAGGTAAGAATTTCTCACTTACTGTGTGTGTGCGTGTGCACGTGCATGTGCTTGCGTGTGTGTGTGTTTTGTCAAATACAATTCTTTCTATCTTTCTCGTGGCAGTAAGGGAGGGGTGGGGGTGATGAAGTTTTCACTTTAGTAATCTTTTTACTGAAAATTCTAAAAAATTCCCCCATCTATCTCTACTGACCCCCTCGCCTGCCTACCCATGAACACTTGCATAGACATGGCCTCATTTGGTTCATAATTTTTAACAGCCTGGCACAAGTTTGCTGTGAACTGTAATTATTGATTGATTGAGTTAATGAGTCATTGACCTTAATGCTCTCAATCAATATAAGGGCTATGAAAAATGCTGTAGTTGGATGCTGTGGATTAGCACCTGGGGTTCTCTCGCATGCGCCCAAAGCACAGTACTACACAATAATTTCTCGGATTATCCATATTGGAATGTAGCCGGGAGTCGAACCTGCAACCTCATGCCTCCTGAGCCAGTGCCGTGAATGTGTGTTCAGTTAGGTGATGGATGTGTTTGTTTGTGCACCAGAATCTTTACTATTTGTCAGACAGATTGTATCCAGGCACACTGGATGTGAGCAACTGAATGTGGCTGACTAAAGTTTGCGTGCTTGTTCTCATTCACAGGCCAGCCATGGCGACGAGCAGAGCCAAGAGTCGGTTGCCAGGCAGATGCCGAAGAAAGTCAAGAAGCGAAGGAAAATCGTCAACGAAGATGGGGTAAGTGTTTGCATCTGCCGAATGATGAGGACCCTGCGATCCATATTCATGGTGGGCCCTTTAAGACAAAGCTTTACCTTAAGAGCCCATATATAAACAGAGAAATCATTTTGCTATGTGCTCACGCTGAATTTGATTAAGTTTGATTTGTGAATTTACAGCTTACACGAAATCACTACAGTGTTTGCTAGAGTTTTGCAAAAGTCCTCCTTACAAAGTAGGGGTACTATATTTCAGAGTTGTGTATAATACATCTATTTTGTTCACTTTAGGTGTCTTAATAGGTGCATTTAGATAATCGTGATATCATTATGCATTTATTACTGAGTTGCAAAGTTTACTTCGTATTTTAGTTAGTTTAGTGTTTAGTAACTTTCAACAATTTTTGTAAAGAATTGGCTTCAAGCAGTCAATAGATTTCACCTTTGTCAGTGCGGTGGTTTCTGAGAAAAGCGATTTCTCAGTTGTCATATGTTTAGATAGGTCCCAAGCTGAAGCATAAGAAGTTAAGATGTAATGACTGCAGGAAGCAAATTTTTTTATTTAGGCAGTCAAATTAAAAAAAGATAGTTGAAAAATCACACGCACTCACACAAAATAAACTGAAACATCACATTTACAACTCCTATCTAACTCGGTAATAAACAATGGTATCGTAATTCTGTAAACTGTACCTAGAATGTACCATTAATTTACTAATTGTGATATTTTTGCGAAACCCTTGTAAACATTGTAACAATTTCACGAAAAGTGTAAACTAGAGGTGTGCGAATATTCGAAACTTCAAATATCAGATTTAACTTGGTTAGTACTCGGTCCAATTTGAAATATGCTCTTAGTATTCGAAATATTCAAACCCCCCAAAATTGCTGTGTCGAGTTCTTAAGTCAGCTTCGCCGCAGTACAGCCGTGTTATGCGGCGAAGCATTCAGATTGTATTGCGGTGAAGCATATTTTTTGTGCAGTAAAGCATATCAAAAGTAAAACAGGGGCACTGTCAGGGGGACCTCGTCGGTTCTTATGGCTACCCGACGCTATCAGCTCAAGTTCCCACACTGTGCTACCTCTTCATGCATCTGGACAACACCAGCCGCCTGGCAGAGACCTCTGAGTCTGCTACTAATCTGGCTAAGTCTTACAAACACGGTTTCTGAACTACAAATTTGACTGAGTAGCAAGCTTGGCAATGTGTTTAGACCCTCGTGCTAGAGTAGTTGAGTACCATCAAGATGCTTCAAAGGCAAACTAGATTAAAAACCGGCTTCAGAAAAAAATCATGCAAAATTTTAACGCCAAGGCACCCAGATATCTCCTCTACTATGAAAGCTTCTGAAGAGGCTCCTTCCACGTCGGTGCTCTCGAAAGGCTTTAATAAGCTCATCAACCAACAGCAATTTTCACATGTATGTGGCGGCAATTTTCGCTTGCTGCTACCTGCGCAGGTTGAAAGATATGCATGATGAAATTTTGATCCAGAAAGAAGATCCACGTGAGTGGTGGTGTATGTATGGTGCCCAGTGTTAGCTCGGCTTGCGAAGAGATACCGGCCGATACCAGACAGTAGTGTGTCCAGTGAGCAGCTCTTTTCAGTGTCTGAAGGAATTGTGACATGCAGGAGGGTGTCTCTGCTCCTGCAACATGTCATCCTTCCTTCACGACAGCATTAAATAATTGTAGTTATGGTGCTGTCAAGCAAAAGTGTTTTACTAGATACAATTTTGTTGACCACAAAGCATGATTTGCCTGTACTTTATTTGCTGTACAATAAACTTTCTTTTTATTCGTAGCTCTGGTTTGGGAAAAAGAATTGCATTTCTGCAAGAACGATAGCATTCGCATTCAGAAATTATTATAAAAATGTTCGACTCGATTCACACTTGGTTTTCATTCAGAATTCACTTAGAAATTGAAAGCTTTATGTTTGCGCGTCCCTAGTGTGGACACATACATTGTTTGTCCGCTTCAGATGCTCTAAGCGATGCAGTTCACGGAACTACAGTGACCGTTTTTGGTGTATAATTATGGATTTATAAACTCCAGCTTTTTTACCTACACCTACAGATCTTTGGCAAACTTTGTAAAGCCTGTGAGGCCCCAAATCAAAGTTCTGCTTGAGGCAGTCAGTAGAATTCAGCTTTCTCTCTTAAAACAAATTTCATCTGATTCGGTCCAGCAATGACTTAAAAAGAGCATTTCTGCCTTTCACATGTATAGTCAAACCTTGTTGTAATGAACTGTCATATAATGAAATAATGGATGTACATAGTGAAAGTAAGTGAAATTGCCCTTGAAATCCCCAGAGAGAGTCATAGTGCAGTGCATGCAATAATGGATATAGCAAATTCTGACTCATCTTTCAGCTTTGTTATAACAACGTTTTACTGAATTTGAATATGGAAATGGGAGTTGGCCCTGAGGTAATGTTTCTTCCTAAATAAATAAAATAAACAATATAAATTGAATAGCAGGCACTATTTGATTCTTTCTTTCTTCTTTCTTTATTCAATACTGCAAACCTTGTACAGGTCCAAGCAGGGTGGGTTAAATGGCAACAAAACAATAATAACAAAGTTAAAAAAACATCAAAGTGTGGCAAAAGGCAATAAAGAATCATTCCAGTCGGTTACAGTTCGAGGGAAAATTGAAAACTTGAATAAATCTGTTCGCACAAAATACAGCGTCAGGAAATTAGGATGATGGTGGCGTGTACGCCTCGACGTTGAAAGCGACAGGTATGGAGAAGGGTTAATAGCTAGATCTTGATTCCAAAGTAAGAAAAGAAATTGCAAACGTAAGTTCTTTCTTCGTTGTTCAAGACATTGGATACCGTTAACCTGCATTAATTCAGAGGGTGAGTCATACGGGGAAAACTTTGAGTAAATAAACCTTACAGCTTCTCTCTGTACCTTTCCTAGGCGGGTAATATTGTGTTTATTAAGTGGGTCCCAGACAATGCATGCATATTCACGTTTTGGTCTAATTAGTGATTTGTAAGCAAGTAATTTTACGCTAGTTGGAGAATTCCTAAGCTTATGTCTTAAAAAGTACAGTTTACGGAAGGCGGAAGAACAGATCTTATCTATATGTGAATTCCATGATAAAGTATTAGTTATTGTGACACCCAAATACTTATATTTAGTCTCTTCCAGCAAAGATGACAAACCTAGCCTAAAAGAAAGCGGAGATTTTTGCAAGAGAAGCGAAGAAATATGGTCTTATCAGTGTCAAGTTTCATGTCCCACATTTCACACCATTCAAAAATATTAGCAAGAGAGGTATTCGTAGCAAGAGAGATATTCGTATTTGAATATACAAATATTTGCGCACCTCTACTCATTATGCATTAATTCAAATACGGCAAATGGCAACATCATTGACAGGCATTTGCTCCAGGCAGGCAAGATTCCTTTTTATTCTTGCAAAGCCATTCCCTGCCTTTTGGTGTTGCCTTCAAACACTGCTGCCTCTCTTGCAGTCGGAGGCCGGCTGGGAGGAGTACTTCGACTACATCTTCCCGACGGACGAGACGGCCAAGCCACACCTCAAGCTACTTGAAATTGCCAAGAAGTGGAAGAAGCAGCAGCAGAAGTCCGAGGATGGCGACCGGGAGGAGGACGCCGACGATGACAGTCTGGGCGATACCAGCAGACAGGAGGCGTGACAGCACCGACTCGTCTTCTTGCCGCTTCCGCCGGTTCCACAGTCGGCACTGCATTATGCGTCCACCATCACGCGTTGTTGGTTCAGAACTCGACTGCAGCCACACATCATCTGTACATACTATGCATTTCATCGTGTTACTCGCACACAATCCTGTAAATATAACTGGCAGCTGTTTGCCTGTTATTTTTTTCTTTCGTTTTTCTAGTGCTGGTCACTTACTTGTCGGATGACAAGATGACAATGTCATTTCTGTCGAGCGTCATCCACGCTTACTGTAATCAAGTTTGCTGTTAGACTTTAGTTTGATGAAAGCGACATTTCTCTTATCCTTCCAGCACCTTCACGACAAGGTGACTTAATGTCATTTGTGTGGCACGTTGTCTGCGTGTAACATCATGTTCGCTGCTTCATGGAGCTATTTAACCCTTTGAGGGTCGCATTCTTTTGCAGGAACTGGGCCTCATGGTCAGTTTCTTTATTGCAGTTTCCAGTAAGTATGAAATAATTGAAAACTCTTGAATACAGCAAAAATTGGTTGCAAGCAATATTTTGTCTCAGAAATACTCACACCAACAGTATACACAAATGCACCATACAGTAAGAGATCAAGAAAAATATCTAGCAAAATTTATGGCTATCAGTTTGTTGCCCCAGAACCGCGTTTCATCAGAAAAAAAAAATGTGTCAGGAATGAGTCGGAAGAAGAAACGCGTACCTTGGAGGTAGCAGACGACAAACTGGCGACCACATACATGAGCATGTCGTCTGCTACCTTCATGGAGGAGAAACAGGTCGAGCTGTGCGTCCAAGTGAGCAAACACAATTTCAAATGACTTTAGCCAACTCTATAGAGATGGCAGCACCTCTCAACAACCAGTGGTGTCGAATATCCACAAGATATCAAAGATCGGCGCCGTACACGTACGTAAAAAACCATGCAGGATGGATCAGTGGCACCCTACATTTACGACAAACCATCAAAGGGTAATGTGATTTGACAAAACTGCGATAAAATGACCTTGCAGAAATCATTAGAATGTATTTCGGAACTTAATGCATTCTCTACACCAAGGAGCGCCACCAAATAAATACAGAAACAAAACACCGCAATGTATGGATTGTGTGCTTAATTGTTAAGGGCTAGTTAATTTATTGTAATGCAAAGCTGCTAAAGTCTCACCTTGCCACCTGTGTCCTTCTCCACCATATTGGCCATTTGGTCATGTGTGTTGACAACTTAATGAATTTGTGCCTGACTGTAAATTCTCAATTTGGAATGAATAATTACGCATGATTCTTTACGTAAGCATAATCAAAAATTTTTTGATGACCATGAAGGTCTTAAAGTAGAAATGCTTTACGCATGAATATCATGACCTCTTTTATGCATTTCAGTCTTTGATATATCATTATTTGAATGATATGCAAATGACATTATTTTTTGCAATGTAGCACTGAAAGGAACCTATTGTCATTTAAAACACAAAATGCCATTAGACTGTAATGATAACTAATTTTCCCATCTAACAAGGGCACTATTCACCCAGCTTTAACTCTTTCCGGTCTGAATTTTTTCACTGAAGTCAAAATTTTATGTTGTGTGTCTCAATGAGAAATCACTGAAAAATAAGCAACAAATTTTCACTGGAGTTTTTGGCAATAAATTTAAGGTTTTGCTCATGGACTACCAAAAACTCAATGTGTTGCAAGCACTATGTCTTAGGACTTATTAATCGCAATCATATAATGGTGTGAAATGTGGCCACAGATTATTTAAAGACCATTTTTGAGCTGCCCAAGGCAGGTTATATGTGCGTTAGGCAGAAGGCTCCAAAAATAGAGTGCGGAGGCCTAACCTCAGCACGATGCGACACATGGTCATTTGTGAAATTTCATGGGAAGTCACATTTATCAGCGGCACACGGCAAACAAATTATGTAATTAGCATTGCTCACACTCGCGTTTCTGAAAATAATATTGCTTGTTTTTCTCAGTGTTGGGTATTTCCTGCAAACATCACAATTCCTTCAGGAATCATTGGACCAGAAAGGGCTAAAAGCCGTGCGCAGCACTTGAGCTTATGAACGGTTAAAAAATAAATTGCTGCAGAACTTATCTCTTGATGGCTGTCGACATTGATGCAATTAGCATTAGAGCAATGTAGCGACACATGGTATTGCCAGCACCGAAACACTGTGTATGAGTCATGTACTGCAGCCCGTCTCCTCTATCGCGCTTCTCTCTGGGCATCTAGTGACAGGCACGCCAACTTTCCTGCCTGGCCTCCGAGATTACACCGGTGGCACAGGTCGGGCTGCTGTGCTTGAAGAACTTGTGTGATGCGAGTTTGAATCCATCCACCACTGGACAAATTTTTAAAGGATATTTTTTGTTATTGAAGGGGAAGCAGTGTAAGGAAGCTAGCTTGCTAGATCGATAGATACACCCTATCTGTCTATGCTAACCAAATTAAAAAGACAAAACATTTTAAAATATATTGTCTTTGGTTGTAGTGACTCATATGATCCTCTAAACAGTAGGAGAAAGAGGGCTAGCCTTGTTGGTACTATGCAATTTTTATATTGAATGTTTGTAAACAGGAATGGCCAGGTATACGTGACTACTCCAGCTAGGCTGTTGATTCATTTGCAGTAAAATATCTGACCGAGCTGGCATTTCACTGCAGCTTCAGTTCGGTGCACATTTCAGCGCATTGCTTACCTGTTTTCTTTGCAATAGCTAACAAATGTGCCAGCCACATTAAATGACGGCGCCATTCCGTTGAAGCAAAATCAATGTGTTTTCTTGTGGCATGGCTGCATGCAATGTGTATTCTTTATTTATTCTGGAGGAAGCAACCCTTGCCTCATGCTTTTGCTTGTATGACTTGAAAAAAAAAGCTGCATTGGCCAGTTTTTTTTCTTCCAAGCATTTGCGTGTAAAGCCAATACGACAGCATAACATGCAAAGGTTCTTTAGTGTATATGTAGCACTTTTCAATTTTCAATGTACATGGATGTAAAGCAGTGTCTGACTTCTTTTGTGGTCCTAAAAATATGGCATGCTTCTTACCAGTGCACATACCTGAGGCTCCTCCCACAAGGCATGCGTGTGCATTAATTTACCTACAGTTGAAAATCTTTGTATGAGTGGTGGTAAGTTGACATGGAGTAGACAAGGTTGCCTTGAATATGATGGCCAGTGAATTGTTACAGTGGTGGCTATTACAGGGTGACTAGTATGCCTTTATTGGTTTCCTGTGTTATGCATGATGGGAAGGAATGCACAGAAGCAGGAATGATGCACTAGCGATGCATGAATTGGCATTTCGACAGTTCTCGAGCTGCCTTTTTTTGGAGGAATGTGCATTTTAGGAAAACCACCTTGGCACTTTTCTAAACGGTTCATTGTCAAACGACAAAAGTAAAGAAGTTTTGTGAGAGTGTCACCCCTTTGTCAGTCAACTTGCCGTGTAGCAACTTGCCACCACTTCCACAAAGGCTCTTAAATGTAGGTAAATTTGCGCGTGGTTTAAGTAGCTTCGTATAAGCAGTCCCAGGTTTGACAGACAGAAAGGTGTGAAAAAAAAAAACGAGAATTTGCTATTTTTATAAAATGCACATCTCTAATTTTCAACCTTTCTAACCATAACCTGCTGCCAGTGTTGTACAATAGTTTATCACAACCTTTTCCAGCCACTAAAAGTTTCGGAACACTATGGGAGACAGGAAGGGCTGAAGGGTGACAGGATTACTGTATACTTCCGTTGATTAGATTTTTCGGTTAATACGATACCGACCGAAGGTTCTGGTTGGCGCCCATGCATTTCTATGAGCCCAAGCGTTCCTTATTTCGATCCTGAAGTTAGCATTCGCCGGGTAATCCGAACTTGACCAGTCAGAACACGCACGCCTGATCCTTATGCTAACCCAGTAACGACCATTTCAGTGTCGGCTCCGTCTCGGTGGAGCTTAAGGAACAGTGAATACGTTGAACACGTCATCTCCCGTCGAAAACGACTATTTTCGGCCCGCCCTAGGGAACTTTCTAAGCAATAACGATAGCTCGCAATGTCTTATTAAAGTATTTACCCGATTCTAACGCACGCTTTTGCAAGAAAGTTGAATCGAAAATTGCCTGCGCAATGCAATAGGATACGGAACCTAAACTGCAGTACGCTTTACCGCGTATTACGGCTGTATTGCGGCGAAGCTGACTTTAAAAGAGCGCCTGCCATTCTAAAAAAAAAAAGCAGCTTCGCGTTAGATTTCTGCTCTGTTTAGGAGCTTTAATGTAATTTCTACGTTAGTTTTCTACTTTGGACACAGAAAGAGGGCGCGAGCTTCATTCTTGATGTGGAATTGTGTTTGGGCTTTGTCGGTTTAACTTTCGACTTAGTGTTAGTGACCCTTGTTTTCTGGGTTTTTTCATGCCTTTGTTTTTCTGGTTTTTTTTGTCAAATGCTTGACCGTGTGAACTGCAGACAATGCTCCGTCTGATCCACACGACGGACCAAGTCCGCGGGCCGCTCGGTCACGTGATGCGACGTCACGGCCCGCCGCGGTCCGGTCCGGCGCAGAGCACATCCACACGGCGGACCGCCATAGCAGACGGCAGAGCAGACCAACCAGCTACACTCTCGGCCAGAGTGTTATCGTTATTTTCATTCCGGCTCGAGTCCCACAAAGCCGGGAACTGCTCAACGAGGTATACAAAATGAAAAAAACCTCCTCGTCACTCCAAGAGGACACGGTGTTTAAAAAATATATCTGCTACACGCACGTGTAGGCGGAACGGCGTACATGAAACGACTGGCTGAGTACATGAAACGACTTTTGCTGAGCCGAAAACTAGATTGTATTTGGCTGAAGACACTCTGCTGCCGGACAACATTCGTTGGCTAAACCAAAATCGCTGCGGTTTGCATGCGGTCCGCTGCCAAAACGGAAGCGGGAAAAGCCTCGGCGATTTGTTGGACCGCGAGGGCCGCGGTCTTGCGCGGGCCAACGGCGGTACGCACGAACTGGTGACGTCCTATTACGTGATGCACGGACCGCGGTTCAAAAGAGCAATTTGGTCCGTCGTGTGGATCGGCCTTTAGCAGCACTGCCTTCCACTAGGCACTGAAATAGTCTGTTTATAAAGTTATATCTCGGGAATTGTCATGAAGTGTCGTTAAAGTACAACGACTGCTTCAGACAAAGTGCAATGGTGTTCTCATTACAGCAGGGTCTAGAAGGTGCTTCAAGTTCAGGTGCGTTCATGAATGCAGGGCCGAAAGTCATCTTCCCAGAGGGGCACTGGCGTCACTGTGATACTAGTACACTGAAGCTAAAGAAAGCTTAGGGAAAGCTATCTATGTTTAATTGAAATGTAAAAATAATAAGATAAAGGAAAATGAAACTAAACAAAAAGATGACTTTTTTGCCTGTGGGAGCTGCACCCACATCTGCGTTACGCGTGCGGTGCTCTACCAACCACGCTACCGCAGCGGCTGTCCTCCAGCCCAGTTCCTTGGGTATATTTCATATGCGTGCAAGATTAGCCTTGGGATTGTTGGGACGCTAAAAGGACGTTCCACATCCGCTGCCATGGCCATGCGTGGTAATGGCTTCCAGGACTAATCTTACACGCATACACAAATTCCCAAGAAAGTGGACAGTAGGATGGCAGCTGCCGTGGCAAAGCACCGCACCTGTAATGCGGAAGGTGTTGATTATAATCACTCCTACATTTCAATTAAGCTTAATAAATAATTTCCTCTATGCTTTCTTAAGCTTCCTTGTTTGTTTCCTTCACATGGGTGCGACAAAAAAAAAAAAAAAGTACGCCTCAGATTTGGCTATTGCTCAAAATTGGACACCTTTAATGTGTACTACTAGAATATAGTGGGCATAGCAGAATCAATCAATCTTTATTTTTTAACATGTGAGCCTGTTCATAATTCTCTTTAGGCTTAATTGCTGTTTTATACGACGCGACACTGCCGGAGCCTTCTGAAACAACCAGTTGAGTCTGCCATTAGACACAATGTGCCACCGTAACCAGTCTCAAAACCATACTACGTATGTGGCATGCAGCATTTCAATTCTGCAAGCGTTGCTGAAGCTCTTGTTGCGACTTTATTTTACAAATTCGATTTCAATACATCAGCCAAAATCAGAGCATGAAAACTTCTGCCACATAAAAAAGAAAACCATTGATACCTGTAAGCAGCGAAATTTGATTTAAGTATACAGATAAATTAATACCGGTGCTTTCACTTCGGACAAGCGTAATCAGAGATAGTTACAGTTCATTTTGTAAAGTACACACGTAGAAACAGAATTATCAGCAAACTGGTTTTATTAAATGCAAGCAATCCATGCACATTAAACTAGAAACTGAACCTGGAATCGAAAGAACATTGTGTACCAAACAGTGCTGCCTAATACAATAGAAAACCGTGGATCTTATTGCACCGGTGTGACATAGGCATCATGAAGAGGGGTGTCTATACAAGGAAAAAGGAATATGATCTGTACGTATTTTGAGATATTCACTTAAAGGGTCAACTGCAATGAAATTTTCCATTGGCTATATTGGTCATAATTGAGTAGTACGTGGAACTAAAGCAATTGTGGCAAAGCTACAGGGCTGATAATGGTGGAATTTTCTTATCAGCAGCCTCTAATTAGCGCACGATGCATGCGGGCAGCTAGTGGCTAGCAAATGTTACGAATCCCAGCACCTCGCCTCCAAGATTTTCAGTTTTGCCAACGCCACCCAATTACGGAGGTCATGCTCAACGTACTGTGTTCTGCATCATATTCAGCGCGCAGTAATAATGGCGTTTTCTGGACTTTCAGTACGAAAGATTTCTATTTTTGCAAGATTTTCAGGAGGCATTCACTTGCATTTAAATCGTAAAATTTTGCATGGAGGCTGCTTTGCATCTCTTACTGTCTTAAACTAGGCCTTTCTATGTGGCCCAAAATTTCGTTGCAGTTGACCTTTAACCACATTAGCTGCTAGCGCTTTCTTAAGTACTCTTGTACAAGAATGTTCTAAGCAGTAGGGTGACTCCCAAATAATATACAATTTTAGCTTCTGACAATCACTTCAGCATTGTGTTGACTTCTCACAATCCTTGCTTTTGGTTCTGCCTCGACTTGGTCGATGCATTCGAAGCCCTCGCGTCCTTCCTCACAGCTCTGTATTTGCAGCTTCTGGTTTCGTTGAACAACCAATCAATCAGCGTTACTTTATTTCGCAAATACTAACTCAGTCCACATCTTCTGGACGTACAGGGTGTGCTAAGGGGATCACCGACTTCTTGAGGACGTCCCTTGAGAGTGCCTTGCGCATGTCTGCAAAAAGAAGCACGCGAAAACAAAATTGCAGCGTTACCACACATTTCGACGTGAGCCTTTCTTTCTATTTCGTTCTTTTTAATCGAGGGTTTTCAACAGATTCTGAGGCTCCAACAAAGCATCTTCCAAGAACTAAAGCAACAACCTGTTTGACAATTTGAAAAGAAGGCACTGCCATGAACAATGAGCAAGCTTTTATATTTTGTTGCAGAGAAAATAAAAAAAAAAGCATATAGTGACGTACGATAGCTGGCACATTATTATGCGTGGCAAAGTATTGCACTATTTGATGCAATATCGGTTGGAGTAAGCACTCACAGATGCGCTCAACAATCTATTTGTGAGATAAAAAAGAAAAGAAGTAAATGAGAAAGGCTTTGCAAGCAAATGACTGTCAACCACTACAAGGTTGCTAACTCGATTGGATTTCGCTTGACTTTGCGTTGCACTAGCTGTGTGGTCCGATATGAAAACGAAATCTGATAAGCATAGTTGAGAATGAAACTCGAGGCTCTTTAAACCACTTCATGGAACTTGAAGGATTTTCAAAGGATGACTGGAGATACTATGATGCTAGATCGGCCCTCACAATGAACAGCACCGAACGAGCCACGAGTGTCAAAATGTCACGACGTTACCGCCTTCTGCGTCATACCACAGCAGTAAAAAAAAAACGAAACTGGCTATTAAAAAATTATTATGTTAAGTTATTTAAACTGCTCTAAGGCTTGCCAAGGCTCTTTTTTCTAGGGTTTAGTTTTACTATCTCCATATAATGAAATGAAATGAAGAGTCACAAATATGTCAGCACTCCTGTAAGGACTGATACAAACCCTGAATTCTGTGCCATCAAGACAATGTGCTAAAAAAAAAAAAAGTTTTGCTTGTTGTTGTAGTTCAAGTGTTGGACAAGCATGGACCGCAGTCGCGACAATGGCAAAGCATGCCTGGTAGGTCATTTGCGAGATGTTCATGTTAAAGCATCTTGTTTTAAACCTAAACTTTATTTTAGCTTAAGAATTATAGGAGAGCCACACACTAGCACACAGTTATTTAGGGATGTTATTGCAGAAGTTATTGCTAGATAGTGGTGTGATCGTTTGCAATTATGGTGAGCATGCACAATAAGCTTGATGTCTTTATGAAATTCTTGTTTTGAGTAAAAAAAAAAAAAGTTAATACGCTCGTCTTCCCGTTCTTTCGCATATCCCCTTCGTCTTCGTTGTTTGCACTGTAGTAATTACGAATCTATTCAGGTGGCTTTTACAGTTGAGTCGCAATAATTCAAACTCCTGGGGATCACAAGTCAGCTTAGACAGAAATTTGATTGAACTTAAGCAGAATAAAATGCAGCCCGAACTGTTTTGAATGGGAACATTTAAAAAAAAGTTTTCTTACTGCACTGTACTTCCAAGTGATAGCAAATGAATTCATTTTTCTTTTTTTAAAAGCTCCACCATATCTTTAGCTGCCTTTTGGAATAGTGGAACCTGGATGCCCTCTCAGAACAGAAAACAATGAAATTTTGGGCAAAGTTTGGACAGGTTTGTGCAACGCTGACATGCAACTTCGTGTGATGCTGGCAAAACTCCGGAATGTACATCCGGGCACAAAATATTGCGGGGCACAAGATCTGAGAAAACGCTGAATATCTCAGTCTAGTATTTGCATTTCGGGCCTTGATTAGAATACGCTAACATTGTTGTCTACAGTTTTACTGGCTACTGCTACAACTGCTCGGGAATTGAACGCTTTTGGAGATCCTGTGGTCCATAAACTTTTGTCGCCGGGTGTACTACACTCAGGAGCTTAGATCATGTTCAGCAGCCGTCGATGCAGTGTGAAATCATGCTTGAGTTATTCCTGTTCCTGTCTCACCTGTCCAAAGTTATACATAATGCAGATGGTATGGAGCAAATGAAATAGGTTTGTAGCTCATTGAACCACCATACAAAGTGTGCTGCACTAATATCTTTGCCTTGTTATCCAATAAACGGTCCAAGCCCACTGAACTGTCGGCTCAGGTTATGTCAGCTAGGTCGGCCGGCTCGCACTATGAAAACGGCAGGAGTTGTGCCACTCTTACGACCACACTTACCAAAAGCATCTTCATCGGGATCACCAAAGTAGTACTCTAGGACTCTCCTGTAGACGCTATACCCCAGCCGCTTGTACATGTCGACAGCAACTTTGTTGGACACTCGAACAAATAAATCTACAAAGTACGCTTGCTTCCTGCAACAAAATGTAGTCACATTTAATCAGTTGACTGTGGTTGAAATAGTTTTGCTTCACGCTTGAGTAGAGCGCCATTAAGAGCCGCACATGCCAGACTCCACATTTATATGATCCAAGCATTTGCTATGGCGTGAATGCTTGCAAATAAAAGAAAACAACCTTCAATTTACTCACTACTTTGTGCAGCAAGGTTAAATAGCAACCCAGTATTTGAACGACCAGTCGGTGCACAGCTGTATCACTTAAGCCATAAACTAACTATATACAGTATGCAAGGAATGGGATGAAATCTTGACATTTTCCATTGCAGTTACCTTGCACATGAAAGCATGATATAATGGTGTAGGCAAGCAGATGACATGTTTTACATCTCATACAAGATTCTCTGATGATGTGCCACAAAGCCTTCATTAATAGAGCTGTCTAATGCGCTAAAATTCAGTGCAGCTGGGCACAGTGGTTGAATGCCTCACTTCTCGGAGATGTACTCCAGGCCCGACATTAGCATGGCTGCAACTCCCAGCTTCCGGTACTCCGGTGCAACTGTGAGAGCCGTCACGTGGCCGTGCCAGTTCTCCTGGACACCCTCTGCTTTGCCCATGACTGCAAGGAACAGAACGACGTCCAGTGGAGACAAGGCAGCGAGTGATGCAGTGGCAACACATCAACACATCGTTTAGTTCCCAAAAATAAGCAGACGTGTTTGAGCGGGGACCTACTGTAGCCCATGATGTCGCCGCTTGGAGACTCGGCAACCTGGAAGTATTCAGGCCAGTGTGCCAGGTACTGGAGGTAGAATGACAGTCCATACTGTGAAGTAGCTAAGGTTAAGTACAGCCTAGACTGCATCAACTTTTAAAGAGAGTGATGTGTTGAAGAGCGGTGTTCCTGGGAATAGTCACATTGTTCTCACATGAGCACTTTCGAGCAAGCTTGAGGTGATGCAGAATAAATTAAAACTGTATCCAAGCACTTCTACACATCAATTTCATGTATGCTTGCCTCTGACCCTGATGTAGCAGCAACAATGTATCAGTGAGGACACTTTCAGTCCCCACTGAAGTCCATCTACACTGGCTTTTTCGAGCACAATCGAAGCACGAACAGTGATTGAGCAACATTTACAGCGCACGAACACTCTCGCGCAATGATGAGTCAGTGGAGCTGATACTCAATGCTGCAACACACCACTTTCAAGGATGCTTGCCTTGACACGTGCTATGCACACGCGCTGCTGCGATCGAAACTGCCGTAACTTGCCCTGAGTATGAAGCAGTAACAAATCGAAGCGTTCTTGACAATAAGACGTAGGAAAGCTCAATCTGCTAAGGTTTATATGCACACACGAAAGTGCACGTGCGACACTGGTATTACGCTCCGAGTTTCGATTGTGCTCGAAATGTTCGTGCAGACAGATTTTAATGAAAATGGGAACAACTCGTGTGACACAGCTATAGGTGGGATGTAGCATCATCTTTGCTGTTTGACTGTATTTCTTGGTGTCATGTGAATGGTTTATTGTATATGATTACGATTATTATTTTAATTCACCGACTGGTTAATCTTGCTGCGTGCTCGCGCGTGCTCAACCTAGCACACGCCATTTTCTCTCAAATTAAGTTTCTAAACACAGAGTGAGCTGCCGTGCTTCTGAATAATACTTTCGCACGATGTATTTCGAAGCGAGCCGCATCGAGGGAAAACGTGTGCCGGGCACTAGTACTTCGAATTTCGAAGCGTAGTACCCGTGCCGTGATGCGCATCTCCCGTGTTGCTGCAGCCAGTTCGATTAACAAAACCATCCGGGAAGCTGAAGCGGAATGTTCGTCGAATGCTTGACTTATGCTTAATACAACTACACGCAGAAATCGCGACGGGTGAACAGCGTAAAGGATACGGTTTCTGTGAGAGGATCCAAGTTGCTGGAACCAAAAGATGAACGCATTAGTAGCTCTTGCGAAGCAAACGAGCACAAACGGAGTAGCGCAACTTACACGTTGTTGAACAAGAAGAGGTCGTCGCATGTAAATTGGCGGATGGTCGTCATGATAAGGTTTCACGTGCTATTAATTTTCTCGAACGCAACGAACGATCAGCGCTCCATGCCGCAAATCTAGCGGGATGGCACCGGGAGAACCGCAGAACGTCGAGCAGAACCGGAAGTTAAATTAGTGCATTGCAACTGTTCTGCTCTCAAGCGGCCATCGCTGACATTAGACCGTTGGACTTGCCATTCTTAAATGTGTGACCACTACAATATTTTTAGTAAAATACAGCTGGCGACTTCTTCGTGAACCTTTGCAAAGTTTGCCAACAATATTGACCTTTAAGATTGCAAATGTTTAGCAAACGAATAACCTGATTGAACATTCGTTTTAAATATGGAGCGTATAATATGTAATGTCCAAATCCACGCCTCATTGAGGGACGCCTCTGTATTTATAATACAACTCTTGAAGGCTATGCTTTTGCTGCCATGCCCTCGTACAGAGACAAAAGCCATCACACACACACACACACACACACACACACACACACACACACAAGAAACGGAACACGTCATGGCTGCCATGTTTGTACAATAACTATATGGATGACCTTGAAGATTGTTTTTCGTTACTTTGACTGGGGCACCCGGGTGCACCATTTACAGATGTGTTTAGCAACGTTTATGTATCTATAAAAGTTAATCAACAAGCGTAAGACAGCGGACATCAGGAACTATAATATGGATAGAATTGAACAGGCTCTCAGGAAAGGAGGAAGCCTAAAAACAGTGAAGAAGAAACTAGGAATAGGCAAGAATCAGATGTGTGCGTTAAGAGACAAAGCCGGCAATATCGTTACTAATATGGACGAGATAGTTCAAGTGGCTGAGGAGTTCTATAGAGATTTATACAGTACCAGTGGCACCCACGACGATAGTGGAAGAGAGAATAGCCTAGAGGAATTCGAAATCCCACAGGTAACGCCAGAAGAAGTAAAGAAAGCCTTAGGAGCTATGCAAAGGGGGAAGGCAGCTGGGGAGGATCAGGTAACAGCAGATTTGTTGAAGGATGGTGGTCAGATTGTTCTAGAGAAACTGGCCACCCTGTATACGCAATGCCTCATAACCTCGAGCGTACCGGAATCTTGGAAGAACGCTAACATAATCCTAATCCATAAGAAAGGGGACGCCAAAGACTTGAAAAATTATAGACCGATCAGCTTACTGTCCGTTGCCTACAAAGTATTTACTAAGGTAATCGCAAATAGAATCAGGAACACCTTAGACTTCTGTCAACCAAAGGACCAGGCAGGATTCCGTAAAGGCTACTCAACAATAGACCATATTCACACTATCAATCAAGTGATAGAGAAATGTGCAGAATATAACCAACCCTTATATATAGCTTTCATTGATTACGAGAAAGCGTTTGATTCAGTCGAAACCTCAGCAGTCATGGAGGCATTACGGAATCAGGGTGTAGATGAGCCATATGTAAAAATACTGGAAGATATCTATAGCGGCTCCACAGCCACCGTAGTCCTCCACAAAGAAAGCAACAAAATCCCTATAAAGAAAGGCGTCAGACAGGGAGATACGATATCTCCAATGCTATTCACAGCATGTTTACAGGAGGTATTCAGAGGCCTGGAGTGGGAAGAATTGGGGATAAAAGTTGATGGAGAATACCTTAGCAACTTGCGATTCGCTGATGATATTGCCTTGCTTAGTAACTCAGGAGACCAATTGCAATGCATGCTCACTGACCTGGAGAGACAAAGCAGAAGGGTGGGTCTGAAAATTAATCTGCAGAAAACTAAAGTACTGTTTAACAGTCTCGGAAGAGAACAGCAGTTTACGATAGGTAGCGAAACACTGGAAGTGGTAAGGGAATACATCTACTTAGGGCAGGTAGTGACCACGGATCCGGATCATGAGACTGAAATAACCAGAAGAATAAGAATGGGTTGGGGTGCGTTTGGCAGGCATTCTCAAATCATGAACAGTAGGTTGCCACTATCCCTCAAAAGGAAAGTGTACAACAGCTGTGTGTTACCAGTACTCACATATGGGGCAGAAACCTGGAGGCTTACGAAAAGGGTTCTGCTGAAATTGAGAACGACGCAACGAGCTATGGAAAGAAGAATGATGGGTGTAACGTTAAGGGATAAGAAAAGAGCAGATTGGGTGAGGCAACAAACGCGGGTAAACGACATCTTAGTTGAAATCAAGAAAAAGAAATGGGCATGGGCCGGACATGTAATGAGGAGGGAAGATAACCGATGGTCACTAAGAGCTACGGACTGGATTCCAAGAGAAGGGAAGCGTAGCAGGGGGCGGCAGAAAGTTAGGTGGGCGGATGACATTAAGACGTTTGCAGGGACAACATGGCCACAATTGGTACATGACCGGGGCAGTTGGAGAAGTATGGGAGAGGCCTTTGCCCTGCAGTGGGCGTAACTAGGCTGATGATGATGATGATGATGATGTATCTATAAACGTTGAAACTTAGGGCTGGTGCTATGTAGACAAGTGGTGTCCACGGCGACACGTACCGTCAGCGACAGCTCCTTCGAAGCACGGTGCTTCGAAGTAACACACCGTGCTTCGAAGTAACAGAGGCCAATCTTCAACGCTATGGTTTTGTACACTCTAAACATGACGACAAGCACTAAAGAAGTGGAAAGCAATTCAAAAAAAGAAAAGAAGAAGAACACGCCAAGCGGCCATCACCAATATAGCGATGGCGTCAATAATGGCGCTCGGCGCCCATCCTTTTAATTCACTGCTTTCAAAAGCATGAGCTCTTTTTGTTACTATGACTAATTCGTCGCAGACGGGTACAGTTGCTGAGCGGTGAAATTTGTTGAGTCCAAATCGTAGAGGCCTAAAATTTTCCTGTCATAGTCTTTTGTACGACAATTACTTCCGGCGCTCGCAGTGCAGGAAAGCATAGCCTTTAAGACTAGTGTTAGGTCGCTTGACGATCTTTACGATCATGAAGAAAAGAAAGCTGTAATAGTGATGCTAACGACCCTGCAAAGTCGGCAGTAGTCAGTATTTATAAGTAGCATAAGTACAGTTACTCTGCAAGCAAAACTTGCATTAGTTTTTAGACTCCAGTTTAGGTAGCGCCCCAACCGTTTTACCTCTATCTGCGCCTTTCTAACAGGTTTTAGTGGTGACATTCCGGCCGGTCCTTCCACATTCGCAAACTTCCCCGTTATTTTAATTGTTTACATTAATGGACGGATCAACGCGTCCTCTTTGAACAACCAAAGTTAACACGAATAAAATGTGTGTTTGTGAACTTCAAGATAATTGTTGTTGAATTCGATAACAGATGGCGCGACAATTTGTAAAATATTTCTGAGGCATTGATCTAAAAATTGTGGCGTTTTTTAGGAGTTGGATCACCAACGTCGCGTAAGGATTCTGCTTCTGCTGCGATCCGGTCTTGTTAACGCGAGAAAAATTATCCACCACAGTTTACTCGACTGCGGAACGAACCGCCGGAGAGAACGAGCGCCAGAGTGTGTTCAGTGCGAGTGCGTGCGACTCTGGGGAGAGGAAATCGACGTTCGGAACTTGTTTAACGCTACCATCGTTCGCCGTGCTCTGTGCTACTTTTGGATACGGAAGTTTGTGGGATTATCCCCGCCATAACAACGGTTGTGCGCGTGCTTGTGTGTGTGTGTGTTCATGGCTCACGAGTGGATTATCCCGAATCGGCTGACAACTTCACTCCGAATGTCCGACCGCGCGCTCTAAAAGGTAAGACGGCAAACGAGCTCCATTTTCCCTGGGCGTTTCTTTTTTATTTTCTCAATGTCTCTACAGCTGCGACTTGGTCGCGCTGTCGGCTGCTTGCGCCTAAAGAAAGCATTCACGCGCGTCGCCCCTTGGGCGCAGTCACACTTCGTTCATTCTTTATTTTTTCTTTCTCCCTCTATTTTTTTTATTTCTCGCGCTGCTCTCATGCCAGTTACTCCATAACATAAGATAGATATATGTCACTCGATAACGGAACTAATCTGAAATCGCCGTAGCGTAAACGACATTCCGGCATCGTCTGCTAGATACGGATCGAAAGTGCCGAGGAAGTCGATCGTGTACAACGTCAGCGCGTCAATTGCAGGAGTCAATCTTCCCTCTTTTGCCAATTCGCAGCTGAACCGCCGGCTGCTCTCTGCACGCCCGTGATGATCGATTGTGAAACGATGTTTCGACAGCGTCTGCCGCGCGTACGGTTTTCGAAGGCTGGAATGGAAACGTTCATC
The DNA here is from genome assembly GCF_023375885.2 of Dermacentor andersoni. Taxonomy (NCBI): domain Eukaryota; kingdom Metazoa; phylum Arthropoda; class Arachnida; order Ixodida; family Ixodidae; genus Dermacentor; species Dermacentor andersoni. The sequence continues at coordinate 122,071,116 of NC_092820.1, forward strand.
ATCGAAAGAGAGGGGGAAAAAAGTTTACGTTCCGCGCGCTCTTGGATATGCCGCCGTATACGGACGTCAGTTGCGACACAGCGCATGTCATTTTTTATTCTATTTCCGTCCCCCCCCCCCTTTTCTTTAGCGTACGATTATGATCGTATTTCATGTGTGTGTCGAAGACTTGTGAGCGTGCGTGTGTGTGTGTGTCGCGGGGTCGATCTTTTCGATTCACTATCGCTAATTCCTCCTTGGTTTATTCGAATATCCGCTTCATTCGAGCACACTGAAAAGTTCCTACGAGAAAACAACGGATTGGTATTGAAGAAAGGCTCGTTTAATTCGAACTCCAAAGCACGCCATTTTGGTTTCAACTTGAAAACGCAGAGAATTCAGCAGACGTAGCTTCTTCTTCCTTAGGCATAAAACTGTTTTAAATAAATTTGTTTTGATCGTTTAGTGGCTGACACTCCTTCTGCCCGTGACGCAATCCGTTACCGCTAGTTTTGCGTCACGCCGAGCGCATGTTTAAACATGTCGACTCTCTTCGACCCATGGTTGTTGACCAAAAGTAATTGGACTACTTCAACAATAAAAAAAAATTTAATTCGTTCGTTTTGCTGCCGTCTGTTCGCTACACCTTTCGGAAGTCTTGCGGTCTTGCTTCTGATTCTGATCCGTTCACACATGGAACCTGCATGATACCGAAAGCAAAAAAAAAAAAAAAACAGTTTTTAAAAATGTTTAGGTACACGGGAAAAGAAAAAAAAGAGGGGGGGGGGGGAGGGGGTGCAGCGAAATGAAATATTACCCGTCTACTGAACTGAAAACAAATCAAACAACACACCCGTTGTAATGTGTAGCGGCTTTGACCTTGCCCTGACAAGTCCTGGTGCCTGGGATCGAATCCCGGCCACGGCGGCCGCATTGCGATGGGGGCGTTTAACAGCCGTGCACTGCAATTTATGTGCACGTTAAAGAGCCTCAGGTGGTCAAAAATATTCCGGAGTCTTCCACTACGGCATGACTCATACTCAGATCGAAACAGGCATCCTTAACAAGTAGTGGGTATTGCATTCAATAATCAAACGATGTTACTATAACGTTCTTCTGTTATTTGTAATTATTAGTGTTTGTATATTACGTGTTATACTTTTTTTTTTTTTGGCATTCTGCGCGTGAATTATTTTAACACTGTGTGGTTCCTGATCTGCTTATATGCTGATCGAAGTCTACATCACGGCCGTTTGTGACTTTGTTTACGAAGTCATTGTGGTGCAACTCGCATTTGACTTTTATAATGTTATGTTCATGGCTGTGCTGTGGATTTCTGACCGTACGAAGTGACTTCTTTTCATTTTCCTACGTATTATTTATATTGTTGTTTCCGCTATGAGACAAGGAGTAGCCTGACGTCACCATTATAAGGTGACTACGTCTCTTTCTTTTATTTTCATTTCAATAATAAAAAAAAAACGTCGTGGTTCCGGCACGTAAAACCCAATAATTTAATTTTCTTTTTTTTCAAAAATGGGCATCTCAAGTGATTTCGCAATCGCATGCCGCCTGTCGGCGAGCCTTGTCATTGCAGCTGTCACCCGGTGACATCGGAATGCGCGACACGAGATGCATCTGACTTAGTGAAACGCTTTGCTCAGTATCCGTTTATATAATGCGTACAGCACGTGTTCCAGACGGTGTACATGTGTATAGTGTACGTGCGCTCTATGCGCGGTTGTTTCCACGCCAGAGCGTTCGGATGCCTTATAGCGTCGGTAATTCGTCCTATACTCGAGTGTAGGTTACACCTATGTACAATGCGCTAGCGTACTACCCACGTGTCACATATTCGGGGGCCATCCTCTAACAGTGGAAAAAAAAAAAGAAAATACGCGGTTTCCATTGACCTGGAATTTGTATTGTAACAACTTTCGGAAGAGGGTTTCGCTTTAGAGCGCTCTTCTGTTGTCGCTCAAATTTCGCAGCGAGGTCTAAATCTCTCTCTCTCTCTCTTGTTTTGTTTTCCGCGTCGTTCACAAACACGTCTGAAATCTTTGCATGTGTGAGAGAAGAAAACGAGAAGTTACCGTCGTTTATTTTCTGTTTCTTTCGACAAGGTTAGTTTCGGTGTGTGTTGCATTTATTTGATCTAATTTATTCCTGCACTTTGAATAATAAATAGTCGCCAATTTTTGGTTTCTTTCGTTTCTGTAAAACGGTCCTAACTTATATATATATTATTCTATTATTTCGGACTACCCGATTCTTGGCCTATAAGATACATAAAGCTCTACATCTACCTCGCCGTCTTATAAACGAGACGGCTACGTTCTTCTGCCTGCAGAAAACTAAATGTATGTAGACAAACGTGGCAATATATTGCGGTGTGCGAATATTCGCAACTTTTGAAAAACGAATTGAATATTGTCCTATTCTATTTGGTCGTCGAATCTAATAGTCACTATTCTAAAATCCGTATTTTAACGCGACAGCGTTAAAGGCCCTGTGTCGCAGAAAATCCAGTGTCGGCGTAGGCGTCCGCGGAAATTATCCCGAACCGCGCATATTCTATACAGCACTAAAGTTGTTCTTCTATCACTAAAGTTGCACATACCTTTTGTCTTGCGTTCTTTACAAAGTTATTCCTCGGAATTTTGGGAATGGCAGCCCACAAACAAATGCCACGAAACAAAACACCGACAGCGCATGCCTTTTCTGTTAGATCTTCTCAGACTCAAATATCAAAAGTGCGAACTAATAACAGAAGATGGCGGCCCACGCAAGAGACCGCGTTTCTTTCTTGCGTGCATTGATTTTGCCGCCAGAGTTTCGCGGTAAACATTGCGGTTACGTATAAGCTGGAGTTGCCGGGATGCGTGAAAAGCAGTCAGGGATCTTTGAATGCTGTCGGGCGTTCAACTCTAGCGTCCTCCAAATTCATCGAATGTTTATGGAATACCTCACGTCTTCGACTGTGCACGATAAAGCATGAAATGGGAGCAATGAAGCGATAACTTTCGTCTCATGCACATAAACATTAAACATGCTAGGAGCCAGGCCTTTTTCAGAAACAACAACAAAGACACTATCACTCGCAATAAAATGTGGTTTAGACACGGCAATCGGCAGTACTGTTAGGTGCTAATTATAGATGCAGCACCTGCGCATGACTGATCGGATTAAACATAAACGTGTTTCATTGCAAAATTCTTGATACCATTTAGGCTCCGTCAATCGCGACCATTCGGACTAGAGAAAAATTGCATCTGAAACATCAAATGGCCCGTTAAACAAAAAATAGAAAAACGCCGGCGTCCGTCTGTATCAGCGAAACGGCACTTAAATTCCCATTGGCTGCGACGCTACGCCCCGAGCACGCCTCGACGGAGCAGATCGGGCGAAAGGGAACACCTGCTGCCGCCGGTAGCGCTCCAGGTCATAGAGTTTCCTACAAGAATTACTAGAGGGAACTCTGGCGCTAGTGTCTACGGGAGCTGCAATGGGAGCGGTTGTCCCAGCATGGGAATTATGGGAAGTACATGGATTTGCCTAAACTTCGTCCTTTTGGCTTCAAACGGCATTGTGACTTTGTTAACTCGTCATTTCCAACAGTATAATGCGGAATAAATAATTAAATAAACATCATTAAAATTGCCCGATGGCAGGATTCGAACACGGGGACTCTAGCACAGAGTCCTGATATCGAAACCGTTACGCCACGGACGCACGTATCAACAAGCGAATGAAACGCCCTTATGAATTTATCGCGGGCATGCCAGTGCCTTGAGACGCTTGGCGCGTTTCGATTTGGCCACCTGGACAAGCTCAATCGTTGCAATTAATAGAAACTACGCGTTCCCGGCGTCTTCTGCACTTCGAAGAATATAGATTGTGCCGAAATATACGACAATAATATTTATATAGCGTAATATACAGAACCACAAGAACGTCTGAATCCACAAGCACGAAGATCAGACAAATCCATGTACTTCCCATCATTCCCATGGTAGGACAACGACTACAGCGCCAGAGTTCCCTCTAGTAATTTTGTAGGACACTCTATGCTCCAGGTGTTGAGTGAGGGGAGAGGGCATCGTCTCGACGCCACGTCACACTAGCTCTCGGAAGACCCCCGCCGCGGGGTCCGTATCTCTCTCTCTCGCCCCTACTAGGCTTAGCTGCTGCGCGCGCCTGCTGCGGCCTTGGGTGACTGTTGCAGCTTCCTCGGTCTCTCGTCGCGCAGCACGTCGGTGGCACGCGGCGTTGTCACCGCAGGCTGCAGCTGCTGTTGCTTGCTGGAGTGGACAGCACGTGCCGCTGTGAGTACATTACTCGCAGCGCAAAACTCGAAGGATCGAGTTATCAGAGCTAAACGCTTGTGTTGATATCCGCTTAACCAAATACAAATGTCGTCCGCATATATCGACATATGGATATGCCTGCAATGTTTTTGCACTTCAGCGGGAAGACCAACCATTACAACAGCTCGACAGGCATTACTTTCAGTTCAAAATTACTTTCAAGGTGTTGGGTTGACTCTCTCGGTGGAAAAATCTGGCTTCATCATGTTTCCAGGTAGAGGAAGACGGTATGCGCGGCTGAAGATAGACCTTGATCAATCTTGCCTTCGTCAATTAAAGCACAAGCGCTTTTTGGACGTCATTATTGACTACCGTCTACAGTGGCGACGAGCTGTGAACTCTATTGTGACATCACTATCTCCGCGTCTCAATGTGATCCGTACAGTTGCAAGTGAGCAATGGGAAAATCACCCGTCTTCAATGATCAGGCTGCGCGATGCACTAGTGACGAGTAGAATAATGTACCAGCTCCCTTTAATTTCCCCTCACTATCACAGCTGGAACGACTTGAGGTTTTGCACAGAAAGGGCCTAAGGAGGGCTCTTGGCGTTCCGCAGACTGCTCCTAACAATGCAATACTTTATGAGTCTCTATCGAGACCTCTTAGCCTAGTCGCTTCACAAAGATTATTGATGCAAATTGGCCGCCTCAAACAGACGATATCCGGGCGAGCCCTTCTACAGAGCCTTCGAAAGAGATCTGAGTCCCGGGCGTACTTTCCCTTAATACTCTTGGTTACCTGGGTCTTGACGCTAGAGGTCGAACTAAGAGGTTGAAACCACCTTGGTCTTTCGCGAGCCTCGATTGTTCGTTGGCAGTTCCTCACGTTCGTGCTAAGCGGAGTTCTCCTTTGGCGGCAACGCGTTCGCTCGTACTGGAACATCTTGAGACTGAATATGCGCGTCATCTTCAAATTTTACTGATGACTCTGTGGACAACGTCAGAGGATCTAGTGCAGCTGCTTTTCACATTCCCTCTTTGAAGTATGATTGGTCGGTTCGCTTCACTGCAGTCGTGTCCTCCACAACGGCCGAAAGCGTTGCCATTGAGGCAGCTCTAAAGGAGCTATGGTTTTGTACGCCTCAACTTGTCATCCTTACAGATTCGAAATCCACCCTTCAAAGGTTAGAGCACGGGTTCCCTACTGATGCCTTATGTCTAAGCTCCCCACGCTCGGTGCACAATATCCATATCAAAGGCTTCTCCATACGATTCCAATGGGTGCCCTCGCACATAGGTATCATAGGCAACGAGATGGCGGACAGCCTCGCCCATAGAGCGCTGTCTGGGAATCCATTGAGACAAGTGCCTCAAGAGGACAAGAGACTCTTCAAAGAAGCGGTGTCGTGCCGCTTCAGTTCTTTGTGGAGCTCACCTCACAAGCCATGTGTGACCAAGGGTCTCAAAAGAAACCAAGCCACCTTACTGCTCCGCATTCGCACGGGCTCTGCTCGTACCTCTGCGTGGATGTATAAGACTGCCCTGGCGTTGTCTCCATTATGTTCAACGTGTGGTGTGTGCGATGACATAGAACATTACCTTATGTGCTGTACTCTGTACGACGCGGAAAGGAGTGTGTTATTCTGGTCCCTCAAGAAGACAGGAATTCCCCACAGTTCTCTTCAGGACATTGTTTTCCCGCGCAGGAGCCAGTTAAATAGGAAGGTTTCTCGCCTTCTTTTAAATTACCTGCAGGACACGGATTTGGCCTCCACATGGTGACCTTAGGAGTGACTATGTGTGGTTGTAAGGTCTGTGTCTGATTTATATGATTTATGTATATTAAGTGTCGCTGCGGTGGAGCAATTGCGGGCAGCAACTGCAAGGCTAATCCCACCAGTAGCCTACAACCACCCAACTCAACTCAACTCAACTCAACTCGAAGGATCGCTCAGCGGCGTTCAATTGGATATTAGTGCTTTGGCATTCACAACTCTTAAGATGTGCTTAGGGGTCACCCGCCGTGGCTGCTTAGTGGCTACGGCGTTGGGCTGCTAAGCACGAGGTCGCGGGGTCGGATCCCGGCCGCGGCGGCCGCATCTCGATGGGGGCGAAATGCGAAAACACCCGTGTGCTTAGATTTAGGTGCACGTTAAAGAACCCCAGGGGGTCAAAATTATTGTGGAGCCCCCCCACTACGGCGTGCCTCATAATCAGATCGTGGTTTTGGCACGTAAAACTGCATAATTTTGTGCTTTCGGGTCCTCGGATTTTCTTTTTCCCGCTCTGTCATCATTGCAGACTACACGCGCATTTCCGGTTTGGTCGCGGAGGTGTACACAAATTCTAGTTGACCCGCTATAGCTAGGTGGTTTTTCGAGACTTTATATGATAATGGATGACCGCGCGTGCTCTGAAGAGCGCCGAGTTTGCGAAATGCTTAGTTTTAAGTAAAACCTGCCTTTGTGCTTCTGCAGATAAATGTTATGTGGGGTGTATCTACAAAAGATGTCTAATGTTGTGAATACCGGGATGTGAAAATTGTTTTAATAACGATAAAAGTGACATCATCCCCAACCTACTCCAAAGAAGAGATATTGTATTCGATTTGATTCGCTTCCGCCGCTATACAATTCGTATTCGATTCGGTCCTACAATAACTACTATTGGCACACCCCTAGAATATATACAACGAAGCCATGTGTTTTACGTAGTGATCGATATGGACCAAGAAACTTATTATACCTTCCAGAAAAATTTTGACGAAGATAAAGCAGCTTGTTGGAATAAGAACGCCGGTCGCTGCATTTATTATCGGTAATCACAATGAGCGAATCAGGCTTGTCAAGTTGCTAACATGTGGCTTTTTTATCCGTCACCTCCGTGGTTCTTGTAACAATTCTAGTACAAAAAAAAAAAAAACGCACTGACGCCCTAAATAGAAAAATCCGCTTCCTACAGTCGCTAGATTTTTTAAAGTTCCTTTAATAAATGCAACAAACTTCGTCCAATTCGGAGCAGTAGCTGCCTAGAGAAACGATTTCTCCGTTTCCCATGTATTGAAGCAAGAGCGCCCGAGCTTAAAGCTTGGAACGGCGGAACTCTTTTATCCATAAATCCATAAATGTTGTCAAAATATGTTTGTATATTTATAGTTGAAATCTTTTTTCTGGTTGAATGTTTGCGGGAAATTGCAATAAATTCCGCAAACTTGTCTTGATTCCATTCCAATGCATGTTTTTCCATGTATAATTTATGTAGAGCATGTTAAATGCACATGTATAAAATACGCATGCGATCGCATGAAAGAAAAGAAAGAAAGAGACACTCTGTGTTCCTGATGAAATGTATATTGTATCGTGTTAACTGCTGGCAGACTGTATTATTGATCAGGGGGCTAAGACCTCGTCAGGCTTTCACGCCTTTGGTCTTTGCCTACCGCAAGAAAATTTTGTATTGTTCTTCTTACATATAAACGTGACGATGATGCTCTTGCAAATAACGGCGAGAAGCGACGAGATTACCAGCGCGCAAAGCACACTCCAGTGCGAGCGCCGTCTGCTACGCTGTTTACTTCACGCAGAAGGTCACGTACCGTGCCAGCCTTGTCTGCGTGCACTTTAAAATAATTTACTCTTCAAAGCCCCGAAGGAAAACTAGTTTTTCAATGAAATTCATTCTCTCTTAAAGGTGACTAAGGGCCTTGAAAAATACAAGTCCACTTGTCGAAACGCTGGTTCCCGCTTTTATCTTGTTCTCGCTTTGCTCAAGGGTGTATATTGGTTTAGAGCTCACACCCTTAATTTCTTTTATTTGGCGTAAGGGAATCAGTTATAGACCTATTTACACCAGGCTTCATCTATTTTTAGGGGTAAAATTATTTTATGGCGTGGTTCCGTGTAGAAAAAGAAAATTACATGAAGCAGATTACGTAGTACATGACTAAAATGTGTTGTCTGCGGTGCGCTTTTTTTTTTTTCTTTTTTCTGCGCAACTGCTGGACCTGCGCGTGCGCCATGGAATTAAAATGAAGAAACGAAAAGAAGAATAACGTAAGTTCATCAAATCCAATCCAGTCCAATTTATCAGCGCATACGAGGTATTGTTCGTGAACGATGTGCGGGCCAAGGTCACGCACGGACAGCAAAGGTCAGGAGTGCATGGGCAGCTCCGCTGTATGTGAAAGTGGACAGTGGTCCGCGTTTCCTTTCTGAGCGGGCGAAGCGATTTGCCTCATCAATTCTGATAGCAAGCGAGACAACTAGCCTATCAGATAGGTACACGGGGTTCGATCATCTCAGCAGTTAAATTGCGTTCTGGGGGTTTTATACGCGCCAAAACCACGATCTGATAACCGAGGCACGACGTAGAAGTCGGCGACTCCGGAATGGTTTTGACCGCCTCGGGTTTTCTCCAACGTCCACCTAAATCTGAGTACGCACGAGCGTTTTTTTTTTTTTTTTTTCATTTTGCCTTCATCGAAATGCGGCCGCCGCTGTGGGGATCGAACCTGCGACCTCGACGTGCAGCGCACCGCAACGCCGTAGCCACTAATAAATAAAAGCTGCCGCGAGGCGGGTCTGAGCCAGTTACAACTTTCTTGTAGAGGGACAAGTGGTTGTTCCTGTAGCCGCCCCCATCGCGCGTCGGCCCATAAAGCGGTGAAGGCACTTTCGTGCTTCTTGAGGACGACGGTCTTGCGTGAACGTCTGTGACTATTAGTGCAATTACCATTAGACCACACGCGTCAGCGAACTCACCGCTAATTTCCTTCTTTCCTGCCCTCCTCTCTCTCCCCCCGTCATCTTTGTTTACCCCTTTCCCATTCTCCCGTTGTGGGGTAGCCAACCGGACGTCACTCTAGTTAACCTCCCTGCCTTCTGCTTTTCTCTTTCCTTCTTTCCTGTAGCCGCACGAATTAGTGTAGCAATAGATCTGCGATGCCCTTATACATGTCCGGTCGGGTCCCGGCACTATACGCACGCTGTGCGCTGAATGCAGCGGCGTGCGTCTTTATCCCTGTCCGAAAAAGACTTGGGTGAACCGCGGAACTCGCGTACATGATCAGGATAGGGCCATTGTTTTCCTTGGACGAGGAATTCCCGGTATAATTGGAATCGTGTATAAGCTCGCGTTGATAACACGTTCCTGCCTTTAGCGCATAGCGCGCCCGTCGCTGGTGTGTACCGATCGAATGATTCAGCGAGCTCTTCGCGGACCGACGTCCGCGGCGCGGCCTTTAATTGGGTTGCGCCGGTCTCTCAGAAAGGCCACCTTAACTAGATTACTTAGATGAAGTGCACAAGTCGTAAGCGATGAAGCCAAGGATTCCAGAGGGTGCCTTCTGGCAAGCACCTCGACGTAAGGTCGTACGCCCCAGCGCCGTTGCAGTAATTATGTTTGAAAAGTGCTCACTTCGTGCATACTGGTATAACGTGAGCGCAATGCCATCGGTGTAACGTTTAGCCTCCGTAATTACAGAGCTACTGCAGCGAATTAGCTTAGAGTGCTGGACATTTATTGCTTAACTGCCAGGATGCCGGTATTGAGAGGCTGTAATTATACGTTCCTCGTGGCATATAGTTATTAAACTAGGCAGTATGCGCAGGCCCGATGAGAGGGCATGTATATAGACTAGTTATTTATGACGCATTCATTATGTCGCCTATGGCGTAGGTTCGTGCCTCGATCAACAGAAGAAAAGTAACGTACAGGTGCTTGGGGTCAACCGTACGACGTGACATTGTCCAGTGTCCGAAGTGCCTCGCACCTGTTGCGTCCGCAGTGGATGCCCGCCATCTATACTTTGGACGCGTGCCCATCGGACAAAGACAACTCGCGCAAGTTACTTGCAAGGTGCGAAATCGAACAATGATCAATCAAGCTGAAGACTGTGAAAGATGCACTATGGAAAACACATCTTATAAGTCATCGTTGGAGTATCTCTATATGAAACGGGCCTGTATGCTGATATATTTAGTTCCATACTGACGTTATGCCGCGTGGCAACCTAAGCAAAAGAAAAATTAATTAATTAAAAAGTTGAGATGCACCCACGGCAGCTATGGCCTTTCGCTGCTCCGCTCAAGGTCGCGGGTTCGACTCAAATAGCGGCGAGACCGCATTTCGACGGAGGCGAAATGCGGAACCGCTCGTTTACCGTGTTTTGGGCGTATACGTCAAAGATCCCCAGGTGTTCATAATTAACTACGAGTCCCCAACTACTGCTAGTTTATATATCGTCGGTTTTTGGCCAAGTATGTAAGCCTCAGAAGCTGCCCACGATATGACCAGCAGCGAGATCGCATTGCGTGACCGCTTGAACCCTTCTCTACCGACCCGCCCACTATCTGTGAGCAAAGTGCTTCGACCGTGGCCGTGTGCTGAGAGGCGTGCAGGGGTGCGCCGTCATGCGCTGTAAAATAATTTACACCCTTACGAGTGAAAATGGTGTAAATGTGTCTATAACTCCCACCCGTTATAGACACATATACACCCTTTTTTTACTTTTGAGGGTGTAAATTATTTTACAGTGCGAAGTGCCCATCGCAACGTTTAGAGGAAAGCACTCTCTGGTTTGTCTCCAAATGCCGTGTGTTTCTTTCTTCCTTTCTTTAGCATTTTTATTTATTTGGAGGGGGGGATTTGCCGTAAGGCATATATGTAGTTCCGTGTTGTGATAGTTCCACTTTAGTGGCTTATGCATTTCGCTTATCAAGTCTCTGTGCAAGCCTTGATGTCATATGTTTGCTAACAGTTCTGTGGGATTCCCTCGGGGTGACGTGGTGACCTTGGGACCAAATGAGTAGGCCGTGCTTCCAGTGCTGATGGCCGTGATGGCACTAGTTTGCTTGTGACTTGCGTTATAGCGCGTGGATTGTTAGTGTTATTATTTTTCTAAACGTGTTCTTCATCTTGTTTTGCCTGTCTTAGTTTCTTTTCTCCATTAGCGTAGTGTTTGGGGCTTTGAATTAGCCAGCCGTAAGGAAGCCTACCTTCTCATTGTCTTCAAATAATAATAATAAAAATAATAATAATAATAATAATAAAAAAAAAAAATAATAATAATAATAATAATACTGATAACCGCCAAGTCCGCCATTTCGAGACCAACTGTAGTATCAAATTAGAATATTTCGTAACTGTTTTCCGATGTTCATACTTGCTAATCATCATCATTTACCTGCGAGGAGCGTGCGGTATAGAGTTTCTAAAGAAGAGTGAAATTCACGGTGGTATATTTTACTCACCAAAACCACGATATGATTCTGATGATTACAGGATTACGAGGGTATATGGTGCGATCTTGTACGCGTTCCGAAATCGAACGGAGGCTGCCCGTTCTTTACGTCACGAAATAGGCGGTCCGTTTCGTTGCGTTCATCCGATAGCAGACGACACGGAATAATTGACAGCAGATGTCACGTCACAATAGACGTCATGGCCTTCGTCACTGTTCAAATTGACCAATCGTGTGCGGCTCGGTGGAACGGACCGCCTCCGTTCTATTTTGGAACGCGTACAGGATCGCACCCATAGTTTCTATACAGCTTTGCAAACGTGTGTCAGTACTGCCTCTAGGTCTCCGGTGATGACGATGGCACGTTTGCGAATGATAACGGGAGCGAAATGTTGAAAGGTGCATATTCGTTCACCGACTAGTCCGCACATTCTAAAGAAAAAGTTTACAACCTTTGGGGTGTAAACTGTCTTGCCCGCGTTTCCTTTCTTGGAAACTCTGCGCTCGCTACCCTCTTAAACAAATGTACACCCCTCGGGGTGTAATTTGCCACACAACGATAATCGTCATCTGTCTCGCTCGCGTTTCCGTTCTTGAAAACGTTGCGCCCGCTACTTTCGTGTCGCGAATGCTCTGCCACGCTGATAACGCGCATGCCGTTCGTGACTTGGAAGTGGCGCGCGCGCAGCGTTAAAGAAAGGAAATGCGGACAATACAGACGATTATTGTTGTGTGGCAAATATACGCCCCACAGGGTGTAATTTTTGTTTAGTTGTTTACTCGCCTGTCAACAGTGCTATGTACGTCACGCTGATAACGCGCACGCCGTTGATGATCTGGAAGTACCAGGTGCGCAGCGCTATAAAGAAAAGGAAAGGCACTCGAGATAGGTGACGATTATCGTTCTGGGACGCAGATACGGCCCAAAGGGTGTAATTTCCAGAGAGCACGGGCGTGTGTACTCCGGTATACGTGGAGGTGTATTCTTCACTCCGGGTAGGCCGCTCCGCGGGAGGCTGCGTCCTCCCCAAGGGTGCACCGAACTCCCCAAGTACTCCGAATCAATGTGCCCACAGACATTTCCGCTCCTAACGATGTTTATCCAACCGGCTGTCGAAAAAAAAGAAAGAGAGAAACGAGTAGGAGATCGTGAGAGAGATAGAGACTGGGAGAGAAACGGTTGCCTCTGTCAACGACCGCCCTGCCCTCTATAGAACGCGCCCTGCCTCACGTTGCCACCACTGATAAAGCCGCATCAACGCCTAGCGAATGTTCTCTACTATATAGTGTCTCTGGTTGGCTCACTTGGCACCTCACCAAGAGCTCGATAGAAGCTCTATGTCTGTGCAGACAAGTGTTACGCAACTCGCGAACGCGCGCGCGCGCGTGCCACTGCACTTCGTGCGCTATAAATTGCGCGCCGTGTAGAAACGATCGCGGGGAAGCATCGGAAGCGCGCGGGATACCTTCTTCTTTCAGAGGGGGTCGTCGCATGCAGCTGTCGCCGGGCTGCGAATGGCGCCGCGTTTACGGTCGTTTCGACGGCCGGGAAGGGAGACGTTATATAACGGCGCGAAATTGACACCGTTCGCCATGTGCGTGGCACCACCGTGCACTAAAGCACCGCTCTCGCTCACCGTTCGGCTCGACTGCTTTCGGGAACCGTCGCCGCGGGACTCTTTGGATTTGGCTGCATTTTCGCGAACCACGTTGTCGGGAAGTGTGCCTTGCGCGGTGCCCTTCGCGGTGATCGTGACGTATGTGGGGCGAGTTTCAGCGCGGAACTCTGCGCGAGCCTCTAATAGCGTGCATATTCTGCATGCGAACGCGAGGTGGTGTGGCCGCACACGCGCGAGCGTCGAACGCGCCTTGAGACCGCTGTCCCCGCGTAGCAGTTGCATGCAGAACCTTTTTCTTCGCATAAGTTGCTCAGACATACCATGGACATACTGGCAGAAAGATTATAGCACGAAAGAAAAAAAAAAGGAAAGGGAAAAAAGAAAAGATATGCGGATCCAACGCACTGTGGGAATCTACGTATAAACGAAGCTTTCTGCGCCGTTAGGGGTGATGTTGACGGCGGAGGTTTAATTTCTTCGGCGTTAATTTAGTCCAGCGCGAGAGTGACGAGTTGATGTTAAACGTTACCTTGCGTGCGCCACCGCTGTTTCTCTGCGTAGTATACGCAGAACGCACAGGGGAAGGTGCACAGGGGAAGATGTGTACCAACAGGCTTAATTCGCCACATTAATCGAGCTCATTTCTAGTGCGAAGGGCTCTTTCTCGTCGTGCAGCCTGTCCGACCCATGCGCTATACACCGTTTCACACATCGCGGTCTCGGTAATGCCGTGCGCGGAAACTGTCTTCCCGTCTCCGGTCCGAGCTGCTATACCTCGAGAAGTCAGCGTGTCGTTCGGTGGACGCACTCCCGTCAGTCGGCCATATGGAATACGGGCCGTCAAGATCTTGCGGCCGGATCGAATGAAGCGCGCGTGTGCCGAGATCTTCCGAGTGTGTCGAGTCTGTAGGCAGGGCGCACATTTAGCCCACACCGCTGGGAAAGAAAACTCCACTCAAACTTGACAATAAAAGCTTTCTCTCTCTCTCTCTCTCCTCCCACCGACTTGAGCTGCAAGCCTCCTTTCATGTTCTTGCGCCGACGAAACGTCATGCCTTCGTCCGTGTCATTTTTTTTAGCGCTGCCGCCTTTTCAAGTTATCCAGTTTGCCCGCAACCGCTGTCGTGTCTATATAGTAATAGCAATGTGGCAGTCTGGGCACGCACGCTGGTATTTCATCTTTAAGAAATGGTTGAAGCGCTCCGAAAGACAGGGAGGGATAGAAGCACACATGCGCCTATTCGTATGCGTGTCACCTATTCCTCACGCCACCCCCTCCCCCCCCTTATATAGGAACTGCCAGTGAAGAGTGGCAAGGCTGTTATTCACTCGTTTCGCGACTGCATCAGTTCTACCTTTTGTCTGCCTCCTCTCTACCATTCGTCCTAGCTTTCCTCTGGACTTCCGCGTTAGTAGAAAGGTAAGGGATGCTGCAATGGCTTTTGCGGGGGCTCACAGATAATTTTTTTTAATTATAGGGTTTTACGTGCCAAGACCACTTTCTGATTATGAGGCACGCCGTAGTGGAGGTCTCCGGAAATTTCGACTGCCTGGGGTTCCTTAACGTGCATCTAAATATAAGTACACAGGTCTTTTCGCATTTGTCCCCCATCGAAATGCGGCCGCCGTGGCCGGGATTCGATCCCGCGACCTCGTGCTCAGCAGCACAACACCATAGCCACTGAGCAACCACGGCGGTTAGCTCACAGATAAAGCTGTCAAGAGGCTAATGTGGCGACGCCCAGGGAGCTCTTGAGGGCATTGTGACATTTGACGCGGTGCAAAGGTCCAAACGAGTTTCTCGCGTCGTCTTTCCTTTCTGGCGGGCTCCTGAAATGTGTACACACGCTCTGGACCACCCCCAGACGCAGTTTGCCAGACAGCAGCAGCAGCAGCGGGAATGTCGAAGGAAGAGGCAAAGAAAGCCTCGCTTTAAAAGGAGTCAAACACAGATCGACAGGACGGACGTACGCCATTCTGCCGATATGTGTCCTTTGTCCTCATTTTTTCGCGCCTTAATTTTTCTACCCTTAGTATACGTCTTTCGTAAATAAAGTCAGTCAATTAAGCAATTAATCCATCAATCAGTCAATTGATCAACTAATCAGAAAATTAATCAATCAATCCAAACGAGTTTCTCACGTCGCCTTTTCTCTCTGCTGTGCTCCTGTCATGTATACACACGCTCTGGACCACCCCCCGATGCAGTGTGCCAGACAGCAGCAGCAGCGGAAAAGTCTAAGGGAAAGTCCGTCTGTCATTGCGCACGTTGAGTTCAAGGGCTGTTGCTTTTTGCTATCGCAGTACTCTCCAGCGTGGTATATTGTGGTGCCAGCGAAGCGGCAACCGGATGCAACTTTTTTTCTTTCGTCGCAAAACGGACCCCGCAGAGTTCCATTCGAACGAATAAAATTTAACACGTTATAAGCCTTGTATAACGCTATTTTAGTCACGTGTACGCTACGTACAAGCCGCATACGCGTCGTACACGTAACGTGTCAAGCTTTCTGTTATCACTCGCACGTGGAAGTTGTATAACTCGCCGCGCCTCATGCCGGCCCTCGAGGGACCGTCTGTGACCAAAAGCGGGAGACCCTTTCATTCGGGCACCAACCATCGCTGCGCCACGTCGCCAGCTGTACCGCGAGTTTGCCCACGACGCCATGCGCCTCCAAAGTTGCCGGGTGCGAGAGAACCGTAGGCTTTTGCTGAACTATAGCTCCCAATATATATATAATATATGGTGCAGTTCAGTGCGGCCACATCGAAGAGCGATGCCGGTGAAACAGATCGTTTTGGCGAGAGCGAATGAGTATACAAGAATCTTCCTGCATGCACAGTATAAACTATAGTTCCGGCCAGCATACGGTTCTCTCGCTTCACAGCTGGGCGGAATATGCGCGCAATAAACTGCGAAACAAGATGTCCGCCAAAACGGCCCGATACAAAGGCATCCGCCAACCGTCCGCAATCGGGATTCCACCAGGTTGCGAACAGGTTTTTTTCAACAGTTATCTTTTCCGACGCGCCGATCGTCCGATGGATCGGTCGGGTTTGACGTATACAGTACATGTGTATGGCACTTGAAATGGCAAATGACCAACTCTCGTAAAACGCGCATACCTTTTGCAACTCGGGTGCGTCAGAACGTTTAGGAGGATGACTTCTGTCGGAACCTGCCGCGTGGAACCTGTCGGAAAACTTTAATGGGAACTTTTTGGAAGTTTTGTTCGACGCCACTTGTTGGGGGGAGCAACTATATTCGATACGTTGAGTCAGATAATTTTATTGGAGGCCTTGACGCGCGTGCTCATCTCGCGCGTCGCTGCCGCATGCTGGAGGTCACGTGATCTGCCGAGTTTCGGAGGCACGTCACGGCGAAACGGTAAAACGGAGCGGCAGCACGGAACGTTCGCTCGCGAAAGGGGGGGGTGGGGGGTGGAGGGGGCTGTTTCGTTGGTAAGCGAACGTTTGCTGCACAATAAACTGACACGGTTTATACACTGGCTATCCAAAATCGTCTTGCTTTCGTGTAATATTTTAATATCTCGCTACACCTGGCGTCATTGGTTCGCCCTTGGGGGCGATCTTTTAACGCGCGTGCTTACCGTGTGCTTACCGCGTGCTTACCAGCGTTGTCCTGTCCGTTTCCACTTACTTGTGCTCGCGTCCGTGATTTCTGGAAACCGTTATATGTTTACCGGTGCAAGTGCGACGCTACCAAGAAAAAGAAAAAAAAAGACCCGGAGTGACATGCACAAACATACGCGGATGTTTGGGCGCCTGCGCGTCGACGCCGTCATGTAATGAGCTCGCTCGTTCTCGGCGTGTCCTCCTCCTCCTCCTCCTCCTCCTCCCGTGCCACGGCTCCCCTCCCCCACCCCAGGGACGCGCGCGGCGCTCCGAAAGCGCGCCAAGGGATCTCTCTCTCTCCAACTGCGCCATGTGTTTCGCAAGCCTCGCGAGCTGCGGGCGTAACGGACGAAGTCCGCGCGGAAGAGATCGACAGAGAGAGACTTGGGGCTCGCGACGTCCTTACGTGAAAAAAAAAGGTCGCGTGCGTAGCGCCGCGCCATCCGCACCACTTGCGCAACGCTTGTACACGCGCGCAGCGCCCGACTGGCTCGCGCGCGACGCCAGGATCGTCATCGTCGCCGTGGCTGCTGCTGGCGGCGGCTGGCGTCGCGTTGCGCAACACTCCGACCGCATGCGCGCCATGGGGCCCGGTGGTGTTCGTTGGTCGCGTGGCGCGTTCGAGCTCGTGGCCCTTCTTTCCCTTGCCCGGATGCCCGCGTGCACGTATATAGTTCTTCGCCAGCCCTTTGTTGGCTTCAACAAGAGAGGCCGCCTCTTCTCGCACCTATTTGCCGTTTCTCGCTCCTGGGATTGTGCGCGCGTATGCGTGCCTTTCGCAACAGTGGGGCACGATCGGCAGGCTGGATAAATTTGGCTCGGGCTCGCTACCCTGGAAGTGGCAGGACCCGCGGCTTCCTATATGCCGACAGACGCGAAGCTGGAGAGCGTGCCTATAAACTTCGAAGCTGAAATAGAGCTTGGCCAGGTGGAATCCGTTCGCAGGTCAATTGTGCTTCTTATACGGTGATGTGTGTTTTGGTAACGCAATAATAAGACGTGAATGACGTTATGTTGCGCGTTTTATTGTGCAAGGAGAACGCGGCTACATTCTTTCTTCTTTTTTTGCATGTGCTGTACGCCATTGCCATTTGCCAACCGTGAAGGGTCAGAAGCATTATATATAGTCGGCTATACGTGTAATAAGCCTTCAGCTTCTGGCCGCCTAGCAGGCTGCGTGTCGACAATCTGCTGAAGGCGACAACGACAATGATGATTGCAGAAGGGTTGAAAATTCAGCTTGTTAGTACATTGTCGGAAACTTTCGAACTGCGCTAAACGACGGAGCAACAAAGACAACTCATGGGCGCCGGCTAACAACAAGCGTTATATTCAGCGCCCATGCATTGTCTCTTTGTCCAGTCGTCGTTTATCGCTGTTAGAAACTTGCTGATGGTGATGATGAACATACACCGAAAACAGGTTTGGGGATGAGAAGAAAAATCCGGAAATAATTTTATGTTGTACAAAATAGACGTATACCGACCGTCTTTTTTTTGGCCGCAAAATAAACACGCAGATAGCTATACTATAGAAAAGCAATGGAATCGCCGTAGCTATAACTACAAGGGGCGCGATGTGTCCTTACAAGGAATTCCCACCTGCCCCCCCAAAAATTTTTTTGATGTAACGGGTCGCCCTGTATAGGCGACCCGGGCGCGGGGAGGCCGTGTCGAAAGCCGTCGCTCGCGCATGGCGGGACACTAACGACATTTCACGAGGTCAGGCGATCCTCTTGACGACCCCCATGAAGAGCAGCAGGGACAGTTCCCGATGCAGCACGTAGAAGATGAACGGCCTGTTCACCACGAACGGGATGGTGGTGCGTACGGTGCTGGTTCTGCGCACGCGCGCCTTGGTCTTCTTTCCCTCCTTCTTCAGGCAGCTGGTCTTGGGCTGCGCGGCGGCGCTGGGTGGCGTGGCGCTGCCGCTACCCCGCCGCCGCGCCGCCTCGACGGCCTCGGCCACGGCGGACGCGACCAGCGGCGACTCTTCGTTGCTGCCGCGGCTCGCCGTGCTGCTGCGACGTCGCGCCAGCGCCGAAGCTGCGACGGGGTTTTTTCGAGTCGTCGTAGTCGAAACGGTTCCGAGGCACGCGCGCGCGCGCGGGCTAAAGCCCAACCACATGGAACAGACGGACTTCATTGGGCGCCGGTCGGCGTCGCGCTGCGTCGTCTGCCAGGGATCGAAAGGCGCGAACGCGAGGTGTAGCGGGATTCGCGTCCGCGAGGTATAGCGGGTGACGCGGGACTAAATTGTTGCTTTCCACGTTTCTACTAAGCGTGTCTGTAAGCGTGCGCTCAGCATCCTCAGCGCTCCCTTACTTCCTATTTCTGTCCTCTTTGCGTCCCTTCTCCTTTTCCCTCAGCGCTGACCGACATGACTGTTACGGTAAAGTCAGCCAGGCTTTTATATGTTCGTTTCTTTCTCAACTAATCTCTCTGTCTCTCGTCCGGCGTACGCCGGCCGGATTTCACACCTTGCGAGCGCCCCTTCGGGCGCGTGTGGGCGCGGTGATCTGGCGCGAGCGGGCGTCGAGTGAGCATCGCCCCCGTCGTGGCGATGTCCTTGACGACGCCGGCCGGCGCCGACGTCGCATAATCCGTCGTAAACTTGTTCCTTGTGGTTGGGACTTAAGAAACCTCGTCTACGACGACTACGCATGCACTCCGTTTCACACATAACAAGGCAACGCTACGATGGT
Organism: Dermacentor andersoni; assembly: GCF_023375885.2. Lineage (NCBI taxonomy): Eukaryota > Metazoa > Arthropoda > Arachnida > Ixodida > Ixodidae > Dermacentor > Dermacentor andersoni. The sequence continues at coordinate 122,090,598 of NC_092820.1, forward strand.
TAGAGAGACTAACCCTCCGTGGTGGTTTAGCGGGTGTTGCCGTGCTAAGCACGAAGGTCGCGGGATCGAATCCCGGCCGTGGGCGGCCGCGTTTCGATGGGGGCGAAATGCGAAAAAACGCCGGTGTCCTTTGCATTGCATGGGGGGTGCACGTTAAAGAACCCCAGGTGGTCCGAATTTCCGGAGTCCCCCACTACGGCGTGCCTCATTATTAAGTCGCGGTCCTGCGCGTTAAAACCTCATAGTTTAATTCTATTTTTTTTAGAGAGAGACTCATACCTCACTGCTCGCACTTCGCGACCAAGAAATAGTGTGTCACGTATGAAAGAAGTACATAAATGTGTGCGACGTATCGCCCGATGCAACGCTGTCTCATTTTTTTTTAATGTCGCAAAATGTGAACTATAGTATTACATAGAATGTCTCGCAGATCTGGAACTATTTACCACTCGAGATAGCGCACGTCGTATATACTGGGAGCACGAATGGGCACAAATAATAAGTGACTCGACGTGCAACCTTACGTGTACGACTCGTAGTAAGCTGTAATACGTGAACTGCACACACACACACACACACACACACACACACACACACACACACACACACACACACACACACACACACACACACACACACACACACACACACACACACACACACACACACACACACACACACACACACACACACACACACACACACACACACACACACACACACACACACACACACACACACGCACGCACACACACACACGCACGCACACACGCGCACGCACACGCACACGCGCACGCACGCACGCACGCACACGCACGCACGCACACATTTATTGTGTATAGTTAAATCAGAAATGACTGCACTCCGCGGCTGCGCGAGACGCGTGACTTTTTACAGCTGCGAAAAAATGCGCGACTATTGAGAAGTTTATGATCGCGACCTATATAGTTGCGTATCTCCGAACCCTGCCTATAGCTCCTAAGTGTGAAGCGTATAGTCGTATGCCGAGAAGACGTCCGACAAATTTCCGCGAACGGTTGGTTTTCCTTAGGTTTCCGGAAGTGAAGGTCTTCCAACACCCTTATGGAAGACAGCTGTATATGTAAGACACGTCGTCCAACGGGTTCGGCGGTTTCCACACACGTGTGTTCTCCACTTTAACCCGACAACGCCGGAACGCCATTAAAGACGTTAATTAAAATCAGATTACGAGGCACGCCGTAGTGGTCGACATCCCCGTTTAGTTTTTAACCACGTGGAATTTTCTTTAACGTGTACCACCTATAAAACTTAAGTGTACACGTGCGTTTTTGAACTCGCCCTCGTCGAAATGCGGCAGCCGCAGCCAGGGTCGAACCCGCGACCTCCGAGCTCACGGAGCACAACGCCATAGCCGCACTGGACACCATTGCAGATGAAATAGGTTTGAAACAACTTGTTCACCAATATTGCTGGCCGCGGAGAGTACAATTGGTAAAAAAAAGAACAATGGAATTGTAATTGACTATAATTAGTGCGATAACTTAATTAGTAATTGGTTTCCTGAGCTATGTTCTTCGTAAGCTCCCTAAGCGTTAACGGAGCTTACAAACACGATATACTGTGGGCTTTACAACGATATACTGTGGGCGTTATAACGTTATGTTTCCAGCGCTAGAAACTTTCTGTATCACATTCAGTCTAAAAAAAGTGGTGCGGCTGGGCTTTGTGCGGCTATCTATCCACAATGCGCCAAAGCTGTCAGAACCGCCCGGAAAGATGACTGCCCCCGAACACGGCTGGAATGCGTAGAAACCTGAAGAAAGCTTGTTGGAAGCCTTCTCGGACGGTGTGCGACTGATTAAGTTCATCCTCGCAGAACGAAAACGCGACACGCGAGCGCCTAAAATGGTAGACGCGGGCGTCGAAACCATCGTGTATACTCGTTGATCGACGTTTCGTAAAGGTGGCTGCCCGGTCCGTTGGAACTTGGAAAAACCTACTATATCAAGCCTACCAAAGAGAGTCGAACGAAATAATACATTTAGAATCTATCGCCATGAAAAATATTCGCGGTAAATAGGTATAACCTTCGTCTATGCTTCTGTCTACCCTGGTTTTGTCTATTCTTCATCTGTCGTGAGCTCATAGTACTTGTGCAGTTCACTGACCTTTCTTTTTCAACTTGTTGACGTAGTTTGAAGTGTGACTTTCATACTTGTATAAATACATCCAAAGAGCAGTTGGCGTTTTTATATTTATTTTTTTGGTTACAATTGTCATGCTATGTATACGTTGCATTTATATATATTTGCTATATATACACCTGATTGCACAATGTTTGTGATTGTCGTATTTACTGCTTTTCTTATAATTGCTGTATCTGAATTTTCTTTCTTTCTTTTTGCGCAATTCCTTTACTTGATTTTCCACGGCATCACTGTATTTGTTTGCCCCTCACACTTTGTGTGCTTGTTGCCACCGTATGCCATGTTCCTGGGACACGGACCCAGTCGGTCGCCTTCTACAGGCATTTATTTAATGACCGTGCCCCAAACATCAGTAAGACGTCCAATAAAGACTGAAAGAAAGTTACGTGTATCCACGGAGGCAAATAATTTTGTCACCGTTGTTCTGTGGCAGTACACGATAAGATTCGAGAACCTTCTCAGAGTGTCGCCGTCCCTGTGTTAATAACGTCCGCTCATTTAAGGAAATGCTGCAGAAGCTGATCATGAGAAGGATCATGAGACTGAAATAACCAGAAGAATAAAAATGGGCTGGGGTGCGTTTGGCAGGCATTCTCAGATCATGAACAGGAGGTTGCCAATATCCCTCAAGAGAAAAGTATATAACAGCTGTGTCTTACCGGTACTCACCTACGGGGTAGAAACCTGGAGGCTTACGAAAAGGGTCCTACTTAAGAAGAGTTAACTGCTGGGCTAGTTGGTGATCTTGCATACTGAAAAGATTTTGCGCCAAAAAACAACACACACAAGAAAGACGACGACACCACGAGCGCCCGTGGTGTCGTCGTCTTTCTTGTGTGTGTTGTTTTTTGGCGCAAACTCTTTTCAGTATGGTTCTACTTAAATTGAGGACGACGCAATGAGCTATGGAAAGAGGAATGATGGGTGTAACGTTAAAGGGGCGGGGGTGGGGGAGGTTAAGAAGAGAGCAGATAGGGTGAGGGAGCAAACGCGAGTTAGCGACATCTTAGTTGAAATCAAGAAAAAGAAGTGGGCATGGACAAGGCATGTAATAAGGAGGGGAGATAACTGATGGTCATTAAGGGTTACGGACTGGATTCCAAGGGAAAGGAAGCGTAGCAAGGGGCGGCAGAAAGATAGGTGGGCGGACGAGATTAAGAAGTTTGCAGGGACAACATGGCCACAATTAGCACATGACCGGGGCAGTTGGAGAAGTATGGGAGAGGCCTTTGCCCTGCAGTGGGCGTAGCCAGGCTGCTGCTGCTGCTGCTGATGATGATGATGATGCAGAAGCTGAAGTTTAACACCTCCGTCGGCTCGAAGTGCAGCGCGAATGCATTCGTGGAGTTTATCCCGAGAGTTCCGAACCTCCTGGAGAAATCCACAGGCGCCATCTTAGCCGGAACGTTTAATCGAAGCTCAATCAGCCGTCCCTTTGTCACCGAGCAAGACAGGCGGGGACGTTGGTGCCAACGTTTGCCTTTTTCTCATGCAACCGCAGCCGATTAATGGCGATAAAAGAAATAATGACAATAATAATAAACAAGAAGAACGCAGCTTCATCCGAACGGCCAAGTATCGATAGCAACGTATTAGGCAATTATACGAAGTAAGGCATACGTAAGCTTTATGGGTCGTACCAGTTGCAGTAAACATTCGCTAACTAACCGAGCATGGACAGATATCGCTCGCTGACCGCTACAGCGCACGCTGTCCCAGCAGTGCAGCGTCTCGTGGAACACCGGCGCCCAAAAAGTGAACGCTTCGAGCTGCCGCTCGACTTCACCGTTTCAACCGTACCGCGTCTCCGAAACGAGATCACGTGACCTCCGACGCTATACAGGCGCGCGGGAAGCCACCAGCCATCTTGATAAGGCTTGCCGTTCCATACACTGTAAGATAATTTACACCCTTAAAAAAGCGAAAAAGGTGTAAATGTGCTTATAACTCACACCCTTAGGGTGTCATCTATATAACGGACACCCTAAGGGTGTCAGTTATAAACACATTTACGCCCTTTTTCACTTTTTAGAGTGTAAATTATTTTACAGTGTATATCATGTGGCACCTGCCGCGGTCACCTTCAAGTATACACCGTAAAATAATTTACACCCTTAAATGTGAAAAAGGATGTAAATGTCTCTATAACTCACACCCTTTGGCTGTCCGGTATATAAATCACACCCTAAGAGTGTGAGTTTATTTACACATTTGCACCTTTTTCACTTTTTTTAAGGGTGTAAATTATTTTGCAGTGAATCGCGCGCGGACAGCGGTGCGCACCTACAGAACCACAGGGTTGCCAGGTCTTTGGGGGAAAAATGTAGCCGAGAAATCCCGAGAAGTAGCCGAAATGTCGCCAACTGTGGCAAAAGATTTCTTTGACAGCCAGAAACGTAGCCACGGTGCGGTGAACCAATAATTAAATTTTTTTTTCTTTTTCGACGCTAAACGAAAAACGGAAAGGACAAAAAGACCTCTAGTCTTCTGCCGCACGGATGGCAAACGGGAACAACAGAGCAAAACGAAAGTTATCACGGATTGTTGCATCATAATTTACCATAATGACTATAGCTGACATTCTTTGACAATTTCCAACGCAGACTTGCGTGCTGTCGCATAGCCGAAGGCGTGTCGCCAGTTTCAGTACAGTCCAACTCGCTGCGCGCCATACAAGCACCACTGTGACTTCTCTCCAGACGTTCCCGTGCAAACTATGACGTCGCACACGTTCTACTCTCCCTGGTATACAGTCGCAAGCGCCTTTAAAGAACTCGCATAAACACTGGCACCTGTACAGTCATGGCTGCCACGACGCGTTTTTGGTTGTTGCAGCCGCTTCTGGCGCCATTCGCTATACCGAGGTAATCGTGGGGGAGTAGGATGAGAACACCGTGCACATGTTGTTTCCGCCCAGGGCAGCACGCAAAAGCACAGTATTTGAGATGAGGTAATTGCTGTTATTCAGAGAGAGCTGCTGTATGCCACCTATTAGAGAAACTCAATGGGCATCTTCAATTATTCGTCCACGACAGTCCCGGGCTGCCCGAGGCGGTGATTTCAGCCAATGAGCGTTGCTTATGAAGTGCCTCAGGCAGCAATGGACATTCCGGGAGATGTCGAAAAGGCCCTCTAGCCATATGGCAGCTATATATATTTAGTAGGAGAATGCCAGCAAACTTGAAAGTAGAAAATTAGAGAAGCAGACAAAGACAAAGCGACAGGAAGGTGGCTAGTCTTTGTCTTTGTCTGCTTCTCGAATTTTCTACTTTCAAGTTTGCTGGTATTCTCCTAGTATAACCATCTACCAACAAGCCGCTCTCATATATTTTTAGCTCCCGAATTTTTCTTCTGCCGCTTGGAAAACACAAAAGCATGACCTTTGAGATCTGGCTTTTGGCGCTGTTTCTTCGAGGGAGCCGTCGAAAGGAGCGCGATTTGGACACTACCTGTAACAATTTACCACCGCCAATAGTAGCCAGAGAGCAGCCAAGTCGCCACCAACGATTCCTGGTCGCCAGGAGCCTCTAAATGTAGCAAATTTGGCTTGAAGTCGCCAAAACCGGGCAACCTTGGCACTGCTAGAGAACATGCTAGCGAAGGGAGACGCAGGCTCCATCGCGTGACCCCGCCGTATGCTGCGCCCAACGTTGCTAGACTAGGTTTGCTGCGCCCGCGGGAAGACGGCGCGCATCAGTCCGCATGCCTTTCTCGGCTCACCTTCGCCTGCTTGTGACCGCACCGTGCAGCATGCGGCCGGCGCCCGGGCCGCTCATATTCTCCTCGCACTTTGGACTTTTATTCGGAGCATCACGGCAGCGGCGAAAATTCGCGTGTCCGAATAATTTCTAACGCAATAAACAGTTCGAGCGCTAATCGGTTAACCGGAAAGTTAATCGATCAATCGAGCAGCCCTATAGTCGGTTCGGCTACGTGGTCGTGCAAACTGCGTCCGAGAAGTGTTGCGGCGGGTTCTAACAGTCCTAGCAGCGCTGTATCATTCCGACGCGTCGCCCGACGCATCCGGAAGGTTTGACTGCTCGCGGATTGCTATAGCGAACCGTTTGCGACTTGTCGAAAATATCTCGATGTCGATGGACGCCGTGTTACGATTAGTGTGCTTGAAGAAAGGAGCGCTACGAAGACGCGGATTAAAAGAGGAACATGTACGACGGACAAGGCGCCTTGTCTGTCGTGCGTGTTCCCCTTTTAATCCGCGTCTTCGTAGCGCTCTTTTCTTCAAGTATGCAAAACCAACTCGCCCACATCAAGCTTCTGCTACGATTAGTGGCGTGACGAATTTGTTAGGCCCACGTGTTTCGCGCTTTACATTTATTGCGATGGCAATTATTTGGACAGTATATATACGGGCGAATTTTCGCCGTCGCCGTCATGTTCCGTATCAAGTCCAAGTGCCGGGAGGGTGAGCGGCCTGCGTGCCGTGTGCTGAGGATGCGAGGGCGAACTTGAGAAGGATGGGTAGCTCGATGCGCGCATGATGCTCGATTGCAACGTGACCTCCGACATTCGGAGTGTGGCAAGCATCTTGCCACGCTCCCCAGTGTCGGAGGTCACGTGATCGAGAACACGTTTCCTCGTAGCTGGCGGCCGTGGCTGCGCATGCGTGGCTGTCCGCGCGCCTCATGGTGGCAGGTCATCTTCGCTGGGCGCCAAGGTTCGGGTCGAGCCGAGATGGCTGATGGCTTCGTTCGCGCTGTCCCGGGTGAAACTACAGCGTTGCAGGTCGCGTAATCCGTGTTTCGGAGACGGGGAACAGTTGAGACGGTGAAGCGAAAAGAGGCAGCACGAGGTGCTTCGCTACCCGCTGTCCGGCGCCCATCTCGTCACGCCAGCGTTGCGACCGCAGGGGTTCGCGGTGATCGGTAGTGATGTCCGTTCGTGTTTGTCTGTGCGCTGCGGTGACATCGTGACTCTCTAATTAGTAATTAAGCGACTGTTTATGCCGCAGTTTATAGGGCCTATAAATCTACGTACCTCGCTTCGTGTCCATATAATGCTTGGCTGTCGCTATCAATCAATGCTTCACGCCTGTCGGGCGAAACTGCGACTTTTTTTTTCTTTATTCGCAATGCGACGTTTATTGTGGGGTTAGTGTGACAGCCGGTATAGGTATACGCGAGAGTGCTAAACCTGCGCGCACCTGGGGGCGGACTGAGCTCTTCGTCGGTCGACCGGCTGGTGGGGTCGGGCGGCGAGGAGTCCCCCGTGGAACAGAACGAGTAGCGGCGCGGCTTCGTCGGGTCGTTGACCATGTCGGCGACCGCGTGGTGGACCCACTCCGTGGCGTGCATGTTCACCCCTTCGCCGAACATCCCGGACAGGTTGGCCCGCTGCGACATCGGTGGCCTTGAGCTAAGGCGTATATGCCACCCGACCCGTCCATCGCGTATACACGACTATATAGCCACTGAGCACGTAGAACCTGTGTTTTGGACAGAGCTGATGATCAACTGACAAGGGAGATATTGGAAGCGCTTGACATCAAGAAGCGCGGTGATGATTGTATCTGTGAAGCCTCAGTTTCTCTTTCGACAAAGGAACTGGCGTATATTGGGAGCGACACTTGGAAGTTATTCTGTATCGTGGCTTCCTTGTGCGATGCAGATGGCGGCTCTGTTTCTTCTTGTTTTGATCCTTGACAGCAGCTATATATTCCTATGTCAAGCAATTCCTATGTCAAGCAGTTGTTAGTGCGCCTACGTGGTTGTCTCGTGTCTCCTTCCTTCGTCTGTTGTTTTATTTGGCGCCTTCTTTGTAAGAATTATATAGCCGCACCAACAACGCATTCGACAAATCGGGGTTTTCGTTGAGTTCCGACAGTTCGAGCAATCGTATTTCGGAAGCGTCGTCCGAAGGATGGAGATAGAGATACATAATGCGAGTCCATTAGTATATATATAATAGTATTTGCTATTCGATTCGAGAGTTCACTATTCGAAGTTGTAGAATGTTCCTTTCTCATGCAATAATAGGTCGGCAAACTCTAACTTATGAATGGACTCACTCGTACTCGCTCAGACTCGGACCGACTGGTGAATGAGTGTGAGTGTGAATTAGCATTTCGGCGAGTCCGAGTCCGATCGAGTCCGTCTGCGCAGAATTTTTGGCGAGTTTGAATGCGAGTGAGCCCCGCTGAGTATAGAAAGCATGTTTGACTTTGAGTTCTGGTGAGCCCGGCTGAGTAGAATTCTGGTGAGTCTTAAGTCCTAGTGAGCCATTAAGGGGAAAAAATTGTGAAGGGGGGGGGGTCTAAGTTATACTTCCGTTCATTTTGCCGACCGGTGGTACCAATACTTGGGAGGGACAACAACTGTCGCCATCTACCGGGAGAGAAAGAGGTATGCAAGTGACTATACTGTTCCGAATAATTTTGCTGCAGAAGCCGGTCCTTGTCAAGTGGCGCACCGGTTCCTGCGCGAATCCGTGAAAGAGATCACATATCTGTACACAACAATTTCCAGTCGTTAAATAAGCGTGGCTTGCTATGCGCAGCCTTACGAAATTTGTTTCTGGATTTATATAGGCAAAAGAAAGTATTCTTTTGGCCAATCTCGCCATGTTCGAATTAGATTAAAACAATGTGCGGGGCTAGTAAAGCCCCTAAACGAAAACATTTTATTTAGTTTATTGCGGGGCTTTTGGTGTTGTAGCTCTTTCAACAAGGAAAAAAAAAAGATGGCAGTGGCTTAGCTCGTCTATTCCAGGATATACGTAGCGAAAGCTAAGGCATAGCATGGTTAGCCTTGGTTAACCTTGATTGCAAGTCCAGGTTAGTCTGGTTGTCTATAGCTATGTTGCGGCGTTCAGCCAGTCGTTCGGCGCGCTGTTCGTCTGTTTCCTGGGCGATCCGTTTCCTCTTCATCTTGTTCCGATGTCGATTCCAGGCCTTCTCCTGCTTATCGGAATTGTCGCCGTCCATACTGCCGCCTTAGCTGTGGTTGCGGCGCACGCGAGCTCTCCTTTTCAATCCTCCGACATGTTATCAGGCATACGACGCAGCTGGCGAAGCGAACGGAGGCGAGCGCAACGACGAGGAACGCGGTGTGACGTCATACCTAAAGGCGACGGCGGAAAGGCGCGGCGCTGCGCAGCGGCGGAACACCTGCGGCTCGGTGCTGCTAGCGGCGCATGCGCAGTAATGACTAGGGAGCGAGAGAGAGAGAAATATCCGCGGCGAGGCGTGCGTTGTGACGTCATGTGCCTCCTCGCAGCACCGCCACGGCGAAATCGCAAGTTCGCGGCCTGTAAAGCTTTCGCTTTAACAACCCCTATACTACGTTCATGCGGTGACGCGCTGTTGCTTTGTTTCATTACTGTCATCGTCCTGGTAACCAAATACGATGATTCGCCTTTCAGTTTTTTTTTTTATGTGCAAGCCACTCAGTTATTTACCGCATATGCGTAAGAAGTGATGTAAATAACCCCCCCCCCCCCCCCACTTCTTTTTTTTCGTTCATGGCACGATACATTGGACTATTAGCTTCTTGATCGTGTACGATTTTCCGTGCAACGAAAGTACACTAGGCAGCATGACGTGTTTTCCGCGTGACCTTGTTGCAGTATATATATAGTCACTGCCCTGGGACTCGGCTTTTAAAAAAAAAGCTAATGAGTATTCTGCCTGTATTGACACGTACATTTCAGCGTTCATTCCCCATAGCTTCGTGTTTCGAACGTGTGTAGACAATCATGTTGTATACGATTAACTCCCGTTTACGCCCGCCTCCTCGTTTCCTTTTTTTCCCTATTTGTTTCTCTACCTCAAAGTGTTTTGTCTGCCGCATTTGTATATACTTTCTGTACACTGTGCCTTGTGTATTACTCCTTCTAAGTGCACCAGTACAAATATTCCGCAGCTGATCTTGGACACTGTATGATAAATGTTTCATTGATTCGTTTATTAATCTTCTCTTATTACGTCGATCGTGCGGTATTGACGAGAGTTCTTGAAGTAAGCGATCTCGGTGTGCTTTTTTTTAATACTGTACGCTAAGCTTCTCCGCCCGCGTCTTAGCGCGAACAGCATCACGAAGCCTACAGCGTGCTCGGGTCCGTGTTCAGACTTACAAGAGATTTCCGCACCCCGCTTTTTCTTCCTCGAATATCTTACGTCCATCTGTGTCCCGTCACTCGATTGCGCAGCAGTGGTGTGCGCTTTAAATAGCCTCTTAAGTCGAGCGCGTTCCGATAAAGTTCGCGAGTTTATATAAACGTCACTTTCTGACATCGTGCACCAACAACCTTTTCTACAGCCTGGATTAATTAAGGGGAAAATGAGACGTCCACCAAATCGTAGCAATTGCTACTAAAGTAACCTATGCGGATTACTCTAAAGAAAAGCCTCGCAGTTGAAGAAAAATTCGTCCTGGTCCGGGACAACGATGTCTCATTTTCCCTTAATTACTTCTCTCCACCTTGCGGGCTTCCGCAGAACTATTACGTCATAGAATGGATAGCCATCCTACACTTCCGTCGTCTGTAGCCGCAGACGTAGTCGTGCCGGCGTCCTTCTTTTTTTTTTTATGCAAAATCATTCATGGAATTATGGCATGCTCGGATCTACTACATAGCTTGAGTTTCACTGCGCGTTCCGCAGAAAGCTACCAAGGAACACACTCTTATTGATCTCTTATTAGATTTACGCAATTTTTAAAGATCGCCTGTGGCAGGTGGCATAATTCTTGTCGTTGAGCTGGATTATTTGAAGAGAGGGACGTTAATGTCACGCGAATTGGATGCCCATACTCAACTATAATAAACTAAAATTAACTAATTAACTTTTTAATTTACGGCACATACCTTTACGCCTTTAGCCTTTGCGACACATATTGCAATTTACGAATTGTAGCCGGTTGAGTTTGCAAGACGCGTCCACTTGAAACGAATTATCCGGGGTGACACCGATTCCCAAAGTGTGGAACGAAATACAGGGGCGTGCCAGTTAATTTTGTGCTTGAATGCACAAAAGAGCGTTTCGTTACAAAAGCAAGTGGACCAACAGTGCATTTTTTACGGCGAGTTTGATGGCGCATATCTCTAAGCTGGCGTCATTCTGGAAATTCATTCCAAGTGAATAAGCCTACCAAACTCACCGGCCACGATTCGTTAATTGCAATATGCGGCGTAACGTAATTAATTAGGAAGTGAATTCGTGATTTTTTTGTTAAATCGTTGAATGTCTGTTTCTATTTTTCGAAAAAGTAATGTCGGCCTCTCTGAACAATCCAGCTCAAGGACTATAGAATTATGCTATGTTGCAGCTGTAGATATATATATTTTTTTGTCCCATGAAACTTTATAAAAGATAATCTCCCCGTACATATAGCCCTTCCACTTCTTGCGTCTTCCAGCAGGTGCTCGCATCTCCACATAATTAAAAAAAAAGATATTTTCAACTGTCAATTTCTCCATCTTCGCATATCTTTCAAAACGTGTGTTGTCTTCCGTCTGTTCCGAGCTGCGCCTCTGTCCCGACTTCCCGTGGTTTCCCTCTCCCACCGTACGTGTTCTCCGTCTCTCAATTGTGTTGTTGTTGTGAAGTTGTTCATTACGTAGCTGTTTGTCCTGTTCATTCCTTTTTTCTTTATAGTCTGTTTTATCCCATAACATTTGGCCGTAGTTATTTTACATTTTTACCTCTTTTGTATTTGTTTTTCCGTGCGCCGGCATCCAGCACGGCCCCGTCAGGAAGTTAATCACTTCCTTTTGCCCTGACCCGTGGGCAAAACCTTGTATTGTACAAAAAGTTGAATTATTGTCGTTATTATTATTATTATTATTATTATTATTATTATTATTATTATTATTATTATTATTATTATTATTATTATTATTATTATTATTATTATTATTATTATTATTCAACACCGACGGCTAACGTGGAGGGTTGCGTGCATGTGCTGGACTCCCTCTCGTTGTCCGAGATGTGAACGTTGCGTGACCAGCGTCATTTTTACGCTCGCGTTATACGGTGACGAGCAGACTGCGTGACTTGTTCCGGGGTTGATCCTTTCGGAAGGGGCGCTGTTCTGGCTCTTCACGTAACGAGAACCGCAGCCTTTCTCTTGTTTGTTTGTTTATCTCGTCAGAGGGCGGAAAAGATAGAAGAAAAGCAAAATGGGAAAGCTTGGCGATTTCGAAATTACCCCCGTCAGCCATGGAGTGCGAGCGTGTTCGTGAGCTCCTTCCTTTATTATGCGCTCCCCTTGGTCGAAAAGGCTAACGAAAGTCACGAACTCTTCGTCAATATTTGTGCCTCCGGGACGGTAAACACGTGATCGCAGTGTGGGATGCGCGCGCCATGGGCTAAGCGTCGCTTGTATAGCGTGCTGTAGCGCGGGCCGCTTCTAAGTTTTGGAAGCGCAGTTTTGGAAGCGCAGTTTAACGTTACGCTTTAACGGGAAGCTGCTTAACCGGTGGAACATGAATCTAAACAAACGAGCAAAAGACATACGTCCTTTTTTTTTCGTAAATACGATTGGCTAAAAAAAAGTAGGTTTGAATTTGTCTCCAGCTTCGGATCTTAGCAACTCCGGCGTGAGTGCTGAATAAACGATGATCTCTGTGCAATGCGGGCCTCCGATAATGTACCGTACGTCCCAGCTAACGTTAGCCAAGCTGTTCAACGAAAAAAAAAAAAAAAAACGGTACAAGATGCAAATGTGAGATCTACGGCGTTCGATCGTCAGAGGCGCTTGTGACCACAGACCACGAGGTCTTGAGATCGTATCGTGCACTGCGCTTCTTATTTATTTATTTTTTTATTTTGTATACGAACAGCTTGGCTAACGTAAGCTGGGACGTTCTGTATATAGAGGCAAGACACCTCGGATATAGATTGAGCTTGGCGTTCTGAGGCAACAAACACGTTGGATGCGAAGGACTGCTTTATAAGCGCCGACAACACGGAATAAATTGTACCACTCCAATTTCATCATTATTAATTAATTTTTTTTCGGAGATGTACTTGAGGATAAGTGCACGAACGCTTTTGAATTTTGTCCTTATCGTCACGGGAAGCCTCTTAGACTTCCTGCCAACGCCCAGCCACCTCTGACATCGAGATGTGTCAGCCGAAAATCGGACGGCCAGGCTTTGTATCAGATTAAAAAAAAAAAGGAGAATGTTTTAGTGCCGCTCATTGGTGTCCGGAAGAATATGTCGATTACCTTGGACGCATCGAACCACGCGAGGGGCTGTACATCTGGCAATGTTTGTGGTATACGCCGGATATGATCCGTGTACAACGAACCATGCATGGCCGGTACATTCTATATAGCGAAGCTCTCTGTGGCTATAGAGTCTCCCGGGATTTCTTTGTGGCGTAGCGTCGACAGAAAACTATCATCGTCGGTGGCTCACGCCCCCAAATGCAGTGTCTCGTATACACCGGTAAAGGCAGAGGCTGTATACAAGCACTCGGCAAAGTGAAGCGAACAGTGCGTGCATTCTTTGGAACCGCGCAGACAACATACAGAACAGCATACGTTTGAATAAAGAACAAGCTCAAAACAAGCATCCGAACCACGTGCACAATTGATGATAAGGCGCTCCTGGGCTTGCATTTTTTTATTTTTCATTCGGCCCAATGTGCTTGGTTTCTCGGTAGGCTTTAATCGACGCGCACATGTTCGCGGGCTTTCTCCAATCGCTATGTTCACATTGTTTTACAGCGAATGCTTTTAGGCCTCTCTACAGCCGCGTTGCGCTTAACCTTGGTAAATCATCGCTCCATTGGCAAAGTCAATACCATTGGCTTGGCGCTCTTTGGCCTTATGGGGGTCTTGTGCCGCAAAACGCCAAATCATCATCATCATCGTCATCGTTTCGTCCACGCACCCCCCCTCAGCGCGCACCTCGCTGAAGAGGTCGGCCAGGCCCATGTAGTAGAGTATGGACTCCAGCCGCATGCCCATGTCCAGCTTGAGCCTGGGCAGGCACAGCTCCACGTCCGGCGTGCGCGTCATGCGGTTCGGCAGGTCCAGCAGCTTGTCCAAATTCTGGCGCTCCTCCAGCACGTGGAAGTCGTGGCGCTGGTGCGGCATCACGATCACCAGCGACGTCTTGTCGCCCTGCGGCCACCAGATCGAGGACCATGCAGTCGCGCGGGCGGCCGGCAGCGTCGGTGTACATGTGCAGGCGCGCGCTGTTATGCCCGTTAGTAACAACGCATGAATTCGTTTTTGTTTTTTCGTCGTTGAATTTTCGAGAGATACCAGTAACAGGATTCTCTTGTGGTTGCATCGTACTTCTTTCTTTCTTTCTTTCTTTCTTTCTTTCTTTCTTTCTTTCTTTCTTTCTTTCTTTCTTTCTTTCTTTCTTTCTTTCTTTCTTTCTTCATCTTACTTTTTGTACTCGGAATTATAGGAATGACGGTGCCTGTGGGCCGTGCAATTTGTTTTTCTCAGTTATATCGTGCTTTCACGCTAACTTGCTCTATGTTCAATATATGATTCCTCGAGTAATTTCTTGCTCTATTCTGTGAACTTTGAAACACGCTGCTAATATCTTGCATAAGGTCGCGGTATTTGTAAATAAACGGAAATAAATTGTCCTATACCTGCATACCTGCAATGGCTTGTGCACTTCTGGCACACGGCGGAATGCCCCTCGGATTCGCGTTCTCGGTCGATTCCTTCCGTAGACACGATAACTTTCGCGAGCTTTTTCGCAACCCGCGGTGCGATATACGTGGCGGCGTCCTCGATGCTACACCGTTCCTGGCACAGTGCCGGGCGCGCTGTTTTGGGCACAGTGCCTGGAATAGTGTTGCCCGTGTAGAGACACCGACGTCTCCAGTGCCGTGCCGAGTCGCGATGAGATCTCGCGAGAGTGGTCGTCCAAAGGTGATCGACCGTCAGCATTTCTCTCCTGTGTTGCGGCGCGAGGCAAGTGAGCTTTGACTTGTGCGTACATTGCAGGCATAACCGTTTACGGAATACCGCGTACGTAGACACGAGATTACCTCTCCCTCCCCTTCCCTCTCCCCTTCCCTCTCCCCTCCCTGATCTTGTAGCGGTTATCCCAACCAGAGGACGTAGAGCTGCTGTTGTTACGTCCGACCGCATTCTACTTTGCCTCTGCCGTAAGGAGTCGACAGCAAGTTAATCGTTGAGATACACTGCTTGCTTATGTGGTCCTTCGACGAGAACGTTCGTGTGTATACCGCACAAAGACGCTTCAAACACGTTGTGGTTGAACAAAGCGTTACACCTATAGCTATATATATGACACCGCTTCATGGGGCTGCTTCTGCCGTCCACGTAGTATACGTGTCTGGTGTTCCGACGTTCCGTAAAGGGTAATATACTGACAAGCTCTCCAAAGACAATGGCAAATTGGACAAATTTGTACTAATTCGTGTTGCAGAAGTATGTAGGCGAAAACCTATATGCAGGACGAAATAAAGAAGCAGAACGACCTCACAAAGCGCCGACTTTCGTTCTAACAGCTCGACTCTAAATAAGGGGAAGGGATATATATATATATATATATATATATATATATATATATATATATATATATATATATATATATATATATATATATATATATATAAGAGAGAGAGAGAGATTTTGTCGCTAGTCGAGCGGGGGTGCTGCAACGACGCGCGAACATTGATATAACAGCGCGGTGAAAGATAAACGAGATCACCACTAAAAAAAAAAAAAAGTAAAAACAGCGTATAGGTCTGGCAGGTGACCCCGACCTTCTGTATGACCTCTACGGCGGTGAAGCACAGGTCTCGGTCGACGATGTAGCCGTACTCGTCGATGCGCGCCACCATCTCGACCTCGACCTCGCTGCCTTCCTCGTCGTCGTTGGTGGCGTGGAACTCGTGGCGCCGCAGCTCGGTCTCGTAGAACGGGTCCGTCCACATGGCGCGGAACTGCACCCCGTTCACGATGCACAGGCGCGTCGCGGACGTCACCGAGCCGGGGGTCAGGATCTGCGAGGCGGTCAATTGGCACTGTGGTGGCTCCGTCACCTATAGAGAAACGAGCACTTTCTTACCCGCGTCAAAGGCCTAAAGGGACACCGAAGAGCACTGCAAAAATGCAGTTTAGGCTGTGTAAAGAAGTCGGTAGAGCGTGAGGTTTTTGATCTTAGGGTTGTAGGTTCGAGGCTCGTGTTGGACGCCAGTGGTGAGAAGTCCGGGGTCCGAAACCCGAGAGCCTGTTTTGAGCCGCATCTGTGCTGGTCTTCTGCCTCAGTATAACGAATACAGGGACGTTAAGTCGCGTATCTCGAAAGCGGTACTAGTCTTGGGACTTATGCTGAGAAGGCCATGACTTTAGTACTCGGCTTCAATTTTGCGATTACACGTGCTCTAAGTAAATAAAATTCACCAAAATTATCGCCGAAAAACTTTTTTTCCCGCCGACCTATCTGCAGAAACGGCACGAGCCTAGACATGCTCCTGAAAAAAGAAAGAAAGTGTTCCACATAAAAAGAAACACCCGGCATAATGAGTGTGGAGTTGTAGCGCGAAGGTAAGAATGTATAACGGGACCGTGGAAAACCTGCAGCGTGATTTCGTTTGTGCCAAGACTCGTGCCAACCCACCTCCTTGACCTGGTGGTCGGTGTGCTCGCGCACCCAGCTGTTGATCTGGCGGCGCACCATCTCCGAGTCCTCGACGAAGTCCACCTCGTGCACGGTACCGCCGTAGACGCGACGCACCGTCGCCCAGTACTCGTCCGTCGGCCGGTAGCCGAGGCGCACGAACGCGCCCGTCGCCAGCCGCAGCTCCACCTGGCGAGAGGGTTTTTGTTTATTAGACGAAAGAAAAATCACTCAAACTTTTCTCTGGGAGTCGTCTAAGTACGTGCGTATAAAAGCGTTGTGCCACTCGCTCATCTCTACGCAGCCCGCGGTGTCGTTATCGATGTTGTGAAACTTGATCCGGCGAGTACGAACGACGACGCAAGATGCGTCCACTTTGAAACGAATTATCCGGGGTTACACTTATTCCGAGATATTTTCCAAAGTGTGGAACGAAATACATGGACTTGCCACTAACTTTTGTGCTTGAATGCATAAAAGAGCGTCTTGTTACAAAATCAAGTGGACCAACAGTGCATTTATTACGACGGGTTTGATGGCTCATACCTCCAAAACTAGCGTCATTCTGGATATTCATTCCAAGTGGATGCGTCTGACAAACTCACCGCCTACGATTCGTAAATTGCAATATGTGACGTAATATGTGCAATATATATGTGCACATATTATGTGCAATATTAACATGCAGTATTAATATGTGCAATATGTGGCTGCACGGCGACACGAACTGGTGCGGACGGCGCCGCAATTAAGGAGCACTGATGACGCAATCGAAGTACTGCAGCTGGCGACGCCAGGTGCACTAAATATAGCAATGAGAGTGCCAGCGCAGCCAGCTGCATAACATTTCCGGGCTTTTATTTCACTTTTCCTTACTATATAAACATTTCGATTAAACAAGGCATTTATTAAAATTACACTCAAGCAAAACAATAAATCATCTTAGTCTGATAAAGAATTATCTGAAAACTCTGTTGTCCTTACTTACAGTATAATAGGTCGCTTATTGGAAGAGAAAATGAAGCTCGAAGTTTCGTTCTTTTGTTGTATTTCACGCCGAAACCCCAGCGTCGGTACGTCAGTGTGACGTCACTGATTCCATGCAAGGTATTTTTTTCGCATTTGGGCCTCTTTGGCTGAGCAGAGTTTCGCGAAACTTGCCATATTCCGTCCTTGGCTCCTTTAGAACGCGATGTAGTCAATCTTTACCGCTAAAGAATTAACTGGACCTTATGAGGCGCTGTCAAGATCCATGGCGTCACGATTAGCTGGTGCGGGAACTTCAAGGCGGCGTCGCCACAAGTCCTTTGTGTTTTTCGTTCTTTTTCTGACTTACCAAGCGTCTTCTCGTGGTAAGAGTGGTTATTTTTCATATTCAGGAAGAGCAATAATTTACCGATACATAACAGAACACTTTTCTCTTTACTGTCCCTTTTAATGCGATTAGCATTCTTAAAGCCTATGTTCGTCAACTTTGGCGTGCTGCAGCTGTCTGCCCATCTAGCCCGCGACACCTCTCTCACACACACGATGCAAAATTGACAGTCACTTAGGTATCCTTACGTGATTTGAATGCGAAAGCATAATCTTCTCTAAGTTATCCCCTTAAGTTAAATCTCAACCTCAACCCACCTTGCCCTTATTCGTACCAACCTTAAGCCACATCAATCGATCTATACTTCCCTCACTACCGATGGTAAAGGTATCATCAGCAGTATACGGTTCATCGCTACACTGCTTGAGTGCTGACCGCATTAACGTCGACAGTTATCGTGATACTGGTTCCGCTAGTATTTATTTTCCCCTATTGCGTTGTTTGGCTTCATTATTTTCTTCAGCAGCTGTAACAAAAAAAAAAAAAAAAAGAAATCGAGCCCCGTAATCACGTTATTCTTATACTTCAAAAAAAATACTTTTCTTTTTTTTTCGCTAATCTTGGCCTTTATTATAGAAACAGATTTCTGTGCTTGAAAGCTGTTACCAGAGGGTGCTGCAACTGCGAGGGGGGTAGAGGGGGGGGGGGGCAGGAGTTCCAAGCTGTACGTTGCAGGCGTGGTCGCAGGTCGAGCCGCGGGTGGTGAAGCACGGAAAGGGCGGGAACATGGTGAAAAGAGTGGGGAGGAGAAAGCCGCCTCATCGAGCTGTCGAAAACACGCGCGATAGAGAAGCAGCAGGTGCCTTTCTTCCTTCTTTTTTTCTTTTCTTTCTTATTTTGTTCTTTATTCGAGGAGGGAATTGAAACGTTTACCACGATGCGCGTCGGTGCGCGCGCTTGAGATTTTTGTTAGTTAAATGGGGGCGGGGGAGGACAGCCCGTGGCGCCATCTTCCGGGAGCGCGCCTCTGACGTGGTATGAGGGATAAGACGGCGCGATTCTCGTAGTTTGGCTGTCGGTGCTCAAACAAACCACCATGCGGTTTATGTGAGACACTTGCAGAACTGTCCCGGAGGAACAGTTTGCAACGACCACCGTGCGGGGGGCCCTCCGGGACAGTTCTGTATGTGTCTTGAAAACAAGGGCAGTTTGTAACGGCAATACGATTGGTCCTTGGCTAACCACAAACACGGAACACTACGCACGCAGTTTCATGTCTATCCCTGTGGTATTCTCCTGTCGGATATTTCTTCGCGCCCAACGCTGTCAGAATGATTACATAGTTTTCAGTTATACGTCTTTCGTCGTCGCACGACTAGTTAGAGCTCCGCTGTCGTGCTCCATAAACTTTTTGTAAGGCGCTGACGGTAGGGGTGTTACCTTGCGACAAACAAACACCCTTAAGAGAGTAAACATTTTTACAGTGTGGGGAAGCTTCCTTGGCGTTGGTAAAAGCTTAGTTCTCAGCCGGCTCCCCTCGTTTCGAAGCGACTGACGCGGCGGCAGCTGTGCCCACGTGATCCCTTATGCTACGTCACGTCGGCAGGGTCGAATTTCGATGGAGTCGCGAGAAACAAGAACGTCCGTGTGGCGTGCAACGCGTGCACGTTGAAGAACCGCAAGTGGTGGTGGAAATTAATCAGAGCCCTCCCACTACAGTGTACCTCATAATCACGTCGAGGTTTTGGAACGTAAACACCCCCGAATTCCATCTTTCTTTTTGTTCTTTAAATTTTAATTTTTTTTTCTGAACCGACCTATACGATTCCCTCAAGCCCTTTCACTTGGCTGGTGCAGATGCCAGTGTCAAGTACAAGGAGCACTTTTTTTTTTGCTTGTTTCTCTCGACAAAATGGCTGCATACAGGGACGTCCCCTTTTCCCCTCAATATCGTAGAAGAATATCTTGCGCTTACCGCGTATACTGCTTTGTTCGTGCTCAAATTTCGCAGCAAGATCTCATTTTATGATCCGGATCGTCCAATATAGTAGTTGCAGTGTTACTTGCATGGTTTTAAGAAAAAAATTAAGCCAAATTACCTTCGTTTGCGGCGCTTTTGGATGCACCCACGAGCAAGTGATGGAACGTAATCTCGAAGGCCATGCTCTGCCGTGTTGCAGGTAACGGAAACGATACTGCAGCCGGCACGTTTTAAAGCTTCAATATAGCTGGCGCAAGGGCGCGGACGAAAGCAAACGCAGTTTTTCGTTCTAGAATAATGAGGCAAAGAACAGTGCGAAGTGTTATATCGAACAATCGGTGCCACAAAATGTCACCTTATTACAATATTTGTGCAAAAAGGTACAAGCGCATCATGTCTATTCCACGATTTCAAGAGAGAAATACGCCCCCGTCCCTGCCGTACAAGCCCTCCCACCACCTTTCTAAAGCTGGCACAGCGCAACATAGAAAGGAAGAAACAAGCCGAGCCGGCCAGATGAAGGAACAGAGCGCTCTGTTCCTTCATCTGGCCGGCTCGGCTTGTTTCTTCCTTTCTCTGTTGCGCTGCACCAGCTTTAGAATGCAATATACCAACTCGCCCAATCCTCAACCCTAACGAACTCCCATCCCTGCTGTGTCTTCAGCTGGCAACATGGGCCATCATCCGGGGCTCTAGGCACGTGACGTGTACGTCACGGACCTCACATATATAGCCGCGCGGAGCGAACAACGAACGTTCCGTTTTCTACATCCGCCAGTTTGTGCTAGGGCGCGACATATCAATCCCCCACATCCTCGCCTCGCAGGGGGCACTCACTCACCTCCCCGCTCTCGTTCCTCAGCTGTCGGATGAGGTCGACCATCTCGCGCTGGGTCTCGAACAGCCCTCGCTCGATGTGCATGAGCCGCATGATCTCCTCGGCGGTGGCGTCGCGAGCGCCGGCCAGCGTCATGGACAGGCCGGCGGCCAGGGCGAACGGCGAGAAGAACATGTTCTCCAGCGGCTTGGCGTTCGTGTACCGGCAGTAGACGTCCAGGCCCAGGCTGTTGCAGCAGTTCACCGCGAGCCGCACGTTGTCCAGCCGTCCCGGCATCGCTCCTCCCGGAAACGTCGATCGTCCGCCTGCGCCCCCCCGTCCCGCGCCGATGGTGACCGACTTGCGCGCGCTTGTCCCGTCACGATGATGAGGATTGACCCGAAATGTCCTGGAGCGCGCCCGCTGAGATAACGAGGATGATGTCCAAGAATGGCGCTGTGGCGGATAGGCCGGGGATCGGTTGGTTGCGCAAAGGCCAGCGAGAAATTGAAAAAAAAAAAGAAGAGTAAGTATTACTAAGTAAACTGATCGCGAGTGAAATGAAGGAGTGGGCAACACACGTACGAAAAAGTAAAAACAAAAAAAAAACGAGTGACAGAGCCCATCTCACGCGATGACTGTCGACGGTAATTCGATTAGCATTGAAGCAACGGATTTGCCGCCGTAGAGACGCGCGCCATGTGTGAGGCGTGCATGCAGCCGGATTCCTCGCTGACGTTTCCCCTCTGCACCCGCTGCGCCATCTGTCGACGCCGTTGCGAAGTCCGCGCGTGGCGCTTGTGTGAATACACATTCAGAAAAGAGTGTCCGATTGCATATATGACGCGGGTTTTTTTCCGCCCAGTACTGGATAAATGTTAAATGATTTTTAATGCGAGTGCCATCCTTTAGGGTACTGCGTACGCTTTCTGGTGCGCTGGCTAGCTCTACCCGTTTTTTCTGCCAACTTGGGTCACGAATATATAGTCCATGGTCTAATGGGGATGGATAGCATCGGGTTGTTTTGCTTAACGGAACCGGATTCAAAACTATCCCAGGTTGGCGTGAAGAGGGGTTAGATACAAACATACGTACATAGATAGATGGACATATTGATAGATATCCCCTGAAAAGTGCGCGCGAGGTACCCCAAGAATGCTAGCGCATTAAAACGAAAACTAAGGTCAATGTAAAAGAATTCTCCAAGTCCCCACGTGGGACTTGCTACCAGCTCTTGCTGGTTTCAATAAAGTTTATTCAGTCAGTGAAGACCAGAAAAAAAAAAGGCGTGAAGAAGCTCGCGGTAAAGGCGTCCGCCTCACAAGCATACCGACCGGAACGATTTCACCATTGCGTTGCTCGACACAACGACTGTGACGTTCCCTGGCGTGTCGAAACACCGTGGTGAATTTACACCCCTGTCACTCATGCACGTTGGAGTGCTGTCGAGTACAATTCGGATAGGGTGCCTCTATACACGGGAACTTTCGGCCACTACTTTGAACCATCCGGAACCAGTAGATCGCGATCGTTGGCTGTCGTCGGAACCGTAATGTTGAGTGACCTCAATAACGTAGTTCTATCCGGTTTGTTGGACCGTGCAACAGCTACCACTCTTGACCGCGACGGAACAAAAATTGATCCGTGTCGGGCTTGGTCGCGATCGAAATTGCCCACGTTGCACCGGTATGACGACCGAGAGACAGTTGTCGGTTCAAACCGCCGTTTCCCTCCTTTCGCACCACAAGTCGCGGAGTAAATAGATGCCACACCGTACGGTCCGCATTATTTCGACAAATGGGCTATAACTAATCATGCGCCTGCGCTTAAAGCGCTCGACTGCTTGGAACTTGCTACTACACAGAAATGTTACCGATCAAGCGTGGGCTGTCAAACAAACCCTAGGAAGCACAATGTGCGTGTCGCACGCGCAAAATCAGCCAACGCTCAATGCGTCGCTCAAAGCACGTCGAAGTACAGCTGCAGCGATGTCTTCGTCACGAGCAAACTCGTAACCGAAGTAACAAGGTGACGCAACAACGCCGCCTCGCGATAATAGCCGGCATGAAGTAGAAAACGGCAGAGTTTCGCATTCCGACTTACTCGATTTCGCGGGCGGCGGTCATCCGCTATATACCTGCCTGCGTTTACTCATCGTACGCCAATTACCAGAGAAACTGTTGAATTAGACAAGTGGCGAAACCGCTGAAACCAACCCGAGATGACGACGACGCGAGAAGCGCGGTGCCGGCGACCTGATACGTGGTGACGCCGCTGTCCGCTAGGGAAGGGAGTCGCTCCCTCCCCACCACGTATTATATATATATATAGTCACATGCCTCTACAACGAACGCCCCTACAATGAAATCACTTGTACTACGAAGCACTAATTCTGTCCCGGTTCTATTATCGGTGCACGACATTTACAACGAAGTGATCTGTATAGCGAATGATTTCGGAGGTCCCGGGCACTTCGTTGTAAAAGCATACATATATATATATATATATATATATATATATATATATATATATATATATATATATATATATATATATATATATATTGGCGGCTGGAGGCGCGAACTCTCAAGCAGACGTCACTCCCGATGCTGCGGAAAAATAAAAATAAGAGATGGCACGCAGCAGCACCAAATGCAGGTGTTTTAATGAACGTACGCAATTTAAATAAAGAACGGGGCGGCGGGCGCAGGTCGTGCACCACGCGAATGGCGCCGCACACATTCAGAGCAGCGCCGAGTTGTCCGGGCTGTCGGGCCGCCACTCCAGCGGCTGCCGGACGCACCCGAAGAGCAAGATGGCGCCCGTGGTCTTGCTCCGCACGAAGAATAGGAAGGGCCGGTCCACCAGGAACTGGGTGGCCGGCGCCATCTTGGCCACCACCTCGTTCACCAGCGCCGAGGTGCGCGTGATCTCGTTGCCGTCCTCGGACACCTGCGCGTGGACGCGCCCCACCCGTGGCCACGTTGTCCGATACTTCCAACAAAAATTACTAGGCGCAACTCCAGGTGGCGCTGTGGTCGTTCAGCTACCACGGGAACGATGGGTAGTGTGAGTGAGTGAGTGAATAAACTTTATTGTAGGTCCGGCGAGGACGCGAACTCGTCGCGCACCCGGCTAGTCCCACGTCGGGACCGGCAGGTCTAGCCCACCGGCCCGGTCGCGGGCACGCTGGACGGCCAGGATTTGCTTTTCTAGAGCGGGGCTACGCAGAAGCGAGTCCCACTCCTCCTTGATGAACTTGGGGTATGACGACCCACACTCCCACAGCATGTGCGCTAGAGTGGAGGTCTGCCCGCAGGAGGGGCAGGCGTCGTCGCGATACACGTCCGGGTAAGCCTCGTGGAGAACGGACAGACACGGATACGTACTGGTCTGCAGAAGCCTAAGCGAAACGGCTTGCGCCCTATTCAACTTGGGGTGAGGGGGTGGAAAGACCCTTCTAGACATGTAGAAGAATTTAATAATGGGTAGTGTAAGGCTTTGATTAACAGAAAATCAGTCATCCACCGATTCGTAGCAATTGCTACAAAGGAACGCCATACGGATTCCTCGAAAGAAAAGCCTCGCAGCTGAAGAAAAATTCGTCCTGGTCTCGACCCCGACACCACCGCGTTTCCGGGGCTGCCACTGAGTGGATGTCTGATTTTCCTTTAATTAATTATCTCCACCTTGCGGACTTCCGCAGAACTAACTGCGTCAAAGTTAATTATTAAATTATGTGGTTTTACGTGCCAAAATCACTTTCTGATTATGAGGCACGCCGTAGTGGAGAACGGAAATTTCGACCACCTGGGGTTTAATGTGCTCCCACATCGAAGTACACGGGTGTTTTCTCATTTCGCCCCCATCGAAATGCCGCCGCCGTGGCCGGGATTCGATCCCGCGACCTCGTGCTCAGCAGCCCAAAACCATAGCCACTGAGCAACCACGGCGGGTGCGTGAAAGTGAAAGGCTGTTCAATCCTCGTGCTTGCGGGCTCATGTATACATTCTTGTGGCGCAATATTTTTCCTGTCTTATCTTTCTAAATTTCTAACGATAGCTTTATAAACGTGGCAAAGTGGTGCCTTAACTTACTTGAATAATTATGGCGAATCGTTGCATGATTGCAAATCATGAGACCGTTTGAAGCCAGAAAGATGCATTTTATAGGTAAATATATATGTATACTACTACCCGTTTTAATTATTTCCGCTCATCTGCATGGGCGTATACGTCCAGTGAGCAGATGTGAGTGATTTGCAGTCCAGGTGTGCGTGACGTCATCACTTCAAGATGTGATGTCACGTACGGGCACAGACATGATCCGCGTATTTGTTGCGGCATTGATATGATCAGTGAAACAAAATTATGATTTTAGCGCTACCATTGACAAAAATGGAACACAAGATACGTGAAGCCCGGAGAAGGTACCAACTAAGCCAATTAGTGCTAATCAATCAATCAATCAATCAGTCAGTCTGCTAGTCAGTAGAAATTACTCTATCGACCGGCCAGTGGATTAATTATTCAGTCAGTCGGTCGGCCGGTTTTCCTTAGAGCCACAAGCGACATAGAAACAAAAATGAAAGAAAAAAAAAAGACGCAACACCAAATGTCCCAACAAGGAGCAAAAGTTCTGCTCTATAAGTAAAAGAAGCAGTAGATCAACCAGTGAGCCAGTTGACCAATCAAAGTGAACGTTACTGCATAGTCAGTCAATGATAAATCAATCATCAAATCATTCAATCTTTTTCCGTCGTCCGCTGCGTTTCCCTTTCCTTTGGTGACAGTTCTGTTAACAGAAGTTAGTCAGTGTTCCTATCCTCGATGAACAGAGTTATTCAACTTTTTCAATTCTCATCGAAGTCTGATTGTTGCGAACCTTGAAAAGTGCCTCGTTCGTTCGAAACGCAGAGTTATAGGTGCTGAAAACAGCGACTGTATCTCTTCGCGGAAAAAGAAGTGACCATCTCCTCCAGCTTGCATTGGTCAAAACGGCTTTAACTTTGCGTAGATTGATGAACACGCAGCGCTGTTTCACAATTGTCGATGCTGCGCACCGGCTCGCGACGCCATCTTTCGGAATTTGAAATGCGCACTTCCGCGGCAGCTTGTATGCGTTGAAGGGGGTGTTACCGAGAACTGGCAGCAAGAGATATGCAATTAAGAGTATAGGACCGGTTCCACGGGCGTCTGGCTCGAAATAAGAGGCTATAATCCGTTGCTGTTGTTGCTCGTTGTTCATCGCCTCCGCGTTAAATTAAAAAAAAAAAAGGAAAAGAAGAATAAAGCCGATGGTGAACGTACACTTCAAGTGGGAGATACATATTCCGAATACACACATACCTCTACGGTGACGGCCTGTATGATCTCGGTGGTGTGCAGTCCCTTGAAGCCCGAGATGTTGATGAACTGTGCCTGCTCGGGGTCGAAAGGGCGATGGGAGCCCATCCCTTCGAGCAGGTCTCGCATCTTGTTGCGCGCCGTGAGCACGAATTTGGGCAGCCCGAGGCGCACGTTGGCCCGGGGCCGCAGCTTCCGCGTCACCTCCCACAGGGTGTCGCCGGCCAGCAGGCTCTGCTGGGTCAGCCGCAGACCGTCCACCTCCGTGGGCAGGATCTGCGCTTGCGCGCGCTTAAAGTCGAGGTCTCTCCCTACGGACGCCGGAAAGAGTATAACGCTGTAGAACAGTTTGTGCTATACGCCTGTTACACGGACCCTTTCAACGGCTGTTAGGCGAAATGGTATAGTTTTGGGCGCAGTTGAAGTTGTCGAGAGGCGTTACGCGGCAGCTCCAAGCGCCATCGACACCAATACGGCAATTGACATCAACTGCGACTGGCGCGCTCACTGTTGAGACTCAACTGTAACGATGGCGGTCTCTTTTGCAGCGGTGGGAGTTAGCTACGTATTGCTAGGTCATTCTCTCTCTCTATCTCTCCCTCCCCGCCCATAGAAAGCTACAGGAATTCGGAGAATTGTCGCCTAATGCGTAGCATACTTTGACTCGGCTCGTACTTTTCTTCCACCATGTTTAGCCTGTAGTTCACCCCAAATCGAAAGTGGGCCCATGCATGGACCCCAAATTTCAAGTTGGCCCACCCCCAAATTCAGCTTGACTCATCCCCCGTATCGCCCCTAAGTTCAGGTTGGCCCACTCTCATATCATCCCCAAATTTAGGCTGGCCCGCCCTCCGACATCACCCTCGAATTTAGGTTGACCCACTCCCAAATTCAAGTTGGCCCAACTCCAACCACGGGTGTTTTCTATGGAGCCCTAAAAATTCCTACGCCAAAGGTGCCACCATTTCAGCGTTACAGACACGATTTTTCTGCCAGAATTGCTGGGGCACTTGCCAAAGAATGTTACGCAATAAAACACTACGCAAAATGGTAGCGTTTCATTATGTACAGGATGTCCCGCGTAACTTGAGCCAAACATGAAAAATATGCAAATGCCACGTAGCTGAACAGATACCAAGGTAATGTTCTTGTCGTCACTTGGAGATACTCAGATTATATATTCAATTCTGTCTAATTAGATAAGCAATCTCAATTAATTTGTTAGTTAACGTTTCAAATATCATGATTACACGAAAAGTTTCAATGAGAAAATCGTAGATCGACGTTAACAACTCCCTACACGGTTTTCTGTTGCTCGATACGTGCTACATAAAAGTTTTTCCGAGAGTGAATGAAACCCGCGAATACACACGAAGTGCCTCGATCGGTCAGTCGCGCGGCAATATTCCGTGAAAAAACGGTACAGTGACACTATAAGCTATATACCGCGGCGGATTGGAGAGGTATGTATAGGCAAAGATGGCATATCCCTTCGACAAACCGCCAATGTTCATACTTTCATTGTCAATTCATACTCCGCACTACGTATCTCGTCGCATCGATCTTTCTTGCGAGGTTCACGTCCCTTCTTGCAGCACAAATACATTTTCCCAGTCATTCGTACCTCGGACGTCACTAGAGTAGAACCACATTCCCGCAAACGTTGTATCCATCAGCGAGATAATTTATTGTTTCGTGATGCCTTAACCAACATTATACTTGCTAGAATGCTGTTTAATGTACTTGTATATATTGTCCTTTTTTTAAATGCGTTTGTAATTTCTCATTGTATTCTTACTGAATTAGTTGTCAACTTGTATTTTAATGTTGTATATATTTTTTTTCTCTTTTAAGACTTACTGTTTGAATTTACCTGCAACCCACTCCCCTCTGTAAAGCCTTCAAAGGCCTTGAGGGTATAATAAATGAAATGAAATGAAAATGTTTCGCGTATCGACGCTATACAGAAGGAAGCACTCTGTAAAGCCTTCACAGGCCTTTCACAGGCCTTCACAGGCCATAAATGAAATGAAGTGAAAATGTTTCGCGTATCGATGCTACAGAAGGAAGGGTCCCTTTGTAAAGCCTTCACAGGCCATAAATGAAATGGAATGAAAATGTTTCGCGTATCGATGCTACATAAGGAAGGGTCCCTTTGTAAAGCCTGGCCTTTCACAGGCCATAAATGAAATGAAGTGAAAATGTTTCGCGTATCGATGCTACAGAAGGAAGGGTCCCTTTGTAAAGCCTTCACAGGCCTTTCACAGGCCTTCACAGGTCATAAATGGAATGAAATGAAAATGTTTCGCGTATCGATGCTACAGAAGGAAGGGTCCCTTTGTAAAGCCTGGCCTTTCATAGGCCTTCACAGGCCATAAATGAAATGAAGTGAAAATGTTTCGCGTATCGATGCTCCAGAAGGAAGGGTCCCTTTGTAAAGCCTTCACAGGCCTTTCAAAGGTCTTTCACAGGCCTTCACAGGCCATAAATGAAATGAAAATGTTTTGCGTATCGATGCTCCAGAAGGAAGGGTCCCTCTGTAAAGCCTTTACAGGCCATAAATGAAATGAAGTGAAAATGTTTCGCGTATCGATGCTATAGAAGGAAGGGTGTCCACCCACCAGCACCATGGTGAGCTTCCCGGTGCGGTAGGGCACCTCGAGGGCGCGTATCCGCAGCGAGGGCACCTCGGCGTACGGGAAGCGACCCGTGCGCGTCATCATGCGCACGTCCAGGGTGTCGGCGCGCGACACGTGGAACTTCATCATGTGCGTGGCGTTCGGGTAGAACTTGTCCTTCCAGAGGCCCTTGAAGTACACCGCGCTCACCAGCACCATGGACGAGCTGGCCGCGAACGTCTTTCGCGTCACCACGGCGGGCACCTTGCCGTTGGTCGCGTTGCTGCACCACTCGTTGATGGCGCGCACGTACGACTGATCCGGGCTCTGCGGCGTGCGACACGGACGGACAGACACCGCGGCGTGCGTAAAAAAAATACGTTTTTCTTTGGTTGGCACCGACTCGTTATTTGATGAGCAGTGCAAGATATAAAACTAGGACAATACATATGCGCATTATGAATCATGATATGCCTATCATTATAGGACTTAATCAATCTATCATTATATAGGGGGTATAGGTGCGAATCCTGCGTTTAGATGCATTTCGCTTAGCGGGTCGATCGAGACAGCAAGAAACGGACTCACTCAACCAATCTCGACGCTCCCTCGACCCGATACTGCTAACGTTTACGTAAACGCTACGACCGGATTTCGGCCCGACTGACCGACTCGAACCGACTTTATCGGGTTCGTGTAAACAAAGCAATGACAATGATGTTTATTTTCATCAGTACAATAAGTACATGACGCGAGGGGCATGCCGAAAAAGCTGCCACATGGGCAGCTTTTGTTTGGTGTATAGGTGAACTCGACGATATGGGGTCGATTCGAGAAGTCGGGTTGGTACAGATCGGTTCGACTGCGTCTATGGGTGCATTTTTGCCTATAGCGGGTCCATCGAGAAAGCCAGAAATGGGCTCACTCAACCCATATCGACTCCCGCTTGACCCGATCCGGCTAATGTTTACGTGAACTCGACGACAGGATTCCGGCGCGACAGGCAGGCTCGACCTTAGGTTCTCGACTTGACCTTAGCATATCCGACTCTTTTCAGTTTGTGTAAACGCAGCTTATACGTCGTATACCGCCAATACAAGTTTAAGTTGCAGCTGTCGCTATAAGAGCGATTTCTTGTGCTGCTCACTGTGCGCGTTGTGCCCTGGCTATAAAGCTATTTTAAAAGTGCGTTCTTGTTCAACAGCTAGTTGTTCAACGTTATATGAAAACTTGCTTTGACTCTTCAGTGGAAACCGTTTGAATGTTCCGCGGTGTGCTCTAGACACGGCAATCTTTGTGAACGTGCACTCTTTCACAATTCATAGGTAACCAACGCTATTTACCTTAAGCAATTATATATAACTAATGCACGGGTTTGCATGTTCTGTTTATGTTTAGTTTAATGCGAAGGTGGAACTGTTGTTACCAGAATTTGAGAGGCAGTGCGCACATAGCTTCACCGACAGCCGTCACGTGTTGTATCATCGCACCTGGATCCAGATTTCACAGTTCACCAATGGTTTGTTTTTACAAATTTGTTTGTTGTTTCAAATTTTACTGCCATCGATGTCAGCATCAGGCTCGGCAAAGATGCTGAGCATATAGCCTAATTGGTGAAGGCGTTACCCTTATTTAAGGCGAGGCGGCGGCGCTGGTACCTATAAAAATGTGAAAAATGTTCACTTTGATGAAAGTTAGCACGTTTATATATGGTGTAGTCTGCAGATATGGCGGCACATAAAAACATGGATATAAGCCGCGCGGTGTGGTCGTCCCATGTCCGCGCATACCTCGAAGTCCACGTTCTGCGCGGTGGTCATGTACTTGGCCTCGATGTGCGACCGGAAGGTGGCCAGCAGCGGGCAGTTGGACTGCAGGAACATCCGGTTCGCCACGTAGAACATGTGCTCCGCCGCCTCGGTCTGCGCAGTTGTGGGTAGAGGGGCTAAGATTGTCCGCGCAACAAAGGAATCGGAGAGTGTTAGCGTGTCCGGGTGTTGCCGTTTAGAGAGTATTGGAACGTTGCAAACTCGGACTGCAGCTCTGCGAGACATTACAGTGGACGGATGGATGGATGTTAATCGTCCCCTTTGGAACGGGGCGGTGGGTTGCGCCACCAAGCTCTTGTTATTATACTGCTTAGTGTCCTACCCAAGTTAAGAAAGCAGCGACACTAGCAGCGGCATCTCGCGGGCGTTTGGCTCCCTTGCGTATAAGCTGCAGAAGGAAGCCAATCGCTGTCGATAAGTTCGATACGGATCGGGCGGCTCGATGGCGATTGAAAGTTATATTTCGAGTTATGACTTTTCGAAAGTTCTATTTCAGTTTCTTTTTATTGATTGAATGCTATACCGTGTGACACCCGTATAATATTGCGTCAAGCTATCGCATCCCTGCTTCGCATTTTGAGAAATACTGCATTTCTTTTTCTTGAATTTTCCCCCGACAAGACACATGTAACGCTGAAACATTTCTAACGCATTGTGCTGTTGCGACCGGGGCTCCGAATACGTGTGGTATCGATTCAGCGTGGAGGAATAAGAGAACGTGGGGTACCCGATATCCAAGACGTTTAAACACACACTTACAAGAGAAAACAGGAGCAAGGCGGGAGATGGAAATTCAACACCATGAGCAAAACGAGAACAAGGTGAAAGGGGAGCCAAGGTTTCGACAAGTCTTCTTCAAGGCCTTGAAAAAGTCAAGTCCACTTGTCGAAACGTTGGCTTCCGCTTTCACCTTGTTCTCGTTTTGCTCATCATTATGTACAATAGTTTTGCAAGGATTACAGAAAAAGTTCACGACCATTGCAAGTTCCAGCTGCCGCTCTCCTTACCAAGCGTCCGTAACCTCTTCTAAACTCTCCGTCTTCCTGGTCCAGTCACCTTCCCCAATCCGGCGTCAGGAGACGATGATATCGGGTCTCTCCAGGAATCCGGAGGTTGGTAGCCATTTTCCTCCGAGGAGAGCTTTGTCCAAAACGCACGCACATCACTGTGCACGAATAGGGAGAGAAGGAGGCAGAATGGACCTCGTCTCCGGCGCGGACGTGGCAGTTTGGGCGGATGACAGGTGATGTGAAGGAAATGTCCCCTGCTGGCAGAGCCACTTGAATCCCTCCTGGTAGAGCCCAATTGCTGGCCACAAGTCGTTGCGGTTTGAGATGGCTCGGACGAGGTCATCGGCCCGTTTATCGTTATCGCGTCCCTCGTGACCGACGTGTTTTTTCGCGGTGGTAAAATGCCGATCGCAGCAGCGCTTAGAACGCCAGAAGATATGTCGCCACCAGCGTTGCTACTGTCTTCCACGTCCCCGGTATGACGGTGTACGCGTCAAACTCTACTCCATGAAGGGTAGTAGTTACGTAAGGGCAGGCTCAAGCTCCCCAATACAGGAAAACTCTCCGTTTAAGCTATAGAAGCGTGCGGCGAAGCAGCGAGGCCCCCCTCCCTCCCTCCCTCCTTCACGCACTCACCTTGAAGCGCTCGACGATGGCCTCGACCTCGGGCAGCGTGAGACGCAGCAGGTTGCACAGGTCCTCCTTGGTGGGGCCTTCGCAGCCGGCGACGAGCGACGCCAGCGCGGTGGCCAGCGAGATGGGCGACATCAGCAGGTTCCACTGGACTCGCGACGGCACGTCCAGCATGGACGCGAGCAGCGACTGCGCCAGACGGTTCAGCAGGCGGCCGCAGTCCTGCACCGGCTGCAGCTCCGGCGGTGGACCGGGGGGCGCGCCACCATCGCTGCCTGCGCCCGTACATGGAGGGCCGCGAGGTCGATATTAATTCCGCGTATACTGAACTGAAATTTCATTTGCGACACGTTGAAAACTGAATAAGCAGCTTGAGAGGACCTGGTCACCCGTATACGCCCGGCCCCGGCGTCAGCGTAACGGTAGTTGAAAGAACAACTGCAGCGTAAGCTTATACCGCGTTAAAAGCCTAGATTCAGACAGTGTACATATAGAGCAGATATGCAAGCCCTCACCACGTGATCGACAAGCGGTGTAGTTTCTAGCCGCCGAGCACGCGGGAAGTGTGGGGGACAGGAGTGGAGGGCTGGTGGCCAGCACCGTTCGTTACGTGGGCGTCGCTAAGACGCATACCACGAACCAAACAACGCCATGATAGATCTGGCCTACGAGGGCAGGGCATATTTCCCCAGAGTCTGCGCGCAGATGGGCTCCGAATAGAGGGGACAAGGTGGCGCCAGAGGTAGTTGACTTGCCGAGGGTAGCTGAATGACCTCATGGTCCCTCGTGGTTTTTTATCATTTATATGACAATCCAGGCGCATTTCCGTCGTCGTCGGCGTAGCCTTGATGTTCCGTATATATAAAGTACAAGCGCGATAACATCGTGGCTGCGTGCCGTATGCTGTGGGTGTTAATGAAAGCGTGCGAGGGTGACGGTTTACTCTGGCGGCGGCTGTGTTTGGCGCGGCCGCGCCGGCCCTATTTGGAAAGCGATCTGAGATGGGTACAACGTCTGGGCGCGCCGAGTACTGATAGGTTCGTGTGCGCTGTGCTTTCGCCGTTTAGTTGAAGGGAGAGGCAACACGAAGGGGAATTCGCTCGCCGCCGCTGCCGCTTTTCACCACGTTATAGCGTTCTCACAGAGTGTAAGCGGTCATCAAGTGAGATGTGTTCATGTTTGCCTGTGCGCGCGTGATACCATTGGTTAGTAAGCGAATATTTACAAGTTTATACGGCGGATAAAGCTATTATCCCTACTTCGTATGCTATCGTAATCGATGCTTCACCTTCCGGATGAAACTCCGTCTAGAATGCGGCTCTTACCCTTTCCTGTGGTCGCGGGATCGAATCCCGGCCACGGCGGCCGCATTTCGATGGGGGCGAAATGCGAAAACACCCGTGTACTTAGATTTAGGTGCACGTTAAAGAACCCCAGGTGGTCGAAATTTCCGGAGTCCTCCACTACGGCGTGCCTCATAATCAGAAAGTGGTTTTGGCACGTAAAACCCCATAATTTTTACCCTTTCCTGCGCTGAGCGTCGGCGGCGTTTACACCTCGTATTCGAGCGAACGCGGAGCGCAGCGTTAGATGAAAGGAGAGCGTGCGAGGAGGAAAGCGGAGGAGGAGCTGAGGTGAGACGGTCTGCGAATGCGCCGAGTGGCCACCACGGCATCTGCAGCCGCGTGGCCGATCTCATCTGCGCTTCCGTCTGTACCGAAACAAAGCGCTGCATGAGCTGCATGCCGGCTGCCGTGAATCGCGCCCACGCGTCACCCACGCGCTGCCTCATCGCGATATCCCGGTTAGCGAGGCAGTCGCGCCACCCTTCGCTCCGTTTGCAATGTTCCGCACGAGACAGATCGTCCGCTCTAGCTATATATACACTACTGACAGCGTTCTCTTCCTAACATAAACCGTGTACCTGTATAATCGTAATACAAAACATTGACAGGCGAAATGAAAACACTGCTCTCAAATTTCGCATTGGAGGGGTGTCGCAATCGCCGATGATTTTCATTCTCCCTTCATGTGTGGGGCTGCTGTGATCGAATAACTTTTGTTTTGAGGTTGCGCTCGTCGTTGCTTCCCCACCGTCTCCGGACCATGCCACCGAGCCCTGGCGAGGACTGCTGCTGTTCCTCCGGGACCCGGCGGCACCACCGGACGGCGATCGGCTCCGCGACAGCCACAAGCGTCGTGCGACCCCCACATTTAGCTGCCTCCAGGATGCTCGTTAATAAAGCGGAGGCAGCCTCACCCTTCCCATTTTGCAGTAACACCCCTCCCTTTCCACCGCAGCGTGTTCGGCGCATTTTAACGTGCAATAAGCGTGGTTTCATTCATTCATTCCACCGTCTGGCAACAAAGAAGCTTTCGCTCGCCTTTCGCTACTGCTGTTGCAGTCGCCGCTTCTGGGGCGCCCGGTGGGGAATCGTAGGACGGCGTCGGGCTAGCCGTGACGTTGGCCGCTGGCTTGGTCAGCGACTGTGGCTGCTCACTTTCCGGCTGCGGCGCGGACGGGGAGGCGGCCGTCACCGTCGAAGAGGGACACATCATGCCGTGGGACTTTCCGTCCTGGGATGTCGGTTTCGAAGGCGACGCCATCTGCGCGGATGCATATTAAAGAAATGGCAGTTCCGCCCGAAAGCCGAAGCACCGATTGTGATAGCAAATTAGTAGACAGCTGTACGAAGTAAGGATGGTAGTTTCATCGGCCGTGTAAACTTGTAAACATTCGCTTGCTAACTAAATTAACAATGATCGAATGTGTAAGCGTGACTCAACGAGGACGTATAAGAAGCAGGGACAGCGCTGTCTTTGTATGTGCTTCTTTCTACGTCCTCGTTCAGTCGCGCTTACACATTATATCGTGGATTCAAACCAAGTAGCCCGCCAACGTGTTTTAACTAAATTAACCAGCACAATGTCACGCGCGCGCACAGGTAAACGTGAACACATCTGCCTCGATGAGCGCGGAAACTCGCTGTCAAAATTCTGGAGTGGGGAATTGCGGCAGCAGCAGCAAGCGAATTGACCTTCGTGCATCTCCTTGCTTCAACGCGAACGGGACGTCGAGGCATACGAAGCTACCGGCACTACGCGCACTCTGCAGATATCGCAGATCGCTTTTGAAGACGAGGCCCGCGCGGGCGCGCACTTTATCCGCGTCGCAGGTCGTTATAGGGACACTAAAGCGAAACAATAAACCAGTTCAGACTAATGAATCATTGTTTGAGAACCCTCCAGCAGGCAGTCATTTCAAAAATATAGTTTGATTATTAGATCAGAAAATGAAGGTCCAAGTATCAGTATTTGAATTTCGCGCCGAAACCCCAGCGCCAGTACGTCAGCGTGACGTCAGGGATTCCAAAGTATGTTTTCCGCATTTGGGCCGCGTTGGCTGAATAAAGGTTCCCGACACTTGCCATGTTTAATATTTGGTTCCTTTAGAATACAATGTGGTCAATCCGTACCGCTATATATGATTAGTAGGCCCTAGAAGATGCCATCAAAATCCAAGACGTCACAGCCCACAGGTGCGGGCACTTAAGTAGGCGTCGCCACCCGTATTTCGTTCTTGCGCTTTTTCTGACTTACCAAACGTCTTATCGTTGTAAGAGTGGTGTTTTGGTGTTGTAGAACGGTAATTTACTGATGCAGAAGAAATCGTTTTTCACTTTAGTGTCCCTTTAAGACACACGAGCGCCGGCAACGCGTCCCTATGGCGTCTACTACGGCGTCCGCGATTCGCGTGGCCTAGCGTGGCTGACGCCGTAGTAGCCGCTGCGGTTGTTTCGACTCTGTACGGAGCGGTGGGCAAGGAGGACGTCGAGGCGCCCTAGCCAACACGCTCTAGGAAAGCTTTCCAGTTGGTGTTGTCCTAGCAACCGCCGGACAAGAACGCTCCTGCTCCTTCGCCTGACCGTTCCCTGTAAGAGCGGACCGTATACTGTGCACGTAATGTGGAAATTTAGTAACGTGGTAACTTAGGCTAGTTGGTGAGTTGTGCTAGTTGATGACTGTTCACGTGAGCATGACCTATAGTGCGACGCGGCTTCCGAGACAACATGCGATGCATCTGTTACATGATTGCGTTGGCTGTTCAAGCATGTTGGAAACTCGTTGACTTTCCTCGTATCAGTAAGTCGCGCGTCGGATCTCACGCGTAATACTGCCAGACCGTGCTTTAACCGGGCCTATACTGCACCGCTCATGTCGAACTCTGCGCAGAGGTTTGGGCGTGGCATTCAAGATCGCAGCGGCACACCTTGAGCCGCGGTGATCTCGAAGGCCACGCTGTGGGCACGGAGTTTTTTTACAATGTTACCTAGAGGGGAAATCTGGCGCTACTGTCTATGCGAGTTTCCTAACTGCCGATACGCCACCACGGGGATGCAGCGATGTGGGTGTACGATGCTTGTCTCGAACTTGGCTTGTCTTGGCTTAAGAGATGGCGAGTCACACACAAGTAAAGCTTTAAGCAAATCATCACAACAAGCATTTGCTACCTGTAATACACATTTAGTTATTGTTTACTCAAAATAAGTTTAATAAGCAAGCAAAGAAAACAATGACTGATGATTTCAACGGTTTTTCCTACAACTTTAGCGGCCCGCCGCTATATACTGTTTATGTTTGCCGTGACTGTTATCGTGGTATAATAGAAGGGTGTCATAAACAAAACGGCATTTTACGCGCTGTTTTAGTAATGTAACAGAAGGAACGTTAACCAGACGCGTCTTCACTGTGTCCTGGCGTGAACCGAACACCAGTTCTGGACCATACACATTTACCTTTAACCAGCGCTCCTAAACAACATTTTTTGACCTATACTGTATCTCGCTTAGCTTTTAGAGAAAGCCTTCAATGTTTCATTTGGTCTGCATCTGAGCAGTATAAAGTAGAAATGAAGCAATGAAACCGTTTCCAGGCCAATTTCTTGTTGTCTTGCCAGTTAAAGGGTTTTACAGAACACGGCGTGCTCGAAAATTAATCCCGAGGCGTATACGGACGTTTCCTCGTAACACACTGCGCCGGCTGACTCGGGTCGTTACAAACACTTTTGGCAAAATTCGTGCCCCTACCTACGGGCCCCTTTCATCGAGGGAGGTCAATCCGCGGGCCTCGGGTGCCACTGGTGGACTCGCGCCACCTAGTGGCGTTAAACCTTGCAATCTCTATTTACGGCTGTGCGCTATTGACTCACCCGTGTAGGTGTCTCTCGTGTGTATACTGTCGAACAAGACTTACCACCGCGGTCACTCGAGGCGGCAGGCCGGGACGAGCCCTGGACTGGAGCGCGTCGATGCCAATGTATAGACAGTATGCAGCTCTGCTCCACTGGGGTCGGCCGAGGTGACGTGTCTCTGACCGTATGTCGGTTTCGACCGCGTGCTGAGCGTGCCCCCGTGTGCCGTCTTCTTGATGATTATGATGATGATGATGATGGGGTGACTCGTCTCTGACCGTATCGGTTTCGACCGCGCGCACCGTCTTCTTGATGATGACGATGAGGAGGAGGATGAACCTTTACGATGGCTCATACCCACTAAAGGGGGCTTTTTGTTGGCGATGCTGATATCCTTCGAACGTGGCATATATGCGCGAAAGTGATTAACGGTCTTCATTAACTTTTTTTTCTTGGGGGGGGGGGGGGGGAGTGTAGACGAGTGTTAGTTCCCTACAGGCAGCACACCAGGAAAAAACAGATTTTTTTAGTTGCCGTGTTTCGGTTCTGGGCAGCGAAAAAATGTCTGTCCGGCTTAATGGCTTCGGCAAACACTGAATGTCGGGCAGCCAGCGTCGCTTGTTAGTGGATTAGAGCAAGGACCAGAGGAAGAGGAAGCTTGGCGCACGACTGCCATTCTTTTGAATCGGGTAGTTCAAAATAAAACAGTGCATAAGAAGTGTAAGACGTAAGATAAAACGTCAAAATATTTTTGATTTAGTCGTAGCATCAGCGCCTGTGAGTTAAATTATCCGGATATCTATTCCTTCAGCTTTAATCAACGTGGTTCTTCAATGCGTTCTTTGTGTGAGGAGTGTTTTCTCACGAGCTCGACTGAATGAAATATAGAATTTTAAATTGAGGAAGGAAAGTATGGAAAGATCTGGAAAGAAGCAGAAGAGATGTTTCCCGAGCAGTTATAACGATGTTTAGAAAATAGATGTACTTTAAACAACATGTGAGCCAAAAATCGCAGGAAATACGGCTTCCCTCCGACAGCGTAACATGACGGATGCTTTCGTTAACTTATCAAGTGCATCGAGAAATGCCCTGTGTTTGAGGCCTCGTTGTACATCTGGGGACTATAATAAAGTTTTGACCGTAATCCGAAACGAAAGACGGCAAACAGAGAACTTGAGGAATATTTTGCGCAAGTAAACGAAAAAGGAAACGAAAAAGAAAAGGGAAATGGTGTACTGGACACATAGAGTTTCTCACTATATTACCTAGGGGGAAATCTGGCGCTGCTGCGCTGTGGTATGCATGGGAATGCCGGTATATTGTGACTTCGGATTGGCATCGTTCTCGGAGAGCCAGGCAAGCACCGTTCCGTCTGTCCTAATGATTATTTTCCCACTAAAACAGCACGTAAAAAGCTGTTTTAGCTTTATTATTACACAAAAGCATGTTTTGTTTAACTATGGAAACTTGTTATTGCATGTACAATTATATGATACGTAAAAAGTATCAGCGGGCCGCTAAAGTTGGAGGACAGACGACAAGATTCGCGCTCGCTTTGAAACCGTCTGTTCTTGCTTTCCTTCGCTTGGTCATGCATTGTAGGTGAGTAAAGATGTAATATGCATGAATTGAAACATTTTACGAAGATTTTACTTTAAGAACGCCTTATTTGTGTAGCCATATCCACGTTTTAGACCAAGCCTCTTGCAACAACAGCCAACACAAGCCTCGCAGACACATACACGTATACCGTCATTCCCATGACGGCACTGCGCCCCTTAGGAAACTCCCATAGACGGTGGCGCCAGATTTGCCTCTAGGTGTTATAATGAGAAACTCTATGACTGGACAAGCTCAAATTCGTTCATGTCGCCGAATTTGGCAATGGCGGCATTTTGAGGTGCTCGGAGGCTGCTTGCCTTTCTGATTGGTTCAAAATGCCGCCAGTGCCAAATTAGACAACACGGCGGAATTCGACATTGGCCCGTGGTTGGGTCGACTGATTTTCTTCTACATAAGAGTTTGCACCCGCTGTGGTGACTGGCCAAGAAGAAGCTTTTGCTTTTCTTTTTCAAATGAAATGTGACTGAATACAATCCAATAGAAACCAAATTCAAACCTAGGCCACGTCCAGACGTCGGAAAGGTTTTTTTTTTGTTTTGTTTAAACGTCTTTGTTTATTCTCTCTCTTTCTCAATGTCATATACAGCATCCAAACATACATCGCCACATCAGGAGGGAGGCTAAAGGCTGTGTATGCCTGACGAGGCCTATCCTCCTCGTGGTGACAAACAGTGCATTTGAGACAGCAAGCTTTCTTCTAAAGTAACATTAAAATCGCACAAAAGAGGAACATCCACAATTACGTACAGTATGCAAATGTTTCGACATAGTAATCTTTGAAATTACAGCTCTGAAAAGAAACAGGAAAGAGAGCACACACAAATCAATAACTAAGTAAACCACCGTTATCTAGCAACGTTGTAAATAATCTGCCACGTTAAGACTTACCACGTCAAGACGTGCTTGTTCCTCCTCTCTGCCGGCGTCTGCTGCTCCTTTGTCCGTCGCCGGCCGATGGTTATAGTTTGGCTCGTCCCGGCCTCGGTGCGACCGTGCGCCCCTTATCGTCGTCTCGATGTCCCGAGGCAGCGCCTTCCAATCGTTCCCCCCTTCTGTCCCTCTGTTTTGTTTATCTTTCTATATTCTCTGCTGTGGGGTGCGTGACGGCGGACGCTGACCGAAACGCAGGCGGCCGCTCTTGTCTCGTTCACGGTCTCCGCTGTGCTGCCGAAGATAAGCTGATCGAGATTAAGCGCAGCTTTTCACCGTGATAGCTGTACAGAAATATGGCGGCCTTGCTTGATGACGTCGGAGCAAACCCCCCTTGTTAGAAAGGGCGACTAAGACGCACAGCCGAAGCGTCGCCTCAGAGATCGGGCCGCGCGCGCTGTCCGCCCGATCTCGGAGGCTATATATATATGACCGAAGGCACATAAGTGTGGACACAAAGCTGCTTTACTACGACAAGGGTAAGAAGGGGGACAAAGACGTCGCGGCCAAGCCCCGAAGCCCGTAACGGTAGGCTCGCTACCGCAGCTTCTTGAGGTCCCTGACGACGCCGACGAGCAGGATGCAGCCGTCGCCGGTCCTTCGCAACACGAAGAGGAACGGGCGCGTCAGCTCGAACTGGACGTCGGCCGGCAGGACGGACGGCGACCTGGCCAGCTGCAGCTTCTCTTCCTCGCCGAGCTTGTCGACGGGCAGCGTGGGCACGGGCCTGCCTTCGTCCAGCACCAGCGTCGCCTTGTGCAGCAGGTCGCCGAGCCGCACTTCGGCCCCGGGCGCCAGCTTGGTGAACTCGGCGCTCGGCATGAACGCCTGCTTGACGCCCGCGCGGATCAGCGTCGTGTTCAGCGAGTACCTGCGCCACGGGGAACGAGGCTTTAGAAGGAGTGACGTTTATACGTAACGAAACCGCGCGGAGAGTGCGCCTTCGAGCGGGGCGTCGCGTTAGGCTTAGCTATTAGAGAGTTTTAGAAAATCGGAGCCGCACGCCAAAACCAGCGGGTGCACCTTCGAGCCGCACGTCGTGTATCTATAGGCTTCCGTATAAGGGAGCTTTAGCAAAGTGGAGGTGTATATACAAATTATATATATATGTATACAACGAAACCAGCGGGTGTATAAACCTTCGAACCGCACGCCACGTTAGGCTTAGGTATTTTAGTTTTGCCAAAACAGATGCATATACTAGTGTAAGCATATATAGTATAGGAATAGCAGCAAGCGGTATATACACGTGAGCATTTAACGCCCTTGGAACATTCTTCATTACGCGTTGTGCCAAAGTGTTGCGCTTCAGGTGTGCCGGTCACCGTTAAACCTAGCACGCCTCTGCTTCCCCGGAACTGTCTGTTTAAGCGGTGTGACATTCTTGCGCAGGGATCGACAGGTTTACTGATTAACGCAGTCAGTGTGCTTCCGCTTTCCGTACTAGGTGTCTTGTTAAGAATGCGTTTCCACTCTTGTCCGATAGCGGTGACGAATTTTCCGGTGCTGCTGGATACCTAATTTGGCCAAACGTGGAGTTTATGGTGACGATGATTGTTATGGGGTAACTACGATGATTGTCTTATGTGTGCGGCTGAAAACATTCTCGGACGGTCGTGATAACGATTGTCCTTTAGCATACTGGGTGCACGTGTAAGTTTAGCTGATAACGGACTGAGTGACCGAGTGATATCTCCAGTGGACCTTCTCTTCTTTTAATCTTTCCGTCCCCCTTTCCCTTTCCCCAGTGCAGGGTAGCCAACCGGGCTCAGTCCTGGTTAACCTCCCTACCTTTCATTTATCATTTTCTCTCTCTCCCTCTTAGATGATAATGACGATGTAATCGTCGTTGGGCTGCTATATAGGCACCTAACCTGCCTCAATTTGACGTCCTGCTGGCTGCTGGCGGGCCTTGTTGTACTAGGAACGACGATTGGAATTGTACAGCGTGCTTATCTGACCTCGCTAGTCTGGCAATGACGATGACGATGATTTGAGTTTGCTGCAAATGTTGTGACGTGGGGTCATTTAGTTCGGCCGAAAACGGGCAGTATTATAAAGATTCTTTGTTGCGGCAGTAGTGGCGATTTTCGCGTATTTCTGGAACGCATATATCGCGAAACCGGTGCGATTCTCACTTTGTTCTCAAGTGACTGTGCCTTGCTAATTCATCGATTACAATTTGTCATTTACAACATGTACCGTAAACTACTTTTTTTTTGTTAGCAAATTGTTAATGTGTGGATTAGGCATTTTTGACATCTCGTGAAGGTATAATGTCCGCCACTTCGGTTAATGCAGCCCCTGGAAACGTGTTATCTGCAACGGGCGATCTTTAAGTATTCTGTTTAGTCTAAAAGTCGTAAAGATCAAACGCATATCTTGGAGTCTATGTGAAGCTAAGTTTTCTTGATGCGGTTACGTGCTATAAAGCTGTTAATCTTCTGCAACTCGTTTTTGCAGCATAGCGATTAAGT
The DNA here is from genome assembly GCF_023375885.2 of Dermacentor andersoni. Classification (NCBI taxonomy): domain Eukaryota; kingdom Metazoa; phylum Arthropoda; class Arachnida; order Ixodida; family Ixodidae; genus Dermacentor; species Dermacentor andersoni. The sequence continues at coordinate 122,133,142 of NC_092820.1, forward strand.
GCCCGCGTGGCAAATCGGCAAGACGCGGACGCCCCCACAAAGCGAACCACGTGTTCCTCGCGGAATACACCGCCTCGGGCATTCAGGAATGATAATCAGGATGGAGCATCACGTCAAGCCGCAAGCCTCGACGAGCGAACCTTCCGTGAAGTCATATTCCCTCCACTTTTTCCTACGCAGCGTCGTCGGCCCAGCACGTGACCTCTAAGACTAGGCGTATATATTGGTCGAGAATGTTGTGTTACCGGTGGCACTCTTTCATCGAAGCGCACCTGATTGGCTGCTTTGCCGTAAAGCACTACCTGTAGTGCTATCTTGCAGCGATTTGGAAAGCGAACAGTTCACTTGCCTTCGCGTGATTTGTCAGGATCGGGATTTCACTGAAGAAAGGCGCGATATTGAACATTCACGCGATGACAAGCGAGCGGTTGGCTTTCTGAACCGTTACTACACAAAATGGCGCGGAGCGGGAGAGCACTGAAACCTTCCGTGTGCTCTGATCGCGGGTTGGGCTGATTCGTTTGGTATTTCAGTCGTGTCACACAATCAACGCTCCCTCCTCTCCTAGCTAAGGAAGCCGTCGCTTGGGCGTGGATTTAGACGCCACCTGTTCTGGACACCGTCAGATTCTGCAAAGGCGGCATGTTGAGCCAATCAGAGACGCCGTAGCACTCCTCTGAACCAATCGGCGCAGCCAGGATGGCGAGTTTGACAAACACTGCTTAATTTGACAATATCCAGAATAGCATCCTCGGTCATTCGACTCGATGCCGACGATAGCAACACTTGCTGAATGTCAGTAGCGGCGATTTTGACCACGTGGCGGCGCTCTCGAGGCTTTTTTTTTCACTCAGGTGTTAACCCAATGAGAGCCGCAGGTAACGTATACACCTTCCAGAAGCGCTTAAATTTACACTGTAATGTGGATGGAAGCTTCAGCTGGTCAGCAGTCGAGATAAACGAGAGACGTTTAGAGTATTGGTGGGGAAAATGTGGGGAAGATTGACACTACCGAATCTGTTGCACATCTAGCTGTACAACGTATACATGCAGAAGTTTTAAGCAAGAGTAAAACAAAAGCTTTAAGGAGATCAATACAAAATGCTAGAATGAAAAACATGTACATATACAGCACACCCGATTAAACCCAAGCAGGCTATGGGTGACTACTTGTCGCCGCCCCGTTTCGAAGGGGATCTGCCAAGAACATCGTCGTCATCGCACCTGGCCTCGATCCTGACGAGGGGCAGCTCCACGCGCACGTGCTTGGGCTTCAGGCAGCCGGACAGCTTGGCGAGGAACGCCGGCGTCAGCTGCTGCCGCAGGTCGTTCAGTCGCCGCGCCCTGTCCGGCAGCAGGAGCAACAGGGAGGCGGCGCCCCCGCGGTAGGGCAGCTCGAGCACCTTGGCCGCCACGGGGTCCTCGATCTCGGCGTGCATGAAGCGGCCCGCGCTTCGCTCGAACTCCAGCAGCAGCTCGGTGGTCAGGTTCGGCTTGAAGCGGCGCTCCGTCGGGTTGCGCTGGAACGGCGGCTCGAGAAGGCCCTGCGTGGCGTTGGTCGACCCAGAATTAGGCAATGGTCTCTCTCTCTCTCTCTCTCAGAGAGGGATTTGTCATAGCACGAGAGTGACATTTCGTGCATTCTAAGAAGCGGTGGCAACTTCGTTGCACATTGGCAAATGCTAGTCCGTAAATGTGCGCAGTCTTTCATTATAGTTTCGGTCGAAGGGTGAAGCAGTATGACAGCGTATAGCAAGCACGTGAGGCCAGTGCGGCAGCGCGCTTAAAGCAGCACATCGGAGCGTATACCAGCAGGCGCCACAGATGTAGCAGACGCGACGGCGATTCCGCATGCATCGCGGACGCGAGGGCATGCGTCCGAAATGAAGGAAATGGAAAAAAAAAAAATATGGCAGTGGCTTAGCTCGGTTATGCCAGGATATACGTAGCGAAAGCTAAGGCATGGTTAGCCTTGGTTATCTTGATTGCAAGTCCAGGTTAGCCTGGTTGTCTAGCTATGTGGCGGCGTTTAACCAGTCGTTCGGCGCGCTGTTCCGTCTATTTCCTGGTCGATTCGTTTTCTCTTCATCTCGTTCCGATGTCGATTCCAGGCCTCCTCCTGCTTATCAGAATTTTCGCCGTCCATAATGCCGCCTTAACTGTGGTTGCGGCGCACACGAGCTCTCCTTTTCAATCATCCATGTTATCAGGCATGCGACGCAGCTGGTGAAGCCAGCGGAGGCGAGCGCATCGACGAGGAACGTGGATGTGACGTCATACCAAACGGCTATCTTCACGTTCTAATAAAATATCTTCCGTAGTTTCCCTATAGCTTTACCGCAGCAAGCACGCGCTTCGTATTCCTTGGCGTACTTCGCTTTCTAACTACGAGCTGTAAGGCATCCTGACCTCGCTTCGAAAAGTAGTTTCTCTCACTTATCATAAATTGTTTCTTTACCGTTGCCGCCAGCCAGGATATTGCCTCGGGGTCTCTGACTTTGCGTTTGACGTTCTTTGTTGGCATGTTGGATACTATACCGGTCGCATACTCGCTCAAAACGCGCTAAATATGAAAATAGCCGCATGATTACGCGTGCGGTCGCGCGCCATGACGCCAGAGGTTCCAGGCGATAGGCGGAACAATTAGCTTAATTTTACTTAAGTTAAGTTTAGCTTAATGAAATTATTCGTCCGGTTATTCTTATTTTGCGCGTTTTCTTTATAATGCGAAAAATAAAATACGCGGAACACAGCACAATGAGAACAACTGAATCGAGTGTTATAAAACACAGTTATTACATTTCTATAAAAGTTCGTTTCCTGAATTCACTAAATAAAATATTAGTTAATTTGCCTGATATAACTATTGACAGTTCAGTTATGGAAAAAAAAAGTCCTCCTGGTGCGGTTTACGTCACTGCATGACAGAATACCATTCCATAGTTGCGTCTTCGCATGTTCTAGATTTTATTTTCAAGTGCTTGGCTAACGTTATAGCTGGGATACCCTATATGCATACTATGCCACTTGGCAAGAAAAACAGAAAAGACTAAGATGATCTTGCTTACAATGCTGCACGCTCTATATGCTACTTGAAAGAACGATAAACATTCGGCTGTTCGTTAACGCCGCTGTCTGTCCCTTTCTTGCGTTCTGTTATTCTGCGCTGTTTCCGCGTCCAACTCCAGGGCCACACGCAGCTCAGACGGTGGAAACAAGGTATACCGTTCCGGAAAGGGCGTTGGTTCCCGGCTTCTAAACCCGGGCCAGGACCAACTTTTCTTCCTCAAGTGCGAAGTTTCTCTTCTTCTGAAGAAACCTGCACGTGCTTCCTTTGTTACATCGCGGTATATGACAAGTCCAGATGACAAGTTTTCTTTTTTTTTTATCTCGTAAACCTCGCGATGCTTTCCTCCAGCCAGCTTGCGCGATTCCGTCGATTAGTGATTATAGCCGCACACAACATTCAATTTTACATAGCCTGCATTTCTTATATATGCTGGGCACGCGTGCACGCGAAAGGATCGTGATGAAGTGGGGAAACCGATGGACTCGACGATTTTTCTTTTAGAGGCGACCACATCGAGCCAACTGACAGTGAAGTCACAAAAGCATATAGGAAATTACCTGTTGTTTGTTCTTTTAAAGACTGAGATGTAGAAATGAGAAGGGGAAATGAAAGCGGACAAGAAATGAGACTTCCCACCGGCGAGAGCGGATGCCCACAGTTTCCGCATTACACGTGCGATGCTCGACCGTGTCGAGCTACAGTTGGTGGTCTATAGCGACGCGATGCTCCATCGACTGAGCTGCATTTCGTAGAGCTTCGCGCGTGTATAAGTTCGCGCTAATTTGGGTTCCGTTCCCATTCAGCGGCAATTTTTTTTTCCCCTCGTCCGCTCTCATTTTTCATTACGTTATTATTTCTACGTTTCGATATAGAGAAACCGGCTGGTAATTTCCCCTGCGCTTTCCGTGGCTTCATCCGTGGTCGCGTAGTGGCTACAACATTGCGCTGCTAATTAAGCCCGAGGGGCCCGAATCAAATCCCGGCCGCGGCAGCCGCATTTCGATGGGACCGACGAAAAAAAGAGAGAGACGCCCGCTGTTGGAATCGCACCGCTGGCACGAGTTGTTGGGGTCTCGGTGCTGACGCCCGTTATTGCCGATGGGTCGCAAGCCCCAAGGGTAGCGTTGGCCTGGCGGCCTGGGGCACTGGAAGCATCTGAAGGTCCCGGCAAAGCAAGAGAAGACTGGTAACAGAACAACTTGTTTATTCTAACATAGCAAAAGAGCGGCCGGTCAGGTCGACCGAAGTGGAGAGACGGGAGAGCACGTAACTCAACAGTACAAATCGGAGCCTCTCCCCTGGCGTCCGGGGGCAGCTGCTCTTATACCCTCGGCGTCGCGGTCCAAAAGAGAAGGTCACGGGATGAAGGTCACGGGACGGCGGAGCATGACCCCACGACGGCGCGAACTGTCGAGCCGAGAGACCTGCTGAACCGAGTGTAGTGACGCATCGCCAACCTTCACTTGGGGAGCTCCGCTCCCCTGATGCCGCGCTTTGACAAGCGTGGGCACACACACACACACACACACGAAGACACGTGGCACTGAAACACGCCTGGACACGCTTGGCGGGTAGGCGTTGCGGCCGCGTCGGACGGGCCAAAATGTCCGCCGCTTTGAACAAAGCCCCGGCGTCCGTTGCATCCGCGCCGGCATTACCGCGCGTTGTAGGCGAAACGTAACACCGCGTATACCGGTGTGGTGGGTGCACGTTGAAGAACTCCAGGCGGTCAAAATTAGAGAGTTTTAGGTTAGGGGACGCAAGTGGCTTGCGTACGCAACAACTGTAGGGCCCACTGTACTACGCATGCGCAGTACCGTCGCCCTTGGCTCTTGCGTACGCAAGCCTCTTGCGTCCCCTAACCTAAATCTGTCCATTAATCCGGAGTCCCCCACTACGGCATGCCTGATAATCGTTTTGTGCTTTTGGCACGTAAAACCCGAGAATTTAATTTTGGTTGACTTCATGGTCCGTTCGTTCGATGTGTCTAACGGATATATCACGTGATGCACGGATATATCCCGCGCCCCTCTTTACGAAATGAAGAGATGAAGGTGAAACATACCGCATCTTAGCGTATATAGGTTGGCATGTTGCTGCTGCATTCGGGAATTTCAATTTCAACTCGCTGTATTCCAGACGCACTTCGCGGGCGCGTTTCTTCGTCTGCGACGACGACAGAGTGGCCTATAGGGCACAACTGGAGTACCCTCCTAGGTGACTCAGCTGTGGATGCATCGTTCCGACGCTAAGGAGGGGCTACCGCACATTCTTGATGGGGGCGAAATTCCTAAGTGCTCGTGCACTTAGATTTGGGGGGCTCGTTAAAGAACCTCAGCTGGTCAAAAGTAGTCCAAGAACCTCTACTGCGGTGTCTCTCGTTGCGCTAGTGTTCCCTTAGGACGTATATAAACCCCATTAGCGGTTCAGTCCAGTCAGTCAGCTCGTACTGTCTAATTTGGCCCAGTCTAATTTAGCCCAGTCGCTCAATCAGTCTAGTCTGGTTCAGTCAAGCCTAGTCTTGTCCAATCTAGTCCGTCAGTCAGTACTGTCAGTCAGGTGTAGTCTGGTGTAGTCTCGGTTGGTTGCTCGGTCAATCAAATGCTCAAATCACTTTCGTACAGTTCGGCACGCATCCGACTTCATATGAGGGACGAATATAGTTTACAGTAATTTTGAAACTACGTTAACTTTGAGTTAACTAGAAGAGGACGGAAGGCAATGCGACCTTTTAATGTACTACACAAGAGATCGCACGAGGAACACGTGCCCTAAAACCCCTTAAACTTCGTAAAGTAGCGACTCTCTCCTCCTCCGCCTTCACTCCTCCTTGTTTCTCCTCTCTTTCACGCTCCCTCCTCGACCGTGGCGCCGCCTACACCGAGCGTAGCAACGGCGCCAACATGCCACTCCGTAGACGCTTCTCGAGCAAAAATGGCGCTGATGCACGGCGTGAGGGCCCACGTGATGCTATTAGGCCAATAACGACGCGGCGTCGGCCAGAGCGCGCGAGGAGGAGGCGGCATTCTTCAAAGCGTGGCACTACTTTACGAAGTCTAAGGGGCTTTAACGTACCCTGTAGTGGAAGGCCGAGGCCACGACCATCTTGGTGGTCGGGTCTACGGCGTCCGGCGCCAGGACCTCTCCGATGAGCGGGCTTCCGTCGGCGAAGGCGCTGTTCACGGCGTCCGCGACCTCCTCGGGAGAGCTCGCATGGAACGACACCCGGTGCACGGCACAGCGCAGCTGCGACTTCAGCTGCTCCTGGCAGTCCTCGCTCACGTCGAGGTTTCGGCTCACAAACATCCTGCGCAGCACGGTCGTCGATCGTCCGCCGCGTCCTCCCGAAGGAGTATACTAGCGACGTTATATTTTAGACTTATTTCTCGCGTTAAGACGAAGTCCCTACACCTACGAACCATATAGCGAAATAATACTGACAAGCCTCCCAGAGCGACCGAGATAATTTACTCGATCTATAGACGGAGCTTTTCGACGGCCAGTTTCGGTTTCGTTTCCGTGACTGCTTCGTGACGTGATGACTCAGGAGGTGATCACGTGGGAGAGAGATCGCGACATTTTGAAGCTCGCTCTGGCTCGTTCGGTTGTCCGCTGTGCCGCTACATCGGGTTTCGCTATGAGTAGCAGCATGCACAGACACAACTCGACGACTGCTGCTTACAATTTGCTCTTCTTTCTTTTCTTTGTTTTTCTTTTTTTCAAATTCCACCTCTAGACGGCGCTTGTTCAGACCCGTTGCTACTTCATGCTGTTGCTTTTTTCACTCTGCTTCCAAAGCAGAACAATAATGCTGCCTTACGGAGGCTATATGACTTTAGTTCTCACGTGATCTCTACGTCCAGGATCTCGCCTGCTGTGGCCTGGCCACAACATCACGAAACAACGCGTTGGGACATTTCTTCGTGCAGTCGTTGCAGCAATCAGCCAGCTATTGAAACAAGTGCTTGAATGTTGTCAGGCATTTCAGAAAATCTACTAAATGTAGTCAATCCTTTAAAAAAATGTTTAAAATTCCAGGGTTCTTCCAGAACTCGCAAAATTTTCGGAACATTGAATGCCTTGAAAACGCAATTTCTGAATCCAAGGGTTTTCAAGGTTTTTCAAAGCTTTTCAGAGCGCGTATGGATCCTGAAATTTATTTGGCAGAAAAGAAAGAAAATCTGGGAACAAATTGACAGGACCGTTATATGTTACGGGCATAGGTAACTATACATGGCATAGCTATACAAGTTTTACAGAACAGAGAAAAGGTTAAGCTCATAAAGTCGCAATGCTAGACTGAAAAGCACGTAAATCACATGCCTGATTAGCTCGAGCAGGCTATAGTGACTGTTTGTCACCGCCGCGTTTCTCAGTATAAATCCTCATCTGCCGTCCACAGCTCTACGGTAACCCGGTATACCGCGCACGGATTGCCCAGAAGCTTATACGCACAAGCTGAAGGACCCTCTGCAAGGTTCGTATACCTGTAGGCGAGGGCGGCCTCTGCGTTGGCCGTGTCGCCCTCGAGCGCCTCGAGAGCGCTCACCGTGGCCTCCTGCAGGTGCTCGAGCTTGCCCCCCGCCTTGACCAGCAGCTCGACCAGCTGCTGCCGCGTCTCGCCCCCGGCGCACGCCTGCGACGCCAACAGGGACGCCGCCACGGCGGCCGGACACAGCAGCGCGTTGTGGTTGTCCAGGTGATCGGCCACCTGCGCCCAGGTCGGTTACACGTGCGCGTAGAGAAAGAAAAACAGGGGGCGCGTCGTATGCGAATGCAGGGCCAGTCTCGACCCCTGGCAACATCGAAGACATCGTCGGGGTATACACGTGTTGGGGTAAGCAGCCGCATCGAGACGGAGAGCGCCTGCAATACGGCCGTGGGGGAAGGAGCGGAGGGCGCAAGCTAGGTATAGGAGCGTGACATCGATTCGGCTAGGGAACCCTCTCCAACGTTCGCCCCCCTTGTTTCCTTCGGGGCCTGCCTGCGTGTTCACTCTCGGGAGAGTTGGCCCGACCTTTCAAGTCATCGTTTGGTTCGCAGTGACATTCAGTGACACCCTGGCCGAGATGGGGCCTCCCGCTGCTGTGCGCAGCCATAGAGTTTCATACAATAATTACCAGAGGGAACTCTGGAGCTAGTGTCTACGTGAGTGGTTGTACAATCATGGGAAGTACATGGATTTGCCTAAAGTTCGTCATTCTGGCTTCAAACGGCTTTATGACTTTGCAAGCTCCTCATTTTCAACAATATATTGCGTAGTAACTAATTAAATATACATTATTAAAATTGTGCTACGGCAGGATTCGAACACAGGACCTCTAGCACAGAAACCTGATACTGAAACCATTAAACAACGGACGCCGTGCATCGATAGGCGATGTGAAACGCGCTTATGAATTTCTCGCGGGCATGCCAGTGCCTTGAGACGCTTGGCGCGTGTCGATTTGGGCACCTCGACTAGCTCAATCGTTGCAATTAGTGCTGATGGAGCGTGTTTCGCACTGTCTTCTGCACTTCAGACAGTATAGATTGCTCTGAAATTTATGACAATGAAAGCATATAAAGCGTAGTAAACACAGCCACACCAACGTCTGAATCCACAAGCACGAAGTTCAGACAAATCCATGCACTTCCCATCATTCCCATGGTGGGTCAACGACTGCAGCGCCAGAGTTCCCCTCTAGTATTTTGTAGGAAACTCTAAGGTGTGCCAGCGTTGCCATCTGGTGAAATTGGCCACCAGATTTCGGAAATCTGGTGAAAATGTAGAGCTCCTGGTGGCCAGGCCAACAAACTACTACACCAGACAAAATCTGGGGATATCTGGGGAAAACCACTCTACCGAAATTACCGTCTACTCGCGCTGCTCATCCAAACATTTAACACTAGGTAGCGCCTGCGGCCGCCACGATTCTAAGGCCTATATTTGTATTTGTTTATTCCTCATGAAATCCCTGTGTTGCTGTGCTACAGCTAGAGTACAGTGAACTATAAAGCTTACTGTAGCTAAGGGTTGTGCTAGCGTGTGATGCTAGCGCTGGGTTTCAACGCACGTATATATATAAGTCGTTTCAATAGACGGCACCGGCTGTTCTAGTGGAGGAATGAATTTACCGTGGGAAGCGCGGGAAGAGCAACACCGGGCCATCGGCAATGCGTCAAGTGGCCAGCCAACACACGTGCTGACGCTCCGCTCGTTTCGCTATCACAAAAACCTGTTGCGCAGGCCGTCTTCGACGGGAAACTTCCTGAGGATTCTGCAACATTCTGGGCTAGAATTTTGAAGTTTAAAAATGCCATGGGGGAAAAGCCCTACCAGGACCTTGCATTGTATGCACTGGCATGTCTTTCTTGCCCAGTGTCGAATGCACTGGTGGAGCGTGTCTTCAGTCAGGTCACGTGTGTTAAGACCAAGTACAGGAACAAAATGTCGCTGAAAACTTTGGATTCCATTGTATGAATTCGCACAACGTTGGCCTCCAGAGAGGGGTGTTGCGTGAAGTTCACTATCACAGACGATATGCTACGCAGGTTTCGTTCAGGCATCTACGATGCTCCAAGCGATGATTACAGGCTCGTCATCATCACAGACGATATGCTATGCTGGTTTCATTCAGACATTTACGATGCTCCAAGGGATGATTAAAGGCTTCTCATCGTGATTTTATATACATAATAAAATGAGTGCTTGACCAATGTTAATTCTTGGCCATTTTTGTGCATTTTAAGGCAATTTTATTTTCTGGTGAAATCTGGGGAAACTTTAGCGAGTTTCTGGTGTCGTGCCGACGTTCCAATCTGGCAACACTGAGGTGTGCGCTCTACTCGCCCAATCATCGCGCGCTCGGCGGCTAGAGGGCACCGCTTGCCGATCACGTGGTGGGGGCCTATTTCCTATTAGCTTTCTTTTGTTTCTGACGCGGTAGTGTTGAGGGCCCCGCGTCGCAAGAAATTCCGGCGTCGGCGGCGTTGACCGTGACGGAAAAATCATCCCGAACCACGTGGGCCCTACGCGTGGTGCATAGGCGTCACTGAACTAGTAGAATTTCTCAAAGAAGATGAGCCAGCAAATTTGTAAAGTACGACTTACGCACAACCTACACAGACATGATAGCGTTGGATTGCAATTTGAATATACGAAGAAAAAAATTCCGTTACGCGGAATCTTTGGCACGTAGAAGCGAAAAATTGGGGAGAAGTGCATGATTGTATTGCGCTTATAGTGTTACACTGACGAACATAAGGGACAAGACGCGGACGTGATTGCATTACGTGCGTCCGCGTCTTGTCCCTCATGTTCGTCAGTGTAACGCTATAAGCGCAATACAATCATGAACGTCCACCAAGTAGCCCCGTTCATTGCCTTACTAAAGAGGGGAAGTGAACAGTTCAGTAAACGTCGAAGCAAGCACCATCTATACCACCGATTCCCCGCGTATTATAGGTAGGATCCGCCGACGTTTTCAGAGTGCCGCTGCCATGTTGGCACATATTATACCTGCTGGAAGAGCGCGAGGCCGAGGTTGTTGAGCGCCTGGACAGCCGCGGAGCCGCCGGTCGCTTCCCTGGTCGCCTGCAGCTGCTGGACTCTGGCGCCGGACACGGTCTTCTTGGTTTCCACGGGCGGCTGGCCCAGCGCCGTGCCACTCATGTCTTCGCCGCGGGTTCTGTTTTCTTTTACCACGGGTTGGAGATGAAGAACTCTGGCCGTGCGCGACGGGCTTTCAGAGGGCGCTAGATCGAACAGGCGCCACCGGTGCCTGGGGAGCTCGCGGTCTTTTTCGGTTTTGCTCGGCGTGCGGAACGGGACCCGCTCCTTCGATCTTCTTCTTCTGTTTGCCGACCTCGCGAGGATGGTGCACGCGTGGCGCGCCCGTTGCAGTTTTAGCCGCGATGGTGCTGAGAAAAAAAGGGGCAAAGATAAATAAAGAAGCTCCAAGTATGGTGCCCAAGGGTTGAAAGAAAGAGAAGGAAGGTGGTTCGATAATTCGCTTTTGAGAGCGAAGGAGGTGTATAGCCGCGATAACCTCGAGGTTTCCTTTCGAAAACGTATAACCCGGAACTGATAATTTAAGTTAATAATTTCATTTCGCGCTTCGATTCTGGTACTTATAGGGATGTTTGCGCCGCCGTCCATGATTTCATTATTGTTTGCGAGCGATTGCCCTGTAAAATTTGTTTGATTTATTATATTTTTATTATGGTTGCCGGCATATATAGAGTTTCTCGCAGTATTACCTAGGGGGAACTGCAGCGCCACCATGTATGCGAGTTTCGTAACGGACGTTGTACCGCGTCTTGGCTATGCCGATGTGTACACGAGAGACCGATGCTCATTGTCTCGAACGTGCCTTCGCCTAGAGCGGGGCTGCTCGTACAAAGCGTTCGTAAAATGAAATTCTCATTGGGATGTCTTCGTTGCACCCGCAATACATCTCTCAATAAAGTTTTCGCACCTCCAAACGCGTGTTGCAAGCGCTGACCGACACGTCATAAAGCGAGCGCAAACCCTATAGCTATCGTCTGTCCTCTGCAGCTTTAGCGGACCGCCGATACTTTTCACGTTTCGTATGTAATTGTACATCCAAGCAAAAGAGTCCTTACGAATAAATGAAGCGTGTTTTTCGTAATGCTAAAGAAGAAAATTACAGCTCTTTACGTGTTGGCTTCGTAGGGGATTGAACCATGGTGACGGGCAGAACGGTGCTAGCTAACCAGGCGCGCCTTCAAAGAGTACGATTCTAAGCCACCACACTCCAGCATGCATTCCCATACGTACAACAGCGGCGCAGCGCCAGCTTTTCTCCCTAGGTAATATAGTGAGAAATGCCTGCCGGATCTTTTCAAGACATTGTTTGGTTTGTGGTGTGCCTTTTAATGGACGCTCTCGTGCACGATCGACCGCGGTGCGTTCTCTCTCGCGTTTGCCCGACAGTTGTGCGCATGCGTGAGTTGCGAGAGAGACATCTGGTGGCTTCTGCCTCCACTTTTGCCCCTCGAAATCCGCCTTTCCCTGTAGGTACTACAGTACTGCGGAGGAGGACGTCCCTTTGCTCCGTTTGTCCCTATGGCCGAGCTGCATTACGAGACAGCGGATAAAGTCTCCGAAGTACGCTATCTCTCCGTTCACGTACTGGAAACGATGGATCGTTGTTTTACCAGTTGTAAAGATCCAACATTGTTTTGGGACGTGCTGCAAAGAACTCTGAAGAAAAAAAACTTCGATTTGAATCCGCATATGCCGTTCGATATTTGGTTGTGCCTGGCGAAGATGGTGTGACCCATGATATGTGTTTGCTGTAATTGTAATGCACTAACTTATGGAAAACAAGAATGCGATGGACCGTATTAATTTGCTGAGCCCACTGTTTTTTCGTTTGTGCAGTTTAGCCGAATGATTGTTCACCTGGAGGTCCTCTACGGCCAAACAGAATCTCGACCGGACTGGTACGCCTCGATTGATCGGGTGTGTGTCGTTGCCTCTCTATTAGGGGGGCAACTAAATGATCGTTTTCTTTATAGACTAGAGTTCACACAAATCTTCTTTCTAATGTGGTATTTACCACTTAAGGTTGTGTAGCTTCTATACACTCTTAGCTCGCTGTAATAAATACGATGTTTGAAATAAAATTTAAAAAAAAGCGCGATAGCATTGCGCTCGTTACTGGGAGGTCCTCGCTTCTAATCGCACGTCCGATCAACTTTTTTTTCTTCTTTTCTTTTACTCTTTTTGACACGGCTACTTGAACGGCGTCTTGCAAAAAAACTCCCATAACATCGACTTTTCTGACTACACGACGTCATCCAGAGAGATAGCACGAAAGAACGCGATGGTACAAAAAAAAAAAGAAAAAAGGCTACATTATCCTACTCCTAACCCAAGAAAACTGATCGAGAAAAAGAAATTTAAATAAAAATGACGCTACCACTGCGTGCGACTGCCCTCTCTTCTTGTTCTTCTTCTCAGTGATGCGGCGTAACGCTCGACTTCGATTATACCACGCTTGTCACCTCGCTTTCACGCCTGTGGAAACCGCAGCGCAGACGGCACGGGCGTGTTGCGCTGCGTTTTTTTTTTTTTCTTTTCTTTTTTATTGCGCTCGTTGTTTATCTATCGCGCGTTGTTCGTTTATTCCTTCCTTTCAGCGCCTTTCCCGACCATCGACTCCGGGTAGCAGCTGCTGTTTTAGATGCCGCAGACACTGCGGGCTTTGAGCTAAGCCCTGCCACCTGGTTATTATTGGCTATGTATAGTATAATCGCGGTCTTTGTTTTGTCCTTGCGACCAATAACTCACGCCCGCGCTCTGCGAGATAGCTCCGGAATCGAATAGGTAAACGCGAATCGATATAGTAATAGAAATTTCGCTTTGCGATAACGAAATTCGAGCTTCGCTGAAAAGTTAAAACTGTCAAGAAAAGGCAACAATTATTTATTTATTTATTTATTTATTTATTTATTTATTTATTTATTTATTTATTTATTTATTTCTTATACCCTCAGGGCCAAAGGCATTACAGAAAGGAGTCGGTAATACAGGATACAAAGATAATCAATACAGTACAGTGAGTGTTGTTAAAACACAATTTCATCATTCTCCAAAATAAACAAAGGTTGCTAGTGCATCGCGAAATCATTGATTACGTTATCGTTGATCTTATCGTTGATTATCGTAGATTATGCTGCTACTAAAGAAACAAGCAAGATAAGGAAGGCCAAAGAATCGTTCAAAATATTTTACACGAGTAAAGAAAGAGAAACGAGAAGAAAAAGGTTTTAGTATACAAGTTCTTTAAAAAAAAGGGAACATTAACCTCACGAAGCTCGAACACCATTTTACGTCAAAGAAAATGAAGACATTTTGTTCGCACTGACTTCTGGCTATCGACAGTGTATTGGCACAAAAAGAACATGTAAATGGCAAGTAAGAATAATTAGTATGGTATTGAATTAATTGGTTATTGATCTGCTGAACTTCTACAACCGGCACATCCAAAACGCTAGTTATGGGATTATGTCTGTAGCGCTTAAATGAGAGTTTTTTGGGTGACAAATTCAGCCTATCGCAAAAATTATACGTCGGGGTTTGTGGGGCTAAGCAAAGCATTTAGTGAAGCCATAGCGTCTAGTCGTGCAAATAAGAGTGCCAAAGGTCCCCCTTGAAGAAAGAGCCGCGTCAGTGCAAGCGAGACTACTTCCCGTTGAAGGGAGGAGGGAAAGAAGGAAAAACTGGAGAAGGAAAGGCAGGGAGATTAACCAGTTTAGCTCAACCGGTTTGCTACCCTACACATGGGAACGGTATGGGGGGATGAAAGATGGGGAGGAGATATGATAGATAGATAGATAGATAGATAGATAGATAGATAGATAGATAGATAGATAGATAGATAGATAGATAGATAGATAGATAGATAGATAGATAGATAGATAGATAGATAGATAGATAGATAGATAGATAGATAGATAGATAGATAGATAGATAGATAGATAGATAGATAGATAGATAGATAGATAGATAGATAGATAGATAGATAGATAGATAGATAGATAGATAGATAGATAGATAGATAGATAGATAGATAGATAGATAGATAGATAGATAGATAGATAGATAGATAGATAGATAGATAGATAGATAGATAGATAGATAGATAGATAGATAGATAGATAGATAGATAGATAGATAGATAGATAGATAGATAGATAGATAGATAGATAGATAGATAGATAGATAGATAGATAGATAGATAGATAGATAGATAGATAGATAGATAGATAGATAGATAGATAGATAGATAGATAGATAGATAGATAGATAGATAGATAGATAGATAGATAGATAGATAGATAGATAGATAGATAGATAGATAGATAGATAGATAGATAGATAGATAGATAGATAGATAGATAGATAGATAGATAGATAGATAGATAGATAGATAGATAGATAGAGAGCACATAGCACAGCACACACATCGTCACTTACAGTCCGCCACTCTTGCGTGGTACGTTGCGTTTCCCGTTGAAGCGTTCCACACGCTTATTACGAATGTATAGGTATAGGGTGAGCGTCGTCGTCTTGACGTTCTCATAAAAAAAAAAGATAGGCTGCATTTTTCTTTTCACGACGGTACCGCGGGACGAAGTGTGACGTGCTGGCCACAAAGCGATGCGATAGGGTAACGATGCCCTGCGGTGGTGCAGGCTGCAGTCTATTGCTGTGCCGCGAGCCTCTGGAAAGTCCAACGCGATTCATTCAAAAAGAAAAAAAAAGCTGCAGGCCGTTTCACATTTTAGACGATGACCACAGCACGGTTGAAGGCGTGTTCCACATCCGCCTCCATGGCCGCGAGCGGGGTTGGCTAACACTCCCAGGGCTATAACTCGAGTGCACTTACGCATATACACTCTAAACAAAAGTTTACATCCTTTGGGGTGTATATCTGCCACACGGCGATAATCGCCATCTGCCTTGCTTGCGCTTCCTCTCTTGAAAACTCGGCGCTCGCTACTTTCCTGTCGAGAGTGCATGTGTCAAGCTGATAACGCGTGATCCGTTCGTGACTAGGAAGTCCCGGGCTCTCAGCGTTAACGAAAGGAAATGCGGGCAACACAGATGACGATTGTCGTTTGGGGACAAAATACAACCCAAAGGGTGTGAACTCTTTTAAGAGTGTACCCCAGAATCGCTCTAAACACAGTTACACCCTTTGGAGTGTATATCTGCCACACAACAATAATCACCATCTGCCTTGCTTGCGTTTCCTTTCTTGAAAACGCCGCGCCCGCTACTTTGAGTGAATGTGTATTGTTTAGTGGCGCAAGGGCCAGCTATGGCCAAAAAGTGCCAAGACAGGCCCGCTACTTTCCTGTCGGGAATGCTATGTCATGCCCATAACGCGCATGCCGTTCGTTGCTGGGAAATACCGGGCTCGCAGCGTTAGAGAAAGGAAATGCGGACAATAGAGATGACGTTTATCGTTGTGGGGCAAATATACACCCCAAAGGGTGTAATATTGTGTTAGAGTGTAGAGTACGGCGGCGGCTGCCCAGCTGAGGCTCCACTGGCATACAGGCTTTGGCTTTGGCTTCCGCCTGCGGAAGGTTGTCTGTACGTCCACCTTCGTTTCGCTTTCCCTCATTATTTCTGCATTCCAATTAAAGTTTACCCGGTGCTTTCCTTTTCTTCATGAGGTTAAAACTAAGGCTTCATTTTTTCTAGTTTCATTGACTGAGCTGTGCGCCTCTTTCGTTGTGAAAACTGTGTAGCTCCCTTTCTTTTTCGTTTTTTGAATACACGGTGATAGTTCCGTCGTTGTAGTTATAGCAACTTAATATATTGTTGTTTTCTGCAACTGTTCTAATACGGCTATGTATAACCAAGTATGTAAATGCCTTCCTTGCCTTCCACCTGCAGTAGTTTGCTTGCTTCATCAATTCACCTTGCGCCGCCGTCTTCAGCAACTCGTGTCGCCGCAGCGCTGTTGTTTATACTGGTAAGATCAAGTTTCATAACATTGATAATGACACCGGGCTGCGTGGAGATAGTCAAGTGGCACAATGCTTACGCATGTACTTAGACAACTCCCAGAGGAGTTCCTGCGTGAATTTTTTTTTTATTGTGTACTCACTTTACAGCGTCGAACAGGGCACAGCTCTTCCGTCGCTCTACTCTGTACGGCTTTGAGGGGAACCAATATAGAACGCACGTCGGGATTGTGACCCTCTTGTTCATGGCGATTCCTCATCCAGCAATAACGGAGGTTACGACTCTTCGGGTACCAACGCGCAGCTAGCCGTTGTCGCGGTGGCACGGTTTGCTGGAAAGCAAGGTGTGCTTGCTTTGCAGGACCTATGTTACAGGCGGTAGCGCACAATGTGGTGTGTGCGCTACAAGGATTTCTTGAGGCCGAAAAACTATGAAGAAAACGCGAAACAACACATAAAACAAGCGAGAGTCGCTTTACTCTAGCGTCGTCGTATCTGTACCATCTGTACTACTCGGCCAACTTCTTTTTTTCGCCAACAGGTTGCGCCACAGGACGTTCAAAACTTATTAGGTGGATGGATGCTATGAGCGTCTCCCTTGAAATGGGTTGGTGGGCTGCACCACGCTGTTGTTCTTGTTTTGCCTAATGTCCTACGTATATTTTTGAGAAAATACACAAACGCGAAGAATTCCCAGCATCAAACTTTTTTAATCGTTACTGGGAATTCTGTCTTTGTACGCCTCCGTTCTTTCTGGTCTCCCTAATTTAGGAGCATTGGATTGGATTGGATTGGATTGGATTGGATTTAGTGGCCTTCCCCTTTGTAACGGGTGGGCATCGCCTTGAGAAAGTAGCGATGCCCTGGCCTTGGTAGGTAACAAGGTAGCATGCAAATGGCACTCAGCGCCATCTGGCAGAGGGCGCGGTAATTAGATGGCGTGCAAATGGTTAGATTCAATGTTGACTGACAACAAGCCATTATCGCCACCCTCGTAGTTAGATGACATTTGGTGGCGGCATGGCAGAGTGGGACAGCGACACATACTCACATCCTTCCCCGTTTACGGCTACTTCCATACGTTTTTTTTTTTATTACAGAGAAGCTGTTTATGGCTAGGCTTCCGTGGATTTTTCGTATCCGCCAACAAATCTGCGTGTCAAAACTCAGCCCCCTAATTTCACGTAAAATCGCTTCATTCTGTGCAACAGCTTATATGTCTCATAACTTAGATATGCATTTTCAATAAATTATAGGCACCATTCTCAAGATCAGTAATTGTCGGTAGATAATATTTTTTTGCTGGCTTACGGAGGTATGAGCCATTCATTGTATTGCGTGACGGACAAATTTCTCCTTGGGTAGGCATAGAAATGCTTACGCATTTAATAACAGAGGTGATACAAGAATGTGTGCGCGCATCTGTTGTCACGATGAAAACCCATCAAGACAATAAATGAGTTCGTACCTTTGTTCAAAATTATGTGTCACCTCTGTGTCCTGTGCTACATAGTCTCTCTGGTCATCCACCTTCACAGAGTGGAGTGGTTCATGATTGACTATTATATCTTTAGTTGCTGACTATTCTTACGCATTCTCGGCATGACGAGGTATCATTTAGTGCCATCGCCATGTTCGTACGGCATCTACAAGTCACCTAAACGACCGCTTCTTTCTAGACGTGGTTACAAGATGCCCAGATCCCAGATACGCCAAATCCGTCTGAAATCGCCCAAGAAGGTCTTGTCTTCAAACACGCCGGTTGCTCTTGTCGCTTGTGATTGTGCTTGAACATGTCGCCGACGTATGCAGAACTTTCGTAATTGAGCGAATCCGGGCCATCGATATCTATCCCCCCCCCCCCCCCCCCCATCCCAGAAGAAATAACCCCTTATGTAACACTGGCGCGTGCTTAGAAGCCAGATTGCCTTGTACATGCTGGACAACCAGCGCCCGCTATTTCTGGTATTCCATGTTTCGTAAGCTTGTGCAGCAGATGATTGCATCTATTAAAGTGTTCTCGCGCAAGCGTCCAAGGCCCGCCAGAGCCGAGCCATGCTTAGTGACATATATGGAGATCGCCTCCCACTCTACAGATATGTGTGTTCGCCAGAAAGTGTCCCTATAGAGATGACAAATGAATATATACGTCTTTTTGGTTTGGCGCGTTTTCACTGCACCTGTTTTGGCCTGTTTTGTTTTGGCGCCTGTTTTGGCTGCGCGTCGACGCCCGTTTCGAGCACGAGTTGCGTGCAGCAAATGTCGTGGATCCAGAACGGGGAGCGTGTGGTGGTGGGTTCGCAGACTGCTTCCAGCTCGCGCCGTGCTTTCGACATTCCCGTGCTGCTTATCAGTTTTTCCGTCGCGGTTACACGAATGCCGGAACAGTTGGAACCAAGAAGAGGGATGCAGGCAAACAAATGTGCTGAGATAAAAGGGACCGTATCAACAGCGTCTAGAGTGTGTCCTGATGTCTTCGCACTGCGTCGAGTCTGCCTTGCCCCCGAAGCAGCAGCAGCAGAATCGCAAAACCTCGAGCGCGGCAGACGATTTCCGCGCTTGCTCTTATATGCTCGCGTTTCCGGCGTCTTCCGCAGTCGCCGTCTACATGTCTCCGGTTAAAAGAGTCGCTTTCCTTCCCTCTCCCCCTGCTGGCTTTCTCTCAAAACAAAAACGCCGCGTCGTCTGCTCTCTTTCTCGACAGCATAGCATACGAATTGGAAAGCATGCGGGCGGCTTCGCCGCCCTATTTATACGCGTATAAACAAATGCGCAGAGTGGTACGTTTGAAAACAAATCTGCATGCGCGTACACACGTATACGCAAGCGAAGCTGGACGCTTCATCGCATGGGCTTCAAGGCTACTGTCGCTGCTGCGACGGCTTGCGATGCACGCGGAATGCGTGCCTGGCTTTCCCGCTGCGTGCCATACTCTGCGCGGTTGTGTATATGTTTGCGCACTTCGGGTCTCATGTATATTGGATGAGGCGCTGTCCTCCGCTCCGCGATGCCTTTGTAGCGCACGCCCTAGGTGCGTGCCCCGTGTTTCACTGAAACTGCGCGACAGTGCGCGAGGTGGCGCCGCTATCGGCAAACCTGAACGGCCCGTTCGCCGTGCGCTGCTTGCAACCGTGGTGCCCCCTCCCACTTAAACGCGATAAAGAAAACAAAAAATGAATATTTTAGGAGTGTAGGTGGGACTACAGTTTGCCTCGGACAGAGTGACAGCCTCGTGAAAGACCGACATTTGAGTCGCGTGCTGCGATGGTAGAGGAGCATGCAACAACCTGCAGGCGCTTTTATGTTATCACTCTTTAAAGGGACACTAAAGAGAAAAATGATTTCTTATGCATCAGTAAATTACCTTTCTACGACGCCAAAAACACCACTCTTACCACGATAAGACGCTTGGCAAGCCAGAGAAAGCGCAAGAACGAAATACGGCTGGCGACGCCTTCTTGAAGTTCCCGCACCTGCTCGCTGTGACATCATGGATTCTGATGGCACCTTCTAGGGCCTATTTAATTTTTTAGCGTTACAGACTGACTACATTGTGTTCTAACGGAACCAAATATTAAACATGGCAAGTTTCGGGAACCTTTACTCAGCGAAGGCGGCCCAAAAGCGAAAACATACTTTGGAATCCCTGACGTCAGACTGACGTACAGGCATTGGAGTTTGGGCGCGAAATTCAAATACTGGTACTTCGACCTTCATTTTCTCACCTAATAATCAAACTTTTATCTTGAAATGACTGCCTGCAGGGTTATCAAACAAAGCTTTATTAGCCTAAACTGATTTATTCTTTCGCTTTAGGTCCCTTTAAAAATGCACATATACATCAAAATAAGACGACCGCCGACCGCCGAAAACGTGTTCGAAGCCTAATGGAAGCATTGTGAAGATTTCGTTCGATAGCCTTTCGTATCGACTGCTCGTACGGCTGATCGTGTGGTTTCTGTCGCGCATGTGCTTCTCGCGCTTCGCGGCATACAGTCGGCGCCAGAAGTTCACGGGGCGCGCCATGTGAAAGCTCCGAGCATGCATGAGAGCACAACCAGCAATTCGGAATTGTACGCTACAAAGGAATTGATGCGCAGGCAACACGCTCATGAAACCGCGCACACAGTCCTCTATATGTGTCCGCGCTCCAAAACACAGTTCCCGAGGGCTGTTATGTGAGAATGTGCGAGCGTAATTGCTCTGGCGCGTCTTTACAATGCCTCTTTGAGTTGAAAAGCGGTGTAAGGGGTGCTCGAATATTCGAAATTCTGGATACGAGTCGAGCGTTCCTTGCTATTCGATTAGTTTTCGACTCAATGATTCGCTGTTCCAATTGTCGGACATTCGTTTCTTGTTGAAATGTATGACACGCGACAAAAAAGGATGACGTCATGTTATTCAAATTATCGCTCGGCTAACGGCGACAACTCGGACGGTAAAAAAAAAAACCGAAAGCCCAGTGCTGCCATCGAGCGTACAGTATGCGGTAACAAACGTGCCAGCGCGCCTGGTCGTCTGTGCGTGTGTGTGTGTTCCAGTGCGACACTTTCCCCTTTCTAGCTCACGCGAGTCTCTATTGCACGCCGAGCATGGCCTCCGAGATCGGGCCCGTCAGGCCGCGAGTACAGACAATGACGAATACCTGGCTATATATATATATATACTGTAGTGAAGAGGAATGCCCGGTGCTTCAGCCGTTGTACAGCGCCAGTCGTCCGGGAGGCGCGAGCTCGAGGTTGCCTGAGAAGCTCGAGAAGCCGCCATCGCTGCCTGCTGCTGCTCTCCTGTCCTGTCCTTTGTTCGCATTAGAATTTGGGGGAGGTGCTGCGAGTTTCCCCCACCCTGGAATTACGCAGCCGAAATCTACCGTCCGTCGTGCCTAGCGACGCCAGCCAGACATCCCCACCCGCGTCCGACGACACCCCCACGAGCATGGCCACCGCTCCTGACACGGGCTCCCTGCTTTGCAAGATTAAGGAGTTCGTCCGTGCCGAGGTCGCTCGTCATCTTTCGCTGCTGTCCTCAGCAGCGCAACCACCCTCGCCTTTTGCCTGCCGACCTTCGCCAGGTCGTACAGCAGCAAGTTTGGGCAGCTCTGCCTCCTGCCCACGATACTACGTCGGTGCCACCTCCCGTTGCCTACGCCGAAGTGAATGCACCTGTCAGCTATGCCGAGGCTATCGCACGGCCACCACTTCAGCCTGCTGCGCTATTCCCATCACCCGTGCCACTGCGTCCCGCTCCTCACTTCGTTCAGCCGAGGTATATACCCGCACAGCAGTGGACAATGGCGCACTCCCGACAACCGGCCAATGTGTTTTGAGTGGGGGTCTACGTGGCCACATTGCGCAGTTTTGCCGTCGCCGTGCAACGTCCTACCGCCGTATAGCTTCCACTCCGGTCCATATGTTTCGCCGTACCCGTCGTTTCGTCCGCATCTCGGAACCACGACCAGATGCCGATTGGGGAGGGGAGGCAGTGTTTTACTCCGGCAGCAACTGCGTACCTTGCGCGGCGGCGCGCGCCCTATCTTCAAAGCGATCTGCAGACGGTTCATACCTGTGTGCGTGTCTGTATTCTCGCCGCTCACTTTGCGTTCCTGCTGTTAACAGCGCAAAATGTAGACAAGAGACGAGACAAGAAGACACCACAAGCACTGACTTTCAACAACGTTTATTTTGAAAGAAACACGGCTTCTTATAACCATTGCCCACACGTGTCGCAGTCACGTGATCGCACATCACGCGAAACGTGCACTTTTTCTTTCTTGCACTCAAGATAGTGGTTGCGCATGCAAAAGCTCAAGTGCTTTTTTTTTTTTTTTTGTCGGTAACAAGGACGGCGTGCTAACGCATTGGTCACGAAGTCTGGTAATCTCGGCTGCCTCAATTATCTCCCGGACCAGCTGGTCATTGTGTTTCTTCAGCACTTTACAGCGTCTGAATTCTGCGGCGCAACCTTTTGAGGGGCAATCCCTGACATGGATGCCTAGATTCCTGTTAGCCTGCTTGACGCTAAGTTTGTGTTCCTTTAGTCTTTCATTTGTGCATCTCGTAGTTTGCCCTATATACATTTTTTCCACATTTCAAAGGTATTGAATACACCACGGCTTCTGTGCACTCCACAAAACGATTCCGGTGATTTATCGCGCACCCTTGCTGGTTTATCGGCTCTTCAGCATTGACGCGTTGAAGCGATGACTTTGCGTTGAAGCGATGGACAGCACGAAGGTCACTTCGCTCGCCGCTGCTGCCGCGCTTGCTCACGTCAGCGTTTTGACAGCGAGTGTCCGCGGTCATCGAGTGTGATGTGCTCGTGTTTGCCTGTGCGCGCTGACACCATGCAAATTAACGTAATTAATAAGCTAATGTGTCCAAGTTTATACGGCCGATAAAAGTACTATCCTTACTTCATATAGCTGTCTCCTAATTTGCTATTACAATCGATACTTCGCCTTTCGAGCGAAACTGCGACCTTATTCTTCAGACAGTCGTGTATAAGTTTTCCAGGACGCTGATGGAAAGGCTAATAAATGCATAAATGAATGACCGTAACTTGAAAGCGGGTACCGCAGTTCAAACTTGGCATTGCGAACTTTTACATTTCACTCGTCAATTTCAGTTTTTGCGTCCAAATGACGATTGAATTTATCTGTTTGTTTTATTACACCGCGAGCATATGGTCCGTATAATTTTTTTTGCTCAAGGTGGCAGCCAGTGAGTCCTCCGAAAATAAAGCGCAGGCGTTACCTTCTTCCTCTTCGCGCTGTTTCAACTGCCGAACGTTGCTTTTTGTACATTTCCTTCTCCTTCATCATCTCCATCTTCTTTTCTCGCCGCCGCGCTCTCTCGGGGCGGCGCGGAGAAAGGAAAAGGCGCGAAAGAATCATAACGGCGCCGGGAGCGAAGCTGCGGCGTGGCCCGTTTTCTTTCTTTGGTTCGACGTCGGCTCGCGCGAGGCGCGGCTGCTGCCTCGTCCAATTTGCTTTGTGCCGCTGCCGCCGCTTCGACGGTGCGGATTTGCGGGCGACCGCGGAAGCGCGCGTACTAAGCGCGTATGCGCGCACTCATTTTTATTTATTCTGTAGGTTTTATCGAGTTCGCGAGGTGGTGGTCTCGCGCGCACCCCAGATGTTCCCGGAAGCGAGCAATCGAGCGTGCATGACCTTCTCTCGTATCTCTCTTCCTTTTCTCTCAACCATCCGCGCAAATAGAGTTTTCAGCATACACCGATATATACGCCGGGGTTTCAGAGCGAAGCTATTAAGAGGAAGCTTTAGCTCGGAGCTAATATCTTATCTTCATCCCCCCCCCCCCATCCTAAGTTCATGTATAGGCGCTCTCAATATGTGCGTTAACATTTACTTGCCTGATGCTTCGTTTTTGAATGTTTGCATTTATTTACCCTGTTATAACTACAGTAGACAACACGTGATTTGTCACGCGCAAGAGCAGCTTGCGAGAGCGACACTGGCAAGATAGTCGAAGGACAGTTCCCACGCGATGCTGGGCGCTGCCGATTTGCTCGTATCGAGCTCCGCTCGTCAGAGAAGAAGCGCCAGAAAGGGAACAAAGAGTTGCCACTCCGGGGGAGGCCGAGATAACGCGAAGGACTCGTGGACGTTTCCCGGAAGAAAGTCGCCACGAAATGGTGCCTGCCCTCTTAAACTCTTACACTCTTAAAACGGTTGCACCCTTTGGGGTGTATATTTGTCCCAGAACGATAATCGTCATCTGCCTTGCTTGCGTTTCCTTTCTTGAAAGCGCCGCCCCCGCTACTCTCCTGTCGGGAATGCTATGTCATGCTGATAACGCGCATGCCGTTCGTTACTGGGAAGTACCGGGCTCGCTGCGTTAAAGAAAGGAAATGCGGACAAGACAGATGACAGTGGGGCAAAAGGGTGTAATTTTGCTTAAGAGTGTACTGAGAAGCAGCAGAGAAGACCAGTTGAGAGTAAAAGATCTCTCCCATTCACCCGGCCAGACCCTCTCTCCTCCTCTGCGCCCGCTGGAACTTGGGGAAGGGGGGGGGGGGGGGGGGGCGTCGCCGGTCCGATATTCTGTCTGTGACAGTGTTGTACGTGCTTCTTGATTGGCTGTCGCCCTGGTGGGTTGTGACCTGTGTGTGATTGGCTACCGCCAGAAGAGAGGGTTTGAAAAGAAGTGTTATAATGACGGTGCAGAGCGAAACGAAGCTGCTCTTTGCCATGGAAACGAGGCGCATCCAGGCGCCCGTTGCTAACCATGCAGTTGACCTTTTTCTGATTTTCCTGTTTAACGATGCACATAAGTTTCGTTCGAGTGACAGTTAACCTGCTAGTTTTCGATTTCGCAACTTCCGAGCTTCTGATTTCTTCAACCCGAAGCTTCCGCCACGCTACCATATGGAGCCGGGTTCGAGATAACCTAGCCCCTCAACAACCCTTTTAATATCTAGGGTTGAGTTTACTTTTCAACCAATCCAGTGTGGCCAATCCCCCTCGTGGTTACGAGCCACGTTCTGAGGCAACAACAGCAACTTCGGTTTCGCGTATTGAAATGCACGTAAAACGCAAAAATGCTTTTCTGAAACAACCGCTTAAACGATCTGAGTGAAATTTGCCGCATTTGAAAGGAAAAAAAAGGTAAATTAAATTTTGATTTAGGGCTCAAATGTTGCCGGAAACTGGTAATGATAACAGGAAGCTTTAGCTCGGGCCCAACTCCAATGCCGTCCATTCAGTTACGCGTAAACGCAGAAATGGATTTCTGAGGTCACCACTGGCGCAATTTCAGTGATGTTTGCTGCATTTGAGAGAAATATATGAATTTAGTTAATGTTGGATGCAGTATTTTAATTTAGCGCCTGAATATTTTTGTAAAAAATTTCGTATATTGGCAAGTCCGGTAAAATCAGAAACATTGGGTTTACGAATTCGTAGCTTTGCAGCAAAAGCAAAGATCGCAGTTCTGTAAGTTGCATTCGTTACAGCATCTAAAGCGGATAAATTCGGGGTAATAATTTACAGCTTATGTGGATTTGTTACAATATTCGCACGAGTTTTGCAAAAGTCCTATCCACAATTAAATTAGTAGTAGATTTTGCAGGGTTGTACAATATGTTAAGTTTGTCCGCTTCAGATGTATCATAGGGCGAATTACACTCAATTGTGATATGGTTTTCCTCGCTGCGTAATTACACAGTTGTAAACGCCATAGTTTCGTTTTCTTCATATATTGCAATATTCAACAATTTTTATAAACGAAATAACGGTCTAAATCGAAAATACGCTTTCAACAGTCGCTATATTTAATTTTTTTTATTGTAACAAACCTCATCTAATTCGGCACAGTAGTTGCCGAGAAAACTTATTTCTACTTTGTCATGTCCATTTAGATATAGGAGGCCCCGAGTTAAAGCTTTGTGGGACAGCGTTGTCGTTATCAAATGTCAACCAAAGAAGAGCCTGCAACTGAACTTGAACCTCGAATTCTCTATTAAATGTTATTATATCTGGTCGAAAAGATTGTGTCAGTGTATACTGCCTTAATGCAACCGAATTTCAGGGCTGGAAACTGGGCTTGCGGAGTCCATCATTTCAGTTGCGTGACGTCATCGTCGTCGAGTAGTTGTCATAGCATAGTTGTCGCGGCATAGTTGTCAGGCCTCCTCTTCCTCATGCTCAACGTGCAGCGAAGGCCGCATGAAAATGCGGCGAAGAGAAAAAGACGAAACTCTGCCCACCATTTGGAATTCTTAAACATTTTATTTTCGTTCATTTCCTCCAGTTAGCTTTACCAATTTTAGTAGTTAATAAAGGTTGCCTAATTTGATCCAAATCTTGGCCAATCCCTCACAGTGGGTGTGCGCCATCGTATAAGGAATACCATACCATACCATACCATACCATACCATACCATACCATTTGGGATTCGAACTCGCGCTTGATGCTCCCGTCGCAATGCTCACGAAACCGGACGCTCATAGCCACTGCTATGCTTTATATCGCCTCTTCGGCGCCTGTTAACAGAGACACCCATTTCGGAGACCGCAATTAGATGAGATGCTGTGTCGCAGAAAAACACGGTCGACGTTGGCCTCTCAGTGAATTAAGAGTTGCGTGTAAATGAGTTCGAGAGCTGGTTGAATAACTGAAGTCTGCCGATTTGTTTTCTTGCTTACTTCGTCGTCGTCGTCGTTGTTGTGGTAGCAATAGTAGTCGCCAGTAGTAGTAGCAGCAGCAGCAGCAGTAGTAGTAGTAGTAGTAGTAGTAGTAGTAGTAGTAGTAGTAGTAGTAGTAGTAGTAGTAGTAGTAGTAGTAAAAGTAGTAGTATAGCAGTAGTAGTAGTAGTAGTAGTAGTAGTAGTAGTAGTAGTAGTAGTAGTAGTAGTAGTAGTAGTAGTAGTAAAAATTAGTTGTAGCAGAAGTAGTAGTTCTAGTAGTAGCTGTTCTTATCGTCGTAAACGGAGCCCGACGCAGGGTGACCTTCGAAGGAAAAGGAAGTTGGTCGTTCGGATGGACGGATGGATGTTATGGGCGTCCCCTTTGGAACGGGGCGGTGGGTTGCGCCACCAAGCTCTTGCTATTGTACTGCCTAATGTCCTACCTAGGTTAAACAAGAAAGAAAGGAAAAAGAAAACGCTACGAACTCCCACAACCAAATTTTTTGATCCCCTATTGCGAACTTTGCTTTTGCACGTCTCCGTTTCTTGTCGTTTCCCTATTTTTCTTCCACAAATCCTCCGATCGCCTCTCACTAATGCCTATTGCGGACATGTTTACTTTACCACTGCTCCCGCTGAACCCAAGGGCTTCAAGGAGGCCAGTGGTGCCTAAATCGACCGCTGGGCAGACGTCTTCACATTCCAGTGAAACATGCTGTTTTATTCACTGTTCTTCTGAAGCCGCCCCCCCTTTCGGGCATCGCGTCTCGTCTCGTATGTCGCGTGCGCCGGGTTGCCGGCGCGTGCGTACAGTCTTCTAGTACACTGTACGCGTGCGTCTTGTCGCACGCCCTGTCGGCTGCCCGCGCGCTCTCGTCCTTTCTCGTTTTTTTTTTTTTACCTGTCGCGCGCGCGCCGCCGCCGAGAAACCAGATCGCCCGAGGAGGTAACGAGACGCGCGCGTTGCACAGAGTGAGAGAGAGGGGAGAGAGAAAGGGAAAAGAAAGAAGGAGGAGGAAAGAGATATATGGCGTCCTCTCCGGGGACAACATTTCTCGACTCGACCTGCTGCTCGTTTTCGGACGTCTTTCCTGCGCTCTTTCTCGTTCGTTCGTTCCTTATTTGCTTCTTTGTGCTCACGCGTGCATCTCCTCTCCGTTGTTACGATACACCCACGGTCGCGAAAGACGGCGAGGGTATATATATACATATATATACTGCGCCTTTGGCTCTCCACCGTAATGGTATACGCTGTCGTGAGCGAAGTGGCAATCCTGTAGCGGTGCTTCCGTAAACTGTGCTCCCGGTCGCAGCATTCGCGGAGAGATGCGTACCCGCCACAGCGTTTCCCTCCTGCGTGCTCCTTTTGACTCGACCGAGAGAAAACGACCTGGCTACATTGGCCCGTGCGCTCGTCAGTCCGCCATGTTTGCTTGCTCGCGCTTCTTTGCCACCCCCTTCCTCCCTGCTGCTGCCTCCGTGTAATCGGTAGTTCCGGCTCCCAAGGATGCTCGGTTTGGTGGACGCAGAGTACACCCTAAACGCCCCTGTGTCGGAGCAAACGTTTGGGGACACCTACTCGTGGTATGCGTTTCGATTACTCGTTTTAGAGGGGCGCTCCGGTAGCGCTATGTACAAAAATTGCGCGAGGCAGCAACCGTAAAGCTTTCGTGAGAGCATGTAGGTGCATTCCAGTGACGACAGTGGAGCCAGGTTAGAGGTGCGCTATACCCGCTAATTCTAAAAAAAAAAGAAAATGTATGCCTTTACAAAGCTGTCACTGACAGCTTTGGGGCAACAACCGCAGGGCGCTCTAAAGCGACCGCACTGTAAAATAATTTACACCCTTAAAAGTAAAAAAAACATTCACACCCTTCCTCACTTTTAAGGGCGTAAATTATTTTACAGTGCGCTCGAATATATGTCATCGGTTTGATCGCTCACTACACTGGCGCATTCGATTGTTCGTTTCCGAGTGCTCCTGCGACTCTCTTCAAAGGTCACTTAACAACGTGACCGAGCTTGATCATGACGAAAGTGCGCTCCTGTGGTGTCAACAAATTTGGAATAATGCTACTGAAGTTATTTGTTCCCGTCATATGCAGCTTGACATCGCCGTTTTACACGACTTTCGATCAACGCGCACTCTTAAAGACCAGTCGAACGTGTCACGAAGTCGCCCGCTAACTATTAGTGGCTCCTACTCACTCCCACTAATTCTCGTTCATTCCGCCCGCTCTCGCGTCCACCATAGTATAGCCCACGGAACTTGCGACGACATGAACAGAAAGAGATAGACGCGTGACAAGAGCTTTCTCGCAACCGAAACCTTATTGCTTGGAAGCGAAACGTGGTACATATATAATGAACGACAACAAAAACAACAATTTTTTTTTATGCGTCACGCTCCCTCTTAGTTGGGATTGGCTTGCCGAGGGCAGTGGTCTAAGGTCATGCTCTCGCCTATAGTTTTTCTTTCCTCAATGGGCACAAAATATAAACAGTTCCTGTGGTCTTTCTTCTTTTTCTTTTGTACAATGTAAACCGACTTACACCGTTTAGTGTGTTTTCTGTCTATAGCTCACACCTTTGCGGGTATAAGGGCTTGAGTTATAGACCGACTTGACTCCCTAATGACTCTTGAGGCTGTGACTTCGTTTGCGGTGTACCTCTATATGGTTTCGCTCTATATGGTAAAACCTTAGCAGTTTCAGCCAGTCCGCATGAAATATACCGCACTTTACGGAATGCCGGAGACGGTGAATATCCGGTGGCAGCAACGGCGAACGTAGCGACACCTCGCGACTTTTTTCTTCAACCGCAAATTGCCAGAAACGTTGGATGCGTCTTCTGCTGTTCTAATGGCGTGAAAAAAAAAGCACTTATGCGTTCACAACCACGGCGCTCCCGATTTCTTTCCGCCGCGGAGATAAGTTGCCCATGGCTTTGCGCGCTCTATACATCAACATAGCCTCCGAGATCACCCCGCGCAACGCGCGCGGGTTTGATCTCGGAGACCATGTTTGAACTCAATGACTCGAGATGGCATCGCGGTGCTACGGCTACTTCTTAGGTATTCCATAAATGGCAATATGTAAACCGACGATCGGTGCTAGCTAACACTGCGTTCCCATCGCAAAGCCTGTCGTTTGTAATGGACGTCGTGAGACACAACCACCACAAATATACGAAGCTACATAGAGGTATTCCCTGGCAACCTACGCGGATTTTAGTGGTAATCTTAGGGTTATCTCTGCCGCCGCACCGTACGTGTTAAAATGTCTTACCGCGGTCGCGTTTACGAGAAAAATCGTCTTGTATATATAAACTGCAGCTTTAAAGAGCGCGCCACAGGGCACAGCAAAAGAACCACGGGACAGGTCGCTGCCCTCTTCAAACGGACAGAGCGCTCTTTAAAGCTGCTGTTCGCAGCATATACCAATCAGCCCAAGTGAACACGCCGTTTAAGAATCATTTAATGATAATTTCGGCCAAAACGTTGTCTCTATACACCGCGGGGACAGCAAGAGTGCCGTACTCAGCTCTTTCGCCCTTGCCCCAACGACCAACCAGCATCGATGCGACGGAAACCCAAAACACCGCGGTGTCACGCGAAGTACTTTCTCGAGCGTCTCCTTGAGGTCATCGTCGTCTGTTTCACTTGGACTGGACGTTCCTGACGAGGCCGACCATGAGCAGGAAGTCGTCCATGAACACGGCGAACACGAAGGGACGGTCGACGACGAACCGCACCGGTTCGTTGGCCGGAATGGTGGAGCAGAGCGAGAGGAGCGTGGAGAACCCCGGCGGCGACTTGCCGCCCCTCGTGGTCAGGTCCAGCGTCGCCTTGTGGTACAGGCCCTCCACCTGGAGGTCGTCCACGTTCGCGCCGCCGACGCCCTCTTTCGGCGACGCCGCCGCGACGTCAGATGCGGCGGCGTTGGACGTCCACTGGGCGACGCCCGGACAGCCATGGTCTGCCGCGGCGTTTGGCGAGGTGGCGCCACCTGTCGGAGGCGTCGAGTACCGGCTAAGGTCCAGCGTCTTGAAGCACTTGCGCAGGTCCATGGTGGGCGACTCGAGCAGCACCTGCATGCATGGTGCGGACGTTGCCCGAGTGCAGAGGGTGTATTCTGTAAGAGTCCACCTAGTGGGGGACTGTCCGTTTCGGCCGCTGTTGATTGGCTAGGGCCGCTCGTCGTCTCCTTCTCACTCGTACAGCTGCATGCAGTCAGCATCGGCCTAAATGGACAGTCCACAGGTGGACTCTTACAGAAGACCCTCCCAGCCTGACGCTTACCGCGTGCGTGTGTGCGCGTGTTAGTGCGCATGCGTGTTTGTGCGCGTGTGTGGAGGAGGAGGAAAGAAAGAAAGGGGGCACACTCAAACGCACGCGCGAGAAACCCCGCCCCAGATACCGACCTTGGGCAGCGTGACGGTGATGTCGGTGGTCCAGGCGAGCCCTTCGAGCACGGCGCGCATGTCGGCCCAGCGTCCGATGGCCGGCAGCAGGTCCTGTTCGAGTCCGCCCGCCCGGATGGCCGGCACGAAGAGCGCCATGTGCGCCGAGCGGCAGGCGTAGGGCAGCCTCAGGCACGAGAAAGATGGCCGCCGCGCGTAGGGCATCTCGGCGCCGCGCTGCGTCATCATGGGCACCATCTGGGCCCGGTCGGGCTCCGCGTAGAAGGGCTGGTCGCCGGCGCGCTTGAAGCCCTCCTCCCAGGGGCTGTTCAGGTACACCAGGTTCACCAGGCACGCGGCCTGCGTCGCGGATTGTGTGCACCCATCGACGACGCTATGATAGAATGCTTAAAACAAAAACAAAAACACGGTTGTGGCAGTTATCGCGAGTCTATTGGCGTTTTTCACTGGTCGATCTGGAGCAGCTACCGAAATCCTCGAGCGAGCGCTCGGATTTCACAAATCCGAATCGGCCAGCGGAGAGCAAAAATGCTCCGCGGGGGATCACACGGGAAGTCTGCGTACACGTCGCACAAACCGGTTCCGGAAACCATGCCCGACTTCCGCTCTGCACCTTTTCACGGCAACCAAACTCGCCGTCCCCCGTGTGTACTTTGACCGCGGCAGACGCATAGTCCGTCATTTCCATGTCGCGCCCGCAAGGATTGCGCAGGGACAACGTGCATAGAAGGCTTCGTACAGCACCTGCGTCACCTCGTAATCGCTGTCGTCCGAGCTCTCATCGCTAAACGCGAGCTCTGCAGCAGCACCGAACGCAGCCATTTTGCGAAGCAACACAATGTTGTGCGTACCAACCGGGTACCGATTTCGCTTGAAGACGGAAGTGACGCGCGCTATTTCCGCCCGAATCCGCGCCTCGGCGGCGGAGCAAGTTGATCCGAAACGACCAGTGGAACGCGCGAACCCACTCCAGATCGACCAGTGAAATTCGGATTCGTTGCCGCGGAGCAAGAAATCCTGCTCCGAGTCGACCAGTGAAAAACGCCATATGATTGAGCTGTATTACTCGACGAAATAGGTGTCCATTGTCGTGTGCTGTCTTGTCTGCCGTTTTTCTTCTTTTTCTGTGGGTCATCTGTTGAAATTCAAAAAAATAATAATAAATAATAAATAAAACACCATGATAACAGGGACCATATAAAATATATATATATATATATATATATATATATATATATATATATATATAATCTTCGCCATATAAAATTGAAATTAAATTCCGGGTTTTACAAAACCACGATCCGATAATGAGGAGCACGCCGTAGTGGGGAATTCTGGATGAATTTACACCTCCATGGGTTCTTTAACGTGCACCCAACGCACGGTATACGGACTTTTCTTTCTCATTTTTTTTTCTTTTTCATTTCGCCCTCATCGAAATGCGGTCGCAGTGCCCTCGTGCTGAGCACCGCAATTTCAAAGCCACGAAGCAACCACGGCGGGTCTATAGGTCTCGCCATCTTGTTTGCGTACACACTGTAAAATGTTTACACCTTTAAGGGTGTTTTCTTGTCCCACTGGTAACATCCTTACCGTTAGAGCCTTTCAAAAATTTAGAGGACGACAACGAAGCTCCAACTAGACATGCGATGACAAAAGACGTAGTTGAACACAATGTAATCATTCTAACGGCCTTGGGCGCACCAGAAATATCCGACAAAGGATTTTCATCTCTCCCTGTGAAATTATCTTGTGGGATATTTCTGTCCGCCCAATGCAGACAGAATTATTGCTTTGTTTTCAACTACGTATTCGAGTTGAACTACGTAGTTGCCGAGCGTCAACTGACGTTAGCGCACACCAAAGGACGCCAAAATTAAGGACATCAGACATAGAGGACATCGAAGGAAATAAAGGACATCGAAGCGTTACCGCTATACCTGGGCGCTGCCATGTTCTTTTTACGCAGTCTTGGTAACCGACGAAAAAAAAAAAGACCGTGTTCTAAAAAACTTGCCGCAACTCTGCTCATTTCCTGACGCGGCAACTGCCTGGAAGGGGCAGCCTGTCGGTATACAGGTCGAGCGCCAGATATCCGAGAGGTCGGCACACTCCGCTCATGCGCAGTCGTGGCAACGTCCGTATCGCCAATGGTGTATAGGACGGCCACGCTATACGCTAGGACACTCTGTTATTCCAGCAGAACTTTTTGTTGGGCTAGTTGGTGCATGTCACTGAAGTACTATAGCGCCAAACAGACGACACAAGAAGAGACACGGACGAGCGCTTATCCGTGTCTCTTCTTGTGTCGTCTGTTTGGCGCTATAGTACTTCAGTGACACTCTGTTACTTGCGCGAGAAATAGGAAAATACACAGTTGACTCTGATTGTTGCCGAGTATGTGTATATACATCATCATCATCATAATGATCATAATCATAATCATCAGCTTGTTTTATGTCCACTGCAGCACGAAGGCCTCTGCCTGCGATCTCCAATTACCCCTGTCCTGCGCCAACCGATTCGAACTAGCGCCCGCGAATTTCCTCATTTCATCTCCCCACCTAGTCTTCTGCCGTCCTCGACTGCGTTCCCCTTCTCTTGGTACCCATTGTGCAACCCTAACTGTCCAACGGTTATCTAATCTGCGCATTACATGACCTGCCCAGCTCCACTCTTTTCTGGTATTGTCAATTAGAATATCGGGTATACCCGTTTAATCTCTGATCCAAACCGCTCTCCTTCTGTCCCTTAACGTTATGCCTAGCATTCTTCGTTCGATCGCTCTTTGCGCGGTCCCTAACTTGGTCTCAAGCTTCTTTGTCAATCTCCAAGTCTCTCCCACATATGCCAGCGCCGATAAAATGCACTGATTGTACACCTTCCTGTTCAATGATAACGGCAAGCTTCCAATCAGGAGCTGACAATGTCTGCCGTGTGCGATCCAACCCATTTGTATTCTTCTGTGAATTTCCTTCTCATGATCAGGGTTCCCTGTGATTAGTTGACCTAGGTAAACGTACTCCTTCACAGACTCTAGAGGCTGAGTGGCGATCCTGAGCTCTTGTTCCCTTGCCCGGCTATTCATCGTTATCTTTGTGTTCTGCATATTAATCTTCGACTCTACTCTCTCACTCTCTCTGTTCAGGTCCTCAATCATTTTTTGTAATATACGGTGCGCGGTAAACGGGGATGAGCGGCGGATGTGAAGGTCTGCACCTGCGGTTCCAGTGGCAGCGCCGTCATCTCCGCACTCGCCGTGTGCTCCGCGGGCTCCCGGACCGTCGGGGCGGCTTCGGCTCCCGGCCGTTCGAAGACTCTCGTCACGGCACCGTCGGTGAGCTCGGAGGCCCAGCGGTTTGTCGAGTCGCCGATGTCCGCGGCTGCCTCCTCGGAGGCCGCTTCGGTCCGCCGTACCTGTGTAGCACAGTCGGAAGGGGAAGCGATCTAGCGAATAGACTAAAAGTATGATGAGAGCAACAAGGACCTCCTCTGTTGTGGCTCGCCTCTGTGACCGAAGTTTGGGTCGCGCGGCCGGAAACGATGCTAAGTTCTTCAAACAGTCGCTCGAGCAATGCAGGCAGTTCTTGTTTTACTTATTTATTTACCGTCACCAATATGCCCTACGGCATAGACTATAACGGCGACTGTTCGGATGGTTAAAAAAAAAACTCAAGTCCGATCCGTCTTGCGAGCGTAGGAGGTTGAACATGCGCGCACGCGCGCATGTATACATGCGTCCGTGTGTTTGTTTGTGGTCCAGTGCGACGCCTTCTCCCCTTGCCTCTGACCCGCACGTGTCTCTGACTGCCTGAACGAGTGGCCCGACCATGCCGCGAGCACGGGCTTGTACGACTGCCTCCTTCTCCTGAGCGAGATGATTATGGCTATAGTGTGTTCTAATGTTTCTATAGTCGGATACAACTTAAGTCTGCATTGAAGCCCCACCCACGCTTTCATAACCGCCAGCCACTGTTCCTCCGCGAGGCTGCAAGTAGTTCGTACTTTCCCTGTTACCTAAATAAGGCGGTAACCACGAAAATAAAATTATAAGCGCGTAATTTTACACGTATCCACTCGTATATTATAGTGGAACGGTGAAAGCCTAATTCTTTATGGGAACTGAAATAAAACGCTTTCTTCGCTGCAACTATTTACTGTCATATTTCACTTCTATTGGCACTGAAGTTTCATTAGTAAAATAGACTCAGCAGTGAAACGAACTATACCGTGGACTTTTCAAGAGCGAAATACTCAGACTCCATACCCTTTGTCCATGTCCGTTGCACGCCTCATCGCTTCCTGCCGATGAAAAGACACTTTAAACAGCAGACGCTCCGAAGGTATCAAGTACGCTGCCATTTTGGCAACGTCGCATGACGAGGACGTCGTTTGCTTTCACGATTGGCTAGCGGAGTAACACAACCGTGCGCGGTCCGTGTGCCTTGGTTGCCAACTGCTTTTTTTTTAATTTGTGTCCCACTGTAGCACACTCTCGCCAAGATGCCTTGAGCCTTCGCCCTTCGTTGCGAGAAGCTTGTCGAGCCGACCGCTCTTCTTACGTAGCGCTCTCTGCGTAGCGGTATACGTTCTTCGTTACGTCGCCCCGTCTCGGCCTGGGCCCTAGCTCCCCGCTGATCGACCTGTAGACAAAGCTCCAGGCCGCTGGGCCAGCGCTACCCGAGTGACTCGAGGGCCCTCGTCTGCAGCAATGCTTCACACCGCGTCACTCGGACGGGCCGGTTTAGTGACTCTTTGAGCGAGGGCCTTTCGTCGCAGCGAGCGTCACGTTGGAGGCGCGCTGCCAGGCGAGAAAGTGTCCTTTTGGAATTTGTTGCACCAGTGTCCGTCGTCAAATCGGTCAGCGAATTACGCATTTGCTTTTCTTTTTTTTTGTTTTTAGGCCACATTTTGCGACGAACTAACATTAAGCGAGCGAAAGCGTGGCGGCATTGCTTCCAGCAACCGAGCGACGTGCTGCGCGTTTGGAAGGGCTGAAAACTGGCGAAGCGCCAGCGCCTTGAAGAAAAACGTTTACGGCTCAGTTCGTCGACAGAGAGTATGCATGAACAGACCGTTTCCACGAGCGGGGACGCTTACCACTTTCGAAATCGCCAAACGAGACTGGTTTCGAAATTAATGCCCACCCTGCATTGAGTATTGTTGAGTATACTGCCGACCCTGCATTGAATATTGTTGAGTATACTGCCGACCCTGCATTGAGTATTGTTGAGTATACTGCCGACCCTGCATTGAGTATTGTTGAGTATACTGCCGACCCTGCATTGAGTGTTGTTGAGTATACTGCCGACCCTGCATTGAGTGTTGTTGAGTACACTGCCGACCCTGCATTGAGTATTGTTGAGTATACTGCCGACCCTGCATTGAGTTGTTGAGTATACTGCCGACCCTGCATTGAGTATTCTTGAGTATACTGCCGACCCTGCATTGAGTGTTGTTGAGTATACTGCCGACCCCGCATTGAGGACTGCGGCGAAGTGAGTTCGATGAACGCGTTCGCTGCCGAGTGCATCTCGGGTGTCGCTATAAACATTTCAGCGCGACAGCCTGCCAGTTGACACTATAACGGGGATGTGCAGTCGCTCAAAGCGAGGCTAACATTTCCCCTCTGGCAGTGAGTGGTGTGTTGAACGCCGCATTGAACAAGACGAGTCACAGATCCTGCGTACAGGCACTCATCATCACGATTAATTATTGTTTCATGAAATTAAATGACCGCATTCGGGTCTACCGATCGTGAACAGCCGCGACTCTTCTTTCTTTCTTTCTTTCTTTCTTTCTTTCTTTCTTTCTAAGTTGTATTAGTCGGCGTGGACTGGTAAAGTGTTCCTTCGGAACTATCGTGAATTTCACTCGTGTAACGGAGAAGGGCCGATTACTGGCGGAGGGAAAGATCTAAGGCCAAATTTCTCTCCGCTTTGATTTTCGCGCTGAAACCTAACACGTGCACGTCACGGTGGCTTGACATATTTCAAAGCGTTTACATATATTTAAGTCACTTTGGCGCAGAAAATGTTTTCAAGACTTGCTTGTGCTGTGCCAGTGGTTTCTTTGAATTGCTGAGTCATCTCTTTTTACCGATAAAACAACATCCACGACGTCAGGAAGTGATGCGGGGACTTCGGGCGTAGTCGCCACCAGTCTTTCTTTTTTCGAATCCTTTCTGAATTACCGAACCGACTCTGACAATAAGAGTGACTGTTTTGCTATGTGAGAAGCGTATGTTTGCACATAATTTTACCTAGCGCTTAACGCTTTAAGTTTTGGCTTGTAGTATACATGTGCTGCGCCAGACACGCGACAAACAAAAATGTAGGATGAACGATAGTTTGTGGTAAAAAGTAGTACGCTTTCTGCCTGTGCCAAGTCATTAGAAAAACAAAGAAGGAAACTGTACTGTATCGACACAGAAAATTTTGTGGCTTTCTGAGACAACCCATCTATCGTTAAGACAAAAGAGAAAAGCTTCACTGGTGTAATCTATCGAAACAAGAGAATCAGTTCTATCGTAGCGACGGCGTCTTCTGTCGCAAGCGCTGCGCGTTTATGTTATCTTTATGTTATGCCTACGGTCGCGTCTTGATGGGGGAGGGGGGGAAGTGCAATAACTAAATAAAAAACCGTGTGTTTGAAGATACTGCCAGTCTGAATGCGAGACTTTAAACATGAGTGGGTGATACATTAAAAGCAAGACGATTGAACATGTAAGTGTTATAAAAGAAACAATATTAAACGTCGTGCTTGCAAAATGCAGAGGAAAATATATCAGTGGGCCAGAACGGGAGCACAGGTGAGATGCGGAATGAAACCAAGTTATATAATACTGCAACAATAGCAAATAACACTTATACAATATAATTAGTAGGGAAGAATCAAATATAGTATCTACCGTAAAGAAACATTATTTCTTCATTGCCTTCAACACCCCAGCAACCTTCAAGCGCTGTTCGTGTTTGCTTCTCAGTTGTCCTTAAAGTTCAAATTGTAAGAGTACACAAGAAATATTGTATAAGACAGCTGGAACCCTAGCTCAAGGCTGGTTGGGATTCATGCTAGTTAATTCATTCACAACGGCAATACAGCAATCTATAATTAATTCATATGTGCATAAATGTGCATTTACGAACAAAAAGCAGGATGCTTCTAGTAATAGCCTCGACAAACCTAGGGAGAGGAATTTGTTGTACTTAGTAACTGTAAACTGGAAGTGACAAAAGCAGAGAAATGCCCAAACGCAACGAATACTCTAAGCCTATAATAGTAGTGAACGATAATGGTATTTCACTGATGATTAAAAATGCTTGGCGTGTTTTACATCTGGTGGTAAGTTCCACAAGAGTGCTCTGCTGTTTAACCTCCCCGTTTCATATACATCGTCAATATTTGGCACAAGAAAGTTACCCTCAATTGCGCTGCATGTATATTATGCTACTATGAGTACTTATTGTTGTCTAAAGATTGAGTAATAAATTAAATAAACAGTATATATTTAATCTTTGAAAGAGGGGGCGTTCATTTAGTATTGTAAACCGAAAACGTCATAAATCGCAATGCTCTTTTCCGAAGAAGTACAATAGGTTCTACATAGTGAAACCTACTTGTGACCCCACGATTCGATACGGTGGTGTAGATGGCTGTGGAATATGCTAAATTGTTTTCAGAGTGGCAGTGTCAAAGTAATAACGACATTAGTACAGAATAAAACAAACTTTGCTATCTATCCGTCCGTCCGTCCGTCCGTCCGTCCGTCCGTCCGTCCGTCCGTCCGTCCGTCCGTCCGTCCGTCCGTCCGTCCGTCTGTCTGTCTGTCTGTCTGTCTGTCTGTCTGTCTGTCTGTCTGTCTGTCTGCGTCCGTCCGTCCGTCCGTCCGTCCGTCCGTCCGTCCGTCCGTCCGTCCGTCCGTCCGTCTGTCTGTCTGTCTGTCTCTGTTTTTACGCACGCACACTTCTCTGGCGCTTAGCGGTCCGCGAGTACGCGCTGCGTAAAAGCGTACGTACCTTTCCCTCGAGGTATCCCTCGAAGAGGTTCCGGTAGTCGTCGTCGAGCCGCGTCTTGGCGTCCACGTGCAGCAGGTTGCCCATCCGCACGGCGTCGCATCGCAGCAGGCCCCGCACGAACGCAGCCACGCCATTCAAGTCGCCCATGCAGGGACGGCTCGCCTCACGCTTTGCTGGGCTGCGACCGGGGTGCAGTCACGAAACACACACTCAAGGATCAAACAGTCAAGGAGGAAAAGCCCGACTGATTGAGCAGTTTACACTGCGGTATAGAAGTTACCTAAACAGGGATAAGGGTCCTCAAGAAGGCTGTAGCCTGTACGTTTCGATAGGCGGACCTATGTTTGACAATGGTATAGGCCTTCACCTATTGAAACGTATATAGGCCAGCCTTTCTGAGGCACTTTAACCCTGGTTATGTGACTCGTATGTCGTATGTCGAATGTCCCAGCTCACGTTAGCCGAACACTTCAACGAACAGAAAAAAAGATTTAAGAAATTATGCAGGAACTCAACTGGAGTTGTCTATGTATACGTAAGCATTCTGCCACTTCCTCGTCTCCACGCATACGACGCGACGTATGTTTGCCGCTATTGACGAACCAGTATACGGTTCATTAAATGCATGCTCTATTGGCCTTCTGATGCGTTTTGGCTCTCTTATCCTTATCGACCTTTGTAGAGTTGGCCAGACCCTTATCAACCCTTATCGGTCATTATCAATCTTATCAAATTTGATCTGACCAATATAAACCCTTACAAATTCTTGTTGGTCGCTATAAACCTTGTCGCAATCGATCCCATTCTTATCAACCCTGATCTTTTCAACCTTACCGGACATGATCCGACACTTATCAACCCTTATTCGTCCTAATCAGAATTGCTCCGAGCACCCCCTCACCAATAAAAATCCTTCATCATTCCTTACCTTCCTAATCAAGCCATTGGCGGCTTATCTGTCTGTATTGCGAGACGTGTAGCGCATGAGCCTACATGGCTCCAAGTCGGCTCTACATGTGGCTAGCCCAGTGGGTAAGACATTCGGCCTCTGAGCGTGGGATCGTGGGTTCGAAACTCACTGCCGCTAACGTTTTTTCCCTTTCGCATTCGTTCGGTTTTTCTTTCTGGAGCGTATCGTGTTAGGCATTACGGACGGACGGACAGACACCGATGGACAGATTTCCTGGGTGAGTCGCCTAAGAAGCCTTACGCATTAAGAAGGTGTTAACGTAAGTTACGGTCACCCGCAAAAGTTTACGAGACGCGGGATTTCCGAAAGAGCCAAATTTCCGCGAAGCCTGTGCACGTAGCCTTTAATTAAAAGCTTTGATCCGTAGCAGTTCTTGCGAACTATACTGTGATCCATTGAATTAGAAGCGCCACGCCTCAACAGAGCGGAAATCCGTATTTGTCGTGAAACCCGCGCCCCGTACACTTTTGCGGGTGACTGTACGTGTTAAGACCCACGTATACGGTGTTCGGTCGTCAGACCTCTGACGACGGAACACCGTATGTGTTACAATTTCATCTTGCACCGCGTCTTTTTTTATTACTCTTTCTTTTTCTTCGTTGAATAGCCTGGCTGACGTTGGCTGGGACACACTGTAGAGTTTTGCAAGCATTACGTCCCGCGTGGAAGAAACAAATAATTAGGAGACGATCAAGCGTCGCGCAACACGGAGGCCAAACGTACACCGACCGGACACGCGGAAGGGCCGCGCCACGTCGCCTGCCTGCAAGAGGTGCGGGGACCCCGAGAATCTGGAGCACCTTCTCTGTGCTTGCCCATCCTTGGCGCAGGAACGCTCCACAGTGATCAACACCTACAGACGCCACGGCCTTCCAGCGGCCACAGAGACTGACCTGCTGTTCCCAGTGTGTCCACAGCTCCCTGCGCTGCGAAGCCTGCTGGAGTTTTATAAGTTCCACGGGAATAGACACCCTATAAGCGCCCGCTACAACGCTGGCAACATTACTGAGGACTGCCACCTGTCGCGCATAGTGGAGTCTATTAGGCCACAT
Organism: Dermacentor andersoni; assembly: GCF_023375885.2. Taxonomy (NCBI): domain Eukaryota; kingdom Metazoa; phylum Arthropoda; class Arachnida; order Ixodida; family Ixodidae; genus Dermacentor; species Dermacentor andersoni. The sequence continues at coordinate 122,174,310 of NC_092820.1, forward strand.
CCTCCCTCTTTCTCTATCATCTTTCACTTCCCACTCCCTCTCCCCTGACGACGCTTCGCCGTGCTCCCTCACGGGTTGCAGAATCAAGCGTCCTTCCTTTCCTTAGATCACTATCATCATCATCGGACACGCGGTCGTCACGTCGGAGCACGCGGTGGGTTTTCGGGCTACCGTTCTGCGGGAATAGGTGCAGCAGACCGGCCAAACAAATGCAAAGAAGTAGGGACGGCTGGGCGAGTTGGCGTGCAGACATAACGAATCTGTGCCAAAGACAAAAACGAAGAAGCAGCAGGACAGTGCGTTGACTCTCAGCTACAGTTTATTGGTCGGTCAAAAAAACTATGGGGATGATGATTGTGATGATTTATTGGCATCCCCCTTTGGAAAGGGGCAGTGACAGATAGCCACCTAGCCTACTTGATTTAATCAGGTATGCTACACATGTTTTTCACTCTAGCGCTTCTTTTGTATACGTTTCCGTAATCTTTTTTAACGTCGCAGAAAGTCCTGCCTCCCGCGTAGGACGTGGCTTCGATAAAAAAGTGTTTCGAACCACGCAGGCTCCTTATGTGGCGCAAGGAAATTATTGAAGTAATCGAATTTCTCAAGGTAAAATACGTGGAAAAATCGTAAAGTATGAGACACAACCTACAGACATCACATCGTCGGATTGTAATCTGAATATACGAGAAAACATAATTCTGTTACGCGGAAACTCAAGCACCTTTTAAAAAAAAAATCCCCAAATTTTACCTACATGGTTTATAAGGTTCCCGCATCCGTATATGAGCGTCTTATTGAATTCGACAGCCTCTTCAGCTTCCCTACCCCTTTTAACTGCCGTTTGAGGTCTGCCTTAGCAGGAGCGGCGCGGCCCCCTCGGTTTTTTTTTTTTTTTTAAGGAACCACAAAGCCCGCCTTCGTACATAGCGTTCGCCGCCAGCGTTTCCCGGTAATCGTTACGGTTACATAAGCGGCAGTTGCCGGGAAGAGTGATAAGCACTTGGAGATCTTTGAATGCTATCGCGTTCCACTCTTAAAGGCGAAGCACAAGCTTCCTTTCTTCGTTCAAAATTCTATGTATACCTTGTACCGTTACATAAAAGCCTGTAACGGATCCGGTCCTATCAATCTTTTCCCTGCTCCCCCCTCCCCCTCCCCTCCGCCAATACTCCAAACGTCTCGTGCTTGTCTCGACTGAGCTGACCGGTTAATGATCCCGTTTAAATGCCGGCGCTTCTGCAGAAGGCGGGCGATATACCAACGACCGGTCTAGCTGCGTGAATACCTTCGCAGTCCTTTACGTTGCGCTGCCGAGTCGTTTCCGGACTCTTTTTCGCTGCATTTAGGCACCTGCCTCGTTCTGTTGCGAATGATCTTTGCTCGCCGCGGCGCGTTCTTGTCCTCGTGGCAGCCAGCTAAGGCCTCGAATAGCGAAGCACTGCCCTTTGCGTTATAGTATGCAGATTTTTTTTTCCTCCCCGATTTCTTTCCCGACGTATTTCTTACATCTCCGTGTTCTTTTTCTTTTTTGTTTGTTTGTTTCTATCCTTAATGTTTTAGCAACGGCGCCTTCTACTGTAGCGCGGACTAACAGTAGCCTTGGCGCGACTTCGTGCCCCGTTTGCTATATACGCGCAAATGTACGTGTGTCGTGCATGTAGATATGCACTCGTATGCCGCGAGACAAGCAGTTCGAGGAAGTCGGCGCCGGCCGTGTCCGCGGTCTGCACGCGCCTCGTCGTATCTCGTCTTCTTGCTTTTTATAGCGCGCTACTCAATCTCCCAGTGTGCATGCACGGGAGACCCGTGTAGGTCGTCACTCTGTGGTGTTGCCCCGCTTTAAAGCGCGGCAAATGCCACGCGGCGCAGTTATTCCTCGTTAGGCAATTCAACGCGGCTCAGGGACGAAGGCGAAGAAAGGGATGCGTCGACGAGCACACTCACATGCACAAAAAAAAAAAAAAACCAAGGACTTGTTCGGAGAAGGCTTCTTAAGAAAGGAGGTATGTATGTATGTATGTATGTATGTATGTATGTATGTATGTATGTATGTATGTATGTATGTAGGGCATTTACATACATACATACATACATACATACATACATACATACATACATACATACATACATACATACATACATGCGTACCAGCGGTGTAACGAAAAACGTCAAGCAAAATATAGCTGATCCTTTCTTCCGACGCTAAAAAACGCTCGCGGCTTGTTTTTTTCAATCCATCGACGGTTTTTTTGTGTGTGCGCACCATCGAGTATAGGTTTATAGACCACATACCGCTGGCGATCGACGATCCTCATCGGGATCTCTCTCTGAGACGCCTTCGGCACAACGCTATAAAATTTGCCAGACGATGATCATTAATTCGGAGGCCTCCATTCGGCGTCCGTTTCATCTCAAAACCCAGTGCTAGTTCAACCAACCGATCAACGTACAGCGACACAGAGCTGAGGCGATATATATAGCGCGGTCGACTTTCTCGCAACGTCGATTTGCTATTCGCGTTTTGTCGTTCAAGTTACGGGCTTTCGGCAGTCGCGGTGCGGTGTGCCGATCTAGCGAAGAGGCACTGTTACATTTTTTCTTTTTTTTTTTTTTTTGCTTTCAGTGCAGTCGGAAGATCGCTCACACATTGGTCACCTGACTGGTAGTAAACGTGGAAAAGGCTCCATATAATAGACGTTTAACGCCACCGCAACGAACACCTCTACAACGAAGTGACTCGTATCTACGAAGGATTGATTACGTCCCGGCCGATTTCCTATTTTTCATACACATACAACGAAGACCAACACGAGGAATTTCGTCCGTACAACGAAGGCGTTTAGGCGTCCACCGACGGCCGATTTGTCGTGTTACAACGAACGCCCCGTATAGCGCTGTCACCACTATACGCTTCACATGCGTCACCAGGGTGCGCTCTGAGCTAGCGCTGACCTGAAGGTTAGGTGGCGCGCGCCGCCGCCACCCGATTCAAAGGGTTGAGCCTCAATCATCCATCCATCCATCCATCCATCCATCCATCGACGGCAGTGCTATATAGCGACGCACTTGAACAGCGCGCCGATGTCAGATGTGTATAGACCTGCTGCACTGCTCCAGGAATCGTTCGACACGTATAGTACGTTGCTCGTATAGCGCATCGACGGGTGCGCGGTGGCTGACAAATACGTCGCAGCCGATGTCGACGTAATGACGTATAATTATATAGCTGACGGCCGATGACGTATTCAAAGCCGAAGGCGGAAGGGACGCGAACGTCAACGAAGGCAACTGCGACGAAGATCCTGCGAACGAACCAATAATTTTGACAGCGAGGATAGCGACATTCCGACCGTCTGCAGTTTAACTTTGCGTATGTATCCTCTGCTTCACCACAGAGCAGGCGTCGAATTAACGTACTTCGGTGCAGTAAGAACGGGCTGCAGTCGCCCAATCTGTCAAAGTGTGCAAGAAAAAAAAATTGCCAAGTTGTTTCATCGAGTCTTTCCTCAATTCGTGTTAAAAGAGTTTTTCTTTCTTGAGCGGGCTTATATATAAGCCTACTATGTTGTGAGCGGTAGCGTGCGCGATTTTCACAGCGAAGTGACCGATATAATGAAGAAACTTGCAATTGTCCGGAGCACTTCGTTTTAAAAGCGTTTGACTGTATCGCGACTCACTTGACTGTCGAACCTATAACCGGGGCTACAGCACCGCTTATAATCCTGGTAACGTCCTGATCGACAGCAAGATCTCTCTGTTCAAAGGATATATCCCGTTTCCCACTTACCCCCGAAACAGCGCAGGCCAAAGCTTTCGGAACAAACGCCTTGCAATCACCACGTGTTCCGCGCGTCAGCCGTGTACCCGTTGCATATATAGGCCGGCTATATGCGGCGCACGACACATATATCTTACCTGGGCGCGTCGGCGGCTGCCATCGCGGTGATGATGCCCAGGGGCGAGCAGAGCACGTTGGCCCCGGGTGGGCTGGAGTCCAACGCCGCCCTGAACAGTGCCATGGCGTGCTCGTTGAAGCGCTCCGGGTCCAGAGCCGGGCCCGGCGGGACTCCGGTGGGCTCCCGGCCTGCTCCCGGCGCCGGTACCCCGGAGCCCGGGCAGCTCGCCGACGGCCGCGATGGCGGCGACCCTCCCAGCTGGCCGCCCGAAAGCATGCCCGACGGTGGCGCCCCCTTGCCGAGCGGGCCTTTTCGTTGTTGCGTCTCTGGGCCTTGTTTTGCTGAAAGCCTGCCCCGGCTCTCGCTGGCACAGAGTTTCCTACGAAAACCACCAGAGGGAATTCTGACGCTGCAATCGTTTGGCCACTATGGGAATGATGGTTAGCTCATGGATTTGTCTAATCATCGTGCTTGGGGCTTCAAACGTTCTTGTGACGCCATAAATTAGGCGTCGTCTTTCTAAATGTCCAAACGTTGATCGTTTTCTAAACACAGCAAGGCAATCAGTCCTTGCGCCCATGCGTAATAATTGCGAAATGTTGCATCTATGACGCAGTAACCTGTGGCAAATGGTCAATTTGCAAGGTAAAAAAAAACAGTTTGAAGCGAGAAGGACGAAGTTTCTGGTAATACCAACATCTTCCTAATACCATTCAAATCTTGGCATATCGCCCGCAGTAGGCGCCGTCGAAGAAGGATATCCTATCCTATCGTACGTGTGCTGCTTTTACCCATTTTTGTCTTTTCCTCGTGTAATTTTCAGTCAGTACAGTGTGACCAAGTGCACCTCGTGGGTACGAGCCATGTTTTGGGGCAACAACGACGACTATACTCGTCATTGAACCGTCATGCTTACAGTTCCCGCGTACTGTAACACCAAAATTCCCCTCTAGTTATCTTAATGCGATTGTCATCGTTATAGCATACTTGACGCACTTTCCGGGGTTTCTCTGTCGGACTGTCTGTGACCGTCATTCCCGCCAACTTGGGTAACTGGGCATAGTTCTTGGTCTAATGAGTTAGAGAGGCCATCGGGCTGCTGTGCTGAGGGAACGGTGTTCGAAGCCAACCGGCGGACCAACTTTGGGGGCTGGGGGTGTGCCACTCTTCAATGAACTTGTTTGGCGCCAACTTAGGTCACTGGGCACGTACCACTGTGTATATATGTGCCGCTTTTCAATGACAAAAGATATCCTTTAATTTTTTTTCCGGTGCTGGACGGATTCGAACCCGCGCCATGCGCGGACTTCGCGGCGGCACCGCTAGATGGTGCAACGTGTCCAGTGGAAAGCGCGATGGAGGAGCCTGGCTGCAGTGCGCACTTCGTGCATGACGCGCGTTTCGGCGTTGACAATATGAGGCGTGTCGCTACTTTGCTCCAAGACTAATCGACATTCTTCGGGAGGCGGGTTCTGCGGGAATTTTTTTGTATAGGAAACTCCATGGGCTCCTGCACGCGCGTGTGTTTATGTGTGTGTGTGTGTGTTTTAATACTCGTCCCATGAACCTGAAACTCGGAGACCGCTTATAGAGCGCCACTTTTCCAGCGCTTTGTAATAACAGTGTATGGGTTATGGCTAGGGCCGCATCAGCTTCCTGTGATAGCTCGTCGTCCGGAAGCAAATCAACCGACACATAGCGGCAGCAGCTGCAGCAGCGCTCAATGAAAGTTGTTCAGGCTCTCAGTGCTATAACAGGTATAAGATAAATGCGAATGTCCTGCCACGGCAGTGGTCCTCCGGACAACTTGTTCCCAGGAGGTTAACGTCCTTCTTGCTTCTTGACTGACGCATATCCATTGTGGAGTGACTGGGAAGGCATTCTAAATGTACAGCAGGACATGTTCTTTACTGGATACTTGTCGCCTCGCTGATTATTATTATTATTATTATTATTATTATTATTATTATTATTATTATTATTATTATTATTATTATTGCCATTGTTGTTGGTGGTGGTGGTGGCGGTGGTCGACGAAAGTTAACTGTCCTTTCCATAATTGTTCCTTGGATTCCAATGTTTCTTGTGTTAGGCCCAGATGTATTTCTGTACACTCATTCATTCATGTCGTTTATTTACTTAGTACAGCAGAACTGTTAGCAACTATATATAGAAGAGTGGGGAAACACTATTACACGTGTCTTCACGGCATCCCGGAAAACTAGGCAATTCAACGAGTTTTTATTTCGGTTATGGGGTGTATGTTAGGGGTGATGTGCAATCAAATCTTGAAGTGCGTCGGTTGATGCGGCGCCAAACGAAGATGCCATATCTTCGTTTTATGCTTGTTAAGGGGCTTTGTATATGAAGCGCCTACAAAGTTTCCCTTTCTCGTGCGTTATGCAGATTTTTCTTTTACTTTGAGCACTTTCCTTTTTGTGTTACAAAGTTCACTCGAATTAGATTAATTATCTACCGAGGAGGACATAATTTGCAAGGAAAACCGAAGCAATACATTCACCGATGAACTAATTACGTTAATGAATTTAGTGATACAAACTTTACGACATGTGTTTGTAGTGGAAAGTTGAAAGTAATCGCCACGAAAGCCTACTTCCGTGTTTCTACTTTCCGAATGCCTACGTAGACCGAAAGTGCATACGAAATGTGTAGAGGTGTTCCCACACGCGAAAACCCGCCGCCTGCGCACACAAGCACGCAAACGCAGACATGCCACCGCACGCGCGCACGCACACGTGCGCAGACACATGCATACTGAAACACACATTGCAGATGTACAATCACGTAAAAAAAAAAAAAAAAAACGAGCGATACAGAGGGGGCAGAGTCAAGCGCTCACCGCCGTACAGCCCTACCTGCACACCTCCTCTGCAGCTCCTGGTGGGACCCCCCCGCGGTCTATTTCGGTCAGCGGGAGCTCTCCTTCGCGCGCCGCACGGTCCCGTCGAGGAGCGAAGAACTGGCCACTCTCGCGCCTGCTCTATCGCTTTCCTTGGCTTTTTTTTTTTTTATCTTTCTTCCTTGCAGGAATCATCGACGGTCGCCTTGCATGCCTGGCAGCGATTTGGCCGCCAGAACTCGCTCGCTCACCCTTTCCTTTTTTTCTTTTTTTCCCGCAGTTCTCTTATTCCAAGCAGCGCCCGCCTCGTTCGGCTCTCAATCATTCGACGCGCATTTCCTGCGCTGGCAGCCGCCGCCGCTGCCGCCACGGCGCGAGCGAGCGTCACTCGAGCTCTCCTGCATTCTCTCTCTCTCTCTTTTCTTAACCCGTACAGCATAAATCTCCCACCGTCCCGTCGCCTATCCATGGCCTATCTCCTCAGTCCCATCGCTCGATGCTTCTTCACAGTGGCTCGCGGCGAACGCGTGCTTGTCTCCCTTTGCCACCGTGTCTTATGTGCCCGCTTGAATGCGCGTGCGTGCCGCTTTTCTCGTCAGATCACCGCAGGGGCGCCGTAGTGTATACTGTGGATCGATCACTTCCGGGGCACTTTCTACGTCACGCGTGGAACGGTGACACTCGGCTCCACTGCGGAGCGACGCGTCCACCGGTCTATGCGACATCCCGTCGATACAACCTTGAGCACAAGGGGCGTAGTCAGGTTGCGCCGTATTGTCGAATTCTGTAATGGCGGCATTTTTGATTGAGCCAATCGCAGAGGCCGCATAGCGGCCGTCGGCCAATCGGGACGGACAAGATGGCGAATTGGTCGGTATGGCGGAATTTGATGATGTCCGAAATTACACTCGAAGTTTTGTTCTAAGAATACTGGAGGGGGGTATAGAGGGAGCTGCGAACAGCGCCAGTACAACGCTTCTTAGAGCATGGGAATGATGATGATGATTACTAACGGTGAATGGGAATGCCGATTAATGTAATAAGCCTGTTGGTGCTGGGCGCTGGATAATATAAGCTATAGTGAGTGTAGCGATTGTGGCTTGTAATTATTAGTGCGTACCAAGCACCGTAGTCCAGAGGCTTACTGGCCGCTGGAACCTTATGGACACTTTAGCTCTGGTAACGGCATTAGGTGAGACCTCGATTGAACGAAGTCAGTGGCAGCCGAGATTTACTTCGTTAAATCGAGAAACTCATTAAAAATTATATGTTATTCGAGGGCGGAACAAAAGGAAACAATCTTTACCTGCGCGCGCGCACTTACCGTATACTGTATACAGCAAGCCCGTTGCGCCCGTCGTTGTGTTGCATCATTGATGCGGCGCTCAGTTGGAACTGAAACCCGGCATACCCATATTTTACCGGTATACTTACCCGAGAAAGCTTTTGTTAAATCGGCAGGTACGCTCAGTTAACTTGGTTGATTCGAGGTTTTCAACGCATCAGGCTCTGCAAACGTGTGCAGAAAATCGGTACCACTTCGTTAAACCGAACATTTCGAAAAACTTGGTTTTCTTAGATCGCGGTTTTACTGTATTAGCATTGCCGTATACGACGCTGAACCAACAAGTGAAGGTACAGATTAAGACGTTTCAGTTTTCTGCGTTGTTGTTGCAGTTGCTTCTGCGCTGCAGTGTACCATACATGACCGGTGATCAGCGCACGCGCTGTTAGTGTAATAGGCGTTTAATAGACAATCCCACACATTAGTTGTGGTTCTTGTTGCCTTCAGCAAATAGCACGCGCCTAACGAGGGGGATTAATTGGCCAACGCTAGGTGTCCTGTTTGCGTGAGCTCGACTTCGTCGTTGTCGATGGCACAGTGATAGGTTCCTCTCACACTCTTGCAGGCAACAGCAGTGAGGAGGAGGTTCTTTTTCTTTCTTTTACATGCCGATCGGGCTCTTGAATTGCCTGCCTATCCGTTTTATCGGAAATCCGCTATTATGCCTCAAGAGTCCAACATAGTGCATTACATCAGGTGGGCATTGTTACGTTCGACCTGCGGAGGCTGGCGATCTTCGGGGAAGCGACCGTCAGAAAGGCGCCGCCATGTCTGCGGCGGCGACTCGCTTTGTAAGAAGGACAATGCGCCGCGTCTCCAACGGAATGGCGCCGAATGTCCCTTTCGGGACCCGAAGTTCCCGAAAGGGACTAAGAGGGGAATATTGAGCGTCTCTCCTGTCAACTTATCAACTGTCGTTCTGTGCCACTTGAGCGCTCCATTTTGCCCCCCCCCCCCCAAAAAAAAAAGAAGAACGTAGCACTAGTGAACAAAGCGATTTAATATTCTGAAGAATATTAAGTCAATCTATATTAGTATAAAGTAAGCGCCTGTTATAGCAAAACGGTCACTGTTACTGTGAGAGCCTGAGAGGACGCTATACGTAAGCCAGAAAAGACACGAAAACTGAGACCAGTGGCGAATTGCCTGCTCTAGGTCACAGTGACGCCATGTATTTGGCAGTGTTCTGCTAGGCTGGGGTTCCCGAGCTACCAGAAAGACGCAACCAAGCCAGTTTCGATAACTTTTCCCGCGCCAATACGGCCCAATAATAAATACTGCTAAGTCCATATAGCGCCGCAGCGCCGCACCCGGTGTTAAGGTGTAGCTGCGAAATTCACAAGTTTGCCCTTCGTTGTCTTCTCTGGTACCGAAACTCTTTCTTCCAAATGAATGAAACAAACAAAAATTCACCGACGATTACGATACTCCCTAGTGCGAAATCTGAGCGCAGCTCTACACGTGTTTTCATTTCGCGATATGTTGACTGGGGCGGGCAATCTGTCCTGTGCGGCGCATTGCAGACGGAGCAAAGTGTTGCGCAACTGCCTCGCTAATCGGGAGATCGCGAGAGGCAGCGTGTGGGTGACGCGTGGGCACGATTTGACAGCAGCCACCGCAGACGTACCTCCGCTCATGCAGTGCTTTGTTTCCATATATAGATATCGGTGGACGCGCTCGCCGCATGCCTTCGGTGAACAGACGGCGGCGCGCTACTCTGGCACCATCTCGTAGCGGTCGACACCGCCGAGCCCATCTTGTGCGGCAATATACGCTATTTTCTTTCGCTTTCGCCACACCCTCCACATCCGCTTTCCTCCTCGCGTTCTCTTCGCTGTCGCCGCCTTTCATCCCCCGTTGCGCTCTGCGTTCGCTCTTTCATCCTTCGCTGTGCTCGTTCGCTCGGTTACGCCGAGGGATGACGCCAACGCGAAACGCTGGAACGGACGCCAAAGAGCTACGCTCTAAATGGAGTTTTCAATGAACTCCCTAGCAGACTAGGCTGATTCAGTGTTTCGCCTTTTATAGTCCCTTAAAAGACCAGTAGTAGTTGCACTTCTCCTCAATATTTGTGTATCTTCTGAGAGCGATCAACCCACTTCCGATCGGACTGCACAAACTTGCAGTCTTGCATTGCAAGACTTTTATGCCGGTCGCAACGTGCAGATGGTGACCCACGAGGTGCCGTCCGAAGAAGAGCTCCGGAGCATGCTACACTAATTATTTCAAATAGCCAAGCTTTCGAAACTATATTTCTAAGAGGCGCTGCTGCGTGCTTGTATTGCAAGCACACCCGCAAAGAAAATAAGAAGCCACGGTCGCGGGCACTCGGGTATGCGTGGCACGTCACTGAAGCCCGCAGAAGCGCGTTCACACGTAGTTCACGCCGCCTCTAGTCGCACGGAGCCTAACACTCCATTGCGAAGTGACAGACACGTGGGGACGCCGCCTTGCACTCTGGCGAGACGGCCGTCGCAGCCATGCGGGGGCGCCACCGTCGCAAGCGCACGCGCTCTGTGTACCGTGCGCATGGCACCTGGACGCGATGACCGTCATATGTCCTGGGTGGCGCCCGCGAAGAGTATGAGGTCCGTCTCCTGGCTCTTGAGGATGTAGATGAAGGGCCGGGTGTTGGACGCGTCGCGGTACGCCTTGGGCAGCTCCTCGGTGTAGAAGTTTGTGAGCGAGAGCGACACCGCGGTGGCCGCCGTGACGCCCGTGGTGTCGATCGTCAGTGCTACCTTGTGGATGATGTCCGAAACGAACAGGTTCTGGCCCACGCCGGCCAGGTTGGCGTGCTCGTCGAACAGGTCGAGGAAGCCCATGTGCTTGAGCACGTACGAAGGCTGCACCATCTCCTCCAGGTGCATCTTCGGCACCAGCACCTGCGCGCACCGTGCGAGGCAAGGCCGAATGAGAGAATGAATGATTGAATAGATTCGAACCTGTTTGTGTGCAGGAATAATACAACGATATTCCTGCTGCCGGAGGCGAGAACTACGGAATTAAGTCTGACGAGGTCTTGAACCTATTGAAAAGTGGCGCAACCGTAAGGGATGAACAGTGGTGCAGCGAAGAAGAAAAAAAAAAAACGTTTTCACAAATCTTGCAAGTAAGTATCACGTGGTCAATTTCGTGAGTTGCGTATATAAGCTCGAACGAAATGTTTATTCCTGTGTACAACAACGCATGCATTAGTCAGCACATCATTTATACCTATACCTTTACAACATATTCGGATCGTCAATTTCAAATAGTTCGACAACAGTGTAAGAAAAACTGGAAATATACAAAAGCCTATATATCGCTCTGTATATACGAGATAAATATGTAAAGATATGCAATGATTGAATGAATAGCTGAATAGGAGTAAGGTATGATACACGCATACGGATAGGAGAATTGTAGTCTTAACATGGTTAGTTACATTTATAAAGCTGTGTATTTTCATGTTCTTGTAAGTAAATTAAGCGACGCTCTTTACCGTAACTAATGGCCCCGCATAGGCTTGAATGTTCTGGTCATTTTTTCCTTACTTCTGAATGTAGCATCGACGTTAACAAAATTTGGACTGGCAAGATGCACCTAAATTTAGGTTCAAGCGTCGTATTTTACATACTGCAACACTTGGCACGACAGTTAAAATTGGCTTTTATAAATTTCGCTCCCACTGATGTATACTTTATACGTCATATTTGGAGTATTTCAGTACAGCTAGTACTATTCAAGCCATATTAACGTTACTTAGAACATAGGGCCGCTCTTACCTGCATAAATTTTAAAATGCTCCCTTCTAAAAGGTTGCCGTGTTCGTGCCTATCATAATCATACATTTAGTGCAGCAACTATAGGCAGGTTGCGAACGTAGTTCCCGCGCCTACTAGGGCGCCCCTCGCGGCGGCGAGCGCGGAACCGGCAGGATACGACCGGCCCGCTTGCGTTCGGAAAGCCTGTCTGTGCACTGTTTCACGTGTAGCTGTTGCCTTTTCTGAGCAATGCCGAAGTGCAACCAGAGCTGTTGAGTAGTGGGCTGCAACAGCACGTACACCAACTCACGAGGAACAAAGTTTTACAGGTTTCCAAGCCGACCGTATGAAGCAGAACGGCGTCAACACTGGATAGCACTCGTCCGACGGCATAAGCTGTTTTATGTTCCGGCGTTATGCCAAGTGCGTTATAACGCTGAATTCTTTGCTTTTACAGCAATGATGGCAGCAACAGGACACCTGCAGTCAGTGGCGTAGCTAGGTCGTCTGGCACCCGGGGCCCATATAGGTCTTCTGTCACCCCCGTCACCCCCCCCGGATTTATTCGAGGAAGGCGAGGATGTCAACAATTTCCGTCTTCAGACCTATATGACACCCCCCACTGGCCCCGTTGCTACGCCACTGCCTGCAGTGCGTACCAGGATATGCAGCAAACAAAGTAGTTTGTTCCCACACTGTACAGCAGTAAAGCTGTGGAACTATTTCCCAATCCTCTCCCATTCAAATAGCGCTAGGGCTTGCAGCCGGCTGAGCTGGCATACACTTCTGCGCCCAGCATATCAACTAAGGGGCAGTTGAGATCACCAAAATTTTTGACAACGTGGTTTATTGGAACCTCCTTTGCACGCACTGAAAAATCGCAACATAAAAGTATCGCACTTCCAGTAACTTGGGCGAAAATATTTTCCCAGCGTAGTCTAACACAACTGGTAAGTTCATCCCCTTTTTTTTGTGTGTTTGGGGAGCAACGTTAGAATACCTCTGGTAGGTCTTACGAGTCGTTTGTACGCCCCACGTTCTTGGATGAGATGTTTTGGATTCGTATTTGCCGTCCTGTATGTACAGGGAAACTACCGCGGCGTTCTTGCACTTCCCTGCGATGCCAGCACGGTAATCGCAGCTCCCCGCTAGGATTTGTCTGCTGTCGCCGATCTTCAAGAATCAATGTCGCCTATAATTTCATGCGTCCACACCGTAGATAACGAAGTAACTTACGCTGAGCTTCACGCATCTCGCTGGTGCATTATTTTTCGTTTGCGGAATAAACCTAGCAGTCACTTCCGATCAGTGCGAGTTCAACACTTCCCTCACGTCGTAGACGTGCCCCACTTCAAATAGACGACTTCCTTTCTCTAAATTCTTTTCACGAAAAAAGCTATGAAGATCTTGTAATTCCCGAAACCCGGTTAAATTAATATCGGCACGCTGTTTCGCGCCATCGCTACCGTTTGACAGGGCACCAAACACGCAGCGCGAGCTGCTAACGCCGTGAGTAATCCTACCACATTCGCGCAACTATTCGTCAGATGGCGCTAGGGGTTGGAAAGACAGGGCGCCGCCTAGCACTTGCAACGTGCCCATAGCCCATGAATAAATTGTCCTAAGGAAGAATTTGGAAGGAAGGAAAGATAGATGGGGCTCTATGCATGACTTGTATTCGAGTCTTCAGGTAGGAAAAGGCCAAAGCTGAATCCTGAGTAGGGTTGACCGTGGGTGGCACCAACGTTTATAGATACTTTTTCTATAAACGTTGGGTAGCACGACCTGTCATATCACAAACCGCCGATGAAATGGTCGGCTGCTCCGACATCGCACAGCACGTCGCCCATCGGTTGAATAGATACTGATAGGCTTCCCATTTGGCCATCACAGCGGCGACAGGTGTCACCTTAACGCTAAGGAAAATGTTTGTGACGCACATTTCCCTCTCCCTCTCTCTCTGACAGACGCATTCTGTCGAGTTCCTTCCAAACAAAGCGCCGCCTATCGGTCTCACAGATCACTACTCGTCCCTCCTTCCGACAAAGAAACACATTGTGATCCTGGTCTCTAACGTCAGATGCTCCCACCGCGACGCGTCTCCAGGCTTATCTCCACGGGGACTACGCGAAATAAAGAAGCCAGTGGTCGGTTTCCGGCGCCGAGAGAGCAACACCTCGCCTCCTGCCCCGGGCCTCTAATGTGCGTCTGTCTGTCGTGCGGAGAGTTGCAAAACCGCGAGATGGCAGCAGCCGACCGACCGCCCGCCCCCTCGAAAGCGCCGCCAACGGCGAAACCTTCTGCCGGTGGCGATCCGCTATTATGGCTCCTCCTCGCCCGCTGACTCCGCGCCGCGAATTAATCCTCGACAAACGTCTGTCTCTCTCACTTTCTCCTCCTCGCTCGCTTCCTCCTGGCTTCTTCCTCCACCTCCGCGCACTCCCGTCGAGTGTCTCTCCTCCACTCTGTCCGCGCGAGTAAATAACCGTGTCCGTAGGATTGCGCACTGGGAGGAGAGCTTTTAGTGCGAAGCTTGCTCGCTTTTGCCCCCTAGCGGGAGGTTATGGGGCGCGGCGCGTTGGTTGGGAAGGGGGACGGCAAAAAAAGGCGGAAGAAACGGTGAAGTGTGGGAGGGTGTAGTGTCGGCGGGGGTATATATTGCGATTGATTGGCGCTGGCCGACGGCAGGCCGGTCAGGGGTAGCACACTCTCAAGTTCAACAAATGGCCACAGAGGGCGAAAAAATCGACCGCGCGCCGCTGCTAACAAAGCCGACGTAGTAGCATCACTTTCGGGATTCGTTCGTTAGTTCCAACATTTCCCGGTAGAGGCGTCGTAATAAGCGCAATTTTATCTTACAAACTTTCTCTTACAATTACCGAAGCATTTTCTTTTACATAAAAACAGGGCAAAATTATCATTGCTAATTAGATATTGTGCTCTTTGTTAGTAAGTTTATTGTTTCTTCGCCATTATAAACGCAAATAGCGTTCAGCATCATCGATCTTTCACGTGACCTCTGGCCTGGATTTAAAATTTTTACCGGTATTTCCGAGTGCATGGCAGCACGGATTCATTCATCCGTGCACTCAGACTGGTTGCTTCTTTTTTGCTAAAACTAGTTTCTTGCGCTTCGATGTCTCGCGTTATTTAACTTGGGGTGAAGTTACGTGTTTGCAAGCGGACATGTAAGCCCGGCAGTTGGGTTTCGATCGCGAGCCATTCGGAACAGGTCTGCATCGAAACGGGAGCTGGATTTTGCTGCGGCTGACAACGGCAATAACGGTGAGTCGTTTAACACCGCTGCTTGAATCGTTATATAATATCCGTGTCATTACCTTCCAGGCGGGCACAAGTTAACGAACTAGATCCTGCATTACATATGGGCAGTGAGGATCTCAGTTGCTGTTTCCTAAATAAACCTTTACTTGCGAGGCTGTCGTTTGGTTTACACACACAACCAGGAAAGAAAGAGCGATATCGGAACGCGCGTCTCATTTTTCATGTTATTGTAGCCGTGGTTGTAGGTGACTGAGTAGCCTTATCAATATACATATTAAACATTTTTTTCGAGTCGGCCGGCAACGTCTTTCGTCCACAAAACCGAATAATCCTTTGGTAAAATAAAGTGAAAGTACAGAATTTAATGTATTAAACAGTTGCAAGCATGATAATTCACCCATATTTCGTACTTGTTGGTTCCAAATGTTCTTGCTGTTCAGATTGGTTTACCGTAGGGCATTTATTTTTGCAGTAGTGAAGCGGTGCATCACGTTCGTGCAGAAAAATAATGCATCAGTTCTAATAGCTTCATGACTTTCATGCATTTGCTTGTGGAACTAGCAGTGTGATCACTTCTAGTGTATAAATGAACCCACAAATGTTCTCATTTGTGATCTTAATAGTACTTGCGCTGTTGACATGCATTGTAGTTAGGCAGACATCAATTTTATGGACAATAGCAATATTTATTTAACATGCTGCTTAAGCACCCTAGAACAGACAGTGTACATTTGCATGTGTTCTGTAGTCGCAAATCATTACAACATATATGTCACACCTTTTTGCATTTTAAAACTTTGCTTTTTCAACTTCTGATTCAGTCAAAATTTCTGTTCCAGACATGCAGTAATGAAGACGGCACCAGTATAAAGCAACACACTCCACGCACTAAACAGAAGCTGCTGCCAGCTACAACAAGGTCATTGTGTGGACATTGGCTACTACTACAAGGTAAACAACACATGGTTCAGAAATAAATATGTTTGATATATGCTGTATTGGCTTGCTGTTTGCAGCAGATATGAATGTTTGTTCATATTTATGGTTCAGTATAATTGGTTCGAACATATAAAACACACATAAATTTGGCTAATCTGTGCTGTATCTCATGTGTCGCCGTTTTGCCTCAACCTCAACAGAGTCTATGCCAAGCACATCTTGGTCATCACAAGAGCTCCTATCTGCGCCAACAAGAAGGGGCTGGAGCCGAATTTGCAAGGCTTTTACACCAAGAACAAAGAAGCACATGCAGAAGAATATGAATGAGATATCAAGTCTGCAGAGGACTGTGTCAAGACTGAAAAGAGCTTCAGCCACCATTCCACCAGCACGGACATTTGGTTGAGTCATCCAGGTAACTCAAAAAGGACTTTCTAGAAATTCTTCGTCTTCAGGTGCACCTGCAACATCTGACCAAGCACGGACGACGCTGGCCAAAAGATTGAGTTCCATCAGTTTGCCCTTAATCAGCTTCCTAGCCATGTTAATTCTGTTTGTGCCAAGTGTAATTTTTCTTCTATAAATGCAAGCTTTCTCATTGCCCATTTTTGTTAGAGGTCATTCATCCTCATCCAAATATAAAGGTCAACCGATTCTTCGCTGATACTTAATACCAGTCACTGTCTAGCAGCCTAACATATCTGTAGCAGTATCTTCTAGTGTATGTTGTCATGCGCAATTCCTCTCCTGAAATAGCTCATGCAGCATCGGCATGCGTCTTGCATTAACCTATGCACATGTGCTATGCACCATTTTACTTTTCTTGATGTTTTTAGCCTTCAATGCTTGCAGAGCAGAGTGGCTTCTCTCTTGAATGCAAGCTTTCTCATTTTCCATATTCCTAGTCTCGTTGATGATTGCTCCTCTTCCTTGATAGCCTGGGTCTTTGTGCAAGCTACAGTGAAGTGATTGATTGCAGAATCTGGTTTTGCTGCCACACTTGGCTGTGGTAACTGTGTTACGTTTCTCAGATGTGGGGGCCTGGTCAGTTGCATTGGTAAGCAGTCCCTCGAGGTAAGCATTTGCTCCTGCAGTCCGCAAAGCGACATAGACTCCCAGTATACACACACCGTAACTGGTGCGCCCCGTTCGTTCTGGCCTGCTGCAGTAATGGGCAAATTGTGCTTGTGGCTTACCTCGGCCATGATTTGCTCAAAACGGAGACCAGCATATGTGCTCACATGGTTCGAAGTGTATGAAGTTGATAGCCGTATGGGTGGAAAGGCCCGCAAGAATGGCTGCCGAAGGTGATGCCCACAAAAGCAACTTGTCCACATTGCGACAAAGTGTGAGCCACACATAGCAGCCCCCAAAGAAAATAAATGTGCACGTTGGAAAGGAGTTAACGCTAAAATGCCGGGTAGTCCATGTCGCTGTGTTGGTTGCGGCAGCAGATGCCTGCGTCACCTGATTGCTTCGCAATGGAAGTTGCTCATCTTCAACGGCAACTGTTGGTTCAAACAGGTGCGAGACTCTGTCCAATCTGTTTGTACCGCAGGTTGTCGCTCGTTACCAGACCACCACATGTGACAAAGGCAAGCATTATGCCGTAAGATGGTTCGTAGCCAATGTATAATGTATTGTCTGAACCTCATGCGGTGACTGATTGCTGTTTAATCTTGCTGTTATGCCACTTGGTTACGGTCGCAGTTTTATGTTTTTCGAATTTCGAATATTGCGGCCTGGTCGGTTGCACTGGGAAGCAGCCTCTCGTAGTAAGCATTTGATCCTCCAGTCTGTACAGCGACATAGACTCCCAATTTACGCACACCGTGATTCGTGCTCCCCGTTCACCCTTTCCTGCTGCAGCCATGGGCAAATTGTGCCTCTGGCCTTTCTCGGCCGCGATTAGGCATGAACGGAGACCAGCATAAGTGCTTACATGGTCGGACGCGTATGAAGTTGGGTGGAAAGGCCCGTAAAAGTGGCTGATGAAGGTGATGCCCACGAAAGCGACTTGTCCATATTGAGACAATGTGGGACACCAAGTGTGAGCCACACATTAGCGGCCTCCAAAAGAAAAGAAACATGCAGGCTGGAAAGGAGTCAATGCTAAAATGATGGGTAGTCCATGTCGCTGTGTAGGCTGCGGCAGCAGATGCCTGCGTCACTTGATTGCTTTGCACTGCAAGTTGCTCATCTTTAACAGTGACTGTCGCCGCAAACAGGTGGGACACTCTGTCCAATCTGTTTCTGCTGCTGGTTGTTGCTCGTTAGTAGACCACCACGTGCAACGAAGGCAGGCACTACGCCTGTAGGTAGGCAGCTCAATGTACCCTAAGAGACCCGTGTATGTGAATGCTCACTGTTGCCATATGGTTCGTCGCCAATGTATAATGTATTGTCTGAACCTCATGCGGTGACTGATTGCTGTTTAATTTTGCTGTTATGTCACTTGGTTATGGTCCCAGTGTTATGTTTTTAGAATATTGCGGCCTGGTCGGTTGCACTGGGAAGCAGTCTCTCGAAGTAAGCATTCGCTCCTGCAGCCTGCACAGCGACATAGACTCCCAATTTTCATGCACCGTGATTCGTGCTCCCCGTTCGCGCTTTCCTGCTGCAGCAATGGGCATATTGTGCCTCTGGCCTTTCTCGGCCGCGATTAGGCATGAACGGAGACCAGCATACGTGCTTACATAGTCCGATGCGTATGAAGTTGATAGCCAGATGGTTGGAAAGGCCCGCAAAAGTAGCTGATGGAGGCGATGCCCACGAAAGCGACTTGTCCATAGTGAGACAATGTGAGACAGCAAGTGTGAGCCACACATTAGCGGCCCCCGAAAGAAAAGAAACGTGCAGGTTGGAAAGGAGTGAATGGCTAAAATCTGGGGTAGCCCATGTCGCTGTGTAGGCTGCGGTAGCAGATGCCTGCGTCTCCCGATTGCTTCGCAATGCAATTTGGGCATTTTTAACGGCGACTGTCGCTGCAAACAAGTGGCACACTCTGTCCAATATGTTTCCGCTGCTGGTTGTTGCTCGTTAACCTGACCACCACGTGCGACGACGACGGTGAGCTGTTTACGAGCTCGCGTCAATGATTCCAGCGTATCTCGACATGCAAACTTTATTTCTGCTATTGCACGAGAATGTACACTGCTTGTCTTCTGCCAATAAAGTCGCGCGTTCTGTTCACTCACTTGTGGCTTGTTTGTATGGGCGTCAGTAGAGGCTCTTGGCAATTAGAACGCACCACCTACGCGGCAGCGAAGGCATTGAGGCATGCCGCATAGCCTGCAGGGCAAGCACGGCGCGTACCAGCGTACGCGACCGGCAAAAAACGACCATATTGAATTTTGCTCTAAAAAAAAAAATGTGCACTTCCGCTTCCGGTTTGAGCAACGTCATCTGGCGTCCCCCAAAGTAAGTTCCATGCGCTGCCGCTGCTTATTTTCGAACCACGGCGGAAGGTACAGTTTCCCTTCTCTAAGTTTGTTCTTTATTCTATGGGCCGGTCGTCGCTGACGCCAGTCGACATTGCGCGGAGCGCGCGAGCAGCAGCAGTGGTTTCGCGGCCGCTGCAAGCGGCTTCTTTTCTGGACGATCGCTAGCGCGGATGCCGCCGCAAAAGCGCCTGGCGTGCCGACGAGGTGCTGGGAGAGAGAGATTTCCAAGCCTCCTTGTTTTCCCGCTTCGCGCTTCCTCCCCCTTCTTCTTCCTGCGCCATCTTTATCTTTTTTTAATTTCCCGCCCTTTCGCGTCTCACCTAAATTACGTGCAGCGCGGCGAATGTCGCGCGTTAATCGCGCGTCAGTCAACCCAGATTAAAAAAAAACGTAAGGAGGACCTTTCCACTGTCGGCCTCTGATCCACCCAGTGAATAATGGAAGCGTCACGGAAGCGTTAGCAGCGCGCAGTGGGCAAGCTTTCAGATCCCTTTTGTGGAACGCGCAGCTGGCTGTCTTCAGCGATCGGCTGAAACGAGCTCTGAAGTGCATATAGTGTTGGCTGCATCGCGCAGAATTTCGCGGTACGGGGCATAGGCGATCTTATCTAAACTTCCATTAGTAATATGTGCGCCGCTTATCTTCCGCTGTGAGGAAAAAAAAAATCTCGGTTTTGTGCGCCGTGATGACAAATTAACGTGGTCAGGAAACCTCGCGAACGCATCCGTGCAACCATTTCCGTGTATATGAATCAGGTGTGGTATACCGTGCACTTGTCACAGATAGAAAACGGCAGCGTTTGCTATAGAAAAGAAAACAACGAAAGGAACATATGCCTTATAGCCAATAATACCTTATGAACACATGACGATACCATAGGAAAAACCCGTATGTTCCTATATGTTCACATTTAGCAGCACTGGATATCGGCCATATGGGTTTTTCCGATAGGCTAAACAGCCCAAGACGGCGGCAATGAAACGCTTGCGTAAAGGTATAGAGTTTCTCACTGTAACACCTAGAGGGAAATCTGGCGCCACCGTCTATGGGAGTTTCCTAAGGGGCGCTGTGGCGTCATGGGAATGATGGTATATGTGTATGTGTCTGCGAGGCTTGTGTTGGCTGGAGTTGTAAGAGGCTTCTTCTAAAACGTGGATATGGCTACACAAATAACGCATTCAAGTAAAATCTTCATAAAATGTTTTCCATTCACGTATATTACATCCACCTACAATGCATAACCAAGAGAAGCAAGAACAAACGACAAACTGCTCCAAAGTGAGCGCGAATCTTGTCGTCTGTCCTCCAACTTTAGCGGCCCGCTGATACTTTTTACGTTTCATATATCATTGTACATGCAATAACAAATACTCATAGTTAAGCAAATGATGATTTTGTGTAATAATAAAGCCAAAACAGCTTTTTACGTTCTGTTTTAGTAGAAAATTAATCATTGTGACAGACGTTGTGCTCGCCTGGCTCTCCGAGAACGATGCCAATCCGGTCACCATATACCGGCATTCCCATGCATACCTCAGCGCATGCAGCGCCAGATTTCCCTCTAGGTAATATAGTGAGGAACTCTATGCGTAAAGGAGCGCGCATCCGAGATATTTCATTCACCCCTCTCTGGTCCTCGTTTCTTCTCTCTCGCTTTTTTCTTCTTTGTGTCAGTTCATTCTCCCGCCCCGTCTTCTTTATCTTCTCTTCCCTGTCTTAATTCACGTCCCCGTTTCCTATGTTCCTTTCTTTTACGTCAGTCTGTCGATCCCCCTTCCGTCTTCCCTTATTTCTTTTGTCTTTCCCTGCGTCTTCGTTTCTTTCCTGTCTGCATGCCTCAATCTCTTCTGTTCGAGGAGCTTCCAGCTTTTCGTCGCCTTATATCCACGTAGGTGTCTCGTGATGGATGGGGGAGTAACGGGAAAGTGCCGCTAAGTCCCGGAGAAAGATTTTTTGCCGAGCCGAGGCTCGACACTCTGAGGCGTGGCGGTGCTAGTGGTCGCTGTGGTTAAAGCTTCTATTCTGGTCGCTCTCTCTCTCTCTCTCTCTTTCCTGCTCGGCTGCTGCTGCAGTCTACTCCAGAGGGAAATGCCGACGGAGGCCCCGAATTGTACGTGCGCGCGCGTTTCGGGAGCGGTTGTCGAAGATGCTGCAGCTGCGCTGTTTCGCAATTTCGCTTTGAACGAGCGGGGAGTTGTTGCGCAAGAGAGTGCGTGTACGGAATAGGGTGACTGATCACGTCCCGGAGGTTTGCCACGAAGTTAGCGCTGCGACAGGATAGTTCATTGTTGCGGGGCTTAGTTCAACACGTCGTGATTGATTGTTTCAGTATGCACCCGTGGCTGGTGGCTTGGCGGCTGCGCCGTTATAATGCTGATCAAGTTGCCGGTTGGGTTCCAACGGGTGGCGGTAGCATTCCAAAGTGGGGGAAGAGGTCAGAGGGGGGAGGGGGGCATCGGTAAAAGAAGTTTTCGAGAACGTTTGCCTGCCGGGCCGGATTTCGGTGTAGCCTATATACTGAGTATCCCAAGGGGCACAAAATGAGACGAAAGAAGAAAAAGAAAAAATGATTGATTAGTTAATTTCTGTGGTTCTATACGTGCCAAAGCCCCGATATGACTGTCAGGCACGCTGTATTTGGGGACTGCGGATTAATTTTGTGCCCACTCGGGGTTCTTTAACGCGCGGTCAACCCACGGTACACGCGGGCGCTTTTACACTTGGCCCCTGCCATCGAAATGCGGCCGCCGCTGTGGCCAAGATTTGATTCCACGCCCTTCGGCTTAGCTTGCGTAACGCCAAAATCCACCACGCCACCACGACTAGCGACACTATTTTCGTATTGCGTGTTAAAATGTTTGTATGTAGCATTTCTTTCTTGTGCACGTGCGCATTGCTGTTTGTTTTATAACATTCTGACGATGCTTGCGTACTGTGTATAAATGAAACGTCACTAACGCGGGCCACAAATATACGTGAAGCAGCGCCCGTTTTTTTTTAGATATATATCTTTATAATTGGATGTGTGATAGAAACTTACGCATGATGTACCTCGCCTCAAGTTTTGAGACGAGGTACTCATGATGTACCTCGTCTCTCCAATCAAACAAATACGCATTACATGCCTATTTGTTTGATTTCATAGCAGTGTTTCCTGGACATCTGTGCTGATTGTTAATCTGTGTATTACTGTATTTTGTTGTTGCTTTTCTTACTGCTGAGGCTGCCTTAAGTTCTTTTCTCGTTTTCCAACAATGTTGCTAGGTGCGTTATTTTGTACTTCTACCTATTATTCTAGTGCCTCCTCTCAGTGATGCTTAATAAGAAAGCCCTGAGGGTATCACAACAAAATAAATAAATAATAAATAAATAAATAAGTTGCACAACTTTGTGTGCGTCTGCATAGCCACGACACTGTGTCTTTGTGCCGAGTTTTCTGCATTCTTCACAAAACGGCAAGTATGGCAGGCCAGACATGTATAGCATATCTTGTATGTCACTGTACAAAGACGAGAAGAAGGGCCAAGAATCACGTCAATCTGTTAAGCAGCAGCTTTTTGTTTTTTCTTGGATGAAGGAATACCTCACAAAATGAACCGATTTTATTTTCTGGCCTCCCAATCTGATGCCGCTTCTAAAGCTAATGGATCAACGCCGCTGAGAGCTCACTACGAACATGGTACAGCACACAAAGTACACAACCTTCTGGTGCAGCACATAAAGACTCGTGAAGTGGACGCCTTCACCAATGAATACGTGAACTCTAGACATGAAGGAAAATAAGTGTTTGTTAGTTTGTAATTTTATTAGCTGCGTCAGCATAAACAAGCTGATTGTGTTCCTCGGTCACGCGTCTGTTTACCGCGCACGTTACACCTGTAGGGGACCGCATGGGCCGGGTCGCTCGTTTACTGCAACAAAACGCGCAGCTGTATCAAAGCGGCCACTTGAACCAATGGGCCGTTAAACTCCATCGCCGAGAGGCGTCACAGTTCCCAGCTGCTGCGTGGAAAAAAAAATTTAATAGAATGAGTTTCCCAACTCTCGCTCATAATTTACGGATACGCTTTCCCTCTCCTCTCATTACAGGCGGCGAAACTCGGCGACGACCCGTCGGTCCACAAGCCGTCGGTCTCTGCAAGCCTTTGGCTGCGTGCGTTCGTAGAGATCACACACGGCAGCAGCTGCCGTCTGCTTCGGCAGGAAATAAAGCGGACGCCTTCTGCCGCTTCTGCTGCCGCTGGCTTCATACAGTGCTTGTGTACGCTGCATAACAAGGCACGAAATCGTCTGCAGTGACTACCGCAGCAACGACGCACGGTGTCGTCTGCGCTGTCTTCGGCAATATATCGAGGCACGGAATCGTCTGCACTGGCCGGGTGAGTGTACGGAATCGCCCGCCTTAACCAGCCGGCCTTTCTCTGCCCCTTCTCCCCCAACTTTAAGTGCTCATATTTTATTATTTAGGAATTTCCGGTCGCGCAACTGTAGCGCCACCTATGCGTGGCGCTACAGTTGAAGAGGGGAAGGGGTCGATTAACCGAAGCGGCATGCTGTCGCGTTTGAAACGAGTTTTCCTTCCACAGTGAACTTATGTGGTTTCTCGCCGCGGCTCACCAGTGCGTGCGAATTAAGCGAGAAGTTGAATTAACCGAGGTCGAGTCAACGGGAGGTCGACTGTATCAGGTTAAAACATGAAGGTCGTTCGAAGCGAAAGGGCCGAATCCATGTGCCACCCATAATTCCCGTGGTAGGGTGAAGCACACTATCGGCGGCGCGTGCAAACATCAGCGTCGCGTATTTCTCTTGTAAGGGATGTATGAAATTATAACTCCGTGTGTTACGGTATTCCATAGTTGTTGTTGTTGTTGTTGCGCCTGTGATTGTATCTTTTCTGGTTGACCACGCAGTGCGTGTTTAGGCTGCCTACTACGAGGGCAACCCGAAATTGTGAGCAAGTTTTTCGATTTCGAAAGCGCCAAAGAAATGAACGCGCACTGCGTCCCTCCCGTTTTGCTTACACAACGCTTGCCATGTTGCGTGCTCTAGCGATGACGCCCACTGTGGGAAGTTCCTGCGCATGGCAGGGTGCCATGTATATACAGTGTAATAACAAACACGGACACACAAAGAACGAAGCCTGACCTTCGCGGGCGCTTTCATTGTGTAATCGCAGCAGACTCGGGGCTTTATGGACGCTGCGCTTTCGACTCTCGAACTGACGACGCGCAGGTGTGGGAACGGGGTCGCGACGGCCGGGAGAGCGCGCGCAATCAAGCGCAGGCACGCCATGCGGGAGCCCTACTCTTCTTCGCTTTGGGGGTGCTCGCTCGAATCCGCGGGCGACTGCGTTCGGGTCGCGTGGTCTTGCGGTCGTCCGTGGCGACGCGACATCGTGCTCGGCATCGTTAACTCGACATCGGTTAATTCAACTTCTCGCTTAATTCGCACGCGCTAGAGGGCCTCGGCGAGAAACCACATTAATTACTATAGAAGGAAAACTCACGGATGTTCTTTTTTTTTTGTGTCTGAACTGCTGACGTCCTATACCGAGCACTTACAGAATGTTGGTTAATTAACCTCCCGACTCCCTAGGTATGTCCAGTTGAGCTAGATACCTTGCGTGTAGTTAGTTTGAAAACACCCTAAGAAGTGACTGCAGAACATATTCGTGCCGGGACATGAAGTCAGATGCGTCGCGGGGAAGGTGCATACGGAAGTGGTCAGCTTCTGTGAAAATTTTCACCAATCCGGTATGTACGTATAGTTGTGTCGCCACGGGCAACGAAAGACACCCGTGGAATGCTTTTCAAATTAGTTTTTGATACGAGAATCCGGGATGCAGCCTCAGTGTGCCGACCTACCACATGGTGTTACAACTTTATGTCTCCGTTTGTAGGACAACAAAAATTGTTTTTACGACAAGGACCACGAGGAGACGGTTACTTTCTAACAAGATGATGTGGGCTGCCTTCAGCAAGCTCATACATGAACAAAAAAAGAAGAGTTTCTCACATTTGTAACATAAGGGTTGGTAATAAAAACCGACTTGAAAAGCAGTTATGTCTTTGAGCGACCAGCAGGTTAAGCAAATGAGGCATGGATTTTCTCTTGCTTGCAGGTTTTCTTTCTTCTTTTTGTGATATTACTCGCGAGCGAAGAACAGGAGAACCTGATAGGGCGACCAAGTTACCTTTTATAACTTAAGGTATAATCCTATTGCTTCTGATGTTATGACAGATAAAGTGCGTAGGTATCAAATTTGAAAGAGACCAATCTTGTTCGTAGGCGTGCCCCAAGACAGATAAAGGTTTCTTTTTACAGCGGAGCTGTATGCTTCTGCCCCCCTATGCATTTGTCGTACGTGTCCGTGGCTAAAAACTCAACCAATCACAGCGGTAGGCGCCCGCCGCGTACGCCGCTGGGTTCGTTGCACCACCACCAGATGACGCTCACCTCCGCGCATCCGTGGCAGTGGCGTCGACGGCCGTGCGGGGAAAGACAAGAAAGAACAAGAAAGCTTGTCTTCGCGCATAGCGTTCGCCGCGCAAGCCTTTCCCGGTACAGATTGCGGTTGCATAAGCTGCAGTTGCCGGGAAGCAGCAACTGTAGCATGTGAAGCAGAAAGCGACGTAACTACACCTTCACTGTAAAAGAGGAACCTGCCTAACAACTGAGTTCATTTTTGTTCCGATAGCGCTATGCATGGGAAGGCGACGCATAGTTGGACTCCCGCAGAGCAGCGTGAATGCGATGATTGGCGACGGGAACAGCAACGTCAATATGCACAACGGTGTTGTGCTCAGGCTAAGTATATAGAACGCAGCGGTTCCTCCCCAAAGCAAGCCGGGCACCGGTAGGACGCGTAAAGAGCGACGCGAATGCGACGAGCGACGAAACGAACAGCAACGTCAATATGCACAACGGCGCCTTGCTCAGGCGCGGCAGGACCCAGTTCAAGAGTATAGGTCACATTGGCCTATCGGTGAAGGTGATGCCACATCTTCGCTGGCCAACCACCTTCACAATGTGGATTGGAGCATTTTTTTTCTTCATGAGGTTCACGATGTGGGGTGGATGCAAATGAAGGAATGGTGCCCTTTCCTCATTTCGTTCCCGCCTCCCGCAGCGGCGTCGTGCCAGCGTGAGCCAGGACGCGCTCTTGAGGCATTCTATAGGCCGATGCATTGAGTTATTGCACTATAGTCGATGACAACCTAAGAACTAAAAGGTGTGCGCTGTCCAGCTCAAACACATGCAATTTACATAGATGCGCCAGCCATTTAGGTTCGCTTATTTACATGACGTCAAGCAGTTAGCTTCGTTTGAAACAATTTTCTTTCTCCGCACAGATCGGTCTTTGTGCCACTGGCTTCAGATTGAAGCCCGAACTTCTAGGCAACTTTTTTCTGGGCGATCCCTGTTATCGCTACTCGGCCAAAGGTAACATTTTAGCATGATGCAACTAGCTTTTGTTTTACAACAATTACTTCGGCATTTACATTACCAAAGCGAAGTCGTTCAGTCTTTCAGGGGCGAACAGCAGGTGCACTGCGTTTGTTTGTGGGCGGAATGCGTTGGCGGGCTAGTCGGTGCGGATCCACTGCTCAGCGCAATACAACGGACACAAGAAAGGCGACAGGTCAAGGCGCCTTGTCCTGTCGCCTTTCTTGTGTCCGTTGTATTGCGCTAAGCAAAGCATTTGTGGGCGGAGCACGTTTACAATTCTTAGGTTGTCACCAAGGGGTATCTTGTCACCGACTACATCTGCCGCGTGCTCGCGTGGAGCCCTTTCGTAAAGCTGGTGACGGAACGAGTGACGTGCACGAACGAGCCCGCACCGATATGCGCTCGCCGGTGTCCTGCATCTTGTCGAGCAGCCTCTCGTAGAGCTCGAGCGAGAGGTGCTTGTGGAAGCGGCGCAGGCTGGGCGCGTTGTCCGCCAGGAAGAGCAACAGGCTCAGCTGGCCGCCGCACAGCGGCACCTGCGAGAGGGAGCAAAAAAGGAGAGAGAGAGAGAGAGGGAGTGTACATGAGCAACGCTTTAGGTTAACACGGCGGTAGAGAAGTTTAACATGTCCCCCATACTTGTTATGGCCATTTGTTAAGCACCTGATCAGCGCAGACCTGGGACGGGAGACGCATAAAGTCCCTTAAGCTTCGTAAAGTAGCGACACTCTCCTCCTCCCCCTTCACTCCTCGTTTCTCCTCTCTTTCACGCTCCCTCCTCGACCGTGGCGCCGCCTACACCGCTCGAGCGTAACAATGGCGCCAACATGCGCTTCCGGTCACTCCGTAGACGCTTCTCGAGCGAAAATGGCGCTGAAGCACGGCGCGAGGGCCCACGTGATGCTATTAGGCCAACGGCGACACTGCCTCGGCCAGCGCTTGCGAGGAGGACGCGGCGTTTTTCAAAGCGTACTAGTGGCGCTACTTTACGAAGTTTAAGGGGCTTTAGTCACGCAATGATGCTGGCGCCATCTCCTGGCGTTTTCCTCAACCACAGCGTATTGTAAATGTTTTTATGATGTGTCATTCTCCACGCTGAAGGCGGGGGGGGGGGGGGGGGGCGTAGAAAAATAGGTCTACTATGCACTAATGATTGCATACTGCCAGCACCTTTGCGCATTGACGTCAGCGCCACAAGGCGGCTTCACACGGCACCTCTTTGTGTCCGGTCTTGCGACAGAGTGTGCTGGCCTGTGCTGTTACAGTTTACGGAATAACGGAATGTGGCAAACGTGAATGAGAGAAGTAGCGCGACGGCAGTGATATCTCCTGGGCATTTGTTCAACCACGAATCGCCAGAAATGTCTTTTTTTTTTCCTTCTGTTTTATGACGCACTTTCGCTGACTGAAAACAACGAGACACTGTGAATTCGTACGTCGTCGTGTCGCTTCCAACTCATTTACTCCCACAGCTAAGGAACGCACAGCCCGTCGTAGCGGTAACACCGGCGGGGTGAATGGAAAGCAGGCAAGAGATTGATACGACTGGACGCGTGACACATGCATATGTGGCAGTACAAGGTAGATAGAGAAGCTCTGAGGAAGAAAAAAAAAACATTAAGGAGATGTATAAAAAATGTTAGAATGAAAAACGTGTATAGCATACTTGTTTGAATCAAGCAGGCTAGGTGACTATTTCTCACCGCCCCGTTTCAAAGGGGATTCCAATAAGTCATCATCATCATAGTCGTCATCGTCATCATCCGTAAACTAATACGCTTACGGATATGCCAAAGCTCCATTTACATATACCTAGAGCCTTCGCGTTTGCTTTCGTACGCCATTCAAAAACTCTGTAATGTAAGTAATAGCGGATCTAGCCAAGTTAGCATCGCTGTGGGTTATAGTCAGACATCTTCTACCAGGGTTAAGCTGATATTCGTTCAACCCGGTTGGCAGAATCCACATAAACGCGGTTAGGCCGGTAATTGTGAGGCTGACAGTTGCGAACCTATAGCCGCTCGTATTACGATAGCGTAAATGAAGCTACACGAGATGCGGACGCTCAGAAGCGTCGTGTGTTTGTGTGTGTGTAGACATGCGGGCGCGTTCTTAAAAAAAAATTAACGTTGCGCTTTCTTAAACCTGTGAGAAATCAAAGCATCACAGAGAGAGAGAGAGAGAGAGAGCTTAAAGTCATCATTGGCCACTCTCCTCACCAGGTACACATATCCTGTCCTTGAAGGGGGAAAAAAATATCCTGGCAGCCACTGCGTACTTTCATGTTTTCAGTCATAAAAGATAACAAGGGCAACTCGTTGAACACAGTATAGTCGCGTAGACCTGCACAGTGCAAGTGGTGCAAACAAGTGGCTCTTTCAATAATGCCTTTATGTATGTCTACACAAACAATTATCCTTTTCTGGCACTAACCAGCGTTTCCCGATGTCTACTTATAAATCCTAAACAAAAAGAGCTTCTCTTATCCCGCGGCTCTCTCGCCGTTAGTTTTAAACTTAAACATTTGAAGGTCAAAGGAAAAAAAAAAACAAAACAATATGGCTATAGGCTTCAGGCACTGCCTTGTACTCTTCGATCAGTACCGATCGATTAGAACTCGCGAGGAAATTACAGGCTTTCGACATCTCTACGCGATGCGGTGCTTCGCAACGCCGCTTGAGCTGCATGGCGTCATTGTGATCGAGACCAAAAAGGCGTACGTCGGCTGCAGGTTTTGTAATCTGACCGAAGCGCTTCGTCTAGCTAGAAGTTTTGTAATGCGTTAAATGCCATCGCTCAAACGAGTTTATCGGGCAAAATGCTGGAATTGTTTTCGTGCTAGACCTATAGCCGTACGTGATTATACATTGAGGGCGAACAAGTTTCCATCGATCTAACTAAGGTCTGACTAATTAGATTTAACTAACTAAGGTCCGACGAGGAGCCGCGCCCATGTATCGCGACCTCGTGTGTGCCTGGGAATTTCAGTGATTCCACGGGGTTCCGAACACGCATAAACAATGATGCTCGCGAAAAAAGAAGAAAAAAAAAAGGCTATCAGTTTTGCAGCTGGGTAACTTCGGAAGCAATGCGCTGGCGACAGACTTTTCTATGCGTGCTTTCATTCGAATCCGTTTCAAACGTAAATAGAGGTGTATACAAATACTGCATGTTTCGAATGCTAATCAACAGTTTTTGTGTGTGTGTATGATTCGAGTGGTATTCTATTCGAGATTTAGATGTTAGTAATTTTCGAACGTTCGGTTGTGTTCCAAATACTTGGTGATGAGAATGGTTGCTGTACTGTCCACTATCGGTTAACAAAAAGAAAGAAAAACGCTCCAAGAGGGCCTTAAATGCATGTTGTTAAGCCTTCGAAAGTCTTTAGCCAACCAACGACTCCAATTTAGCCGAGAACGCTTGAAGGAGATTTTTTTTTCTTTCTCACGATATATTGAAGTTAAAGTATAACGGGATCAAGAATGCCTCTTTCTTATTCTGATTGCACATTCTTTCACCGATTTCTTTAGCGAACTTCACAAAGAAGTGGTGCGTTCTTCCATCAATGACATGACGGTTGCCAACGAGGCATGCTGTCTTCCTTGCAATAGGGAGAGTTAGAAATAGTATGCCGAAGCGGGTTTGCGTGTCCAAAAATTCAACCAACGCCTTGGTTGTTTTATGTGCCCTTTTTTTTTTTTTTAGTTGTTGTCTATGTGCACAGTAGCGATAACGTCCCCTAAGTTTGGATGCCTTGCTTCTAAAACTGCCTAAAAAAGTACGATGATGGTGATTTACTGGCATCTCCTTGGAAACAGGCCGGTGACAGTCACATAGCCTATACTTGAGTTACTCAGGTATGCTGTACATGGTTTTCATTCTATAGCATTTTTGTGTAGATCTCTTTATTCTTTTTTTTATCTTCCTCAAAACTTCTTTATGTACCTTGTACCTATGCCTGTGGCGGATGCGGTCGTATCAATCTCTTACCTGCTTTTTTTTTCCACTAATACTCTAAACCTTTCTACCTTTCTTATCTCGACTGCTGACCGGTTGCTTATTCCGTCCCCTTTAAAGTACAAGCGTTCCTGGAAGGTGTACGTTACCTATACGGGCCTCACTGGTTGAATCCCTTCGCATTCGATTAGGATGTCCTGAGAGCCCTCCGGATTTTTGCTGCAGCATACGCATGCCTCATCTAGTCACGAACGTTTGCTCGGGCATGTTGATGTCCTTAGGCAACCAGCTCGAGCCTCAAATTGCAAGACACTTCCCTTGGTGTTGGCGTACAGATTTTCCCTTCTAATTTCTTTCTTCTCATTCCTGTAAATCTCCGTGGTCTGTTTTCGTTTCCATTCTTTCCATCCAGTTCGCTGTCTAGCCGTTTCTCTCACTTTCTTTTTGATGACTCCTGGATACTTTCGATTACCCTGTGCTTAGTTACCGACATTATTGACTTCTTCCTCCACTCCTGTGTCCACGCTGTTCAGGTGCAGATACTTGTGCACCTTAGCCGCCCATTTATTTCAAACCATTCTCCCTAGTCTTAGGGACATGCTATACCGCAAATAGAGGGGGCGTTGTTGGCCGATCATGCGAAAAAAAAAAAACGCAAAAAAAAAAGAAAAGTGTGAAAGAATCCAAGCTGAGTCTGCGTTTCTCGGGTGTGCTAAGCCGCTTGGTTGCGCCGTTTCTAAATCTTTTTTGTATATTCAGGAAACAAGCTGTGCACGGCGACTGCTTGCTCTTTTCAGTCGCGCTGGTAGCTACACGTTGTGACGCAGAGTTTAACTAGAGAGCACACAAAGCTACAACGAATTTCAGTGATCTACCATATTCTGCTTTACTGTTGGTGCAAGCCATTGAAAACGACGCTAATAGTGGGCATGCAGTCAAGTCATTTTATGATCTTCGTTCCGCGAGGACACTTACACAACAATAAGGAAATGTCACAGACTCATTGTAGCTGGACAGGGCGTCGTAAGGTGCCGATGCCAGTCCTGCTACTAACGTCCACAGCTGCGGTAACCCGGTAATCCGTAAACGGCAGGACGTTTACGGACAAGCTAAACTTCTCTTGATATCATGGATCTGCCTAAACATCTTCCTTTTGGTTTCGAACGGCTTTGTGACGTCTTAAATTGAACATTCGCCGCAGAACATTGCGTTATAAGTGCGAAAATTCGCAGTGGTTATGCATGTGTCGCAGAAACGCAGTGACTGCATGCCGTTTATATAGGACATATGATTTCTTTGAAACAGTAAAGCTTGAAGCTATAACGGCATGAAAATAACAGTAGTAGTAGTAGTAGTAGTAGTAGTAGTAGTAGTAGTAGTAGTAGTAGTAGTAGTAGTAGTAGTAGTAGTAGTAGTAATGATGGAGGAGGCAAGAAGAGCCTCGATGCCTAACGCACCACGCACTCTCCCTCAGAAAAGATAAGCACGGTACTCATTTTAATTTGAACGCAAATCTCATTAACGCAACGTGAACTCAACGGGAACACAGCGGCACCTTTTTTTTTTACAACTTTTTGTTGCGTATCCATGATATATTGCTGCAGCTGAGCGATCACAGCACCAGAGCTTTCCGCATACGGTAACGTTGTGGAGAAAACTCTGTACGGCCAGAGTCACGCGATGTGGTCAGCAACGCCGTTGACGGCGCCTGGCGCCTGCCGTTTACCTCGACGGCCAGCAGCTTGTTCTCGGAGTCCCGGCAGTGGCGGTAGACGCCCGAGATGCGGATCAGCTCGGGCCCGCGGTCCGAGGCCGCACCCCCGGCGCCGCCTCCGGACCGGCTGCTGGTCACCGTGTACGGGTGCTTCTCGGTCGCCGCAGCGGAAGCCTGCAGGGGTTTATTTTTTTCAAGGCGAGGCTCTATTTGCCTATACCGATCGCGGGTTTGGCGTGGCTGGTCGGTTTCTCGCCGAGTAAAGTGGGCCGATCTCGGAGGCAGTGTGATACCAGACTGCGCCGATCCCGGAGGCACAGTATAATAAGTACTGCGGCGATCTCGAAGGCGCAATCGAAACTGCGCCGATCCCGGAGGTGGTTTAATCCGTAGGGTTTCCTACAATGATTACTGGAGGGAACACCGGCGCTGCAACCGTTCGGTCACCATGGGAACGATTAGTAGATTGACGAGTAGTACACGGATTTGTCTGGTCTACGTGCTTGTGGATTCAGACGTTCTTCTGGCTTTGTTTATATCGCTTTATCTGCCTCGAGTGTCCTAACTTTCAAAGCAATGTATACTTTTATAAGTGCGGAAAGCTCTCCGAACACTCACGATCGCCGCTAATTGTAAAAGTCCAGCCCGTCGACGTGGCCAAATCGAAATGCGCCAAGCGTCTCAACGCACTCCCTGGCTTGCGCGCGAAAAATTCATAAGAGCGTTCTATGCCGCTTGTCGATGCATGCGTCCCTAGCATAAAATGGTTTCAGTACCGGTCTTCTGTGCTAGACGTAATGTGTTCGAATCCAGCCGTCGGAGAATTTTAATCGTTTTCATTTAATTATTTATTGCACAGCACATTGTTTAAAATGACGAGCTTTACGAAGTCGTTTGACGCCAGACGGACGAAGTTTAGGCAAATCCGTGTTACCACCCATCGTTCGCATGCTGGCTGAACCACCCCGCTTGCAGCTCCCGCAGACACTAGCGCCATAGTTCCCTCTAGTGATTATTGCACGAAACTTTGGGGTGTAATCAGAAGGTTCCAGAGATTGTGTGGTACCAAGCTGCGCCGATCCCGGAGGCAGTCTAATCAGAACTGTGCCGATCTCGGAGGTGATGTATTCGAAATAGGGCCAATCCCAGAAACTGCGTAATCGAAGGAGGGTACTTATTGGGCTGTAGTCCTGACACACCAGTGCGCGATTATGCGTCCCCGCAAGTCTGTTTGTTAATGTGGTTTGTAAAGCGAGCCGATCCAGCAGGCAGGGAAATCCTGAAACTTCTGATAATGCTACCGCTGCAGTCACTGAGACGTAGCGTACGTATATACTTAGCTTTCTTTCTTTTTCTTTTTTTTTGCCTCTTTCTCCAGGATTTGCCGTCGGTAGCTCGCCGAGTAGACGTACCGGAGGAAGGGGTTAGGTCTGGGGCGTGTGTAAGGAATTGCGTAAGCTGGAGGTGAAATAGAATTGCAGGCATCCAACGAGAAGAAGGGAAACCGAGGGGCTCGAAGTTTTGCTAGTGTCTATAGCGTTCACTTTCGTTTCCCCTTTGCTTTATCATTTGCGCATATAGATTAAAGTAGGTAATGTAACCCTGGTGCCTTCCTTCGGTTTCATTGCTAATGTGATTGTGAACTGCACGCACTGTGTGTCTCTTAACTTGGCATTTATTTATTTATTTATTTATTTATTTATTTATTTATTTATTTATTTATTTATTTATTTATTTATTTGTACATACTGCAGTCTATACAGACCTAGCAGGTGGGCGTATTTCTGCAAACACTCATGTAGGACACGAATAATATGTGCTCTTGTGCTAGACATATGGAACAGAAAATTGACAGAAATTTGACAGAAACGACTCCAACAAGTGCGTTGGATCTGCCATTATTTATTTATATATATCTTGAAGGAAAAACATCTTCATTGGCGAGTTACCTCCGCTTTTCCATATCGGGTATGTCTGTTTCTAATATATGTTGTAGTCTCTTTCGTGGGTCAGTCCCGAAGATAGTGGTCTAAATATAATTGGCACTGGGGCCACTGAGCGTGTACACTGCGTATGTGAGGATGTTGATGATGATGATGATGATGAAGAAGAAGAAGAAGAAGAAGAGGACGATTATTATTATTATTATTATTATTATTATTATTATTATTATTATTATTATTATTATTATTATTATTATTATTGATAAAATTTAGGGAGAGGCGATTCAACCTCTAGTTGACGTCGATCAAACGTTGTCGCTCCGGCGCAGCTCTCGCGACAAATCGTAAGGTTCGCACACCTCGTTCTCATCCCCAACTCGTCCGGGAAGACGTCGCCTTTCGTCGGCCTCAACTAGATATTAAATCGCCTTCCAACTTCCTTTTTTTTCTCCCTGCGCGTTGTTGCTGCGCTGATGCAACGGCGACCACAGCACAAATGGTGACCCATTAAAACTTCTTTCTGGGCGAGTTGGTGCATACTCGACATAAAAATTGTAACAGCGCAAACACATGCAACCACAAAGCGCTTGTGTCTCGTCCTTGGTACTTTGCGGTTGCATGTGTTTGCGCTGTTCACAATTTTTATGTCAAACGGCGACCCGCCCCCCCTCCGACTCACCGGGAACACGGTCTCCCAGCTGGCCTTGATGAAGAGCGAGTCGCAGAGAACGAGCCGCGTGTCCGGATCGGTGACCCCGCTCACCAGCAGCTGCGGTACGGCGCCCCACGTTTCCTTCTCGACCGTCGAGTTGACCTGCTCGCGGACGCTGTCCGGTTCGTCCTGCGCGCGCCGCCAGGGGGAGCCACAACCACCCACCGTTAACGTTAGCGTTGGAAGATGCAGAAAACGCATACTATCTATCCCCTTCATGCCTTACGATCGGCTGTCGATAAACGTGTGAAATTTACACAGTTTTACGCCAAGGTGCTGGAGACTCCATAGGAAGTAAGTGATGGTGGGAGAATGACTCTGTGCATTAGATATATTGACCCATCATAATTACATAGTAATTAACGTTAACGTTAACGTTTGAAGATGCAGAAAAAGCTTACTATCCCCTTCAGTCATGCCTTACGATCGGCTGTCGATAAACGCGTGAAATTTACACAGCTTTACGCCAAGGTGCTGGAGACTCCATAGGAAGTAAGTCATGGTGGGAGAATGACTCTGTGCATTAGACATATTGACCCATCGTAATTACATAGTAATTAAATATTCATTTAGTGTACAGTCAGTCATGCTACAGTTCTCCATTAAGAATGTTGAATCACCCGCTTAAATAACATGCACAGGTTAATTATTGGGTGCAAGCATTGCAACGAGAGAAAGAAAATATCTCGCAAATACTATACCAAAACGCCACACTCCAGACGTCCCGTCAAACACGGCAGTGCCTTCACCAAAGCGGTCGTCTGAAGTGGTACATCTCACTCAGAAGTGAAACGCTTGTACTTTAGCAAAGCAGGATGTTCAGTTTACTCAAAGGTTAATGTTCGTTGTCTATTCCTTGCAACCACTGCACAGAAATGGCGAAAATATGTCACGTCCACAAATGTGTACGCCGTGACTGAAGGGGGGGGGGGGGGGGGGCTATACTGCATTGTGGGCGACGAAGAAGCCGCGTTTGAAACTACAGTAAAACCTCGGATTTCACGAAACTCGAGAGTGTAAGAAATTTTCCACCGTACGAAGTGCTTTTGTTTCCTCTACGCACGTTCGTAGATCACAATGCGTTGAAGACATTGGAACCGACGAAGTTAAACTCTACGTCTCGACCGAGTTAACGAATTGTTTTGGGGAAATATGGGTAAAAAACTTGTAACCGATGGGATAGCTTGATTTACTAGATGATAGATGGTTAGCGTATAGTGCAAGGGAGAGGATGTTCATCCGAGGCGAACAGGCAGCGACCTCCTCGCGCACGCCTCTACGTTCTCTTCCTTCGGCTCCGCCGTGCAGCGTGACAATTTGTGTGAACCCATATGCCGGGTCTCAGCTCTCTCTCTCTCTCTCTCTCTCTCTCTCTCTCTCTCTCTCTCTCTCTCTCTCTCTCTCTCTCACCGTTCACACACGCGCACGTGCACACATGCGCGCAACGCTCTCAACAGGCTTGCTTTGTGCGGCAAGTTCCCACGCAGGCAAAAATTACACCTTTTTTTTTTTTTTTTTTTTTTTTTTTTGCTGTCCAATATATCGCTGTATTCCTATGAGTGTCTTTGAGCAAAACGTGAACAAGGTGAATGCAGGAGCCAACGTTTCGACAAGTGGACTTGTCTTCTTCAAGGCGCCTTGAAGGCGCCTTATGTCGCCTTGAAGAAGACAAGTCCACTTGTCGAAACGTTGGCTCCTGCATTCACCTTGTTCACGTTTTGCTCATCGCCTTGAATTGCCATCTCCCGGATTCCCCGTCTTTTCTATGAGTGTCTTTAAGTACTTTCGGTGCAACGTTCTCGATTTCTGGAAGTAATTATTTGGTCTCACTGACTTCGCTGAATCGTGGTTTTGGGTGTATATCGAACTTGTCCAAGTATTGTAATCAAGAGATAAATTTGATGATTGAAGTATACACTGCGGTCCGAACGAAGGCAAGGATGTCTAAGAAAGATGGCGTTATATAGGAGTATTTGCCATTGTCGACTGTAAGCTCGAAGCGTGCAGAATATAGCGCAGCCAGGATCGTCAGCACGTGATCTACACACGTCACGCTTTTGTATTCTTGCAATGTCTAAACCTAGTGAAGTACCCTTTAACCGTGTCGCTACGACCTGAGTTAACGTGAACAGTCAATTTCGTTGTAGGTTGTCGCCCTCAACAACATTTCCGTCAACTGGCAGAAAGTCCTTGTATGCATTATAATGTACATTGCCTTCAGTCCTTCTCAAAATTAACTGGGAAATCATTGCATAGAATACTTCCGGATATCAAGTAGGATACATGCGTAAACTGTACGGAAGTGGCATAAGCGTATTCTTGTCGTAAGCCACCCAAAAATCGACGCTAACTTTATCTAGACCGTCACGTACAGTCTCAGACGACGGAAAGCACCCGCCGAGTGCATTTTGAATAGGTGGTGTCCAAATCCAGCGCCCAGCGATCGAGCTTCCGTGAAGCAACAGACACCGATCTCGAAGGCGATGCTATTTCTGAATCGGTGCGCC
Source organism: Dermacentor andersoni (assembly GCF_023375885.2). Classification (NCBI taxonomy): domain Eukaryota; kingdom Metazoa; phylum Arthropoda; class Arachnida; order Ixodida; family Ixodidae; genus Dermacentor; species Dermacentor andersoni. The sequence goes on from NC_092820.1 coordinate 122,212,106, forward strand.
GGAAGAAGTTACAGAGCCGAAAACACGCCATGGCCGTCATACGTTTTGGACGCCAACGTATACCCCAAGTGCACATGAGATCTCCAGTATGAAGCACCAACGTGACGACCCACCGCAAGATGTTACACCTTCATCTCTTGTGTTTGGAGGCAAAGAAAAGCAGCTTTGTTAAGACAAGAAACAGGAGGCAGTTACTCTCTCCAGGCACTTGGAGATGCTTTTTGGGCACCTAATTGTGGTATTTAATTCCAGTGAGCCTGGGCTATTATTTCTGGCACGCTTGGCTTGATACTTCGGAAAGCTGATTTATGCGCGGGAAAACTAACTCATATGGTATAGCAGCGTTTTTGATATGTCGGACTGAAATTTAAATCCTGGATAGGTTAGAAATCCAATTACTCATTAATTACTGTGATAATTGCGTTTCAATTTAAATGACATTTCATCGTTCTTTTTTACGTGTGTACTCTCAACGGCCAGAAATAAAGGTGAACAAGTTCATTGTTCTAACATTCGCGATGTAGAATGGTGTTTGAGCTTTGTGTACGCTTAGAACAAAAATGTTCTTTTCACGTTGGTGAAGCTTATACCACTTGGTAAAAAGACCTATTTGTAAGGCAAAGTGCTCCTGAGCAGCCTCCTAGTCTGAGGCAGATATACAGTAAGTTCTCGTCACAACGAAGTCACCGGAACGGGAAAAGAACTTCGTCGTAACCGGAATTTCGCTTCAAGCGGAGAGGCTATATCGAAGAGCCACAGCAACGCGGAATGTGCATTGCAACAGCGAGCCATGCAGCTCGTCAGACGTGCTTCGATGCAAAGCCGTGCTCGACAGGGACCATTAGCGTGACTGGCGAGTTTTTTTTTTTTTTTTTTTTTTTCGACACCCGCGAGCAGGTGCATCGTCTGCCCGTCATCGTCACGTGATGCATTTGCTAACGAGAATTTGCCGCCACGTGGTCCAGTGACCTCCACAACGCTCTTTGACTCTCTAGGTTGCCACGTGAGGAAAGGGTTGCACCAAGCGCTCCCGCTCGCTTCGCGCACTTCGTGTAGCTGTAAAGAGCTGCTTTATGGTTTCAATTCGATGTTGTAGTGAACTGCTGGGTTTCGCGAACGATGCGCGCCTCGCCATAACGACAGTCGGTTGCTTCCGTTGCGGGAGGGGTGTGCCATATCGTCGATAAAAGCTATCATGAGGGTCACTATGACACATTTCATCGCTCGCATTTGGTTGCTTCTCGATCTTAAACGCGAAATTTTCTTTCATGTGATTGCTGTTATGGTATTCGTGAAGTATATATATACTATACACGATGCGCCGTCGTGTGTTAACAGCCAATGCGTTTCTGGGTGCCTATTTCAGAGAACGGTGAAAGTAGTACAAAACCTTTTCACACAAAATGCGCGCCTATCTCTTCCATTTAGGCCTTAATACAGTTGCCACATTTTATTAAAACAACTCACCAGAGTGATAAGAATTATGATGAAAGCTTCGCTGGGCAGTGTCCTTCTAACACGGATTTATAATGTTGACACCAAATATGAAGGTATTTCTTCCATGTAAAATGCTATGTCTCTCATACCTAAGTAATAAGGGAATGTTAAGTGCTTAGAGGAGCATCATAAATAACTTCGCGTGTTGAACTTGCAGACGTTATATTTAAGCAAAATTTTTTGAACAGACAGGGTGCATGTATGCATTGCAAGACGAGTAGACCCCTTCAGCGCTACATAGCTTGCGATATACAAGTCGCAAATTTTCATGACTCACGCGGTTTCAAAGAAGAAACTGTTGTCCACGCCACATGGCAACAGAAATAATGCGAAATAACCCTTTGTAAGTACGGCTCAAGCCGCCAATACCCCAAGCACGCACCAAGAAAACGAGCGCGCGCGCGGCAGCCGAGCGAGCCGGAGCGAGCGGCGTCCTGGCCGTGACGTCAATCGCGAGAGGGCGCCACTCCAAATTCTCGCCGCTAATAAGCTAAGTCCGGTGCCACAGTGTAAAATGCGTGGGCACTGCTGTCCGGACCGCGTAAGTATCGCATAAACCGATTTTTCGAATAAAGCGATATCCTTTTAATGGGGACACGCTCAACACAATCTCGGCGCCACATTTCTTGGACTTTTTTTTTTCAGTGACGCTGAAAGGATAGCTTGTCACGCTGACTCGAGCGCCGTGCACATACCTTCATGTCGACGCGACGCACCTCGGCCTCGTACTTTCTCTCGAGGACGGCCTCGAATTGCGGCGCGAGCGGCAGACTGCGCTCGACGAAGGCGTGGCAAGCCATGTCCTGGCGCACCTCGGCCGCCTTGTTGCGTAGCAACAACAGCAGCGTCTGGAAAGCGGCGGGCATGTCGAAGCGCTTGTTCACCTGCGACAGCGGTATTAAGCACAGTGTCATCGTCGTCATCACTATCATTAGCATCACCACCCTAAGCTAGAGCGATTCCCAAAAATGACTGGGCATTCACCCGCGACAGTTGTGCAGACGCACTACTAGCGTTATTGTCATCCTAATTTGGCGCAACGCAGAGGGAACTTGGTTTGTTCGGTGTTCGCCTGTTACGGCTGCGTAGGCGCACTTGCTGTCAAAGTCATCCTAGTGTGGGGTGACTCAAAAGAACCGGTTTTGAAATCTGGTTGACACATGTGGGAAAGAATGTAGCACGGGCGCATCTTGCTGTCGTGTCTCGTCGTTTATTTGGGTCTGTCCTGTTTGCGTACGCGATGAATCCTCAAACTACAGATTAGACAGACAGACAGACAGACAGACAGACAGACAGACAGACAGATAGACAGATAGATAGATAGATAGATAGATAGATAGATAGATAGATAGATAGATAGATAGATAGATAGATAGATAGATAGATAGATAGATAGATAGATAGATAGATAGATAGATAGATAGTGAATCTGTACTGTAGCGCGGCCTGTCCTAACGATATCCAGTTATCTCTGTCATGCGTACAGTTGGCCCCATCGTACGCTTGCAAATTTACTAATTTCGTCACACCACCTGACCGTGAAACTTGCACGTTTCACTTGAACCGTTGGCACCCACACTGTTACTACCGTAAACCAGCGGTTATCAGATTTACGCGTAAGACTACAAGGACGCTAAATCTCTTTAGGTTTAGATTAGATTAGTTTGGATTATCTGCTGTTGTCTGTTGCCAGATGCGGGCGATATCGCCGAGGACTCCCTGCGCCCTTTTTCCGAGCATACCTTCTGGAAGTTTCTACCGAAACACCGAGCTCTTCTGATGATAGTCGGCATGCTATCTTACATTGAACATCATCTGCTGCTACTCAGTACCGTGTCTTCGTACAACGTCAAATTAAGATGCATGTTTTGCAAGACCATCATTCAGGGGCGTGTACTGCCTCAGCTGGAGCTTCACCCTTCACGTAGTATTACGCTTACTTTGAACATTGCTGCAAACCCATTATGCAATTTGGATGATGATGATGATTATGATGATGATGGTGATTATGATGATGTGAGTATCCACCTTCAAACGGCGTGGGAGGGGGGTGGTGACAAATCTTACCAAGCTTCTCGTAACTTTCTAGCGTGTCTGTTTTTAAATACCTTCATGCCCTAAGCTATATCTACTGCCGTTTACTGACGCCTAAAAAAAATCGATGCAACCCGATGTATTGTTTATACGCATTGTTATTTCCACGTAACATATGCAACCTTACAGTCCTTAAAATGCAGATTACAGGCCGAAGTTTAATATGACACAGTTATAGAGCTATATATAGAGACCAAGATGTCCCAATACAAAACACTGACCGGGCCGCTTTACGAATAGACCGCACAGCAATGCATCGTACCAATGATAAAGGCGCCATGAAACAATTCCTGATATGCCCAGCGTATTTGCGCTAATTGCTGGACGTCCGGCCCGGCCCCGTAGACTGTTGCGGAATTAATGGCGATATAGGTGGTTGTTAGAACTTGAAAAAAAGATCACGTCTAGTAGAGGAAACTTCAAAAGAAGGATGTCTGGCTGGTGGGCGATAAGAAATTCTTCAGCAAACACCTGCTATAATTTGCAGCGACATCTGCAGAGGATCTGTATTGAGGAATTAGCTAATGTATCGAGCCACCTTAAGATACATATATGGTAAGTATCGTATCGGATAGAATTAATCCGCTTGTATTTTGTATCCGTATCCCTAGTATACTTACCGCATTAGTATCTTGTATCTGTATCATGATACGTTTGCAAAGTATCTTTACCCAGCCCTGCTGCCGCACACCTCTCCGGTAGCCCAATAAGCCGCTAACGGTAATACGTTTGCAAGCTAAAACTCTCTGCTACATGTGTACCTATATGTACACCTACAGAGCACAACTGGGGGTGCATTCTGGGACGGTCGCTTTCGGCGACGTAGCTTTCAGTGCGCGCTGACTGGCTGGTCGAGCACTAACTGCGTCACTTTCGGCGATACTATCCCCTGCGTCCCCTTCGTAAAATACGTCCCCCGCGCAAAGAACACGTCCCGGCAGTGATAAGCTAGATCGAGTGACACCAGGGGACGCGAAGCGCGCTGTATAGGGGTATAGGCGAGCTCGCCTTGAACGCCTTGGCCATCTGGCTCTCGGTGTTTCCCTGCGCGCCGGCGTAGGCCATGCACAGCGTCTTGAACACGGCGAACGGGCCGATGCACACCGTCGAGCGGGGGTTCAGCGCGGCCACGTGCTTGAACAGCTTGATGGCGAAGCGGTTCGCGTACGCCACCACCCGGTCCAGCTCGGTCACGGGCGCCGCCGGCGCGGCGCCCAGCGCCGTCGACCCCAGGGTGGTGGCGGCGCCCGGGCCGCTGGCGCTGGCGCCGCCGCCGCCGCCGTCGGCCGCTTGGTGGCACTGGTTCTGCGCCGCGTCGTCGGCGTTCATCTGCGACGCGCGGAAGGAGGCGTGCACGTGGAGACCTGCGCGAGACACGGGCGTTGGACTGTTTCGCACGATGTAGGGGAGCATCCGCGTGACGTCACATTCGCGTAGTCATATTCGCACCTTCCACTGTGTTGCCGGATGTAAGCAGACCTAGATAACGCGCAGCTTTTATTGCGATAGCAATTATATGGACACTCCAGGCGCATTTCTGCTGTCGCCGTCGCCGTGAGGTTCCGTATGAGTGAAAGCGTGTGAGGGTGAGCCGGCGAACGCGGTTCCATTTTTTACCATGCTGGCTACTACAGTATGGTGACCTCGATGATGTCAGTGGGTACCTCTATTGACCGCGACAAAGCTTATCATAATGCTCCGGTTGAGCAGGCTGCAGTGAGACGACGACAGCAGTAAACTATGTATGCACTTGAAAACATTCGTACGAAATCGGTTTATTCGAAATACCGCTTTATTCGAAAGTTTTCGTGTTTCCGCGTTGCTATATGACTCTCGTAGATTGTCCGCTTTTAACGAAATGCCGCTTACAACGAAGTCAATTGCCTGTTCGGATAAGTTCGTTATAACCAGGTTTAACATCAGTGCGAGCCTGTTTTCTGAGCACATTTCCGGGAGTTGTATTTTCTAACGCTCCATTTCGCTCTACATTCCTTCAGCACTTCGTCATTGGCTCGGACTCGACTGACACACCGCCGTTATCTCTGTGATCAGGGCAGGAGGTTTCGGAATACGACGGTATAGGCTGTCAGCGCCGAGAGCGCGGTTTGTATGAATCCGCCAACATGTACAGACCTGCGTTTTTACCACTAAGAAAAGAACGCAAAAATAAAAGAAGAATATAGCGCGCCTACCGTTGCCTTGTTCTTGATCAAATTTCGAAGTAATATAACATCTTGGGGTTCGAATCGTTCGGTGTAATACTTGCCGCTGTTACTTGCGAAGTTGCTTTCGTCCACGCCCTTCGTGCTGTTAACATCGCACGTGCAACGCGGCGCCATATTGTGCGCAATAAATGCTCCGTGCGGATCAATCTTTAATGACGAAAAGAATTTCTTCTGCAAAAAAAAGAAAGAAAAAGGAAATGCAATAAATAGTTATCGCGGAGGCCGCATTTCAAAGGAGTACCGATGTGGCAAGTTTACAACTTGTCTTTTCTCTTTCTTTCTTTTTTTTTCTTTCTTTTTTTTTTTTTGTAGCGCAGGAATGTTCTCTGCCGGGTTCTACCGGTGATTGCGGACGTGGAGTCAACCACAAAAGTTTACGGACCACGGCATCTCGGAAAACGCTCAATTTCTGGGCAGCCTGCGCTAAAAAACCGAACATCACAATGCTGTTCAAATATACTAGTAGAGGCTGCAAATGCGAATTCTATAGGCAGCGTTGTGAGGCTGCGCAGATATTCAGCTTTTTTCTCAGATGTCGTGTTCCGCGAAATTTTGTGCTTGACTGTGTGTCACGCCATCATCTTCGCGCAAATTTTTTTTGCGTGCCTGACGGCTTCATTTTTCAATTTTGTTTCTACCTAATGCTTAGGAAAGTAGGCATAGAAAGATCGAACAGGTTCCCGTCATTGAAGAAGGAAACTCTGCTCTTGATGACGTATATTTGTTGCCATTAGGACATTTAGGTACCATTTGTTTTATCATTGAGAAGTCCATGGAAAACAAGACCGGCAGCCTGGACACTCATAAGGGTAGTAAAGATGGTAGTGTTTGGAAGTGTTTACTGCGGTCTAACTCAGTCGGCGTCTACGGGTGATGGGGTTTCTGGCGCGTTCCCGACGCTTTTAAGTCTAACTGACTTAACTGACAATAGCTGACAAAACTGACAAACTGAGTAACTGACAAAAACTGTCAATAACTGACTAAAACTCTCACCGCACGGTGGCGCCCCGGCGGTTCACGCGGCATTCGCGCGTCTGCTCAACTTTGAACACATGTTTGGGCGCGCATGCGCGATGGCGCAGTTTCTCCACGTATACGCACTCACCGTCGCGTCGGATGCCCTGATGTGACGCCTGGTGGCCTCCGGGGTGCTGTTTACGCTGCGCAGCAGCGCAGGCGTCGCGTGTTTGTTATGCTGGTGTCATTGATTCGCCGTATGCGAGCGAAACCGCAGATAATAAAAAGGCTTTGCCCATTTATGGACCTGTATTTGCCAACGAAGCGGCCACTGCTTCTCAGAACACACGTCTCGCTTTCGTGTTTCGACCGATTCCTCTGAAAGAGGGATGAACATTAAAAAAAAAACAAAAAAAGTGATGTTTAAAGGGACACTAAAGGGAAAAATGATTTCTTCTGCATCAGTAAATTACCGTTCTACAACACTAAAAACACCACTCTTACAACGATAAGACGTTTGGTAAGCCAGAAAAAGCGCAAGAATGAAATACTGGGGGCGACGCCTACTTAAGTTCCCGCACCTGGGGGCTGTGACGTCTTGGATATTGATGGCATCTTCTAGGGCCTACTAACTATATATAGCGGTACAGATTGACTACATTGTGTTCCAAAGGAGCCAAATATTAAACATGGCAAGTTTCGGGAACCTTTATTCAGCCAACGCGGCCCAAATGCGAAAACATACTTTGGAATCCCTGACGTCACGCTGACGTACCGGCGCTTGGGTTTCGGCGCGAAATTCAAATACTGATACTTGGACCTTCATTTTTTCATCTAATTATCAAAGTATTTCTTTTTAAATGACTGCCTGCAGGGTTCTCAAACAATGCTTCATTAGACTAAACTGATTTATTGTTTCGCTTTAGTGTCCCTTTAAGGTTAAGGCTATAGCTACTGGCGAATGTCAGCGTTTACTTGCTTCTACGAATCAATCTCTAAGGAAAAGGCTACTGGCGAATGTCGTAGCCTCCTAAATAGTTTACTTGTTTCTACGAATCTCTTTTGGTTTCGGTGCCTCCAGATAAGGCGGAAAGAGAACCATAGAATTAAGTGCCACAGGGCGGCGAGCTACGCGAATGTTTTAGACGTGCAGGATTTGGAATTCTTCCACGACGAAGCTGTACGATCGTGTTTAGGCAGACCCGAACAGCAGGTCGAACAGCCTACTTCCCGTTTCTGCGAACAGATATGTCCGCCAGGGCGGCGTGGGCTTCGCCGACTGCGTATAACTGCGCCGATACCTGCGCACAGCGTGGACGCAGTGGATAACTTGGATGACCAGGACACCGCGAAGCCTGTCGCCGACGTAGGAGTGACATAAGATGGCGACGCGCACGCAAAAAATAGACTTGTGCGCAACTTTCTGCGGCAATGAAGGGAAAGCTACGGAGGCAAAGCGCGCGCAAGTGCAGCAGCCAAGCGCCCGCAGCTTTACTTTCATGGCCACAGAAAGTTGTCCGTGTTCTATACATATATAGCGGTGTCGCGGACGCCGTCAAGCCATATGCGCAGGTGATTAGCTGGGGTCTCAAGATTGCGGGGTACGGGCTCTCACTGCATGTTCTCGCCACCTTCAAGAGCTGCGCAGTGCCCTTCCGGACAAACCGCACAGGCGCGGGGTGAAATAACAGGCTTTCTCGCGAGAAATAAATTGGTCGTTTAATCGACGCGTTCTCCGTTTTTTTTTTTTTTGTCTCCCGATTTTACGAAATTGCCGGTTTTATACGAAATGCATTCCCCGTTGACCTTGTAAAGTCGGGATGCAACTGTATATACGGTCGAGTCTCAGTGGTTGGTGTTTCACAGCGTCCACATAATAGGATTCCACGCTTCAGCTGCGCAAGCTATATTTCAGATACGGGAACCAAGTAGACCACTGTATAGAGCTGCAGTGTATTATGTATACGCACACATTAACCATGACGTATCAGTGTTTGTCTGGCTTGAATGAGATAACTTGCTTGAAAGAATGGCTCGGTGGCCTATAACGTGGGAAGTAAAAAAAAAAAAAAGTCGGCAGAAAATTGCCCGCTATATAGTTGTTCACAGTCAGTATATAGCCATGACACTTCAGGAAACGAAAAACGACGCCATCAGTTTAGCGTGGTTCAGAAACACTACACTATGCCGAAGGCATGCCGTGAAGCCCACCACAACATGCTCACCTGCTGGGTCAACAGTTATTAGCTTCGTTTCTACTTCGCGTGATGCTCCTTCTCAATTTTTTTTACGAATTTGTTCGTGTTGCGTGTGCATGCCACATTTTTTTCTTATTTTTTTCCCTCTCGCTTCGGGATTCTGCATGCGAGCGGGGTGGATCTTCAGGGCCGCTGCTAATGGCCTTCCCAATTAGGCGCCGGAGTGGAGGGCCAAGTCCTCTTTTTCTTACTTCTTTTTTTCTTTTTCTATCAATATGAGGTCTCACTCACCCCTTTAGCGTGTCGCTGGTCGACGTCGACTACAGCCGTCCAACACGCCTTGCCCGCGACGTTGCGGTTTGAAGCACTTGCGGCGATGTTCTCTTGCCTGAGGCCGGCTTGCCGTTTTCGTGGACTTGGGCACAGTGGCTCGTCGGCACGTAGATGTAGGGCCTAGCTGTTGTTGTTGTTGCCTCAGATGTTAGTGTGCGAGGTGCAAGAGGGGAGCGCGGTCTTCTTCCTTCTCTTCTCCCGCAGAGACCAGCGTTTGTTGCTTGCGATAACGATGAACGGTGTCTACACTCGCTGCAGATGAAGAAAACGAGCGCTTTTTTTTCTTTATTATCGCAGGTGTAGAAAAAATGGGAAGGTGCTTCTGCTTAGGGCCGTTTATATATCAAAGTCCCCTAAAAAAAAAAAAAAAAACTTATGTCGAGAATAATGAGGAAAAGATTAATAGACGAAAAATTGGTATAGCATCCATCCTTTGGAAGCCACTGACGACGTTAATGCGATCGGCAATCTTTCTTGTGATGAGTGTGCAATTGGTGATGATATGCTTTATATGATATGATTATTATAGTATATATCCATGCCGTCCGTGAACTGTGAAACCTTACGGGCACATTAGCACACGATAACCAAGTGGTGTGAATCTCGCTGTCCAACCACAATGCAGCTTGGCATCACGGCACACCTTGCATGTCTTGTTGCAATCGCTGCACCGTAGTTGAATCTACGTAGCAATGCCCACAGTCCCTAATATCATGGCTCCAACTTCGCTGCAGCGCTCGGCCCGGAGCTGTCTGTTGAGGACGGGGGGCCGTCTGTCGCTTTGATGCATTTAAGGCTACATTCTTCTTGTGTCACCTTGGCACGTCCATTCTGTGGGGTCGACCGAGAACGTGCACATACACGTATGCGCATATGCAAATCGCGTGCCTCGTAGGATGCACACACATGCGCGTGGCGCCGAAGTTGTCTGTTCGGCCGCGTGTATGCCAGTGCGCCAGCCGTGTTGTCTTATGGGCCACACAGCAGCAAGTCGTCGAGCTTAAAAGTCATGCCTCACATTTTTCCGCTTGCAATGCTATATGCAGTTTGCAGAACTGCAATATCTGGGGGTTTTTTTTTCTCGTTTTTTGGGGTTGCAGTTATGAATTTGTAAACTTCATGCTTCAATTTTTTTTTTAACATACCGATTTTTTGGCAACAGACATTGCCAAAAATCGGTGTGCCAGAAATCGGTACAGGTGTATACGACTAGGACGCCCTATATCAATATTCTGATTCGTACAGTCAATGTAATTCAGCTTTCCCTCCTAAATGTGACAAAGATTATTCGAATCCGGGTCTAAGGGTTGCCCAACGAGATCATTTCTGTATTTCTATTCGAATACAAAAGTCGGTGTTCGTCCTGAGCCAGCGTTTCCTCTTAACGTGCGCAACTATGCCGCACTTGACCTCTTCGCCCAGAGGTAAAGACGTCTTCCAACAGCGGCGAAATTTGTGTCTGCCTATATAGGACCAGATTCGCCCGGCCCCGGCTTGACAAAGTGATACCCCGGGATCATCTGCCCCAATCATCTTGCAAATTCCTGAGACCGCCATTAAGTATGCGCCTGCATTTTAGTTTAGGTGGGTCGTATTCTTAGTTTCAGTGAGTGCGAATTGCCAGATATTGTGGATTTTCTTAGGTTTCTTAATGCTTACTTCCGACGTCATTAAAATTTTCCGGTCGAGGGGCTTTGAAAAAAAAAATCCTACTTTTAATTGAAACATTGTCGGACGGCCCTGCGGCCCTGTAAAGGAGGGAAAATGTTGAATATATTCTCTACTGTACAGTAATTACCCTAACCTTGGCCTCACTCCTTGCTTCCATATTTTTTTTCCTTGCCCTCTCTCAAAGGCCAGGGGCTGACAGAGGAGGGTCTTTATTTGTAATCTCATAATTCGGCAGGAGGTATTCAGAGACCTGGATTGGGAACAATTAGGAATAAATGTTAATGGAGAATACCTTAGTAACTTGCGATTCGCTGATGACATTGCCTTGCTTAGTAACTCAGGGGACCAACTGCAATGCATGCTCACTGACCAGGCAAAGCAAAGCCGAAGGGTGGCTCTAAAAATTAATCTACAGAAAACTAAAGTAATGTTTAACAGTCTCGGAAGAGAACAGTAGTTTAGGATAGGTAGCGAGGCACTGGAAGTGGTAAGGGAATACATTTACTTAGGACAGGTAGTGACTGCGGATCCGGATCATGAGACTGAAATAATCAGAAAAATAAGAATGGGCTGGGGTGCGTTTGGCAGGCATTCTCAGATCATGAACAGCAGGTTGCCATTATCCCTCAAGAGGAAAGTTTATAACAGCTGTATCTTACCAGTACTCACGTACGGGGCAGAAACCTGGAGGCTTGCGAAAAGGGTTCTACTTAAATTCAGGACGACGCAACGAGCTATGGAAAGAAGAATGATAGGTGTAACGTTAAGAAAAGAGCAGATTGGGTAAGGGAACAAACGCGAGTTAATGATATCTTAGTTGAAATCAAGAAAAAGAAATGGGCATGGGCAGGACACTTAATGAGGAGGGAAGATAACCGATGGTCATTGAGAGTTACGGAATGGATTCCAAGGGAAGGGAAGCGTAGCAGAGGGCGGCAGAAAGTTAGGTGGGCGGATGAGATTAAGAAGTTTGCAGGGACAACATGGCCACAATTAGTACATGACCGGGGTAGTTGGAGAAGCATGGGAGAGGCCTTTGCCCTGCAGTGGGCGTAACCAGGATGATGATGATGATGATGATGATGATGATGATGAATTCGGCGATGCCCCATAGCGGCAAAGGCCGGACAGGTATGTAAGGTTACGAGCGTTACACAGCGCTCAACAACATGACGAAGAGAGGGACACAGACCACAGCGCTGTCCCTCTCTTCGTCTTGTTGTTTAGCGTTGTTTACTGCTCGTAATCGTGAACGAACCAGTCCAAATGCGTACTGTTCTGCTCGCATGTTAACGGCACGACGAAAAAAAATTAGAGAGCGAGAGATAGATAGATAGATAGATAGATAGATAGATAGATAGATAGATAGATAGATAGATAGATAGATAGATAGATAGATAGATAGATAGATAGATAGATAGATAGATAGATAGATAGATAGATAGATAGATAGATAGATAGATAGATAGATAGATAGATAGATAGATAGATAGATAGATAGATAGATAGATAGATAGATAGATAGATAGATAGATAGATAGATAGATAGATAGATAGATAGATAGATAGATAGATAGATAGATAGATAGATAGATAGATAGATAGATAGATAGATAGATAGATAGATAGATAGATAGATAGATAGATAGATAGATAGATAGATAGATAGATAGATAGATAGATAGATAGATAGATAGATAGATAGATAGATAGATAGATAGATAGATAGATAGATAGATAGATAGATAGATAGATAGATAGATAGATAGATAGATAGATAGATAGATAGATAGATAGATAGATAGATAGATAGATAGATAGATAGATAGATAGATAGATAGATAGATAGATAGATAGATAGATAGATAGATAGATAGATAGATAGATAGATAGATAGATAGATAGATAGATAGATAGATAGATAGATAGATAGATAGATAGATAGATAGATAGATAGATAGATAGATAGATAGATAGATAGATAGATAGATAGATAGATAGATAGATAGATAGATAGATAGATAGATAGATAGATAGAGAGCAAAACTTATAAAGGAATGAATGCGAGAAGCTTAGTAGCGCATGCATAAATTTTGTGAGCCGAAACACGTAGGTGAGCTATGCGGTGACGTATATAGTGTATTATAAACACAAAAAAAAATACTGTGTTGCCGATAATGTACGCTATTGCGGTGGCGACGCGACGACGCGGAGAAGCTCAAAATAAATCTGGTTATATTCGCTCACCGCGTGCAGGCGTGCCGAGGCTTGCATAAATGCGAGCCATAAAGTGATTGATCGGCACGCGCCGAGCGCTCTGCTTCCCAAGCCCATTTGACGAGGAGGGGGGATGAAAAACAAGAGAGAATCGTTGAACCGGTGGCACGGTGTGTCAACCTCACGGTAACCTTCTCTTCCTTCTTCGTTTGTTTGCTCTCTCTTGTCTAGTACTCTTTATAGCTCTCTCTCTCTCTCTTTCTCTCTCTCTCTCTCTCTCTAACATTGAGCTTACGTGCAGTGTGGCCAATTCTCTTTCTTTTTCTCTCGTTTCGTTTTAGTTGGCTCAAATTGGATAGTTTATCGGCGAGAAGGGTGTGCTGACCTTGCGAGTTTGTTTACAGCCATATCGAGTTAAGTGGTCAGAAGAAAAAGTATTTCCCGGGCTTTTGTTTCTCAGTAAGAAGATTAGCTCGCTAGCCAGCTATCTACCTACCTAACTACCGTATTTACTCGATTCTAAGCACCCCCTTTTTTCACGATCGCGATGCCCAAATTGAGGGGGGGTGCTTAGATTCGAAAAAATCTAGAATGTCGACCCCCCTCCCACTTATCGCTGCGACATCACGACAAGATGGGTGCGAGAAATAACATTTTATTTTGCAAACATTCAAAAGAAAAATTGGTGCAGACAGTGAATGCTCAGTCACCATCACTGCCGCTCGAATTCGTCGCACCGCTCGAACCGCTGCTCTCGGTGTCCCACAGCAGGTCGTCTTCCGTTCCGTCGAAGTGGTTTGGGATCGAGCATTTCTTAAATGATTTGACCACAACGTCCACTCGGACCCTCTTCTACGCGTCCGAAATTCACTTTGCGATGGTTGATGGGGACGCTTTCTGCGTCTTTCCCGTTGGCGTCTTCTTCCGGTCAGGGTTTCGCGCCCACTCTTCGTACTCCTGTCGGAGATTTGCTTTGAAGGGCTTGTTGACTGAAACGTCGAGGGGTCGCAGCACTGGTGTCATGCCACCCGGCATCACAACCAGGTCGCTGTTGTTGTTCCGAAGCTTTGTCTTTACCTCCAGGGTCAGATGGCCGCGAAACGCGTCCAGCAGAAGCATCGACCGCGTGCCTGCAGGTCTGCCGAGCAATGATTCCAGAGTGAGCAAGCGCGTTTGGCGGCCTTGGATACGCGCTCTTCCTAACAAATAGGGGGGTGCTTAGATTCGCATGCAAACTTTTTTCCTAACTTTCTTGCGAAAATAGAGGGGGGTGGTTAGAATCGGGGGGTGCTTAGAATCGCGAAAATACGGTAGATAGATAGACAGACAGACAGACAGACAGACAGACAGACAGACAGACAGACAGACAGACAGACAGACAGACAGACAGACAGAGAGACAGATAGATAGATAGATAGATAGATAGATAGATAGATAGATAGATAGATAGATAGATAGATAGATAGATAGATAGATAGATAGATAGATAGACAGACAGACAGACAGACAGACAGACAGACAGACAGACAGACAGACAGACAGACAGACAGACAGACAGATAGATAGATAGATAGATAGATAGATAGATAGATAGATAGATAGATAGATAGATAGATAGATAGATAGATAGATAGATAGATAGATAGATAGATAGATAGATAGATAGATAGATAATGCTCATGCATCGGTTTTATGTTGTCATTTGTTCAACGGCACCCCCTTACTCAGTGCTCCCCTTGGGGTCTCTAAGTAAGGTACTTTGAATTTAATGAATTAATAGATAGAAATTGCAGTCCAGCCTATTTCCATTTTTGTTTAGTAGAGTAGAAATGTTCTTTTTTTTTTTTATTGGCGAGCCTCGACTGTTTGATGGGTTGTAGATCATGTAGTGTGCCTTTTGTTTAGCAAGCCATTTTTTTTGTTGTTCTTTCATAGCTACTTCCTTTGTCCTGTACTGTAAACAGCGTTTACCTATACTTGCTGTCATCGAACTGTGTACACAGTCCGCGGGCCCGGAACATCATCGCGCTGTTGATCAAAGCATTTTTCCCCCCTCGTCATGGAGAAGATTGGCTGCGATAGCGTTTATGTCTGCGTACAGAGGGCGCGAATGGGCACACCGCGGGAAAAAAAAAATTAATAATGCGGTTTTAAGTGCAAAAACCACTTTCTCATTATGAGGCACGCCGTAGTGGGGGACTCCGGAAATTTCGACCACCCGGGGTTCTTTAACGTGCACCTAAATCTAAGCACACGGCTGTTTTCGCATTTCGCCCACATCGAAATGCGGCCGCCGTGGCTGGAATTCGATCCCGCGACCTCGTGCTTAACAGCCGAACATCATAGCCGCTAAGCAACCACGGCGGGTGCACCGCGGATGCAACCACCGCATTTTTTTTGTGAAAATCTCCATCGCACAAGCTTTCGCTTATGTGAAACTGTATTTCTGGCTTATCCGTAAACTTCTTACCTTTTACCGAATACGGGATTGCCGGAGCCTCGGACGGCAGTGCATGCAGTAGCAAAGCTAGCAACGACATCTTTTGACGCTTTGTCCACCTACAATGCGTTTGAAGCACGTCCTGTGCTACATGAGTAGTTTCGTCGAAGGAAAGTCGCAAAATGAGTGCACGGGAAGGGGACTTACACTTAGGCATTCGTGCCATTTTGTCAGCCTCTTTGACTGATTCTTTGTATTTTTCTGTCAAAATAAACATTCATTCATTCATTCATTCATTCATTCATTCATTCATTCATTCATTCATTCATTCATTCATTCATTCATTCATGTTGGTGATTTTGTCCCTACCAATGATTCGCGCCAATACTAAAGTAGAACATGTTAGGTCACTGCAGTATTAGTTTTGTGTGCTCTCTGGTTAAACTCTGCGTCACCAAATGTCGCTACCAGCGTTGTTGCAGCCGTACACCCGGTACACCTCCCCGGTAGCTCGGTATACCGGAAACGTTTTACGAACAAGCTAAAGCTACCTTACAAGCGTTCCAGGGAGTGCAGCGTGTTAAAGGGTCCCTCGCCAGGCCTGGCCATATTGAGCTTGACAAGCGCAGTACATACAGTGCCGGCTGACGATCGTGTCTGCTAAGTATTACGTTCCTACGAGCCGCAGGAGGAGCTTACATTTCAAACTAAACGCCGTGCACCCTCCTCCTCGCGGGCGCCGGGCTCCCAACCGGAGTGTCGACGTCAATCGCGCAAGTGCGCCTACGCACATAGTAGTGTTGTGACGTCACTTGCAGTGACACGTGACTTGGATAATTATGCAAGTCAACGTTAGTTATTTGTTTATAATCTGTTGCTTCAATATACGAATTAAGGTTTAGAGAAATAATAGAACATGCAAACCGAATGTCTGCGTGTTTTTGTTTTACTTGGCACCGCAGCAAGAGAGATGCGCTTCCGTTTCGTCTGCTTGTTCCCACGTCGTGCAGTAGCGCTGGCAGAGAACGAAACCATGTCATTTTCTATCGTGTTCCAGCGTCGCGATCATGCTCTTCCATCCTCTCGCACCTGCTGCCTCAGTGTTCGTGATTGTGGCACTGACTTGCACCGCAAATCGGGTGTTCTCGTGCAGAGCGCGCAAAATCGTCTGCTGCGCGAAACTAGACAAACGCAACAAGGCCGTCGCCCACAGGGCACCGCTCGGCAAAAACGAGAGAGAGAGAGAGAGAGAGAGAGAGAGAGAGAGAGAGAGAGAGAGAGAGAGAGAGAGAGAGAGAGAGAGAGAGAGAGAGAGAGAGAGAGAGAGAGCAGATGGGGTCCGTGATGTATTCGTCACGCGAACCTCGGGCTTCGGTACGGGAGAACGCAGAGAAGGAATTTCACTTGCGGAGGATACACGGAGGCAAGTGCAGAGAGTGTCTATATTTATATTGGCCCTGACGCTCGCTTCAAATAATTCCATCTCTGCTATTAAAGAACTACTCTGGAATATTCTTGCGGTGAAACACAGCTTCGAGGGCACGCAACAACTTCCAGCGCATGACCGAAATTCGCTACGTGGCCCAGCCGACGAGGGCCCTTTTAACGCACGTAGAGTATCCACAGGTTTGCGCGTGCGAAGAAGCTTGTAACCACGTGGAACGGAAAGCTGTCTGTCATAAAGTACCCGTTCGCGGAGCCGCGTCGGCGTGCGGTGTGCTTGGTACACGTTTACACGCCCGCGTCAGTCGGCATGTCCCATCTTTGCTCGTCTCCGATATAGGCGCGGCGCGGTAAGAGGCGGGAGTCACCCGTATAGGGACTCACGACCGATGTCCTTCCATTGTTCGCCGCCTCGCCAAGGCCACGCGGCGGCGTCTCTCTCCGCCGCAGCAGCCTCGCGTAGTTGTAGTAGCAGCAGTACGCGCTCACGTGCGCGAACGTCGACATCACGCAGTCGCCCGAATACTACATACTGCGTCACGGCTTGGGCGCGCGACGCGTGTGGCTCCCTCGGCAGCGCCGCAGTTCGGGTGTCGGCGCCGCAAACGCGAGACAAGTTTAGTCGAGAATGAAATGGCGATAATAAAAAATATAATTGCGCATCCGCGTTCGCGTCGTTTAACGATATTCAAAAGTGCTACACGAAGTTTGGTTAGTCCGATGAAAAAAAAAAAAAAAATAAGGGGAAGTGGTTCGTATTTGTTCGGCGGGTCGGCCGCGGGTTAATCATTAGTCGAGAAAAATGGACCGCTTAGAGTTTCTGTCTTTGAATCGCAGCACCGGTATACGTACGTTAGTATACAATAAAACATCGATTTAACGAAGTCGATGGGACCCGAAAACTATATATTAATCATACCTGCCAATACTCCCGTATTTTTATTTTTATTTTCAAATTCGCGCTCGTTCTGCGATTTTTTACGAATGTAAAGCTTTTTACGAAAACACATTCTTATCGCGGCAAAATTGCTGAACGATATAGGGTGTCACGACTCGGAGTCGATATGTTAGCTCCTCCTGAGTATAGTGGCGTAAGGGGTTGGAGTCTGCATGGTGCCTGGCTTTCGCCAATTGCCGTCGTAAACGAAACAAAGGCCTGATGAAATCAAGCAAAGGGCAGTGATTTAATGCGACTTCTCAGCAACAGTACAAACTGGCGTTATTAAGTGTAGTGGATGTGAATATGTTAGAAAAAGTATGAAAGTGACAACTCCAAAGAACAGGTGTAACAATGTTGAACGATTACAATGTGCAATCGTAACGGGAACAGAGACCATCAGTTCAAGCTACATTTCTAAACAGTAATCGGGAGAGCAAATACTTGGGGTCCACAGTCCACAGAATCAAAAGTGACATAAAGTAAATCGGGCGCGCCGACAGTCCGTCCGAACCGATGCGGCCGGTAACTGACCCTCGAGATCGGCGCCTCGACATCGGCGAGGCTGGCTTTCACGGCGGCTGGCGGTGTTCGGTGTCGGGGCGTGATATTGGCCGTTTATTTGCCCGGGAGTTGCTCGGCGTTCGTTTATCGTCCCCGGAGCAGACTGGTGAAGTGTCGCATCGGCCAGGTCTTTTTTTTTTTTTTTTTTAATATAAACCTCTCGAGGCGTTGGCGTTCACCTCCTGCCGTCTAGACGCACACAGGGATCATACTCGCGCCGTGGTTCAGACTCCACTGGCGGTCACCTTCACCGGCAGTCAATTTAATCACACACAAAACAATAGCTGCGGACGAAGACTGCTTCACGTAGGCCGGGCGTGCTTCCACCGTGGTTCTGCCAGCGGTCACCTTCACTGGCAAGCAATTTCATAGCGCGCTAAGCAACAGTTGCGGACGCAGCCAGCTTCACGTAGGCCGGATGTGCAGCCACCACGGTTTGGACCCCTACCAGCGGTCACCTTCTCCGGCGAACAATTTAGCCTCGCACGAAACAGCAGTCACGAACGCACATATCTCAACGTACTCTTGATGTACCAAAGGTTGCGTTCCCTACCGTTTGCGAAACGGTGCTGCAAGTATGCTTGTGGCCCATTCTTAAAGAAGCGATGCTTAACAGGTGTGCATACCTGGTAGACAGGGGTAGAGAATTGAAGAAATAACGCGACCTTTGTGGCATATGGGGGTGCGTAATATTGTTAAAAAAAAAGAGTGCGTACAAGGTTGTAACACCTGTAGCAGCGCAAAACGCCGTATGCAAGAGAGGTATATACCTGCTCCGAGCGAATTTATACCTACAGACAAGTTCGTGAAGCAGGCTAAATCGGCAACAGCGCTCAAAAGAAGTCGGTAGCGGTTCTTTGCATGCAGGGAGGTCCGTACCGTCAGAGAAAATCCGGCGACATGTTGCTGGGGAATCTGGCTTCTGAATTTGGTTTTGCCTGGGTACTTCATTACTGCAGACGAGAGAGCGCTTTGTTCCGTTTGTCCCTAGCCGAGCTGCACTTTACGTAACAGCGCATAGATACTCCGCAATAAGCTCTTCCTTCAAGTTCGTCCGTCTCTCATGGCAACGCGCCAAAGCGTTGCGCTCATGTCTGATTCATTTCCCCCTTTGAGTGAGTTTATTGCTGCACATGTTATTTTCCTATATATGCTTGTCCACCAGGCCTGACACTGAGGGTTCCTGTCGAGCGGATCGAAGCAGCGCGGGAGAAGGAAACGGGGGGGGGGGGGGGGGGGGGGGGAAGAGGCGAGCTTCGTTAGATGCTGCTTTAGCGGCCGCAGGCCAATGATAGTAGTGACACGTTTTTTACTGCACATTCGTTTTATTGGAAGTTATTAATTTCGCAAGTTATAATGTAGTTCTTGTTTATCGGCTGGGCGTGGCAAATGGACAGAGCCCCTCACGCGTCGCCAACGGCCCTGGCACCGCGGAGCGGCAAACCTTGTGTCACGTGCGCCCCATGTGACACGTGTCAATGACTGACGACAAAAAAAAAAAAAAAACTTACGCTTCGCCGTTAGGAACTCCGCAACAGCCGATATATGATCCCGTTTGGACGAAGGACTTAAGCGGCGGTCTAAAATTAGCAATGCACGTCATTCTCCGTATATTATTTTTGGCAAAGGCCCATTCAGAAACTAGATGCTTTAGCAAAAAAAAAAAAAAAAAAAAGAAGGTTCCCCAACAATAATGTCCCCAGATTTCTCTAGTCGCGCGGAACTCCCAGCAAGGAAAAGCTCCCCCCAAAAAGTCACTGTGATCTAAAGACAGCGCGGAGTTCGCTACTCCTTGTGTGATGCGTCTAAAGGCAAATAATCGCATAAAGTTCGTACGGATCCCACAAGAAAACGTGCACTCAGAACAAACTTTCAAACCATGCATGCAATATCCCCCCCCCCCTCCCCCAACCCCCGTTTCAGCGTCGTTATCCGCGGGACCTTTACGGACTTTAACGTTCACACAGGTTGGCCAGGTCGTTACATTCAGAACTTTGTCAAAAACTTAGAACACTCGTGCAAATGGCATATTTAATTTTTTTTAGCAAAAGAGAAAATAAAGAAGGCATTTTTTTTTTTCTGCGCATGCACTCTTATCGTGATAAATAAACAAACGTCAGTTACTTGTCCGGTATTCGGGCAAGCGCGGGCGGTTTTCCGGTTTAGCGGGGGCGTCAACGTGAGCGGCCAGATTGGGGGCGCAAAGCTCAACCACACAAACACAGAGCTAATTACTATATTCTGCTTAGCTGCTGGCGTAAATTTTCGACAGTGGCGTAATCGTGTTCACCATTACGCCGCTGCCAAAAATTTGCACGAGTGGCGAAGCAGGATATGGTGAGTTACTGCAGTTTTAGCTATGCGTTTGTTTGGTTGAGCTCTACAACACCAGGCGGCTTCACCGCTCACGTTTACGCCCCGACCATCCGGTAATCCGCCCAAACCGCTCCCGTTTACCGGAATAGCGTACAAGCTAAAAGTCTCTATTGAGTCCGTTTGAGCGCGTCTTGCGTTCCTTCATGGCAGCGGCAAACGTTGACCCGGAGTTCATGGGCTGCAAAGCTTCACTTCAAAGCTGGCAGCTGCATATATCCTACACAGCTCTCCGTCCGTGTAGTCGGAAGTCGGAAGCTCGTCCTTCAAGATAGGACGAGCTTCAGATTTTTTTACAAAATTGAACTCTCTCTGTCTCTCTTCATCGCCTTTCCGCGGCGTGCTGCTGCTTCTGGTGCTCTTTCTCTCCCTCTACTTTCATTCCGTACCCCCCTGTGCAGCGCGGTTGAGGTGTTCTCTGCTGAGAGACTGTTACTGCGCTGCACTTTACCCCAACTTTTCCTTCCCATCAACAAGAATCTCCTTCTCTCTCTCTCTATCTCTCTCTCTCTCTCTCGTGGTAACCCGGTATTCCGGAAAGCGTAATGCATTTACCGAAAAGGTACAACTCTGCAATGTTCCGATTTAGGGGAAACCGGAAAACCGGCAAAGAACGTACGTACCGGTGTTAAAACTGACAAGCCTATATAGCGACCCTATACAGTATGCGAAAGCAGTTGTATACATTCGTGGCGACCATGGTATGGCGACCCGCGTACGAAACTTCACGACATCTGCGATTGTCGAACTTTAGCAAGATTTTTTTTCCCCCTTTTTGCTCGCCGTGCGATATTTGCGAGACCGAGCTATATCACCGAGAAAGTTTGAAAGCCTCGAAGTGGCATTGTGTGTTTGATGGACTGCCCGAAGCGTTTCGCGCTTTGGATGATCACAATAGGGACGCATACGGGGTAATTCTGTGCAACAGGTGGCAAACGTAAATCGCGATACGTGACTGAGTTGCGAAGAGCATTTTATTTTTATTTTATTTTTTTAGGAGAAGGAAATAGGAATGGAAAAGAGATACCTTTGTAAAGAAGGCTTGCAAGAAAGAATGCGCGGCTTGGTTCTGAGTGTGTGAGCATGCCACTTGTGCACCTGTAAGATAAGGAGTTACGTAACCGTCCCAAGAAAGTGATCCGCGCGTGTGTAATGACGATAAGGTTTCAGTATATACACACTGGTCGCTGAAAATGAACGTTTGTTGTGAGGTATATAGGGGGGGTGGGGGCGGTCTTGGCCTGTCGTCTCTTCTCTCTCTCTTTTTTTGCCTTTCCGTCTGTCATTTTCTCTACATTCCGATTTGTCGCGATACTGCGCATGCGCGGAAAATGCCGTTTTGCAATCAAAATTTCTTACGGCTATTCTGGTCCACAGACTAGCAGAGCAGGCTATTCTTCCCATTCTGCACCCCCACCTTTCACCACCGCCTAAACCCCCGCACCCCCGTCTACTCTGCGGCGGTTCGGCAGTGGTAAAGGTTATAAATAGTTTACACTGTAGTGAACGCGACCACCATGTCGGGCACGATGTTCGGCATGATGTTCGGGCGCCACGATGAGTAGCAGCGTCTATGACGTCACGTGGGACACCTATCTGTTCAATGGGGGCAACACATTGCCTCTATAGCTATACGCTTACACGAACCCGACAAAGTCGGATCGAGTCGGCTCCGTCGGTCGCAAAAACCGGTCGTCTGGTTCATGCAAACGCTAGCGGATCAGGCCTAGCCGGCGTCCAGGCGAGTTGGGTCAACCCGCCTGCGGAAGCGGGTGGGTTCACTGACCCAACCCGTTTGGCAAGACGCATGCAAACGCAGTCGCGTTGACACCGAGTCGGCTCGACTTCTGACTCGATCCACCTGCGTCGAGTTCAACTAAACGAAGATGTAGAGAACATTACCGGATAAACCAGGGCGGTGATGAATTTTTTTACGAGGAAAGCCTTTGGTGTTCGCATTCCATGGCTGAGGACCGCGCACTTATAGATCAGAAATGTTTTTTTATTATTATTATTTTTTTGCAAAACAGCTTTGCAGGGCAGCCGACTTGCAGAATTATGCAAGCGGTTCATTTTTCTGCTGGCCACACCGTATTAACACTTGAACACTTGACACTTGAGCCGACGGTTGACATGAACATCGGTCAGTGTATAGGGAGGAGAGGTAATGGAGTGGGCGGCCCAGGAGAAAGTAGAGGGAAAGAACAACGAGCAGCAGAGGAGAGAGGGAGTCGTCTAATGACAACGTTTATTATGGCACCTGGAGACCGGACCTTCCGCCGTCCACGCCTGTGTAAGTGGCAGCGAGTGAGCCATTGTGTGCTCGTGAGCGAGTGTGTATATTATAAATGTACACTGCAAAAAATGGTCGTTAGCCGTGCCGGTCGACATGACGACGTAACACCGTAAGCAGCGCCGGCGCGAGAACAGAGACCCTGTCGTCCATTTGCAGCGTCTGTTCCGCAGTGTTGGTGCTGCACTCCGCAATGTGATGTGTGTATGTATACCAGTAGCACCTAGATATAGAATATGCACGCGGCGAAGTGGTAAGCGAGTCCCCGACTTCGCGTATTGGCGTCCGGTCCTGTAATCTCTCTAGCTATTATTCTTGCGTCTGTTTCTTTCGCGTTTAACGCGTGTACGCGTCTGTGAATGTCCCGCTTCTCTGCGTTGCCACGGGAATCGGGCGAGGAGGAAAGGCGCGCGCCGAGCCTTTCCCTCCCCCCTCTGGCACTTGTGCGAGCCCCGGCGCAGTGCTCGCTGCCTGAACGTGTATGAGTTTGTGACGTCATGGTGAGGATGGATAGGGCGCCAGAGAGAAGCAATATTCGGTATCTCATACAGACAGGCGGGCACAGTAGTAAACAGCAGCTTCCAGGTTTGTTTTATGCGGACGATATTGTGTAGCTGCCCAACAAGCAAAGTTATTGGCAACGTCTGGCTAATATCTGTGGGCAGGAAGACAAAAATTTAGGTTTGAAATTTAGTGTTAGAAAATCAGGTGTTACGGTATTCAATGAAGACAGTGAACAGACAGTGGCAATACAAGGCCAGGAAATACCTTGGGTAAGAGAATATAAATACCTTGGTATATGGATAAACGAGGGCAATAGATATATGGAAACACAGGAAAAAACAATAACAGTGAAGGGGAAGAGAAATGCAGCCATAATGAAGCACAGAGCGCTATGGGGATACAAAAGGTACGAGGTGTGTTGAAAGGTGTGATGGTTCCAGGACTTACTTTTGGAAATGCGCTTGTTTGCTTTAAATCAGGGGTACAATCAGGACTCGATGTGAACCAAAGGTCAGTGGCACGCCTTGCATTGGGCGCTCACGGGAAGACTATACAAATGAAGCTGTGCAGGGTGATATGGGCTGGACTAGTTTTTAAGTGAGGGAAGCTCGCAGTAAAATTGAGTATGAAGAACGCCTGAGGAATATGGAAGAAAGTAAATGGGCTGGGAGAGTGTACAGGTATCTGTACAGGAAAAACGTTGATTCACAGTGGAGGAAAAGAACTAGGAAGCTTACCAGCAAGTATGCGGCCTGTAAGGTGGGCAACACGGCAATAAAGAACGTCAAGCGGAAAGTCAGAGAGGCTGAAATAATCTCATGGGTGGCGGCAATAGAAAAGAAACCTGCCATGAGCAACTACATAAGAGGAAAAAACGAAATCAGGAAAGAAACAATTTATGATAACTCAAAGGGAAGCTCATTACTTTTCGAAGCGAGATCGGAATGCCTTAGAACACGCACCAATAAAGCGAGATATAAGAAGGAAGAAGAAGCATGTGCTTGCTGCGTTAAAGCTAGGGAAACTATGGAGCATGTTTTATTAGAATGTGAAGACGTCTACCCAGCGGTCGGTTTAGGCACCACTGGCCTCCTTGAAGCCCTTGGGTTCAGCGGGAGCAGTGGAAAAGTAAACATGTCCGCAATTGAGATTAGTAAGAGGCGATTGGAGGATTGGTGGAAGAAAAGTAGGGAAGCGACAAAAAACGGAGACGTAGAAAAGCAAAGTCCGCAATAGGGGGTCGGAAAATGTGGTTCTGAGAGTTCATAGCGTTTATTTTTTTGCTTTTTTACCTTGGGTAGGACGTTAGGCAGTATAATAGCAAGAGCTTGGTGGCGCAACCCACCGCCCCGTTCCAAAGGGGAGGCTCGTAACATTCATCCATCCATCCACCCATCCATCCATCCATGAATGGGCTGCGCTGTCGCGTGCTGCACGAGCGACGACGACTTGGAGATATCTTTTTTTTTTCTTGTTTTCATTTCCGAGAAATTTGCGTGATGTCAGTTCGTGCAAGGTTTTCGGCGCGAACCGCTGTGTAAGCCTCTCGGTAACTACAAATATGCGGAAGTTTCGCTTGGGCGCGGAAACGTGCATCATCAGCTGTGTGTGTGTGTGTGTGTGTGTGTGTGTGTGTGTGTGTGTGTGTGTGTGTGTGTGTGTGTGTGTGTGTGTGTGTGTGTGTGTGTGTGTGTGTGTGTGTGTGTGTGTGTGTGTGTGTGTGTGTGTGTGTGTGTGTGTGTGTGTGTGTGTGTGTGTGTGTGTGTGTGTGTGTGTGTGTGTGTGTGTGTGTGTGTGTGTGTGTGTGTGTGTGTGTGTGTGTGTGTGTGTGTGTGTGTGTGTGTGTGTGTGTGTGTGTGTGTGTGTGTGTGTGTGTGTGTGTGTGTGTGTGTGTGTGTGTGTGTGTGTGTGTGTGTGTGTGTGTGTGTGTGTGTGTGTGTGTGTGTGTGTGTGTGTGTGTGTGTGTGTGTGTGTGTGTGTGTGTGTGTGTGTGTGTGTGTGTGTGTGTGTGTGTGTGTGTGTGTGTGTGTGTGTGTGTGTGTGTGTGTGTGTGTGTGTGTGTGTGTGTGTGTGTGTGTGTGTGTGTGTGTGTGTGTGTGTGTGTGTGTGTGTGTGTGTGTGTGTGTGTGTGTGTGTGTGTGTGTGTGTGTGTGTGTGTGTGTGTGTGTGTGTGTGTGTGTGTGTGTGTGTGTGTGTGTGTGTGTGTGTGTGTGTGTGTGTGTGTTCTGAACTATATATCTTGGCTGTATCGGTTTCCGTGGCTCAACGAAGAGCAGCGACATGTCTCTCAAATTGCCAGCGTGAATCAGACAATACTCTCTGATCGCTTGGCATGGGACTTTGAAACCTGTATAGGACTGCTTGTTTGTACGGCCAATGCAACCCAGAAACATCTAAGCGCCAATCGTTGCGGAATATTTACCTCAGCTACGCCTACATAGTTCCGACGCATTTTTCAAGTGTATACTATCCTATTTACTACGTTAGCTTCCTATACGAGGCCAATCCCGTACGTGGATCAACAACGCCATCACTGTGGTTGGTAAAATGGCATGATACATATAGCCATTGTGCTTTGGCATTGCCTCTTTGCACCGTAAAAGGGTCGCATAAAAAAAAATCGACTACAAGTTGTGAACACACACTTTCCAGAAAACAGGCGAGTGCGTTTAAGAGGATGCCCCGAACAGCACCGAACAAAAAAAAGTTTTTTTTTTTCACCCCCTTGCAGACGGTAAACGTTGAGTCACGCTTGTCTGTATAGAGTGGTCAATACTGCGATAACGGATTTGTAAACTTCGTGCTCGTATTTTATTTTTATTTTCAGATTTACATATTTTCGGCAATTTTCGTAAAAGAAGAAAAGAATTGAGGACCAGCGTCAGCATTCTGTTTTCAAATTTCATTCAAATCCGTTCAGTGGTAGTTTCGCGAGAGCCTTAGTGCGTTTTATTCGAACGGGGAAATTGTAGTTGGCTCCGAGCTGAAGCCTCCTGTCGCTTAACGCGAAATCGAACAAAAGGACGCGATGACGACAGCGCCCCCTCGGGCTCGTGTCTCTCCTTTGTCCTATTTCGCGATGAATAGAATAATTTTCGGAGGCGACGATTTTTTTTTATTTCCCGTATTTTGTTTTCCTCGTTGGCGGCAGAATCTCAGGCGTATTCCAGTCGGAAAAGGCACCTTATGCGCGAGTGCGCCGCTAAATTATTTAAATGAGTGCGGCGTAATGTTGCAATGTGGGAAGAGTTCCACAGAAGAGATAGATAGATAGATAGATAGATAGATAGATAGATAGATAGATAGATAGATAGATAGATAGATAGATAGATAGATAGATAGATAGATAGATAGATAGATAGATAGATAGATAGATAGATAGATAGATAAATGGATAGATGGATACATAGATATAGATGGATAGATAGATAGATATAGATAGATAGATAGATAGATAGATAGATAGATAGATAGATAGATAGATAGATAGATAGATAGATAGATAGATAGATAGATAGATAGATAGATAGATAGATAGAGAGAGAAGAGGAAGAAATAACCCCAGGAAAATCTAGCACTCAAAATGTAAGCTTAAGAAAACGTATTGGTTGTCTCGCATGGTTAGTGTAAAGCACGTTTTGATCTTTTCTTTCTTTCTCTTTTTTTTTCAGACGCGACGTGTTTCTACAACGTAGCACTCATCCCCCCCCCCCTTTTCCCCCTTCTTGTCAATGCGATGCGATTCCACTTGCCGTTGGGTAACATCCGCTTGTTTCAAAGTGATTTTCTTGCCAAGCTCCTTATTACGTTCTGCCATTTCCCAGCCCTTTCATTCTTTCCCAAATATTACCGCGTAGCTTTCCATTCTGAAATAAATGTGGGTGTTTTTAAAAATAATTTCATTCGACTCTTGGCCAATCTTCCACGTTCGGTATATGTCAACTGTAGAGGGAGCCCATACCAAAACCAAGCAGAGACACTTTCCTGATACATTCTCTTTTTTTTTTCTTTTTCAATATTTCGTCTCGAAGTTGTAGCATTCCTCTTAACCGTCGAATTGTATAGGCTAGGGGTTCTTTACAACGAAACGTTCTACGATGGCCCGCTCTGCGCATGCTCTGCCCGGCCTGATCACGATAGATAGAT
Source organism: Dermacentor andersoni (assembly GCF_023375885.2). Lineage (NCBI taxonomy): Eukaryota > Metazoa > Arthropoda > Arachnida > Ixodida > Ixodidae > Dermacentor > Dermacentor andersoni. The sequence continues at coordinate 122,239,998 of NC_092820.1, forward strand.
AGATAGATAGATAGATAGATAGATAGATAGATAGATAGATAGATAGATAGATAGATAGATAGATAGATAGATAGATAGATAGATAGATAAAAGCAGTGACATCGTATCATTACTCATTATTCATTAGTCTGGGGCTGCTACAGCAGCATCTATAGCTAATCGACCCCCCCCCCCCCCCCCATCCACTCTCCCTCACCGATATTCCCCGCGCTGTGCACGCATTATCGCTCAGCGCTTCCCTCTGCAAGAACCCTCCGCGCCAAGCCTCGTGTCGGGGCATATAACGCCGCCGCACTTAAAAGCGGTGCCATATCGTCGTTGCTACAGGCGCGACACCTGGCCGGTCGCAGCACACGCGGACCGGCCGCGCTTCTGGAATGCACCCCCACACGTTCCCCTCGAAGTGGATTGGCTTCAGCGCCGGCAAGAACTGGTAGCGCGGGCGCGATGATGGCGCGGAATGTGTGTGCACGACAAAGTGTGCACACACACACGCGGGGAATCGCTCGCTCCACCGTGTGCACGGGGTGCGCTGCGGGAACGCGAAGCTTGGGAGGCTTTCGCATTAGCACTGGATGGATGCGGCTGTCGAGACGTCTTCTAATTAAAACACTGATTCCACCGCCTGGAGGTTCCCGCGCGTGACCGCCGGGGACCGCGTTTTGGCGCTAATCCTCCTTCGAATCGCCCTCCGCCACGACGCGCGCGTTTAAGTTAGGTGCAGCGTGGCGACGTCTCCCAAGATGTATGCTAAAAACACCAGAGGTATCGCCTCCGAGATCAGGCGGCGCGCGCGGCGACGGATCTCGGAGGCCATGTTAGAGGGAACTGCTGGGATCGTTCCGCGGTGTACCATGGAGAAGATGGTCGGTAGATGGCCTTGTCTAGCCTTCGATGCTTATGGCTGGGGCATTCTTTATGGCTTTATTTAGTACGCTTTATATACATTTTTGTTGGCCCAAAATTTCCGAAGCCGTCTTATTTTGACCAGCTCAAAAGGCTCTAAGAAGGCATGCACTCTGTCTCATTGCTTTCTTCTGCGTTTAGAAAAATTAGATGGCTATTGCATTGCGAATTGTTGCACTCATGGCATGATGTTGAAAATGATCAATTTGCGAAGACAAGAAAAAAAGACAATTTGAGAAGACGAGAAGCCGCAAGGGCGATGTTTAACAAATGAATCAATCAATCAATCAATCAATGTGCTGTCAATTATTGCCACGTTGGCATATATGCTATAGCTGCCATGCCTGCAGCTCGCATAAATACCACAGAAGCGCCACTGCGAGCCGGCCTATGGTTGGAATTGATTCGCCGTGAAACTTTGCGCTAAACACAGATAGCACAGAGTTGCCTCTTGCAGAATTGTAGGAGACTCCTAGCGCAGTCAACTTCATGCGTGCACCCGGCGTGTTACGCGGAGAGTGTTCAGAGACGTAAACAACTGCTCGGTCAGTCTGCCTGTGCGCGTTCCTGCGACTCGCTGCCGCAGCTTATAAGGGCTTCGCCTAATTTGCGCCGTAAGATGGAGGTTTAGCGCGGCACCGGCTTCTGTCATGCGCCCATACAGATACACGCAAAGCGGGAGACGCTTCGCCTGAGAGGCCGCTGCACGAACCGACTTAGTGTAATTTGCTGCATTTCAAGTAACATTTCGAATCCTATGTAGGGACTCCGGGAGCAGACTTTGTGTCTCTGTGGGCCCTCAGGTGTGTCTGTGCGTTTGTTTGTTTGTTTGTTTGTTTGTTTGTTTGCGTACGTGCGTGTTGCGATAACTCCCAGAAATAGAAAACCTTCGCGAAACTGGAGCACCCGGGTTTAGAACTACGTAACTTCGCATCGCCAAAAACGTATTATGTGCGCGCTGAGGAATGGGAGCATTACGAAGACGATCAGACTAACAACGCTATACGTGAAGAAACGGGGGCGGGCACTGAATAATATGAACTGCCACTTCCAATCGTGGGTGTTAGTATAGCGACGTTTTGAGGTGGCGACACCAACAACAGCATTTTATTTTATTTTGTTCATTGGTTCCTCGTACAATCGAGAGGACACGCGGGCCAGAGGCGCACGATTGCCTGGTGGACCTGGTGGACCGTCCACCGGTGGACGCTGCAGGGTGATATCGCTTCACCGGAGGCCCAAATAAGCGCAGTCACACAGTGCGTCACGAACGCCCTCGCATTCATCGTATCCCACAATGCACCAGCTCGGTCTCCCCGGCGCCCACCGTGGGGGCGCAGAAAAGCGCCGAACGCCTATAAGGTTCCTGTACGTATAGACAAAAAAAAGTTTCTTATCTATGGCGCGAATCACCCTCGTCTGGATCCCAGCACACGCCGGCGTTGTCCACCCGCACCTCACCAACCTCAATGAGGTTACACACTCCGTATATAGCACGAGGACTAGTCAACCGTGCCGGAGACGGTGCAACCCGCCAGGACGCTACCGCCTTACAAGATACAACGACCTGGCGAAGTCATTTTACCTCGCAAGAAGAACCTTCCCCACCTCTCACCGCAAGTTAAACAAAGCATAGGCAACCACCCTTCGCCTGTTACAGACCAATACGTACCCCTCCCTCACACGCTGTCACATCACATACCCCGACATCTACCCGAGCCAGACGTCCAAGATCTGTAGAACTCAACAAGAAACACTCCCCCAACATGCTATGGGAGTGCAGACATCGATACCCAGCCCTTAATTCCGTGACCCTCTCGTCGAGATGGCACGCCGCCCTGCGCAGCTCCCATCTCGACGACCAACTCTGGGCTATACAGCAGGCCTATACGAAGCGGCGAAGAGGCAAGACCTCGACGTCCCATCGTGGGAGGCCTAGTAGGCCCAGCCGACTATACTGCTGGTTGTCATTAAAGTTCTCTCTCTCTCTCTCTTTTATCTATGGGAACTCTTTGTCATGCGGACTGCCTATCGCGTTTAATTGAATCGCTGACCAATTGCCCGTCGGATCGCTTTTATTTTTATTGATTTTTTTTGACCGGCGTCCGTTTTTCACCGGGTTATCACTGTTATCAAGTTATCGCTGGACGCGCTTATACTCTATGCGAAATTTCTCGTACGCATTGTCGCCGGTAGTCTTGTCTTATCAGATAGCCCGCGCGCGGCGCGAACACAGTGTTGTACATTCTGCGCGAGCATCAACGATTAATCTGGAATGTACGGCGAACACGGGTATATAAATAGCGGGCGATTTCCGCCGGCGAGATTAGATTTCGACGACTGCGTACTGTCGCGCCGCTGTAGCATTGCGGCTCGAGTGTTGCCCGTCTCTCTGGGGAGCAAACGTTCGACTAAGAAAGCGTTGAAACCCTTAACTCACATCTATGGGCATGTGTTGCATTCTTCGACGTCACTACACAACGCGGCAGTGTAAACCTCAATATGAAGGTTGATGTCGGGTCCTCAAACTTGAGCAGTAAGAAAGAGGTTAGGTTAGAGTAGATTGTGGTACACCTTCTAATGTACCGTGAGAGAGAGAGAGAGAGATGAAGAGGAAAGACAGGGAAGTTGATCAGATATTAGTCTCCGGTTTGCTACCCTACACAGGGATCGGGTGATAGGGATTAGAATGAGGACACAGAGGAAAGAGTTAAAAAGATGTTCTGTAGTTGCGCCGTGGGCTTTGGGATGCCGTGTAAACTGTATGGCGCAACGATAAAAAAAAAAAAGAAAGAAAGAGAGAGATGGAGGGGGTGGAGGGCGGGAGAGAAATTTGCACTCTTCGGGTTGTATCTTAATTCTCACCAAGCAATAATGGTAATATTGCTTGCGTTTCCCTCCTTGAAAACTCTATGTACCGCTCGCTATACTTTCCTGTCAAGAATGCTATATGTCACGTGACCTGGAATTCTTTCCCGTCAAGAATGCCATATATGTCATGATATATGTCACGTGACGTGTAACGCTGTCCTGTCAAGAATGCTATATATGCTGGTATGCTATATGTCACGTGACCTGGAATACTTTCAATCCTGTCAAGAATGCTATGTGTGTCACGCTATATGTCACGCGACCTGGAAGTATACCGGGCGCGCAGCTTTAAAGAAAGGAAATCAAGGCACGTGAAAAGGGTATAGATGACGACTGTTTGGAGAAAAGATGAGCTCGAAAGAGTTCAAACTTCCTTTCTTTTTCCTTTTTTTTTGTCGTGGAGTGATGTATACCGAATTAATTTGGACCTCCTGGTGTCTGCGCATTCCGACCCCATCGCAATGCTGCCGCCTCCACGGCCGGGAATCGGACCCGCAACTTCATGCTCGAAAGCGCAACGCCACGAGATACCACTTATATTTAAGTAGGGTTTTTGCAAAACCTCCCCAAACTTCTTTACAATTTCACGTATAAGCTGTGAGCTCGTATACGAGCTCACAGCTTATACGAACGTGCGTGACATGTATACATGTCACGTTCGTCCGTTTGATATGCTCCAACATCGGACGCTATATATTTACGGAACTGCGATATTTATTTCGGATACTGCCTTACGGATTTGTAAGCTCCCTACCGCAAATTCTTTAAACGTGCAAATTTTCGGTAATCTTGTAAGGAAACTGAGGTCCTAAATTGAAATTTCGCTCGTTACAATCGGTAGTATTCGTCTTCTTCTTTCAGCACTTGTCTAAATAGAGCATTCGGCGTTCCATGTGTATTTCAGTAGAAGAATAGAAGTTGCCCCCGAGCTAATTAAAGCTTTCTCTTCCTTTTTCTTTGTACATTCGCAATGTAACATTTGTTAGCAATGTCTGAGTGCGCTTTGGTTAGTTTGAACGCGGTTGAATTCGAATTAATCAATCTTTAGTTCACGGATGTCGCTATATTTAACAGCGCGTACTCTCTTGATTGCGCCTTCGAATTTCGCATCGCTGCCGGACCCGGATCAAACTACGCCTGCCTCATTTAACACAGTGCACACCCTTGGTGGTTGCTCCAGATCTGGGCCCGTATTCACAAAAGAAAACTTCTTACGCTAAATCTGTTCGTGAGAGTATGTGCGAGCCAATCGTGATGGCGGGCACACTATTAGTGAAGGCGGCCTGCTAGTGGCAAACAACACTTACGAGCAAAAAGTTTTGTGAATTTAGCATGCGTTCTTTTTCTTTATTACGTAACTGAAGCGACCAGCCGTGGTGGCTTAGTGGCTTTGGTGTTGCGCTGCTAAGCCCAAGGGCGCAGGGTTGAAATCCCGCGCCCTCGTAACACGTTAGAACATACAAGAAAATATCTTACAGTGAGTTGGCACGTTGCCATGGCAAAACACGAACACACTGCGACCTCCTCTCCGTTTTCTCGCTTTATTTTTGAGTCTCCTCCGCCACGCAACAAGTGTGCTGTCAACGGAAAAAGGGATTTTGCAAACTCTCCCGACGTGGATCCAAAAAAAGAGTGTGAAAAGCAGAGAAGTGTTAGTTCGCCGGAACCACGAACAAAAGCCGCGACCTCTTCGCCTGTCTGTCCCGATTCTCCCACCCTCTCTGCACCGGCACAGATCTCTCGCTAACGCGGCCCCTAATTGAACGCACGCGCGCACCCGACGCTTAATTAGTCAAATGAAAGCTAGCGGCTGCCGCCAGCCGTGTCGTCTCAACAGCGATCTCCCCGTTGTCGCCTACCTTCTATTTTCCTCTTTCCGGTCGAAATATGCGCCGCCTGTTCGCGCTGCGCAAGATCGCACGTGGCGCTTCTGTCAAGTGCCTTTTGACAGCGCGATTTTTCGGAGCACCCGACGAGTTCCCCCGCGACTTAGCCCGTTCGCGACACCTCTCCCTTCCTCATACGTCATCGTTTCTACAGGCTAAGGTTTATCACCTCCAAAAAAGCTAGCGTGCAGCGCGACGTCTGGAGCGCGATGTTGCTCCGCGTTGTCAGCGTTGTCCGCTGCTACAGAGAGCAAGAGCGAGAAATTGCGAGAAGCGAAGCGTGGTCCTCGTCGTTGCCACGTCCTCTCCGATTGGTCGGCGCCGCGGCCTCTCCGTGTCGCGTGCCGCGATTGGCTGCCGGCGCCGCTGCCTTCCTCGTCCGCGAGAGAACCGGCGACCGCGGCGACGCCTCGGCGGCAGTCTCAGGGGTGGGGGGTTGCGAAGGTTCGTCGCTGCGTCAGTGTTTTTTCTTTTTTTACCGTGTCGCCCGTCTTCGCCCTGGATTTTCGCTGCCCTCGACGACGTCGGCGCCATCAACGTAAGTTGCATACGACTCTCTGCTGCGGCAGCGTTCCCGGCCAACGGCGTTGCGGGCCGCCGCTGACCGTGTCGCTCGTTTTCACGAGCTTCTCGGTCGGCTCGGTTGCTTCGGCGCGCGCGGAAAAATCGGGCGCAGCCGGCGGTGCGAGCGAAGGGGGGACAAAAACAGGTAGCGCCATCTGTCGGCGCAGCCGTCAAGCGTGTCGCTCTCTTCTCGGCTCGAGAGCTGCGAAGGCGAGGGCGCTAAGCCTAACGCCACGCTTCTCCTCCCTCTTCCGCGCCCTCGCTCGCGCTCACAGCCTCGCGTACTACGCTGCTAACGCTGCTGCGTTTGCGAGCCCCTCTCTAGCGGCTTGCTGTGGCTGGCTGCGGACTTCAGCGCCTGGAAGTAGCCCGGAAAACGACTGCGGCGTCGTCGACAGCAAAACAACGAAAAAAAAAAAACAAAGCGGCGTCTGCAAACAAGAGTGCCAGCGGTGGTGGTGGTCGCCGCGGAATATCGGTTCTTGTCCGAAGGAGGCTCGCTTCTTCTCTACGGTGCTTGTGTTGTTCAAGTGGGTGGTGGTGCTGGTGGTGCTGCCGCTGGTGTACTACGAGGCCGCGAGCTTTCCGGCAGGCCGGCCTTCTTCCACTGTGGATGCTGCGTCGACGCCGCTGCGGTCAAGAAGCCATCCAGCGGGTGTTGTCCCCGCTGCGTGCTGTGAGTGCGCCCTCTTCTGTTTTTCCTCTAGCGAAGCGGGGTTTAGGAAAAGTCGCGTTGCCGTCGTCGACCGAGGCGAGCCCCCCATCGTCGGCGTCGCGCTATGCCTAGCAGCGACGACGAGTCGAGGGGACGCCCGTGAACAGCGCGGCTCGCTTGCTTCCCTTCGCTCGCTCGGTCGGTGGCTCTCGCTTCTTCTAGGCCACGCCGCGAGCGTCGAGAGCGCGTTTCGGGCGGCGTACCACCTCGTCTTCGCCAGCGCCCGGGAGAGACGCAGTCGCCTACTTCTGGAAGGCTCGTTCTAAGTCTCTTTCATCGGCGTGCCGTATTTTCGCGGTGTCTTTTTTTTTTTTCCCGCTACCAGTCTTTCCTGATCGCCTGTGGTGAGATTCTCTCGATTTTTTTTCTCTCTCGGCTCGTAGTTGGGTTTGATTGGCGTTGTGTTGGCTTTGCCGAAACGAGCCCAGTCACACTACTGGGTCGACCTCTTCTGTGTTTCCCGACGCCCAGCCTCTGTTTTTCTTTTGTTTGTGTGTATCGCGCCGTGCCGGCAGTTCCCGTCGACCGCTTTCAGAAGCCGACACACATTGTAGCGGTATGAGCTGGGTGCGGGCTCCGTCCTGTTTATTAAGCAATGTGAGCTGAAGAAAAAATAGCGGGCCGGTGTTGCTTTGTAGTTGCGAAGCTGACACGAGACAAACGCGTGGTTGCTTTGCTTTTTTCTTTTTCTTTCTTTTCTTTTTTGTCCGTTGTGATGCGGCCAGTGTAAGCTGACACACCTATAACTTCTGGCGTGCTTGTGTTCTTTACGTTATAGAAGTGCGATCGCTTAATATACGTGCTTAGAAACGGTGCCCGATAGTTATTCTGTTGACGCACTGTACTGTTTGTACACCGCAGACAATCGTTACCAAGGCTAGAGATATACTTTTCTCACTGCGCGCATTCCCGACCAAAAATAGTGCGGCATATATGAAGGGAGGAGGCAGACGCGCGTCATCTAACTCAATGTAAAACGAAGCCACACTTTTACGTTGCGAAATGTGGCGCACTTGTTAGTCGAAGGCGCCGGAGATCCGAAACTATTGAGCACCGATCAACAGGAGTGACGTGTTTCTGCGGTCAGCGCGTCACGCGACCAGTGCATAGTAGTGCGCCCAAGTAATGCGCGATTTGACGGAAAAACTGCATCCACAAGTTGTAGTTGTTGCTCTTAAGAAGGTGTCGCAGGTCAAGAACGCCGGGAAGCGCGCAGAGTGACTCATACACCCATGACCGCACTGCTCGCGTAGCTTCTGGAGCGGAACGTTGCCTGTTACTCGTGGCCGATTAAAGACATCACCGGCACTGGAGCATAGCAGATGCACGAGACAGAAAGAACACAGCCGCCGGAAAGGTCATCCAGGCGTGGGCGGTGTCGACATTTCCAAGCGTTGCTGTGTTACCCGGGATGCTTGCTTGGCAGTGGCATTGCAGCGACGTGTGGATTTTTTTGGAAAGAGTAGTCGAGACTCTTAGCGCCACTCACAAAAAGTCGCGTACAAAGGGGCAGCAGGGGTATACGAGTGACGTCATCGGCTGCGTTTCCTCGCAGAGCCGGATAACGACGCAACTCTGCTCGAGTTGTTTGTGCAGTGACGTCACGAGGGGAGGGGGGGAGGCGCGGGCTTGCTAGTGGCATTGTGACGTGCTGACAAGAGCGAAAGAAGAAACGTCTTCTTGCCCGTGTCATTAGTGTGTGTGTGTGTGTGTGTGTGTGTGTGTGTGTGTGTGTGTGTGTGTGTGTGTGTGTGTGTGTGTGTGTGTGTGTGTGTGTGTGTAGGATGAAGGCCGCACCCGACTCGTCCAAATGCCAGTTCCGTTAACTGCTTTGTCTGCGGTACAGTGAGCATAGTACTGAACACCTGTACTTTGCAAACGAAAGACAAATGCTAGCGACTACAAATTTATATGCACTCTTTAATAGGAGTGAGCGCCATCTGGGATACTTTGCTCCATAGCAGTGATTATCACGCACGACAAATCTCTCCAACAGTAATTGCCGCTTGCCGCAGTAAAACAACCGACGAATCCGTTGGCATTTTCTCGCTGTTGTTCGCCGCCTTTGACGTAACAATTGCCAAGTACCAACTTCGATGAAAACTTTGCCACATCTATTATTCTTGCTTTCCTGGAAAATTCACGCCTGTAGAGATTGTCATTTTTTTTTTTTTTCTTCGGCGCGGAGCTCGAAGAATGTGGCAGGGTTACCACGTTTCCGTGACGTCACATTCCGCAGCTTGTCCATTATCTGTCGTCCGCGGTTTCAGAGTCCCGTACGTGGCCACTGCCCCTGCCAGAGTTAGCTACTCTTATCTCCGGCGGCAGAAAAAAAGAAAAAAAAAATGTGTCTCAGAAAAAGGGCTCAAAAAGCATGCGATGGCTTTTCACAAACGACTCGTCACCCTTTTCTCGAAACGTTTGCACGCAACCATTTGAGGGCATTTAGCTCGAAAATGGGGTAGCTTAGTTTTCGTTAAGCACGACGCGGAGCGGCTCAAAACTGAAGTCGGGTCGGCGCAAACTGCGCTTACACAAACGGGTCTCGTACCAGACAGTCGAAACTATAGCGAACGCGGGCGCTTACATCCATCCTGTCAATTAGCCTGAGCGAGTCAACCCCCTCTACCCGTTGCACGCGGGTTGAGAGAAGTCGCTTCGACGCTCCCGCGGCCCGAACCGCTAGCCTACCGTCAAGACAAACGCGACGATCGAATTTGGGCCGACTCGACGCGACTTTGATCCGGTTCGTGTAAAGGTGGCCACACGCTGATCCGACCGCGTTTACACACGCGTCCGGGCTGAATAGTCCCGACCCCGTTGAGAATCAAACGAGATTTGTAGCGAGTGCGCCCGAAATAATGTGTGCGAGGGAAAGGCGACGGCGCGCATGTAAGTACAAGAATTTCTCCGTCTGCTTGTGCCTTGTTTTAAAGGACCTTAGCCTACCCACTGGCGTTTATAGCCCGACGAACGCATTTCATTCGGACGAGCCAGCGGGCTCGCGTAGTCGCGCATGGCAATGGAGCCCTGAGCTGAGGGCCCCACTCATCGAGGAAATTCCCTACTTGTTTTGCCAAATAAATGTTTATTCTCTCTCTCTCGCTCCGACTCGGTAGCCGCGGTTTTAGGTCAATGCGACAGTAGCGCGTCGCATTCTTCTTTAGTGCATCGCAGTGGTTAATACGCGATACCACAAGTGTGACGCAACTCCCACCCTTCGCCTGCAACAGGCCAGCGCGTGGCGCCTGTTTCCCGCGTTTTTCTTTCTTTTTCTTTTTTTCTTTCGTATTCCATCGATGATGAGCGCGGGAGAGCACAATGAGAGATTTGCAGCCACTTGCGAAAATGCGCGGCGAGGAAGGCAGAGACAAATCTAGGCCTTAAGTTTACCGCAGAGAAATCCGGGAATTACGATCTTCAATGGAGAGACGTGTAAATTACCTGGTGTCAAGCCAACAGCGAATCGTACCCATGGTCAGTTCGATGTAAATACTTCGGCGTATGCATAAACGAAGGAAAGACTTAGTCAAGCACCCTACCAAGGCTATCCGAAAATAAAGGGGCAAGCGGAATGCAGCAATGACGAAACACGGGCCACTTTGGGGCCGCAGTAAATGTGAGACGGTGCGTGGAATCTGGAAAGGAGTAATGGTGCCAGTGCTTACGTTCTCAAATGCCATTCTGCGCTTCAAATCGGATGTCTTGTCGGGGGTTGGATGTTAACGAAATTGATCGGTAGGCCGGTTGGCTTTTTGGGGAGCCCACGGGCAAAGCCACAAACAAGGCAGTGCTGGGTGACGTGGGCTGGGCCTCATTTGAAGTCGGAGAGAAGCGCAGAGCAAGATCAGTTTTCAAGAAGGGATCGGGAACACGGATCAAAATTAATGGGCAGCCGATGTCCACAAGTATCCGTGCCTAAAAAGCGTGGACACAGAATGGAGGAAGAGGTCAAGAAAGTTGGCAACGAAGTACAGGGCAATTAAGTGTCGATAGACGACCGGGAGTCGCAAAAAAAAAAGAAAGCGAGATAAATGGAGACGGTGAATCGGATGCAAGGAGCGGAAACGAAAAAGGCCGTGCTCTACCAGAACGGGAAGAAATAAATCAGAAGGGAAAATCTGTACGATAGCACAAATGGCAGTGTCTCGCTATGTGTGGCTCGAGCCGCTTGCATAAGGACGAAAACATACCGCAACAAATAATCGTAACCGGATAAGACGTGTGTGCTGCAGAAAAAATCCAGAGACCACTCGGCACATTCTAATGGAATGCGAAGGGATTCACCCAGTCAGGCCCATAGCTAACGTATACACCTTCCAGAAGCGCTTGGACAGAAGTGGACGAAGCATCGAGCGGTCATAAGCAAGAGACGCTTAGAGTATTGGTGGAAAGAGAAAAGCAGGGAAGATATTGATGCGACGGGATCTGTTACAGGCATAGTAGCGGTACAAGGTAGCTAGAGAAATTTTCAGGAAGAGAAAGAAAGATTAAAGAGATGTATAAACAAAAATACTATAAGGAAAAGCATGTATAGCATACCCGCGTAACTCAAGCAGGCTAGGTCAGTGTCGCTCCCTAAACCCACCCGCGTCTTCCTTCGTTCTCCTCCGTCAGTGAAGACGTGCTTACGTGCCTAAGCGCACGATCTCTACCACATGCACGTGGCTGACGTTGGCGTCAGCTCGCGTCCGATTGTGCAAAAAAATAAAATAAAAATAGAAAAAGCGACTTATCTGTGGTTGTGGCTGGGAAGAAGAAAGGAACTCTGCTGGCCCCACCGGCGCCTGAAAGGCAAGCAGGGGAAGGGGGAGGGGGGTTCAATAGCTTTCACGCGACATCACGAACGCAACTTGCCACTGTGCTAGTATACGCCAACATTAAGACCACGATCACGCCACTGCAGATTTGTTCTTGCTGTGCTCAATGCCTGGACGTAGATGCTCCGTACTTCGTAATACCGTATTTACTCGATTCTAAGCACCCCCTTTCTTTCACGATCGCGATGCCCAAAGTGAGGGGGGGGGGGGTGCTTAGATTCGAAAAATCTAGGATGACCCCTCCTCCCTCTTTTCGTTGCGACATCACGACGAGACGGCTGCGAGAAATAACATTTTATTTTGCAGACATTCAAAGGAAAAATCGGTGCAGACAGTGAACCTACCGCTTGTGTCGGATGCTCGGTTATCACTGCCACTCGAGTTCGTCGCACCGCTTGAACCGCCGCTCTCGGTATCCCACAGCAGGTCGTCTTCCGTTCCGTCGAAGTGGTTTGGGATCGAGCGCTTCTCAAATGATTTGACCACAACGTCCACTTGGACCCGCTTCCATGCGTCCGAAATCCACTTTGCCATGGTTGATGGGGACCCTTTCTGTAGCTTTCGCCGTACAGCCGTACAGTCCGGCTGTACGGCGTACTCGCGCCGCGGACTCCGTGCCACCTCGGGATTCCGACGGCTCCGGCTCGATGACAGAGTGAGCAAGCGCGCTTGGCTGCCCTGGCTACGCGCTCTTCCTAACAAATATGGGGGTGCTTAGATTCGCATGCAAACATTTTTCCCAATTTTCTCGCGAAAATAGAGGGGGGGGGGGGTGCTTAGAATCGCGAAAATACGGTAGTTTGTAACAAAGACGTGTTATCGCTAGTCACTCGCTTACTCTGTGAACCGTCACGAGACGTTCAGCTTCGAACATCCGTGTATACCGTCGGCGTAGCCGCCGTCACCCACGCTTCGGTGCATCGATTCGAGTGTGCGCCCAATCTCTTCCTATTTTTGACGCGCGGGCGATAAGTGGACATGCGTTTGCGTGTGAGCTGAGACGGATGCGTGTAGATAACGTGCGAGTAACGTTAACCGAGCCAGGAAGCCGCGGCGCTACACCCTTTGTCACTGTGTAACGAGCGGTACTCGCTCTTTCCGGCGATCCAGGGTCGAAGTCCTTTGTTAGGAGGGTGGCGATACAACTCTGGAAGATGAGTGATTTTCTTTATCCTCGAGGAAAGCATTCTTCGAGGATAAACACAGGCATTCCCTATGTAGCAGCGGTCCGTGAACTTGGCCGCACAGATTAATTCTATTCCTTAATATGTCGGTGACTGTCGCTGCAGCCAACCACTGACATTTCTCGGCTTGAGTGCTTGAAGACCGCCCCATCGCTTGTCGGCCCACAAAGCTGCGAAGGCACTTTTGTCTTCCTTGAGGGCGACTGGTCTACGTGAACGCATTTGACTCACTCAGGCCCTCCATGTGCGTGCACGAGCTCCCTGCAGCGTTCCTCTCCCTCCCTTCCCTCTAATTCACCTTTCTATTCCCTCTCTCCCGTCACCCAGAGTAGGGTAGCCAACCATACGCATTTCTGGTTAACATCCCTGCCTTCTGTTTCTTGCCTCTCCTCGTACTTGCAGCTTGAGTGGAGCGCAGTGCGTTCACGAACACCCAGTTTCATTTACGACAGCTGATCGCCGAGTAGCAGGGCAGAAGCGGTAATGGTTTCGTATTCGTGCACGTTCGCTGAGGCAGCGTGCGGTTCGCCGCCGAAAGCGCCATCTCGTTCCTCTGAAGCAAACTCCTCCGCGAAGAGGCTGCTGTGCAACTGTTGCTATTGTGCACAGAGTTATGCAGCATATCGATTACCTGCCTGTCTGGCAAGACCCCGACCACGCTATTGTGGTTGACGTCGCTGGCATCTGGGCTCAAGTCGTAACTACGGCTTTTTTTTTTACCTGATCCTATTTGTAACGTTGTTGGGGAATAACTACAGCGAAAAAAAATTTACCTTCTGAGTTGTTGCGTGTCAAGGAAGAGGAGGAGGAGGAAATAACTTAATTAGAAAAAAATCAAACAATAAAACGCATACGTGACGTACTAAACATCCTTAGGCACCTGTCCAGCAGAAGGGGCCCTCAGTCCAGCGCTCCTGCGGCTTTTGCTGCCTCCCGAGCCCGGCACACCAGCTGCTGCTGGTCACACGGATCTGTGCTGGACAGCACAGGATCCCACTCTTCTAGTGTGGGGTGGGACGGGGGGGAAGTGAAGTGCCGGTATGCGGGAGCATTCCCATGTTGTCTGGTATAATGATGCGTATGGTCTCGCAGCGCGAGAATTTGTACGTGTACACAGTGTGGGGTGTATGGCGTGTGGTAGATAGAGGCTCATGTGTGGGAAGGTATTGGTTTGTAACTGCCTCCATGCCACTGCGTCCTTGCGAGTCAGGCATTTGAGAGGTGGTGGGCAGAGGCGCCGTGGGAGGCGACACCGTTGGAGTATCGTGTTGTATGCGAGTGCTACGGTGTCCCTCTTAGAGTGCTTCGTGGTCGGCTCCCTTCTTGCGGTGTCCCTGTGGCATATGCTGGAGCTACAACGTGTGCGCGCTGGTTTCCGCGAATGGACTTGTAGCCGGAGGTCCAGATGGCCGTGACCTCTGGTAGCGTTTGAGGCGCGTGATTATTGAGAATGTTGTAGGCTGTAGCAGTCATACACGTCGGCTTGCGTTGTTGCGGCAGGCCGCCTGCACGAGTCGGTGACTATTATGGTGTCCTCATTGTGCTTCGGTTGGGGATACCATGGGACAAGGGCAATAGCTGCTTCTTCAGCTTCGACAGTGGTATACAGTGCCTCTCAAAAGAGGCAGATGTGACTTCTTGGAATTCGGAGTTGGTCGCACATGCCGTGTGAGCAGGTTCGCGTGACCGTGTCTGGCTGCGTCTTTGTGTAGAAGGTGTTGTGGGAGCTTTCAGTGGGGCTTTTGGAGCGCCCTGCATAGTACGTGCCTGTAGGCGAGCCGCATGACCATCCGGATGCATGTTCCGTGGTATGGGGGCTATCTAGATGTAATCTCGGATATCGGGGGGGGGGGGAGGCTGTGTCGGTGCGTTTGTGTCTGTTCTCTTGTGTAGGAACAAGCCCAAGCGTTGCAGCACGCGTCTGACTGGGATTGTGAAGGCTAGCTAGGCGTTCCCGCTGCCTTCTATGGTGGGCCTCGATGATTTCTCCGATTGTATGGTGGAGTCCCAGGGACTGGAGTCATTGGTTGGTGGTTCCCGGTGTAAGGCCTAGGGTTTGTTCGTAAACCTTACGGAGGAGTACGGCAATTTTTCCCCCCAGTTCTCTAGGTGTAAAGTGGGAGGTACGGAGTCGCGTATGCTACACGGCTTATTATTAGGGCTTGAATGAGTCGGAGGATGTCTTCTTACGTGAGGCCTTGGCGGCGCGACGTTTCCTACCGACCATCCTCATCACCTGCGAGATCGTTTGGATCGGACGTTGGATAGCGTAAGTGCCGCCTCCGTTTCGTTGGAGATGGAGGCCCAAAAATGCGCAGTCTGCCCCCGAGAAGAATATTCTTAGTTAATATTCTCAATAAATCTGCCCCCGAGAAGAATATTGATTTGTGGTTATAATTCTCGCGTTCGTCCCAGTTTATTTTTTTTTTTCTGAGTATGAGAAGTTCCGATTTCTCTGTAGATAGTTGTAGACCGTATAATTTGTGCGTAGTCTTCAACTGTGTCCGTGGCTTGCTGTACAGGGCGTCCTGTTACTCTCCCACCGACCCCCGAGTCGCCCAGACAGTGATGTCGTCGTCGTAGAGAGCGTGTTGGATGCCTGGGATGATAATGAGTTTGGCCGGGAGACGCATCGTTTATACGTTGAAGAGCGTGGAAGAGAGCACAGCTTGTTGTGGTGTGCGTACCTCTGTTAGGTCTGTGTATAGCGTCTGTTGTGTGCCACAAACCACGACCCGATTACGAGGCACGCTGTTGTGTGGGGACTGCGGATTAATTTTGCGATTGTTATATTTTCTGGGGGGTGGGGGGGTAACGTGCACCCAATTCGCGTTGGGCGATGGTATCTTTTTTTTTTTTTTTTGCTATGGGCACGTGATGCGAGAAATGATACAGGTCAACGTAAAAGAACAATACCATTACTTTTCGTAAAAAGGAAGCCGTCATCCGGGAAGACGTCGCAATGTTTTCACATTCGTCCGCATATAGGGATACCCTTGACCTTTCTTTCTTTCTTTCTCTCTTTCTTTCTTTCTTTCTTTTTGAAGAGCACGATAACATATAAATACAGGCGCAGACATTGCGGCTATTGCGTCGAGTCTTCGGCCAGCCTCCTTCCTATAAAGTCGCACGGAGGCTTGCTCGACCGACGGTCAACGTCGTGGGCCCTGTTAGATATGGGGCTGTTTCCTGTGCCTACTTCGAGTTCCCCAGACCACATCGAATCGCGCCACTGCTACGTAAGAAATGCAGAAGCATGGATGACACATTCCTGAGGCACGACATGTGCAAACAAGTTGGCGGCCCCCACTTCGTGTGCTCCGCGGTCGCTATTCACTGCTTGACTCTTCCAGAAAAGCGAGGGGATAGCCCGGCACTGTTGGAAGTGGGTCCCGGACCAAGACGGCGCTATTGTACCGGGTCGGCCTGACGGCGGTAATTCGCCGTTACAACCAGACGCTGCGGAAGTCCGCAAGGCAAGACCGCGGGGAGCCGCCGGGTGTGACATCACCGCACGGGAGCCTACCATTGGCCGAAGGTGGCGTCATCGGAGCGGGCTCTCCCATTGGCCGAACATGACGCGACTTCCAGTCTTCGAAGGGTTTAAAAGAAGCCTTCCAGAGAGACCAGAGCATTCCCTGATTCACCTCTCTCGAACTTCTTGCCGCGGGCCGCAGCGTCCGAGTTGTTGCCGGCCCGTAATGACTGTACGACTGTTACTTGAGTCTCACCTCTCTGTATATAATCTAAAATAAACCTCCCAAGTTTTGTTTTCATCCCGAAGTCCGTCCCCCAACCCCTACAGCCCGAAAGCCCATCGCGCTGGGACGATTCGCGGTCGCCGGTTTCACGCCGGCGTTGTCGTCGGTGTCCTGTGCCTTGCCGATATACGCCACGATACGCTCGCGAAAAAATCGTTGCAACTCGCTTCGTGCACCCTGCCCAGTCGCTAACCGTCGCGGAGGCTGGATGCCAGCCATTTAGTCTCTCGCGACGTCCGCCAGGGTGGCGCCACAAGAAGCCCCGCGAAAGAAAATGCGGATTTTTGCGAACGGTCTATATCCGTCAGTGCGAAGCTCTCCTATCACAGTCCCCGCATGGCCGTCAGAGGCGCTTCAAACTGCGCGCTGCGATTGTTTGTAGATACCCGAAAGAAAAAAAAAATAGTCCTTTGTCGCTTTGTTCTTTGTATCTTGTCGCTCAGCAATAGTCAACCTTGCCCGCACTTCGTTTATTGAACGCCGTGGTTTGTATACGCGCGCATCTTAACGCGTTCCAAGTGACAGTAGTGTTACAGCTGTATAATCCACGGCGCTTCGTCCCACTTCGTCCTGTACTTACTTACTGGAACTGGGACTTATCGTCGGAGCAAGCAACGGGGACGCGGCCTTCTCGTCAACACGAGCTCGTCGTCGGAATTCCAACTTATTCCGAGCTTCCCTTTTAAAGCGAAGCTTTCTTTTCCTCTTCTCTCGACTTTCCGGGCACTGCTGCTGCTGTGATGGTCTTGCCTCGCGCGCCGCTGGGTTTCTTGCAATACCACAAGATAGCGCTCGCATCTGCGCATCCCTAAAACCATAGTTTCTCACTATAACATCTAGAGGGTAATCTGGCACCACCGTCTATGGGAGTTTCTTAAGGGGCACCGTGCCGTCATGGGAATGACGGTATATGTGTCTGCGTGGCTCGTGTTGGCTGTTGTTGTAAGAGGCTTCATCTAAAACGTGGATATGGCTACGCAA
This sequence comes from Dermacentor andersoni, assembly GCF_023375885.2. Lineage (NCBI taxonomy): Eukaryota > Metazoa > Arthropoda > Arachnida > Ixodida > Ixodidae > Dermacentor > Dermacentor andersoni. The sequence goes on from NC_092820.1 coordinate 122,257,686, forward strand.
ATAACGCGTTTTCAAAGTAAAATCTTCATAAAATGTTTCCATTCACGCATATTACATCTTTACTCACCCACGATGCATGACCAAGCGAAGAAAATCAAGAACAGACGACCAACTGTTTCAAAGCGAGCGCGAACCTTGTCGTCTGTCCTCCAACTTTAGCGGCCCGCTGATACTTTTTACGTAACATGTAGTCTTACACACAATAACAAGTTCTCATAGTTAAACAAAACATGTTTTCGCGTAATAATAAAGCTAGAACAGCTTTTCACGTGCTGTTCTAGTAGAAAATGAATCATTGTGACAGACGGAACGGTACTTGCCAAGCGCGTCTTCAAGGTGTCCTGTCTCTACGAGAACGATGCCAATCCGAATCCACAATATACCGGCATTCCCATGCATACCACAGCGCAGCAGCGCCAGATTTCCCTCTAGGTAATGTAGTGAGAAACTCTATGCCTAAAACCCCTTAAACTTCGTAAAGTAGTGACACTCTCCTCCTCTGGCTTTACTCCTCCTCGTTTCTCCTCTCTTTCACGCTCCCTCCTCGACCGTGGCGCCGCCTACACTGCTCGAGCGTAGCAACGGCGCCAACATGCGCTCCTCGCCACTCCGTAGACGCTTCTCGAGCAAAAATGGCGCTGATGCACGGCGCGAGGGCCCACGTGATGCTATTAGGCCAATAGCGACGCGGCGTCGGCCTCGGCCAGAGCGCCCGAGGAGGAGGCGGCATTCTTCAAAGCGTGGCAGTACTTTACGAAGTTTAAGGGGTTTTACGCATCCCGGCCGGCGCCGCAGCGGGCCGGAATGTCACGTGCCGTGCTTGCTTTTCTATGCGACGAAAAATGCAGGTGCTGGGCAGTGGAGGTCGCGTGCTGGGTGATAGTGTAAACATTGCAATCGTCCATAGCCTGAAGATGACGCTTGGAGCCGGCGTCTAAACAGCGTGCAGGGGTAGGCATTCTGTTAAAGAGTCCAACCTAGTGGACTTGTCCAATTTCGTCTGCTGCAGAAGTGCGATTGGCTGTGGCGCCTAGCGCTACTGCGGACGCGCAGCCCAGCCCAGCCAATCAGGACTTCAACAGCAGACGAAATGTAGATGTCCGCTAGGCTGGACAGAGTACCTTCCTCAGGTCACGTGCGTAAAAGGAGCACGTCTTCGATATACGCAGTGAAACGTGGTGCATACAGCGAATGTGTGTCTGCAATGTATGCGTACAATTTTATAGTAATTAATTGAATTGCGTACAGCCCCATAATTCAGTTAACGTTTAGCACCTGTGTCGCGATGCGATCTGCAATGTGAGGCAATGATAGAGCTCAACCCTCTCGGAGATTACGTACAATGACGCTCGACAACGCCTCAAGCAAACACGTCTCCCCGTGTGTTCTGTGGACTACGCAGGCAAACAGCAGTGGCGCACGCAAGGTAACGTTTAACATCGACTCGCCACTCTCGTGTTGGACTGTACGCTGAAGAAATGACACATTCGCCGCCAACGTCGCCGCTAACTATCGCCGGTCAAAGCAAACAGCACACAAAGCTTCGCTTACATCGATTCCCACAGTGCGTGGGATGCGCATATTTTTCTTCTTTCTCTTTTTGTTTTCATACCAGAACAACCACTCAACGATTCCTCACGATAGAGATGTACTGAGAAGTCACGCGAGTCCGGCAGCCCGAATTGCTTTTCGCGTAACTAAGTAGTACTTTTACGAAGTTGCGCTTAGTGTGTCGTCTTCTCTTACGTCCTTGTCGTTTTTTGTTGCGCAATATCATTTGAGTAATGGATCACCAACTTGCCCGCAATGCTGCTCTCATTTCCCGGAATGCTGCTCTCTATACATTTACCCATAGTTGCGCCGAGTCAACTTGTGGGTCCGGCTGAGCTTCGCAAGGTTTGCCGAAACAAGGTTCGCAGCCACCAGACGCACACAGGCGACGCCGCCCGACGTGGTGGCTTAGCGTCTACGGCGTTGCGGGGCTACAAGCACGAGGTCGCGGGATCGAATCCCGCGGCCGCGGCTGCCGCATTGCAATCGATGAAGACGAACTGCAAAAAAAAAAAAAAAAAAGACGCCCGTCTCTCCTATGATTGGGGGGTGGGGAGCGTTGTTAAAGATCCCCTGGTGGTTAAAATTACACCGGAGTCCCCTCACCTCCTCCTCCCCCTCCCCCACTACGGCGTGCCTCTTAGCGAAGTCGTGGTTTTGGTTCGTAAAGCCCCAGAATTCAATTCAACGTCCGACAACCGTCCGCAGTTGGCCACTGTATCAAGTAAAATTGGTGGCAGTTCAAAAGTATTGAATGCTTCTCCGTATTGCTCATAACAATACAGTTTATGTTGGTGTCGTCTGCGTAGGAAGCGTCGAGTTTTTCTTTCTTTCTTTTTTAAGTTGGTGCATGATAGCTGGGACGACACCCTGTTCATATGCCGTCGTGTTTGAGAACGCATCCGTTGTGCTTCCGGTTGGGACGCGTATACGACGCATGCACGCATACCGCGCGCATCGTGCGAAAAATAGCTCTCGATATCTCTTACTCTCTCTCGTCTGAATTGCGATGGAGCAAGCAATTGAACGCGCGTTGCTGTATCACTGTATCTGCGAGAGAGAAGCTTGCGGCGGCTCCTCGACGGGGGGCTCGGCCTCGGCGCCCGACCTTTGTGAAATCGAGAGAAGAGATAGAAGGTTGCAAGGCGGGCTTTGTTGCGCTCTCTGTGCGATCGATGGGGTTGAGAGGGGGGGGGGGGGGTTAGGAAGGGGGGGATACGCCACTCTTACAAGATCTTGAGAGCGTGTGTGTGGGCGCGGACCGACGGCTGCGCAGCGCTTACGAAATGCCCGCATTTCCGCGTACCCTATAGCGGGGCAACGAAGAACGCAGACCCCCTCCCTTTTCGTAATTCGCAAGTGCGCTTCTCAGCGCTGCACATTTTCCCAACGGCAGCAACGTTGATGATGATTCCTTTAACAATGGGTCCAAACCCACTGTGGGGGACTGGGCTAAGAACCGGGCGGTGTAATAATAATCATAATAATAATAATAATAATGTATGCAACGAAAGTGTGAAAGAAATGGATTGCAAATGAAATACTAAGAAAAAGTAATTCAGTATTCGGTCTGACGTAAGCGGCAACAAGAAATAATTACGGCAGAACCCGTATCCTCACGATAACTGTCGACGTTATACAGTACGATTGGCATTCCTAGTAGCCTTTTTTATGATTTTTTTACCGAACCGAGAGCAATGTTATAGCGACACAGCGTGTTGCTAGAGTCGCGTTTGTTTTAAAATATTCATCGGTGATTTCGAGACTTTGGTTGCCTTCGGCCTCTATATGAGCGAACATACATCGTCGCCGGTTTCGGCCGCGAACTTTGGTATGGCACTCGCTCGGAAAGGTCTCCCGTGCCTGGCGTGACGACGACCGTACGATGACAACGCAGTGACAACTATGGAATGGCGAACAAGAAAAGGGCGTCGATGGGTCGTGTCGTTGAAATGAACACGAAGTGCTATGCCGGCTGCGCATATTTCCCCCACGAGAGCCATGCCTTTCCGTGTCCCAATACAAGCAAACTGTGCCTTTGTGTGCACGCTATTTGCCAAAAAAAGAAGGAAAAAAAAGTGCTTGCGCCGTCATTAGTCGGGCAAGGAGGAAGGAAGGAGAGAGAGAGAGAAAGCAGAAGGCAGGGAGGTTAACCAGAATAACTAGGTAGTTGAGCAAACTATCTCGCTGGAAAGCTAGCCTGAGAGCTATGAAAGGGAGCGGGGGGAGTGGGGGTGGCCTGTTGACGACTTGACGTGACAGCAGGACAGAAAAAAAGACAGAGCGCTGACTACGAACTCGTCTACCGTTTATCGAGACAGGTTAGTCACGTCTTTTCTGCTTATCTATATCGTAGCACTGACGTGCGTGGTTAGTTCTCGATGAAATTGTCCAAGAGTGTCCTGCGGCCAAAGCCGGTCGACCTCGCAGGTATGTGTATAGCGCGGATGGACAATCGCTGCTATGGCGCGACCAGCTTGGCTCATGTAAGCGTGACGTGCGCCTTTCCCTCAAAACTCTCTCCGCGGCAGCACATACAGTAGTAGTATTTTCTTTCTCCATATTTCGCTGCATTTCCTTGTCAGCTGATAAAATCGAGCGCGCTAAATATATCCGTACTGTAAACGTCCCTGTTAGATGGCACTTGCAACTGTCTATACAACTTCCGAATTGACGTATTGTCAATTAGTACAGTAATTAACGTGTCAGATAATTACTTGTAGTTACTTGCGTGTGTGTCATGAAAAAGGAAATATACGGTGGCTTCTCAACGCGACTGTGAATATAATGTACTTAGTTTCGTTCGTGCAAGGTGACCCCCCTCCCCTCCCTTTAAGAAAAGAGAAAAGGAAAAAATAAAAAAAGAGATTGGTCGGTCTTAGCTGGTACACCCCGTATAATGTACTCTGCAGCGTAATAATCCGGCCGGTCTGCCCGAGTCAGTGAACAAAGCACCCGAACGTCTCGATGCGTCATTCCGCGCGACGCTCCACTGTGCTGCCTCATGCAGACCGCAGACGCGCAGGCTGTCGTAACCGTCGTGCCAAACTGCGCGCCGCACGCGCTATTGTTCTAGGCGAGACTCATTGACCTTCTCTCTTCTTCCTGTATAGCTGCCGCGACACTGTCGCTCCCCCTCGGGCGCATTGTTTTGCGTTCACATTGTCGCGACTTCGCGTCTGTCGTTACGCCGTCGCGACGCCTCGCCTCGGCGCCCTTCTGCGCCGCGCGTGTGTGACCAGAAGTGGCAACACCTGCGATACGCAAGTTTTTTCGGGCCTATAGCTGTGCACGAGAATTTGACGTCAGCACCAGCCTGCTGAGCGGCGGGATTCTCCGTCTTTTTTTTTTTTTTTTTTTTTCGTTTTCTTGCTCGCTATTTACAGCGTGTCCACCTCCACACGCTGCTGTTTTGCGTAATTGGGGACCGCGAAATTTCGTCCGATTTCGCAAAATTCATGAAATTCTGCCTGCGAGGGGCGCGGAGCTATAGGCAGCTAGGAGTCCGCCGGACGCCACCTAGATACCGGAAGCCCTGTGCGCTCTGATTGATGACGTAACGCTACTTTAGGCGCGAAGTTTCAGTTGCCAAGCCCCGCGTGATGAAAGCGGTGACGTCAAAATCACCGCGGCTTCTTCTTCATCATCATCATGAGCCTAGTTTAATGTACCCTGCAGGACGAAGTCCTCTCCCTGCGATCTCCGATTACCCCTGTCCGGCGTCAACCGATTCCAGCTAGCGCCCGCGAATTTCCTAATTTCATCGCTCCACCTAGCCCTCTGCCGTCCTCGACTGCGCTTCCCTTAGCTTGGCACCCATTCTGTAACCCTAACGGTCCACCGGTTTTCTAACCTACGCATTACATGACCTGCGTAGCTCCATTTTTTTTTTCTCTTACTGTCGATTAGAATATCTGCTATCCCCGCTTGCTCTCTGATCCACACTGCTGTCTTCCTGTCTCTTAGCGCGACGCGTATCATTTTTCGTTCCATCGCTCTTGCGCGGTCCTTAAATTGTTTTCGAGCTTCTTTGTCAACCTCCAAGTTTCTGCCCTCATATGTGCATGTGCAAGTACGACAAAGAAGGAATCGAAAAAAGAAAAAGAAAATAATTGTGCGACGCAAATGTAATGTTTGCTTTCTGAGGCCCGAGCTGGCCGCTTGACGTTGAGGACGTGTAATTCTACAGTATTCCTTTTCCTACAATAAGGAAAACCGCGGTAGGGCAGAGAGAGAGAGAGATAGAGAGAGATTTATTAAAATAAAGGGGAACCGCAGGGTCCTTCCACGAACCCTAGTCGTCGTGGGTGGAGTCCTCAGTCGAGGCTTCCCACTGCTGTGTGATGGGGTGTGGGATTGTAGGGTTAGCGCTCACGAGCTGGCACGCCCGAGTGGCAGCTGGTAAGAACAAGTTCTTTTTTTTTTTTTACAAACCTGGTTAAATCTTGCTCACCGGTGAGAAGAAACAAACATGTGCAGTGATCAGACGATTAGTCGTAGAACTTGTAAATCGTTGAAAACATCCGTTTGCCGCTGGAAAAAAGAAAGCGTGAGGCGTCTACTCGGCACTTCGCAACGTAATGCAAGGGCATCTCCATCCAACCAGAACCCGGAGAGAATGCGCGCATGGAAAAGTGAAAGCGGTGCATATATACTCGCTCAACGTGCCTCCTCCTCGAATCTTGCGCAAGACCGACTTATTTGCGACAAAAAGAAAAGAAAGAAAACGAAGCATTGTTGCATTTCAACCTGCTTCTTGCGTCATCCGGCTCGTTGTACAATGCAAAACCGACGTTGCAGAATATAGTCAGTAGACGGGCTTCCACACCTTGGGACTGCGACGCGTGGTGATGCAACAAGTCCAATTCTTTCGCTTTTCGCGCCTCGAGATTGGTCCGAACGGCGCCCCATCGGCGTTATCACCGGGATGGGGGGGATGATAAAGGAACAAATTCGAGCGAAAGGGGTCGTCACGCATTACCGACACTGATTTCGTGTAGACTTCTCAAAAAGAAAAAGAGTCGAGAGCTTCTTTTGCGGAGCTTGCTCAAGCTTTTAGCGATCCGTGCGCCGCAAGGGGAGCTGAACGCGCGATGCTCTGGAACTTTTCGAAGCGAGATCGGGATGCCAAGATCGAGATCGCAGCCAAGCATGTGCTTGGCTGCGATAAAGCTAGGGAAACGATGGAGCATGTTTTATTAGAATGTGAAGACGTCTGCCCAGCGTTCGATTTAGGCACCACTGGCCTCCTTGAAGCCCTTGGCTTCAGCGAGAGCAGGGGAAAAGTAGACATGTCCGCAATAGGGATTAGTAAGAGGCCATTGGAGGATTGGTGGAAGAAAAGTAGGGATAAACGACAAAAAACGGAGACGTACAGAAGCAAAGTTCGCAATAGGGGATCAGAAAATTTGGTTATGGGAGTTCATAGTGTCTTTTTCTTCATTTATTCTCTGACCTAGGTAGGGCATTAGGCAGTGTAATAGCAAGAGCTTGGTGGCGCAACCCGCCGCCCCGTTCCAAAGGGGACGCTCATAGCATCCATCCATCTCATCTGGTCGGGCGGCCGGCCGGCAACAACGTATTTTACCGTATAGCGTACTGGAGCACTATATAGCTGTACGCTTGGCTACCATCCACCCCCTCGCGACTGGCCGATTCGTGGCGATATGAGGCGGGCGGAACTTCTTTTTTTCTTCTCTTCGGTGGCCCCTTCGATGCTTTCCCTTCAGAGAACGTCACTTTTAGAAGCGTGGAAAATTTAACGACCAGCATCGCTGGCATTGCACGCGCCTCTGTAATGTAATGAGTGATATACCTCATTACCCGTCATGTGCGCTCCCGTAATATACCGCGCGGCACTGCGGGAGTTCGTCCACAACGCCGAAATAACGCTCAACAGTCATTGCCGCGGGGAAAGAAAGAAAGCTGAGAAGAAACGAAGATGAAAAGAGCCAGTGCTTGCCCGCGGCTTATAGAGAGTGCGACATAAACGCACTTCTGAAAAGCGACCGTTGTCACGAAGAAGCTCGCAGTTTCGAGTAAAGCTTCTCTCTCTCTCTCTCTCTCTCTCTCTCTCTCTCTCTCTCTCTGATGCTCGCGAGTGTGGGGCTTTAACTCCGGGTCCACTTCATGCGCGCGTGTTTGTTTCGCGTCTCTTCGTGTTCGCGGCCCCCCAGCAGCCGACTGCGGTTCTCTCTCTCTTTCAGCGTTGAGTGCCGATGCGTGCCCACACGTGGCCTGCGAAATAGCAACGACGCACGTTCGCGACGTCATCATGACGCCTTGATGCGCCGGTTTGCTTCATTGATGCGATCGCTGGGTCTGCCACACGCATGTGCAGCCAGAAAACGAAAACGTGCGCATTATTATTATTATTACTATTATTATTATTATTGTTATGCCGTCATACCTAATGCACGCGTATCTACATTATCGCCCTTTGCAGCCGGGTTGACCGAACGCGCCTGTACGCTCGCCGGGCGCGACCCGCTAGCGTTTCACACGAACCCGTCGACCGCCTTTGGAGCTCTTGAAACGTAGCTCTTGACAGGAAGGTAAACGTAATCGCGAAACAGTTTCCACAAACAGTTTGCAAAATATATGTGAGCCGGAAACCGGGCAAGGCTGATCTTGAACCCATGAAATTCGCATACGCGGACGTTTTCCAATCTAAGTGCCCCCTCTCTCCTTTCCCTCTCTCTCTCTCTGTTCCCTTTCTTTTCGTGGAATGAGTGCTAAAGCTTTCCGAAAATGAAATCACTTTGAAATTTTCACGTCGCCACAGCTCCCCCTCACTTCGCACTAGGCCACCGAAACGGATTGTATTGTTGCCATCCAATAGGTATTCACCGTCCCAGAACCTTCCCGGAGTAGCCTGGCTTGTATCGGAAGCTTTAAAGGCTTCGTTATGCTACTCTGTGGTCTAGAGTATATTTGACGGCATGAATGACGGGCGTTGACGCATGCAACATACATCGTACGAAAAAAAAAAGGGGGGGGGGGGGGTTGAAAGCCTGCTACAAGTTCTGCTGGAGATCGTTTCGTTTGGACAATGCTCTTATGTTTTATTTTTTTTTCGGCGTCAGGATATGCGCTGCATGCCATTGACCTACGGCAGGGATCGCATGTGCTGCCCCACGACGGTTCGTGCGTGTACGTGGTTCCGAGCCTGTACCTATAATGGCACGGTTCCAACCCTGGCGCGGGGCCAGGAACGCATTCCAGCCGGGACTGAGTATGCGAAACGACGAAGGAACCCTCGAAGGCCTTTCGCGGAGGCTCCTTCGTCAGTATCGCTGGGGTCCGATTCTTCTTCTTTCTTTTCTTTTTTTTTTTTTTTTTTTTTTTGCTGCAGGGTGCAACTTAAATCTGCTGCAGGATTCCAGGACTGGGCTTGATTGGAGACCGTTGAAGGGTCACGCACTAAAGGAAAGAAAAAAAAAAGAAACTACTTAAGCTAGTCTTTCAGACTGATAAAAGTATCCTTTCAAAACTGTTTTCTCGAACTTCGCCGCGAGGCTTCGATTAACAGAAGGGAAAAAGAAAATCGACGCCTAAACCACAGCACATCTATCTCACTGTGACGTCACGATTGTCAGCGTAACCTTTTTTTTTTTTTTTTCATGCAAGAGCATTACTTGGCTCATTGTGCGACTCCGCCGTCACCCGAAAGCCGTGGTACAAGAACGGCACACAAATTACGCCGTCTTCATTTAACTAAAGTAAAAAACGGCCACAGTGGGGATTCGATGCTCTGCCCCCGCCGCCACTGATACGGGTACGTAGCCGAGCGCGCTAGCCACTGCGCCACCGTTTTCTTTTTTTTTTCTTTAATACACGGGAGCATAATTTTCAGCAAAGCGAGAAAAAGAAAAACGAAGTGCTACAGAAGTTTAAAGGGACTGAAAACACAATCAAATGTCAGGCAAGCACGTGCACGATTCCGATAAAGGCATCCAGTCCGGCGCTGTTTCTTGTGCAGCGTACACACTCATGAACGTAGGCAGGAGGTTCCCGAAAAAAAAAAAAAAAAAAAAAAGCGACCGACTGCTTCGCGGTGGTTCAGCGTGCCTGTCACACATTCCACTGCGCCAACCTCTATGCGTAGGCCAAGTACCACGAACATGTCATATGACGGGTCACAGGGACCTTTAAAAGGCAGGGAACGGATTTTGTAGGGTGTGATGTATAGCTATTTTCAAAATGTTGTTATAGTTATAGCGTCGGATGTAGCAGACTTGGTAAGTGACCGTGATGTACAGATGTATCAGACTTGGTCACTGACCGTGATCCCCTTCATTTCCATGCCTGACCAGACGAACTTTCGTCGAACCCTTGATTATGTATCACGTGTAGTGACCAGACGAACTTTCGTCGAACCCTTGATTATGTATCACGTGTAGCTTTAGCGAATGCGAATAAGCTTCCTCCTGTATCTTTCTGAGATCGACAGCCTCTTCCCCCCGAGAGGGACTTTTGAGGAGTCTCGTATTTTTTGACGCGTGGAACGCTGGTTTTGTTTTTTCGGAATTTATGTAGCGTGAAATGTGCTGAAAAGCAGTGCCATCGAGAAAGAACGCTCAACGCAATGTACATTAAACACTTATGAGAACTCGGCAAATAAAACTCAGCAGAGAGATCGCAATTTGTCGGCCGGTTTGTCGCCTCGCTTTGTTGCGACCTCATAAGCGGCAACGTCACACTCGGAAACGCAACGCCTCAGCACGAAACTCGGCAACATTTCGCCGCAACACTAATAAAGTCTGCGACATTAACTCAGCGACACACTCAGCTAGAAGTCATGCTCTCGCATTTACACATCATAAGAATTGCTTGGGTGCCCCCGTTGTTTTTCGTTTCCTTTTTGTTCGTGCACGGGCCGTTTGGCACACGGTAAAAGCTCCCGAAATTTGCCGAGTTCGGTGTTTGCTACTGTAGAATACGATGCCGTGCATATTCAACCCATCGTAATTTTACCAGGCGCTAGCATGCTCAAGGGCTGACGCGGGAACCTCGTGATGCATATTTGGACGCGTTGGTTTTTTGCATCTTCGGGCAAAAAAAAAAAATAAATAAAAGACTCACTGCCCTTCCACTCTGTGAAGAAGGATGACCAGCGAAGCTGTGTATGTGGGCCCCTTAATGGCGAACTGGACCTCCGCCGCGGGTGGGCCCGGCATTTCGCTATCTCCGGGATAGGCCCACGTTTCTTTTTTGTTTTTGTTTTTTTTTTTTTTGCTTACGACGTCAACAACACGAAAATTTCCTTGGACGGTAGAGGTATACAGCTTCGCTGTAAAGAAAGCACGTAAACGCGGCAGGAGGAAAGAACCAGAAAGCAACATTGTGCAGTGCATTTTGGAGTCAAAAGAGAATCGGCCCAGCACGTGATCGCATAGCTGTGAAATTCTAGCGTCTTCCAACTGCCGCGCTCCGCGCACGCTCTTCCGAAAACACAACGGACGCGACGGCACCGTGCTGCTGGCGCACTGGCACATTATATATATATATATATATATATAGTAGGCAAAGAGGGATTCTTCAGGCTACCTTTCAAACGTAAAGAACTTGAGTGGTGCTACAATACTTGTTCTGTTTACCTTGTAGCACCACTCAAGTTATATATATATATATATATATATATATATATATATATATATATATATCCGAGCTATTCACTTTCGCACGTGTTATAGGCCGACTTTTGTGAGGGAAGAGAGTCGGCTTGCCAAGGCACCACGCGGCTGCGTGACGCGATGCTGCGGCCTAGTTTCATTTCCTTCCGCCGTGCCCGACGACGACTCGACGTCGCCGCGCAGTTACAGTAGTGTACTGTTATGGCACAGGTAGTGCAGTACGCACTCTACAGATAGGCTGGTCGGCGCAAACAAGCGCGCCGACGCGTTGTTGACTACCGAACGTGTGGCGCCTATACCCACATTTGGCCGAGGAATGGTTGGATTGTCCCAACGCTGCAGATATCGCAAAAGTGAAATTTCTGAGTTGCTTTTGTCTGTGTGTGTGCGTGGGTGTTATTTTCTAAACTGAGTACTCGTTAAGTGCAGCCGGTGCGGCAGCGTTTACGGCTTGCGGTTGTATACCCGGACACGTCGAACGAACGATCGATTATATTTAACGCGCTCTTCGCTGACGGGCTACCGTAGTCGTGCTCCCGCTGGCCGCAATCGGCCGCCGAGCGCTCTCTCTCTCTCTCTCGCTTTGGCAAACTTGCCCGGCGAAACAGAAGCTGGAGAAAACAAAACAAAAAAACAAAGAAGCATCTTTCGAGCTCGCCTGCCGCGCGCGAAATCTCCCGCAAAAACAAAATCGGCGCTCTGCACTGATACCGGAGAACTCCCGCAACCCCAGCGAGAGGCCCCCCTCCCTCTCTACGCCCCTCTCTCCCAATTGGCGTGCGCGCCCTCTCTTCTTGAGGTGTTGTAGAGAAGTTAACGCCCCGAGCACGTTCCGCCGGGGCGCAGCAATCCGGACCGCGTGTGATGGTGGCCGGCGGCCGAGTAGCCCTGCCTCCTCCTCCTCCTTTTAAATATTTGACAAGTTCTGCCCTTTCCGCGAACGCGGCGGAGAAAGGAAGGATTCGATTGGCGGAGAATCGATTGCGTCCGATGGGCAAGCGGCGCTCCGCAATTGTTCTCTGGCGCGTGCGAAATGATTATAAAATACGCTCGCCTTCGAGGAGACTGATCTCGTCGCTGCAACGTTGCAGTGTGGACACGCCGTAGGTCACTGGCCTTCGGGCGCGTTACGCGAAGCTCCATTCATTCGCTGTGTGTGTGTGTGTTTTCTTTCTCCTTTCTGCCTTTGTTTAAATGCGTTTGATGAGAAGCTTTTCTTTGCCTTTGTCTGTTTTAAAAAAGAAAAGCGTTCTCGTCACGAATGCTCGTCGTCATATTTGCTTGGGCTGCTCGAACATTCAATTTTTCGAGAGGGAATCGAGTACGAATCGTAACGGTGCCAGGAGCGAATCGCAACGTATATCCAAAATAATTTGCGAATAATTATCGAATTGAAAAGAACTATTTTCGCCATTAATGTAAAACGATGTTCCGCGTACTAGCGTTCGCCGTGGTGGCGAGTTCTTCGTTATTATATCTCACGTTAACAATTGTTGCTTACTAAAAATGGAAAATTGAACGTTGAAGACATACACTAAGCAGTTTGTTCGCACAGACTGCGCAATTCGTGGAGAGTGAACGGTCGCGGTTTATAGAAGGAAAAAAATGTGGGTGAATGAATGACGCAGCGTGTTCCAATAAGTGAGTCCTCGTTTCTTTCTTTTTTATGCCCACCGGGTGTACTTTTTCTGTATCTTTTCTTTTTAAGACTATACGGAGTTCTTTTAAACATGCCTGAGGCAGATAGCACAATTTTAATCACTGAGCTGTATTACTCGTATGAGGCGGGCATTATTACTTGGGCGAGAAAAAAAAAAAAAAAAACGCGTACGATTTCCACTTTTCAATCGAACCTGTATAGTACGTGTATACGTCACACATTTTATTCGCTCCTCTTACACGTCGCTACCAATTCAAATAATTTTGTTTTTTTTTTTTCCGATTGGGGTGGGGGGGGGGGGGGGGGGGGGCGTTTCGAGACGGCCGTGACCTAAAAAAAAAGGCAAAAAGAAAATCGATATAGTCTCGAGCGCGCAGACGACATTTGCGTTATAAGCGGCGCAGTTCGTACCTCTCGCGGTTTCGTTACGCTTCCTCTCGTTTAATTGACTCCATTAAGCTTCCGCCAATTCATTCGCTCGTCTTTTTCTTTTTTTGCTTTTCTCGTTTCGGAGCCCATATATGTGGGAGCGCGTCAGAGGTCCGGTTTCGTAATTGCGAGTCGACGCCGCTCGGGTAATGATCCTCTTTTTTTTTTTTTTTTCGCCCGTATAACCGCGCGCGCTTCGACTGCGCGAAAGAGAAGACGAATTGCTACATTCGTTTCCACGGCGCGCCCGAAAGTGCTTGCTTGTGGGAGGTATTGTGTGGCAGATGCGAACAGCGCGCGCTTTCGTAATCTCTCTCTCTCTCTCTCTCTCTCTCTCTCTCTCTCTCTCTCTGTTTTCGTTCCTGTTTTTCTTTTTTAAGAATGCCGCTGCTCGCGGTCGGTGCTTGGATTGCGCGTTCGACGTATCGGCGAGCACGCCTCGATGTTCCTAATCTTTTTATGTTATTTATTTTTTCCCCCGTACATCTTTTTCTTAGGTAGCTGCTTAACATTGCACCAAATGAAAACGGGGAATCAGTTCAGAGTGGTAAAGTGTTGTCAAAGGACTCTGTACACTTCCGTTGTTTTTCCCGGTCGATCATTCGAACAGAAAAAGAAAACGAAGGATCAAAGTTTCGTTTTCATTAATTTCGCGCCATAGAGCGAGATTTCCCCTTTCCCGGAGACTGCACGTCAGTGTGACGTCACGGATTGCGGTGTATCTCTATGCATTTCGGCCGTTGTGGTTCGGCAAATGTTCTCGAAACTTTCCCTAGGTCCAGTCCATGGCTCTTTTAGAATGCGATGTAGTTATTTTTTTTTTACCTATAAAAAAAACATGTGACTGTAAAGACAGGCCCGAGCAGACGAGTTTAAAAAATCCGTGCCGTCAGCACGGGCGCTTGTGCAGGGATATCGAGGTGTCGTACAGCCACCCGTCTCTTCGATTTTACGTCTTTTTTGTTTTTTTCTAGCCCGCGACATGCGTCTTCTCGCTGTAAGAGTGGCTTTCTTTATTTTCCTCTATTGTGGAAGGCTAATTAATTTAACGCAGCTCGAATCATTTTTCTTCTTAGTGTCCCTTTAAGGGGAGCGCTTATAAGCGAAACACCGCGCAAGTCCTAAGTCTGCGACAGTATTGTTTCAAAGCTCAGTTTCATTACTTTCGCAGGGCCGATATATTACTCCCATAGAAGACTGTTACCGTTTTATCTACGCCGGTTAAGAACCTTGTCGCGCAGTATGCTGCCACCGAAGGTCCCATTCTGCCGCTCTTCGATTTGAATCGCCAGCGCCGGAGTACACGAGTGGGCGCCGTCTCCACGTGACCTCTATCATTCTCTCTCTGCCGCGCTCTCTGAATAAGCCAGTATACTGACGTCACGTGAGGTTACCATTGGGCCAAAACAGGTGGCGCAACTTGGATATTTCGCTTTCAAAATTTTCTCGCCTATACGTAAGCTCGGTCCTCGCTGCTGACGACGAATTCATTATTGCCCGAGCGTAAAATTTTTAAGTCTAGCTCGAACTAATATTTTCCTTTAGTGTTCTTTAGGGTTCTCAGGTTGGCAGGCGTATGCGATCTGCTAGCATGCTGCCTGCCCGTCTTGATGTTTTTCATACGTATTATTTTTTTTAATCTCAAGTAGCCGGTACGAGACGTTTTGCTCTTTGCGTAGCGAGGCGAGAAAAGGACTGCTCCGCATTCTAAGTGGACCAAGGAATTCAGCCTTGAAAGTTTCGAGCACTTTTCCTTCGCTGAAAACGGACCAAAATACGAGAAAGTGATTTTCAAAATTTTGTAGGGAGAACTGAAAGCTGAGCGAGTCGGTGTGTGAGTATTCGTCGTGGTTTGCGACAAGGCGGCCGTCGTGCAGAAGCAGACAAACGTCCTTTTTCGTTTCGCTTTGTGTGTGTGTGTGTGTGTGTGTGTGTGTGTGTGTGTGTGTTGCACCGGCATAACGTCATCGTGACGTCACAGTTGCGAAGTGCACGGTAACGGAAAGGGAGGCGTTACCGTGCACTTCGCAACTGTAACGTCACGATGACGTTATGCCGGTGCAGCGTGATTTGGGCGCGAAACTCGAGACGGGGGAATAAGTTTGGCTCTCATTTTATCCGGCAGTAGTCGAGTCCTTCTAGTGAAATTAACAAACGTGACGAGTTTTCAAAGAATACCGGTATGAAATTGTCAAGGTTTCTATTTACGGTCTCATTTACGGGACGCTGAGGAGGAAGCTTAGTTGCGCTTAAGAGGAAGCTTTAGCTCGGGCCCAACTCCGACGCGGCCTATTCAAATACATGTAAAAACGCAAAAACAGTTTTCTGAGATAACCCCTGGACCGATTTTAATGAAATTTGTTGCATTTGAGAGAGAAAGTTAAATTCTAGTGACTGTTGGAAGCGTAATTTTGATTTAGGGCTTGAATTTTGTTAAAACGATTTTCAAAGATTCTGACGTTTGAAAAAAATAGAAGCACGAAGTTTACAAGCTAATAGCTCTGCATCAAGAACAGATATCGCGATTCTGTAAACGGCATCCATTAGACCATTCAAAGCGGACAAATTTAATGTGTCAGTTTACATCTTACGTGAATTTGTTACGTTGTTTACGAAGGTTCTGCAAAAGTTGTAGTTACACATTACTCCATTTTTTGAGGTTCATGTGTAACATATCAATTTTGTCCGCTTTGGATGTGCTATCAGGTCCAATTCACAGAATTGCGATATCATTTTTTCTTGCTGAGTTACGGAGTTGTAAACTTGATAGTTTCGTTTTCTGAAAATTTGCGATTTTTGCGAAATTTTTATAAAATTTTCACGATATAAATTGAAAATTCGAAACCAACAGTCACTAGATTTTAAGCTTTTGTTTTAAATGCAGCAAACCCCGTCAAATTTGGTGCAGTGGTTGCCGAGAAAAACGAATTCCCCTTTTACATGTATTTAGATAGGAGCACCCGAGCTAAAGCTTCCTCTTAATTGCCTTCCTACAAAAAAAAAAAAAAAAAGCTTTCGCGTTGACTTCGTTTTCCGGTAATTGGCCTCCTACCCCAGAAATAACGAATGGGGTGTTTTAAAACGATGTGTTATCAATATAAGCTAATTTACTGTTTCTCTTTAGCGTGCTACTTAATATCGGGCTATGCTTAATGATGGCCGCCAAGCCTGCGTAACACACTTCTTTTTGGTATTTACGAAATGACCTTTTCACTGGGGCCTGTCGGAGCGAAATTGTTCCGTCAATGTCGCGATAAATGTTGGCTCTCGGAAGAAAGTTTAATGTAGTAATAAGCGTGCAAATCACTTCTAGTGACATTTAAAAAACATAAAGAAAGCGTCGCGATGAGTGATTACTGCAAATGCCGATGAAGTTGGACTCCACATGCCGCTCATGGAATACCAATACGTCATCTTGCGTTTTCATTGCTGCAATTTTTCCGTTTCGTAACAATATGAAGTCTACGGACGCGTTTTATTTGTGCGCTAGCGATGTGCGCTTTCCAGACCGCACAAGGATGGGCGAGGAGTATGTGAAGAGGCCTTTGTTATCTTCCCGTGGCGACATCACGTCGCAGTCTAATGAGCGTGCTTTCAGGCTCACATGTTGCATCGTTCTCCGTCCATACCGAAACGTTGCGCGCGGTATTTTTTTGTCTATTTTTCACTAAATATTGGGTTAAATTTACAGCTTGTTTTTTTGTAAGCTTTCCGTACAGTGCAAACCCCGTTGTAGTAAACCAGTCTCCGGGACCTCCCGGGCAGATTTCCTGCATCTAGAGTTAGTACGTTAGTACTACCGAAGTCGGCTCAATGGACCGTGTGGAGCTTGCGGTGCGATAATGACGCCGCTGCCCGCGATGGACTGGTGGTGTCTGTCATGAATTATGGACTCCGAGATCGGCCCGATCTCGGAGGCCGTGCATGAATGCGTTGGCGTGGAGTAAGGAAGTAAATTAGGAGGGAGCATGACGTAACGCAGCCAGCCTTCGCAAGCTATATCTCCGTGAAACAGATGCCCGAGGATTTGTCTCTCCATCTCTCTCTCTCTCTCGTAAAGTAGGCCCAACACGTGACCCTGCGCCCGGCGCGCTCGGCTCAGTGCGTTTGGTTCCCGGTAGGTTCTGAACGATGATGCACACGTGACCGTGCGCTTTGCTAAACCGCTCTGTGCGCATTTCCTCCAGATAGACTCGCGATAGGTAGTTCGATCGCTTGTTGTGTAACGTATGCACTTCGTTGCTACGTGTGTGGCTGTGGCTCTGTCGCACCTGTTGCCATTTCGGGAAAGGCGCGCTGTACAGGATGGCTGGGAGTGGCGATGGGGGAGACGTACCGCCACGTGATCACGTGTCACGGGCCGACTGTTTCTTGCCTTTGTTCGATCCCGTCGCGCTCCTCCTTTATATTTACTTGATTTTTTTTTCTTCGTCTATGCTTTTCGCAGCTGACTTCTGGTAGAGCGCAGCACGACTTAGTTCGCTGCATCGTAATGTCATGCCCGAATTAAGCGTTAGTCGCTCGGACAATTCTATCAACTGTCCACCGGGGACGACAAAAAAAAAAATTATTGCTTATTTCGACGCGCTCTTGATGAGGTCGAGTGGTGTATACGCAGTGTCCGCCGCGTGAAGAGACATAATGTAGCCGTCTGCATGCGCGCTTATATTTAATGCGATCACGCATTGGCCAGTCCCCATCGATGGTGTGAGCCCCCACGTGTTTCGACGCCACATCGGCAGCAACTTGCTGCATGGCCGTTAGTTCAATGTGCCTCCCGTTTGCGCCTGCTCGCTCCCGTTAAAACGGGTTCGACGCGTCACCTTCGCTTTGTCTACCTCCCCGTACTGCGCTTACACGTTTATGTGGTGTTTGGCGTGCCTATTCCTAATTAGCTCAAACTATCATCGCCGGTTACCTGCCGATACACTTCTACCAAAAAAAAAAAGACATTCAACGAAGTATTGTTGGGGCCGTCTGCAACGCAAACAATTCCTGTGAACCTGTGTGTATCCTCTTTTTTAATGTTCCTGCGTGTTCCATGCAACCAGCCGGTGTGATCTGTATTTTAGCGCGAACGGGACATATTGAATCACGCTCGCAGGTGCTTTTTTTCGCGATATAGAAGAGACGTTCATATATAGCAACGGCAGAATAGCGTGCATGTTCGAATCGACGCGAATGACGTACGCATAGAAAACTGCTTTTGAGTTATGGAATCATGAATCCGAACGGCACCTAGTAGGAACCAACATCATTCCAAGTGCACCTTCGTGCAGACGAAAAAAAAAAAAAACTGTCTCGGTGGGGGGGGGTCTTCAGCTTCTCGCAAGTTCTTTCAAAATTTCCTAGGAATAAGCCTATGTCGTTCCCGACCTCAAGTGGCTTTAACAGCCTGTCCATGCGGTATGATTCTGCCTCACTTGATCGTGCCAGAGGCCCTTCACTTCCTTGAGACAACTCCACACGTTTGCTTTCAAGCTCGTTGCATTTTTCTCAGGTCGCGTTCCTCTCTGTCCGGCTTCTCTATATTCCTAAGAAGTTCCAACCCAATTTCAATGTTCTCCGTTACCACGTATTTAGACGGGAACTGCCGAGTTCATCTGAAGGAGCCAGCTGCAGCGAAATTTCGGACCGCATAAAAAAGGCCTATAGCTGGCGGCGCCGCGGCCGCATTCCTATTGAAAGCGCGATATAACACACACACACACACACACACACACGCACACGCACACGCACACACACACACACGCACACACACGTGTACCGGGGTGCACGGTAACTAAAGAACCCAAGGTGGTCAAAATTAAGCGGTCCGAAAGTTTCGGGCTCCGTGGTCTGGCAATTTGCAGCATTCTCACTAGCGCCACGCGTTGTCGTCTGCTTAAGCGCTGAATACTTGAAGACTGTTAATGAGATAATTGAACATATTTTGGCAGCCCTACAGTTTTGCCGACATTGCTTCCACGGTGTGTATTATACGTCACGCCACTGTCAGCGGGAGTTGCACGCAGGGCATGGCGGTTCAGGCAACGCGGGAATGGCGGTTACAGCATAGCGAAAGACGTTCAACAAGAGCGGACACTCCCATCGAGCCCAGTGGCCGAATTGACTGTAGCGCACCAAGCGGAGGGGATTAACTACTTCCGGTTTCGGACGCACGCGTTTTGAGCGCTATTTGGCACGCGCTGCGCCGGTTGTGCTACTCGCCGGTTTTTTGCTTCTGTTGCTCAGTGGCGCGCGGTGTAAATGAGGAATCGTTTGTTTAACTAAAATGATTGCGAACGATCTTTACAAGCCTCCGTCCAATCTGTGCCTCGTGCAATTTCATAAAGCGGACGCAAAACGCCTTGTAAACGAGGAAATGTTTGCTTCGCTCGGTATAAAGGCTCGTGCCGGGTTTTTTGTGCGTTCATCCAAATGTTGTGGCACCAGGTAAGCAGCAGCAGTAGTTCCCGTACGAAGCTCCACAGGACGACGTCAGCTGAAAAAGAAGTGAATTGCAAGCAATGTGTCATTTTGGTATTTATATCTTATAGGAATACTGCGTGTAGAGGGGAAACGTGCGAAAGTGGTGAATGGCCGGCATTACAAACAAAAGCAATTCGCTTTTACGTACGTGGCGTCGAAAATAGCCGACTCATTCCAAGCCGTACTTAAAATTATGAATAAAGCATGTGACTTCCAAGCATTCCCCCATTCCCGGGCATTATTTCCTGCACTTTAGGAGCACAAATTCACGGGCGACTGCGCGTTTCCAAAAAAACTTGGCCTCAGCCGACGCGATAGTACGCTACACATACACAGAGCTGGCCACAACACAGGCTCTCAGCCAGACCATGCTAGACGCTCGCAGAATACCTCCTACTTGCACTCACGAGAACTGCGTGGATGCATAGCCTGTTTTCAGTCTTTCAGAAGACAGAATTTTCGAGTTCTTGGTTTTTGAAGTCCTCGGCGTTATCTATTGTGCGTTCTGCTGGCGCAAGCACTCCACTGTTATCACTCTTGAAAATCGGTCGTCGCGTCTTCGATAAGCGCGAGTTTAAAAGGTTTATGTTGCAAGGCCATATAGAAAGTGTCACAAAATTGTCTCACTAAGATTCAGTACACGCCAAACTGTCACCACGGCCGGCTTGCTTTTTTGCTGCGTCACAACCCCAGGCGCGGCAAGCCTTCCTCAAACGTATCCCAAGAAGTAAGGCAATTACAATAATTTGGGGGGCCAGAGAATGCGTTACGAACTTATCACAGTGAGATTCAGTACACGCGAAACTGCGGCACACGGCCTAGCTTCTTTTCGCTAACTGCGTCACAAAGCCGGGCGCGGCGAGCGCGCCCAGAAACTACCGAAATGAGTCGTAATAATGTTTGGGCTCATAGAAAGCGTCGCAAACATCTCCCAGTACGAGTCATTAGCTACGCCAGGACGGCCGAGCTGTATTTCGCTAACTGCGTCACAAGTCTCCTTTCCGTGCTGTTAAAGCGTAAGTTGGTTGAAATGCGTCGCAGACTGTAAAACAAAATTTCTCACCTTGCCGTAGTCCAATAGTGCAGTGGTGCCGTGTCGAAGTGCAGAAGAAACGCAAGAATACGCCGGGAGCCCAACAAACAGGCTACAACCCAAAAGAGACGGGTCGCCGAACGGACGAACTTCACTTGCTCAACCGGCCTTGCTGGCTTCGGTGGCCTGTCTGGCTCATGACGCATGTATTTGTCGCGCCTGGCGGGCCGTTATCTTGTTGCTAGGTGACGCATGAAAAATAAGTCGCGAAGTATAAGTTCATTTGTACGCAAAGCTTTTTAGTTTTAGCCGGAAAAAAAGAAAGCAATAACACGTTGTCTGCAAGTTCATTTCACTTCCTTATTTTTTCCCGATGCTCGCGTCAACTAACGGATGGGATTAACACTAGGCGTGACGTGTTTCCTGTTGGAAGTTTTCGCCGAGTGCCCCTCTTGTTGATTTTTTTTCTCTGTGGTTACAGTATACATGGATTTGGCCTAAACTTCAATCTTCTGGCTTCAAACGGCTTTGTGTGACTTTGCAAGTTCATCATTTTCTACAGAATGTTGCGTTATAACTAACAGTTCGCCATAATTACGTGTGAGCGCAGCCCTATATATTGCCTTCTGGGTGTAGGAGAGTGTGATTGCTGCTTAATTCAGGTCAGTAGGGAAATAACGAAAGGTAGCGAATAAAGCCACCCGAACGTCTGAAGCCATCAAAACTAAACTTTGGACATATCCAGGCTACTTAAACATCATTCCCACGGTAGCTCCGTACGGTAGTTTACTCTGGTAACGTTAGTAGGAAATCATGTGGTGTCGACATTGCTCATTTAGAACTGATTTAGCCGAATCGAAATTTCGTTGGAGCAGGTCTTTAATTGTGCTTGCCGAATGTCAGCGCGTGCGAGATTCGTGCGTGGATAGTTGCCTATAAGCCTATATTTACGCGGTGGTCACCTACTTATTGTTCTGTCATTAGCCGCGTTTATCTTTCTCTTTTTTTTCCCCCGACAAACAACGGGAAGCGTTCGCGCGAACAAGCCCGACGTTTTCGACCCGATTAGATTTAATCTTTGAGCTCTGACGCGGTGGTCTTCCGATTCGTTTTGTTTTTGCTTTGTTTTTATTTTATATCCCAGAAGGTTCCTTTCCGCGATAGTGAGTCAGCCGCGCTGTGGCCTTATAGGCCCACGTCCGATAAGTCCAGGCTTCCTCGTTGAGGTAACGGTAGCGGCAGCAGGGTCGGCGGCAGAAGGGGGGGGGGGGGAGGAGAGGGGAGGGGCAACGTATTGTTGCGCATTTCGTCAGTTGGCCGCGCACTGTTCATTTCAGATAAGCGCGAATGCGTAGAGCTCCGATAATTCTTTTTTTTTTTTGTATTGATTTATAAGCGGGGGGGGGGGGGGGGGGGGGGCTTGGATACCCGAAAAAAAAATGAAATTTCGTCGCCGATAAGGGAATTGAAACAGCTTCGTGATTTTCATAAATTCCTCATATTTGTGCTGCCCCACTCTTATGCCGCTGCATGGTGTGTGCCCCTGTGACGATTGGAATATATTTAGATATGTGTAGTACTTCTGTGCGCAACCACCATTCTTCCCGTTCAGTGAGTTCAGTAAATGACAAATTCGATGAAACAGACTGAAATGGAAATGTTTAGGAAGCATCACGCGTCGCCTTCGTCCTCATTGCTGGCTCGACCTTTTCACGCCGTGCATACGCCCGATTCGGTGTTTGCGTTTCTCCGTGGCTTGTGAACGGTGTGGTGCGCAAACGTTTGCGCGAGGTTTGCCGAGGACATTGGGCCCAAGATTACCGTAGATGCCAAGCCAAGGCATCGTGTTCCGGAGGACCACACTCGTCGGATAACGGATAGCAAAATCGCTAACTCGTTGCTACAGTGCCTATACATCGCACAAAGCCGCGGGCGTTTCGTCATTTGATGGTATCTTTAAAGCGCTCTCGTTTCATACCTTCCAGGGCTTCGCGCGGCTGAGCTTGGTCGGTCACTCGGTGGATATATATATATATATATATATGTAAGGAGGTGCTGGAAACCGACACCGGATCCTAGCCCGAACCGAAGCGGCCCGGGCTGTCAGGTGATCTACAGTGCTCGGCGATTGAAACACCATACTCGGAGCGCCTGGCTGCCCGCGTTGTGGACACCGAGCTGATGCATTGTGGTATAAGAAGAAAGCGAGAGCCTTTGTGATCATTCCTTCACTGTCATGCGGTCAACATCGTTCCACCCTCCTTCGTTCTCTAGTATTCCGTTGTCATTTCGTCGTAATTCCGTCGCCCTCATTTCGTCGTCGTCGTACCGTCACCACGTCGCCGCCGCAATCATGGTGATCCATTCCATTGTGCGAACGTGTCGTCCTCGTCCTATACGTTCGTTGTCATGCGTTCGAGGCATTACCGTCGCCGCGAGGCCCTCGTGGTCGTTGCATTGTCGTAATCCCAGCTTGGTCGTGCGATGGTCATCGTGCCGTCGTCGTCACACTATCATCGGCATCCCACTGTCGGCGTGCTGTTATCTTCACGCCTTCGTTGTCATACTGTCATCACTGCAGGACAGGCATCCCATTGTCGCCATGGCGTTGTTGCCATGATGACAATGTAGTCATCGAATTTTCATTATGCAGTCGTCAAGCCACTGTCGTCGTGCAGCTGTTCGCCTTCCCATTGTCGTAATGACGTCATGGTTGTTCAATCATCTTCATACCGTGGTCGTCATTCCCCCGCCGTTATTCCTTCGTCAGTCATGCGTGGGATCCACATGTCCGAGCGTCACAGCTTTATGCAGACCTTGGCGTTTTCCGCGGTGAAAATGTAGCCAACTTGGTCGTGTGCTCTGTATTTACAATATGGTCCTTAACCGAGAACGCCGTCTTTCGCAAACACCAATGAGAGCTTCGCTTATAAACGGATACCCTCAGACGTGTGCGATCCGTAATGTCTTGCAAGTATATGACCCGCGCGTAACCACGAGTAAGCACCGGCTTCATGGACGTCCAGTATCGAATACTTCCGGTGCCATGAACGCGGGGAGGAGGTGGGTTCAAACCTAGCGTTGATTGCAACGCCGTCGCCCCAACCTGGGGCGCAGTGTGCAGCGTGTTCGCACGAGCATGCTGGACAGCTCACGCTAGGGTCTGACCTCGCCGCCGGTGGGACTGCGGGCCTCTGTGTCGTTGTGAGGCTTCACCCAGACGCTGGATCAGCTGTCCGTGAGGAAGGTGCAACAACGTCCCATCCCGTAGCTTTTTTTCTTTTCTGTTCAATTTTTTTTTTTTGTTCACTGCGGATGTCTTGCGGCCTGTCCCGTAAATGAAAGAACAAGGTGAAAGACTTTGCTGAGACTTCGTTGAAGCCTAGATAACGGTGCGTGAGGTTATGTCGTGCTAAGTGTAACAACGTAACAATTAGAAAGAGTGGATGAAAGCAGGAACTGGCTTCGTCTGCTCTTTTTTCTCCTTGTCCCAAGTCGCGCTGCTACACATTTTCGATTTACATAGACCAACATTTGTTTTGCGCTTAGTGCTGTGTTTCTCTGCCCTCAAGTTTCACTTGGAAGCCGCATTTTATGGCACCGATCCATCGATATAGTAACACTTGGCTTTCTTGCTTGCCTGGCTTTAAAGAAAATACGCAGCTGCCTTCGTTGGCGACCCTCGCTGCGTGAGCGGTAACTGCAGAGCATGACGGTCGGTGCATGAATTTGGCCTAAACTTCAATCTTCTGGCTTCGAACGGCTTTGTGTGACTTTGCAAGTTTATCATCCTATAATGAATGTTGCGTTATAAGTGCAGTTTTGTAAATGAACATAATCGTGCTTGTATGCAGGTCCGTTATTGGCTTTATTAACGAGAATATGATTGCTGCTTAATTCAGGTCGGCAGACACAGGGTTAGCACATAAAACCACGTCAACGTCTGAAGCCATCAACACTAAGACAAACGCACGCCTCTTAAGCATTATTCTCACGGTAGCTGAGCACGGTAGTTGCCTCTAATAACGTTATTACGAAATTCGGTGTGTATACTCATTGCTAATTTAGAACTGATTCAGCCGAAGTTAAATTTCGTTGGAGTATCGCGGCCCCTTTAATTGTGATTTCTGAATGTCAGCGCGGGAGGTTCGTGCCCGGATAGTGCCTGTAAAGCTATATTTACGAATTCGTCACCCGCTCATGGTTCGCTGTTTTACCAGCCGTGTTCATTTTTAATTTCTTTCGACAAACGGCGCAAGCGGTTCGCGTGTGACGTTTTGGCACCGAATGGATTTAATCTGCGAGCTCTGACGCGTTGGTCTTCCGATTTATTTCATTTTTCTTTTTCTTTTTCTATATGTATCCGGCTATTTCCCAGAATATTCCTTGCCGCCGTATTTAGTCGGCCGCGCTGTGGCCTTATAGGCGCACGTCCGATAAGGCCCGGCTTCCTCGTTGAGATAACAGTATCGGTAGCAGGGGGGCAACATATTGTTGCGCATATCGTAGGTTGACCGCGTGCTGTTCATTTCAGATAAGCGCGAATGCGCAGTGCTCCGCTATTCTATTTTGGTTTTGTTTTATGAATGCGTAGTGGGAGATATGGGATCCGGATTCCCGAAAAGAAGTGATCAAATTCCGTATTCGATAACGCAATGCAAACAGCTACTTGATTTTCTTAAATTCCTCATAAGTGTGCCACCCCACTCTTGTACCACTGCATGGTGTGTGCTTCAGTGACGGTTAGATTTAGATATGTGTAGTATCTCTGTGTGTAACCACCGTTCTTCACGTCGGCGCATGTTAATGTTGGGTCCTTTTTGAACGTCGTACATACCCCCCTGGTGATTGGCCACAGAAGTGAGCAATTCAGTGAGGTAAGTAAATGAGAAATGAAATAAAACGAATTGAAATGAAAATGTTAAAGCATCATACATTGCCTTCGCCTTCGTAACATTGCTGGGACGACGTCTTCACGCTGTGCCTCCGCCTGATTCGGTGTTTGCATTTCTCCATGGCTTAGTACACTGTAGTACAGCGCATAGACATTTGCACGAAGTTGTGGTTTGAATGTAGTATGAACAGTAAAAACTGTGCCTTCGATTTAGTTGCGTATGTCATTTAGTTAACCGCTTCGCTTCACATAAGGTTCCGACGTGTTCGATGGACGCGAAATGCACAAATGCTCGTGTGTACTTAGATTTGAGTCCACGTTGAAGAACCCCGGAGGTCGAAATTGATCCGGAGTGCCCCCAACTACGACTTGCCTCGTGATCGTATCGGGATCCTGGCACGTAAAACCCCAGAGGTTAATTTAACTATTTTGAGATTCCAATACGTGCGTTGTATCTGCATTTCTTGCTTCACGGGACACCGGAAAGTGCTATCAAAGGGCTATCGTGGACCGCTTCTGTCGACGGGATGGCTTTTGCCATTGGTTTCCGAAGTCGGTGTCGTGTGTTGGTTTGGACGGAGGAACGTTCTAGAAGGTCGAGCGTCAGGATAAAGGCCGCCGGGGATACACACGTGGTAGTGCCACTGTTTCCTGAGGATATTGGGCACAAGATTCTCGTGGCCGCCAAGCCAAAACATCATGTTGCAGAGGACCGTAGCCGTAGGATAACGGATATCAAAAGCGCCAACGCATTGCCACAGTGCCTATATCGCACAAAGCTGCGTGCGTTTTGTCATTTGATGCCCCCTTTAAAGCGAAGCTCTCATTGCATACCCGCCAGGGTTCGACATAGCTGGGGGCTATATATATACACATACGAAGCTGCTGTCTTGCACGATTGTCCCGTACCGAGCATGGCTGCTGAAAACCGGCACCCGATCCTAGTGCGCAAACCGGAGCGGTCCGCGCTGTCAGATGATCTACAGTGCTCGGCGATTGAAACACGGTACTCGGAGCCCGTGACTGCCGGCGATGGGCACACCGACCTGATGCGCTGTGGTACACCATGAATGCGAGATCCTTTGCGGCGCAGTGAGACTGCATTTGGTGTACCCCTGCGATCGCCCAACCCTCTCCGGTGTCGCAACGAGCGGCGGCAGCCGCCGTGTGGCCACACTGTCACGCTTCAATCGCCGAGCCCTCTACGTAAGAGCTGACGTGAGCCCCAAAACAAACACCCCCCGGTAGTCGTCGTGGCCGTCGTTGTCCTTCTGTCGTCATTTCGTGGCCTTCATTCCGCTGTGATCAATTCCTTCACTGTCACGGGGACGTCATCGTTCCACCGTCTTCGTTCGCTCTCGTCTTCCGCTGTCGTTTCGTCATAATTCTGTCGCCATATCATCGTCGTCATACCGGCGTCGTCATCACACGTCATCACGTCATCATCGTGAACGTGCCGTCGTCTGCGCATACATTCGTTGTCATGCGTTCCGAGGCCTTACCGTCGCCGTGATGCCGTCGTGGTCGTTGCACTGTCGTAATTCCGGCTTGATGTAATGCGATTGTCGTCGTGCCGGCGTCGTTAGTCTATACTCGTCGTACAGGCGTCGTGCCGTCGTTGTCCCTCTGTCCTCGCGCCATTGCAGTGTCGTCATGACGTCGCCGTCATTCCTTCGCGGTTATTAATCCTTAGATGGCTCTCATAGGTCGAAAAATCCGATCTATGACATTACGGCACCAACATTTTTTGGCACCCAACTTCATAAGGAGTGGAACCCTCGACCTTTGGTGTTAATTAGGGCGAATTATGCCACCCATGTCTTTACAAGAAAGCGTGAGGCCTAGGCGAAGAAACGTCAGCACGACCTGTGGCGTTAATTGAAGCACAGGTAATTAGGATGTAGTTAAGGCACTCGAACCCACGACACTTTTGTGGGAAAGTCGAACCCACCTCCGAGATGTGGGCGAACCGGCCATATCTCCTAGCTTGATACCCTTTGACATCGTCAAGATCGAGAGTCGATCTTACTACCTGCGGTATTAAGGCACAGTCTAGTTATGACACTCGAACCCATGACCTTTGGTGGGCCAAAAATAATAGGGAGCAACAACGCGTTCGAATGTAAGCGCCAAGTAATGTAATGATAGTCACGCAAGCGCCAAGGCTTTCGTCGACATCCTGTTTATCGACGCTAAAGTGACTGTTACGTTTTTTCCCCTTCCTCGTCATGCACGGAATGTTCGAGTGCCTCAGCTTTGTGCAGAGCTTGGGAGTTTTCCGGTGAAAATGCAGCCAGCTTGATCGTGCGCCCTGTAGTTATACAATGTGGTCGTTGACCGAGAACGCCGTCTTTCGCAAACACCAATGGGAGCTTCGCTTATAAATGGATCCCCGCAGACGAGTGGGATCTCTAGTATCTTGCAAGTATATGACCCGCGCGTAACCTCGAGTAAGCACCGGCTTCATGGACGTCCAGTATCAATACTTCCGGTACCATGAACGCGGGGAGGAGGTGGGTTCAAACCTAGCTTAGATTGCAACGCCGTCGCTCCAACCTGGGGCGCAGTGTGCAGCACGTTCGCACGAGCGTGCTGGAGAGCTCACGCTATAGGGTCTGACCTCGCCGCCGGTGGGACTGCGGGCCTCTGTGTCGTTGTGAGGCTGCACCCAGACGCTGGATCAGCTGTCCGGGAGGGTGCAACAACGCCCCATCCTATGGATGCATGGATGCAAAACTGTAATGAAGGTTCTGAGGTACGCGACTCAGCGCGCTGCGGGCCGCTCCCACGTTGGGACAGTCAGGCCATGCCCGACCGCCGCAACGTGGGCCCTCTCAACACCCCATAAGTTGCGTCCCATCCTATAGCTTTTATTTTTTTTTTCTGTTCAATTTTTCTTTTTAACTGCGGATGTCTTGCGGCCAGTCCCGCAAATGAAAGAACGAGAGGCAGAACTTTACTGAGACTTTGTTGGAACCTAGATAATGGTGCATGATGTTATGTCGTGCTAATTTTAACATCACAACTACATGAGAAGAAGAGCACAGAGAGACAAGAACTTCCTTCGTCTGCTGCTCTGTTTTTTTTCCTTGTCTCATGTCGCACTGCCGCATTTTGTCGTTCGTCGCAAATCGTTCGCTCGCAAATCGGCATCCGTTGTGCTCTTTTCCGCTGTTTCTACTTTCTCTCGAATTTCGCACGAAAATCGCATTTTGTGGTCCGGATTCATCGATATTTATAATAACATTTGTCGTTATGCTTGCCTGGCTTATTAAAAAAAAAAAGGGGGGGGGGGGGGGCAGATGTAGGCGCCGTCCCGGATCTCGGAGGTCAAGCCGAGAAGAGCGGCGCGTCCCGAGTCAAGCGTCACTCCCGTCAAAACGTTTTGGTATCAGAAACGCATACCTTTTTGCGAGGCTTTCTTGACGCGTCCGCTCATATACAGTCGATCGCCTCTACTACGAACGCCTCTTGCAGCGAAAGCACCTGTATAACGAAGGATTGATCGGGTTCCGACCGCTCGACACAGGCACGCTCGACGTATTCGACTGCTGGTGAATACGTCGCTGCTGGCGAAGACATGCTGATGCAATCGTAAGTGGCGACAGACGGAGTCTTCAAGGTCATCTATAGCGTGGAAAGGTGCAGCAACTGTCTGTGAAGCAACAGTGACGAAGATAACCGGTAATCGAACCAAGGTTTCTTTTTTCTGTTTTCTTTTTTCGGCAAGGGACGCGATAGCGGCATTCGATCATCTGCAGCTATGCCTAGCTCCAGCGTTTCGCCTGCAATAAGGTTGACGGCAGTCGCAAATTCTGCCGGATGAGGTGCGAAAAAGAACTTTTGTTTTTAGATTTTTCTCATTTTAAATGTGGATATTCTTTTGTTGGGCTTGCTCAGCCAGCTTTATTGTGAGCGGTACGGTGCGCGACCTTTACAACGAAGTGATATATATATATATATATATAATAGCGATTGATTTCGGAGGTCCCGAGCCCTTCGTTGCAAAAGCGTTCGACTTTATTGCAGACGTAAAATATTGCGCCGGCATTAGTCATCTGCACTATCAGAAACTAGCATTTTTTACTCTGCCCGAAATTTTGTCCCAGTTGGTCTTTAATGGCTATATTTGCGCGGTGCCGGACATCGAGAGGCGCAAACAAAGGCAAATTCGAATTATTGGTTATTTTCTGCACAAACGGGGCGAGTAACTGCGTCGACATTCACATTGGGCGCGCTGCGCCGTAAAATACGATTTCGACGCGAAATTTGAGCAGAGAACAAAGCATCGCTACGCGCAGTTTTTCTTTTTTTTAAGCTACGGGGAAAAAAAATACACGGAAGTCGCTGTATTATGGAATTTGTCATCTATAGTCAGCCCTCGTTTGGGGGGCGCTCAAAACGGCAATACTGGGGATTTTGCCGCGTTCAGAATAGCGCTGCCCAGGTAGAGGTGCCGCGGTCGAGAAACAGCTCGAACGTATTTTCCTCGCTCCGATAAAAAGCGTTATCTTCCCGCGCGCCGGCATTGTTTCCACGCTTTGCTCGCGCCGCCGCCGTTCCCGCGGCCTCTCTCTCTCTCTCTCTCTCTCTCTCTCTCTCTCTCTCTTGTTTCAGTCTTCTTCCCTCGTAGGTGACTCGCGGGCTCGCACGCTCTCCGTCTTATCTCGTCTCTTATCGCACGCCCTGTCCATGCGACAGCGATAGCGTACGTGTTTTAGAGGTTCGGAGGCGTGGCGGGCCTCCTCTCCCCGCGACCGTTGCGGTCTGCGCCCGGTTCGTAGACCATGATCCTCCCCGCTCGTTTTAGGGCGTATCGGTTGCCCAGGCGCACGTTCTGTACAAGGCGTGCTATATTATTACTTGTTTTGAACACGTATACACAATTAACAGGAAAGGGAAAGCGAACAGCAGGCTGGCAACTGCCACCGGAAGGGGCACAACGCCTGCCTACTCTTCAGAAGGGAGGTGACAGCAACACAGGAATGGAAGATAGAAAGGATGGGAGGAAAGAGGAAAGGAAGAGCAACGGGACAAATCTAAAGACTAAATATGGTGCAAAATGCATTGAGGCTTTATCGAGCTGCCTGTAAGAGGACCGGCGCGCAGCCCTGAAAAGAGCCTCCTGGCATTTGCCAGAGCATCCGGCCTATTATTGTATAGCTGGTTTTTTATTAATAAATGCGAAGCATTTCTTGGCCAACGTTTGCCACTTTGACAGTATCTGTCTAGCCGCCTACGTCTTCGTTCTGTCACGGTCGTTTCGTTAACTTGGCATGTACCAAAATTGGCACAGTACGACGAGAGTGTATGACAAGCCTAAATGATGGGTCATGTCGTGAATGTCATGCCACACGTGTCATGTAGGTCATGAAACAGCCGCCTACGTCTTAGTGCCCTCATGGTCGATTCGTTAACTTGGTAGGCTCTCCCACAGGGCGTGGGATCTGCCGGCATTTTTTTTTTCCGATGTTTTTATTCGCTTAGGTTGCCATGTAGCTTGGCTTCAGTATGAATTGCTTTTTTAAGGCTGATGCATTAAATACGAAAAGCGTATTACTGAGAGGAAAAGTTAACGCCGAGCTTCCTCGAATTCCGCGCCGAAATCTCGGCATCGCCATGTCATTCTGACTAGACGGGTTTAAAAGTATTTTCTCGTATTGGGGCATCTTAGCGCCGGAAAAGTTATGCAACCTCGATATTTCGAGTCTTCTGTCCTGTTTGACTGATATGTAGCATAAGCAATTAACTACACTCCAGCAGACCCTGTTAGAATCCATGGCGTCGCGGGCGCTGACGCGGTAGTGTCGCCTAACACCGTCTCTAGAGTTTGAGTCATTTCTATAGCTTACCGCAAGTCGAATATTTTTTTAGCACGCTAAAGAAGATAATCGATATCTGATGAAAGTGATTGGTAGAGTGCATACGTATTGTTTGGTTGTCCTTATACTACAGCGTGGCTAAAGACGGCCTTGGCTATAAAGACGGTCTGAGGATCTAATCATCAGTTTCCACGGTTATCGTCGGGCTTGGATCGTGAACAGAATGTCCATAGGAACACTGAAACGCTATTTCCGTCTTTTTTCTTTCTTTTTTTGCGTAGCGCTCCCCAAGTTTCCCCAAATGCTGTCTTGTCGCCCGCGAATCGCAGGAAATCACCGTAGAAGCGGGCTTCTCCTCAATCCTACCCTTATTGCGGAAAAGCTAACTTTACGAGGGTTCTTCCACAGCGTGCAGACACGCTCGATACCGCGCCGTATTCGGGCAGGATGCCGTACTCTGACTCCCGTAATTACTAAAGACGCGCCTCTACCGGAAACCTTTTCCTTTACGATCGTATACTGCCGAGTAGAACAGTGGTTCATTTTCACTGAAATAACACTGAACGCGAGGTCAACTTTTCCTGGCAACGTAGATTAGTTTTGGCTAAGCGTCGCTTACGCTCGGATGTCACGCGCTAAGGCACTTCAGGGAACGGCGTCGACTTCGCATTCTTATTGCCGTAGGATAGGAATTAACGGGCACTCGATGTCGAGCGACGTACGCGCCGTCGGCGCCGCCGCCGTCGCCGTGCTGTCATGGCATCGACGACGCATGCGTAGACCGGCCGACGTGGAGGGTTTACGGGGTCTCCAGACACGCGAGAAAAAAAAAATAGAATCGCAGCGAGTTTGGCCGCGAAAACGACGAGGCCGATGTGGCTCGGTCGGCTGTGCGACGTAGCCAGGGCAGCGTTCCGCCTTCCGCTGCTGGCGTACGAGGTTTGTGCGCACACACGGTAGCGTTCCCGCCGAGCACCTGCGTGCATTCCACACAGCGGTATACAGGCAGTGGTCTGAGCGGAACGTCAAGCAAAGAGCCAAGCTGCGAACGCAGACCGTTTCTTCTCGGCGGTCTCGTCTTGTGCATTGTCGAGGTGTCTCATGATAAAACAAGTTTTGTAAACTTGTTTCATCTAGGGACCTTGGAAGTGCGACGCCCGCAGCGCCGCGCTGGCGCGCCTCTTCATCGCGGCTGCGTTGTGAGACGCCTGTGTGCGCGGGGTCGATGTTTCTGCGGCGCATCGGCCAGCAGTTGCCTCGCGTAGTAGTAGTAGCGACTTTCTTGTAAGGGAGGAAACTGAGGAGAGAAGTGCAGCGCCGTAACTGTCCCTCGTTGCGAGGACACCTAGACAGAACTGCCAAGGGAAGGGGCGAGGGAAGCGAGTAGAGGAGAGGCAGAGGAGGCCTCCCCAGTCGAGCGGCAAGGCCGATCGACCGCCCGAAGGAAGTGCCTCGCGTGCCGCTATGCGCCAACGTGTCACGATCCCGCGTGTTGTTGAACGTCGTCCAAGGAGCTTAAAGGCGCAACGCTGTTGCTTGCTATCCCTTTAAGTGCTTCGTCGTCCTTTCGGCGATTTTATTTTTCTGCCACTCTTTCTTTCCGTCTGCCAAATTTTTTTTTGCATAAGCTCGTCTCCTAGAGAAGCCGGCGACGTTGCAGTCAGCTTGGTTGCCAAGCGATAAAGGCACCAACTTGATGCAGCGTCACGCTGTGCTCAGTTAGCTAGTGGAGCGAGGGCAGCGTCCTACGCACCGCTGAGCGGAGTGGACCGCAAACGCTCGGCTAAAACTTACTAATAAGCGAGAGCCACAGTGGAGTTCAGCTGCGGCAACCGTGGTACTGCGCCAAGTAGAGACCTGCCAACTCTCCCGAATTTTCCGTAAAGTTTGTTAATCGGGGTATTGTTCTAGGATTTTACGAATGTTTCTTCATGTTTTACGAAATATAAATTCTGTTCGACTAAAAGATTTAGCTTGTCGGCCTCAGATCCTGCCGCTTGAAGTCTCATGATAGTGAAATTGCACCAGACGGGGAGAATACTTGCTTCGAAGAACCTTGTACAGACAAGTTCCCGAAGCAGACGAAAATGACCACAGTAGTGCCGTTGAGAAAGTCATTGCGATCTACTAGTAATAATTTGCTGGCTGCTTGTCCGTCTCTGCTGTTGGAAGTTAGCTTATTCTTGCGCGCTGCGTCTAAATGTATAAGTAATCGTCAATGAAGCGTGAATGTATCTCACAAAAAGCGCGCGCTCGGGCAAACTTCAAAATAATGCTTTCTATCCCCCCCCCCCCCGCCCCCTGTCTACAACACCCATCTCTATCCATACCAACCAGGCGAAAAATGACGGCGTCCTCCGCACATGGCGCGGGAACGTTTATGGAAATTTAAGTCAGGCACGCGCTTGTAAAGCCGCCCGCTTCTTCGCCAATCCCACGTGGAAGGCAAGAGTCAGTTTGCAAAGAAAGTGAACAAAGGGAAGCAACATGTGGTCCCACGCTGGCTCAACGTTCGTGCTTTCAGCTCGTTTTATCGCGTAGTAGTTTTTTTTTTCAGGAAACTTAATATGGTTAGTTTATACCGCCGACGCGTGGCGGCTTCCCCGAAGCCATCCGACTTCCTCCTCGGCCGTGTTTGCCGACAGGAGGTGTCTATGTGTCGCTGTAAGTGAAGAGCCCGTGTTTCATCATATCGGCGGCCGCGTGTGAAGGAGTGCCAAAGCCCGTCTCCTTTGGCGACCTCGTCGAGCTCGTCTTATCGGTTAATTCTCCGCCAAGCGACGGCGGCGCGGGTGAATGATCGCCGTCGGCTCGAGTGTGCGCTGCTCCGCAGCCCTATTGGGACGACGCCTTGTATGTCTGAGGAGCGGGGGACGAATGGCTGCGCCAAAGGCGCACGGAGTGTTCTTTTTTTTTAGTTTACCCGCAAACGTGCGGAGCACCGGCTTGCCGGATTACCGTGGTCTGCAGTATATAGCAATTCCGGTAAACGATCGCTTGTGACGCTTTGCGCAGCGGCGCATACAGCGCGTTTCGCAACGTTCTTTTGTTACGTGGGTGCACTCGTCGGGTGAAATTAAAGTTAAAAGACCGAAGGCTACCGCTGTATGCGTTCCTGCACAGTGTAGTTTGCCGGTGAGCGCCGCGACACTAGCGTCAGCGGAAGCGCAACACGGATGGGGAAGAGGCACCCGGCCTGTAAGACAGTGCAGTTCGCGGCTTTGAAACCAACCGGGGCGCACAACGTGGTATTCGCGTGTTAGTAACAGAGTGGATCTTCTTTAAAACACGTGAGCCGACGCTTACGCTTTCCATTCCTCCGTCCTGGTCCTCGTTTAGTCGTCAGACCTGAAATCACCGGCGACTGCGTTTTCGGTGCCTGTGTTTTGACCTTCCCATAGTGGCATATCGCCGGACGTTTGCGTCATTCTTTTTCCTGTCCGTAGAAACTTGGTCAAGATGTCGTCGTCGCCACGTTAGGGATGTCTGATGTCTCTAGATTCCACCGCCGCTGCTTTACGGGCTTCACCGCCTCTCTGCTCTCGCGCTGGTGGGCCAGGCGCAGGCTCCTGCTACTTCGGCATCTGGTAAAGGTATGCGCCTGGTAGGTGCTGTTCGCATGGAGTGGCGGTCTCTGGCCAACTGGAACCATTAACTCTGATTTGCAACTGTATAGAGCCACCACACCCCAAACTTAGGCCGCAGGCGCCAACACTGCGCTTACTACAGAGGCGCGCGTACCCAAACCCTGCCAAATTACATGTTTTTTATCCCGACGCGTACCCCAGCGGCACGTGCCCCTCGTGCGGAGACACAGCGACGTTCGCACCCATGCTCTGGGAGCATAGAAACGCTCTGCCCGACTCTACCTCGGACAAGTGGCAGAACTCCCTCAGAAACTCACTACTCGCCGACCAGCAATGGGCCGTCCAGCAGGCCCGCGAAGCGGCCGCCAGGTACTCCCTGTCGGTCCTAGCTACATCGTGGACACCCGCTACCTGCTAGCGTAGAGCTCAGCTAGACAAAGAGCTAATATAGCAGAGTATTTTATTTTGCTGCTGACGTAAATTTTCGTCCTGGTGTTAACAGCGCAAAACGTAGACAGGTACACGAGACGAGAAGACGAGAAGCACTGCGCTCGTCTTCTCGCCTCGAGTCCCCGTCTACGTTTTGCGCTGTTAACACCAGGATGGAAAACCAACAAGCCCAAGCTGCTGTTCTAAGTAAATTTTCGGCAGCAGCGTAATCGTGAATACGTCTTTTCTTTAATGCTTAAAATGTATTGCACTCGGTTACAGCAATATTAGCTGTGTTTGGCTGGTTGAGGTCTGCGCCAGAAGGTGGCCTCACCGTGCAGACCGCTAAGGTTTACGCCTCCGCCCATCCGGCAAAACGGGCCGCTCGCCTGCGTCTACTGGAATACCGGAAGCGGAAAACTGCTATATCGCAGAAATAGCGTGCGTGCGCTAAACGCTACGGGTGACAGCGTTCTGCGCATGTGCATTTTGATTCCGCTATTCCTCTAAGCCCTCTATTACGCTAAACTTATTTCAGAGTATGGATTTAGCGTGTCCGGTATACTGCTAAATGGGCGGAATACGGAGTGAGCGGTGGTGTAAACGTGAGCAGGCTGTGTCATGCAGGACCAGCAGCGAAGTAGAACACACTTGTTTACTGCAATATTAGCTCTGTGTTTGTCTAGTCGAGCTCCGCTGGCTGCACTATGCAGGAAGCTCACGTTTGCGCCTCCGCCTATCCGGCTGAACGCCCGGCCCACCTGCGATTAGCGGAATACCGGAGAAGCTAAATCTCTCTATTATACCTAACTCGCTTCACGACGACAGCAAATTTTGCTGTGTGTCACGGCGTCGCGATGACGTCGATGACACCAGGTTCGTCGTTTCAAAACGAACATTAGTCTCAAAAGATCTCATTAGGCGTGTCCGAACATTCAAGCACAAGCCTCATGTGAGCGATTTCACGGCGTCGCGATGACGTCGATGACACCAGGTTCGTCGTTTCAAAACGAACATTAGTCACAAAAGATCTCATTAGGCGTGTCCGAACATTCAAGCACAAGCCTCATGTGAGCGATTTAGGTTGCGACAGCAACGGCTTCGGGTGAAGAAACGGGCGAGTCACGCGAGCAGATCGCTTGTTCTTGTCGCTCGATCTCTCGGTTCTGGAAATCTAGAATTCGTCGCTCATCGCCCGGAAATGCCACGAGTGCCTAGTCAATAGCGCGAAGTAGGAACAGGATGTATACATCGGGTGACATACTACAGCTTGTCGCGCTGAACGCGCAAACGACCGAATTTTAATTGATACGTTCAATGATAAAATGCCAACTGCAAAACCTTCAGAAATATTTTATAAGCAAAGCAAGTCAACGCACATTATTAGAGAATGTGCGATGCCAGTTTCGGTGCGTATTTGCTGACCTCATACAGGGAGCACCGGAGAGACGACGCTCGTAAGTCGTCACTCACATCGGTTTCGACTTGTAGGCGACGAGTGGACGCGACAGCCACCACCATCGCCTCGCTCATCGCCGTTGCGCGCAAGATCGCTTACACGCGGTTTATGCTTCGTATACGTGAAAAGTGTCACCCCTTAGCGCGCGGTGGAGTGTCTGCTGTACTTATAATATGTGCATCTGTGCACATTACTGCGGAATCTTTGCAAGACGAAATGACAGCGCAGATACAGAGATGATGGTGCGCCACGCCCATGATGAGTTCGGGTCTGCGCCATGTCGCCACAGCGGTGCGTGTGTGGGTGCGCGCGCTTCTCGGTGTTGACTCGGGGGAGAGACAAAGATAGTCCGTCCCGCGGTGTTTGGAAAAGGCTTCGCGGTCGGGTCGATCGGTGCGACCCGGGGACCCTCCCGCTGGCTTCTTGGTAGCAGCGAAAAGTCTGTGCCTGTGTTCCAGTACTCGCCGCAGACGGCAAAGTGGCTAAAGCGAACAGAGGCCGTCGCAACCAACCCACGTGCACGCGATTCTCGAGCGACGGCGACGTACGACAGGTGAGGCGGTCGCGGAGGCCGATTCGTCGCTTGTCGCGTCGGCCGTATAGTCTCGTTCCAGTTCTGACGAAGACGTCAAAGAGGACAGCTTCGCGAAGACACCATCGAAGTCAAGAACGATCCAGGTCATACGTTGCCGTCCGAACGAGATCGTGGCTGAACAGTACGCCTGCTTTTGTGTTCTCTTCCGCTAACGCCGTCTTTATTTGCGGTCAGTATGATATGCCTGGAAACATCACCTGCGCTCAAGAAAACGCAGCCACTCTAACGCGCTTGATGTATAAGTCACGTCGTGCTTTTCATCAGTTCGCAGATGCAAAAGTTAAAGCGCAGGTGTAGTGTAGGCTTCTCTCAGCTTTTCTTTTTCTTTTTTGTCGCCGCGAGGTAGCGTCACGTTGCAGAAGCGCCTTTCACATCATCTGTCCTAACGCGTTCCATTACTTGGGCTAGAAGCGGCCTTAAGCAGGCTACGCAGGCTGTTTCCGATGCTGGCCAGAATGGGAACACACCCTGTGTATATAAGGCGGCAGTCGCGGCACGTTCGAATGTAATGGCCGTCGTCGGCGCTGAGGCATTCGTTGTTCAAGTATTTGTCCAGGTTATGAAGGCCAGCTTAGGAAGCTTCTATACATGAGCACCTGCTCGCTTAGTCTGGCTAGCGGCGCAACGAGACAAGTCACGGCTCCTTTTTCTTCCCCCCCCCCTTCTTTTTCTTTTTTTTGCTAAGGAGCCCGGCAATGTGCCCGTTTACGTGTGTCGTATTTCCCTTCGTCCGAAACAAGCCAGAACCTGTTTACGAGGATTTGCGTTCCATCGGCTATAGTGGAGGAAAGCACGCGGCGGCAGAGGCGGCAGCCGTCTCTTCTCTCCCTAAATGCGACATGCCAGCGTTTATACATGCAGCGCTTGAGACGACTTATACCGTGTCGAAACTGATGTGGCATCAGTCTGATTCACCTTTCTAGCGCATAGTAGAGTTTTAACGTCTCCGGTATACGGCTAAACGCAAGCGGAGTGGGCGTTTTACCGGATGAGCGCAGGCGCATACGTGAGCGGCCTGCACGGTGCAGCGGGTGGCGCAGAGCTCAGCCAGACAAACACAGAGCTAATATTGTAACCAAGTGTATTCTACTTCGTTGCTGGTTTAAATTTTCGGCAGCAGCGTAATTGTGTAGCTGCCGAAAAAAAAAGCCTTTCTTTCTGAGAGCTTCTACAACCGGTCGATGGTACAAAATTTGGCAAAATGTGTTACCTATATCACCATCAATGTTACAAAAGCGATACGCGAAAACTGAAATACGCTTACGCGTGATTTCGTCGTCACTGCTCTTAAAACTCAATTCAAATAGACAAATCGTGCTTTTTTGCCTACTTTAGTCTTGGTATGCAGTGTTTCCTACGAAAAGTGTAGCCCAACTAACATGAACTCAAGTCCATTACAAGTATTTCATCGGCAGCACAAGGCCTAGTGACCGTCATGGGGGAGTCAAACGAGCTACACTGTTCTTATGCCACTGGCAGAACTAGAAATCCTGGTGTTCGCCACCACAGAGCAGCACAGCTCTGTTTAGCCATGTCCGTCATGACGCTTGGTTGGCTTGCTTTCCTGCGTCTTCCATTACTTCACGCCTATCGAGCTTTTCCGTCGCATCTTCCCCATCTTCAGATACTTGAGGGCAACTGAAGCAGGTCACCGGGCGCGAACCGACCTGCGGTATCGGTGAGCAAGTGGCGAACGCGAGATGAGGCAAGCACGACAGGCTTACGCCGTCACACACTTCCCGCGTAATGCCCGATTTAAAATTCATGAAAACAGCCGAATAAGTGAGTAATCAGAAAGGAGTGTAAATTAGATTGTGAGAAATAGGAACAACCTTATCTACTTTACTTCTTCGTCCCACTGGGCTTTAGACTGCACGGAAACCGCTAGGGGGCGCGCATGGTGTTGGAAATCGGAACAGCGCTAGCTTTTCTAGGGGGCGCGCATGTTGTTGGAAATCGAAACTATAGCGCTCGCTTTTCGGGGCCTGGTTAATTTCAGAGTGGATTCTTTATTTCGTGTTTCTTTCTTACCATAGCCATCGCCTCCAAGATTTTGCTTGTCCGGAATAAAAAGAATATTGGATGTTCTCTTTTTTTTTCTTTCTTTCTTTTTGCAATCGCTTGACTACCAGGATCTCGTTCTCGAGATACGCTCGCGGCGGTTGTGACCACCGAGCTTTCCCGCGCCAGTTGTAAATGCTCCGTACTTACCCTTGCGTTCATGCACTGTCCGGTTCTGTCATCTATATTTATTATTTTGTCGCGCCTCGCGCTTTGAAAAAACCACTTCGTACGCTGTCCGACCCTATACGCTGGCGCAACGCACCCGCTTACGTAAGGAGAGCGAGGCTCGCAACTGGGCGCGCATAGCCGTAAACCGCGTTGCGCAAGAGCTTCCCTTCGTTGCCCGTCGGTGCCGACGATCGGTGAAGCGAGCTTCCCTGCATCGGGTAGCGCAATCGTCCTCTGCAATGTGTAGCTGCTTCTTGCTCGCCCCCCCCCCCCCCTCCACCGTCTTCCCTGCATTTATGACTGCAGCGTTTCTTTCATTTCTTCTCCCTAATTAATCATTAGCCCCGGGCTTCTCGTACTGGTAGGTCATTTATGATTGCTGCGAAGCTCTATATATAGAAGCGTGCGGATGGGGAAGATAACATCTCCGTCTCGTATATGCGGTCTTTTTTATCGGGCTCGCGCCATATTCGAGGGCCCACGTATCTTGGCTGCTGCTGCGCCGGCGCAGGCAACGTTTTGTGTGTCGCCATATTTCATTCGTGGCGACCACCGCCCGCGCGGAGTGCATGCGAGACGGAAGGCACTCGTGATGCCACTTTCCTCCTCACCCCCTCCCCCTTTCCGCGTGTCGCGTCTTCGGAGGCAGTGACATCGAGTCGTGGGCTGACTTCGAGAACAGCCGTATAGGTGTCGATATTTTTAATTTTTTTTTTAGCGTTTCGCGGGGATTGTCTATAGGGGGACAACATTAAAGGAACAGTAAAGAGAAAAATGATTTCTTCTGCATCAGTAAATTACCTTTCTACGATACTAAAAACACCACTCTCACCACAATAAGACGCTTGGCAAGCCAGAAAAAGCGCAAGAACGAAAGACGGGTGGCGACGCCTCCTTGAAGATTCCGCACCTTGTCGCTGTGACGTCATGGATTTTGATGGCATCTTCTAGGGCCTACTTACTTATACAGCGGTACAGATTGACTACATTGTGTTCTAAAGGAACCAAATATAAAACATAGCAAGTTTAAGCAACCTTTACTCAGCCAATGCGGCCCAAATGAGAGAACGTACTTTGGTATACCTGACGTCACACTGACGTACCGGCGTTGGGGTTTCGGCGCGGAATTCAAATACTGATACTTCGATTTTCATTTTCTCATCTAACAATGAATCTGTTATTTTGAAATGATTGCCTGCAGTGTTCTCAAGCAATGATTTATTGGTATAAACTGATTTATTGTTTCGCTTTAGTGTCCCTTTAAGAGAAAAACAATGGAGCTGGGCAGGTCATGTAATGCGCAGGTTTGATAACCGTTGGATCATTAGGTTCACAGAATGGGTTCCACGAGAAGAGAAACGCAGCCGAGGACGGCAGAAGACTAGGTGGAGTGATGGAATTAGGAAACTCTCGGGTGCTGGTTGGAATCGGTTGGCGCAGGACAGTGGTAATTGGAGATCGCAGGGAGAGGCCTTCGTCCTGCAGTGGACATAAGATAGGCTGATGACGATTATCATGATAATGGTGATGATGACGACGCACGTCTTGGATTCTGTGCCAAGCTATCGAGACTTTCGTGAAGCTTTTAATTAAATGTTACTAAAAAAAACGAAAAAAAAAAAACGTAATGCTGATGCGCACAAGTGTGATGCGCACAAGAAACCGCTGTTTTATGCACTGCAGCACAAAAGTAACTGGGACACCAATGCATTTCGACGGGCAGTTTGAAAAATTCATATCTCGGAACTGGTGCTGTCCAGATAATTCCTTCCAAGTGGATGTGCGGTGCGAATTCAGCGGCTATAATTTGTACACTGAAATATGTGGCGCAAAGTAAATATATGAAATTTTAATTAGCGTAATTACGATAATTATTCACTCTAACATTTTTATTTTTCTTAGAAGTAAGGGCCTCCTCGTCGAGTAATTTAATCAAGAGTTAGAATTGTGCTATCTGCCGTGGGCAATCTTTAAAAAGAATTGGTGCAGCTTAAAGAAAAATATCTTGCGTGTTGCTTCAGTACGTGTAACCCAAGATTTGATTTGATGTTCACTCTCTCTCTCATCAAAACTGCTGTCTTCGTGGTTGTTCTGTGGTTGTCTCCCGAGCTTGTTCTGAAAGAGAGTGTTTCGCTTTGTACTTGTATACTCGCAAATTTC
The DNA here is from genome assembly GCF_023375885.2 of Dermacentor andersoni. Lineage (NCBI taxonomy): Eukaryota > Metazoa > Arthropoda > Arachnida > Ixodida > Ixodidae > Dermacentor > Dermacentor andersoni. Next base: position 122,299,643 of record NC_092820.1, read on the forward strand.
GGCTATGTGGGCTAATAAGGGTGATTTACAGTATCGGAGCAGAAAGGAAGAAAGAAGTGTTTGTTTGGTGCAGTTTGATCGAACAATATTTTTATTGACTACATATTTCGGTATCATGACCCTTCGTTACGTTTCTTTGTTCATTTCCTATGAAGTTAAATAACTTTTACGGAACTCATGTTTGCCTGCTACGAGCGCCCGATCTTTGTACTGGCCCCTGTGTATATTATTTTGTTTTCTTGCTCTTCGGTCTTGGCTTTTCTCTCCCCCCCCCCTCCCCTCTGTACTTGACTACCTTCTGTGTGTAACCTTCCGTTATTCTCCCTTGCAGGGACCCCCTTCTTGGATGTGTCCTACCATAGCTGCCTCTCTCCTCGCGGTCGGTGAGGTGGCTTCCCCGCGTAGCGCGTCACGCCACGTCTAAAGGTAAGCAACATTGGAACGTTAACAGTTCTCTCCCGAGAAGTTAATCGAAGGCAGGCAGCTGCTCGCGGACGTACGCGCTTCTCAAGTTGGTGCGTTACGAACGTAAAGTGCGCTGTCCTTCGAGATCCGTGTTGTCGGGGAAGGGGAGGGGGCCGGGGTGGCGCGCCGCCTTGGCACGACGAAGGCACTCCACAAGCGAGCGGTGGGATACCCCTGACCTAGTCGGCTCTGTTGCACGCATGTAACTTACAAGTTCTCTTCATTACTCTAGCCTAGCTGCCATCCGCTCACCGTGTCCTTTTTTACTCCCTTACACTCCCCCCCCCCCCTTCCTTCCCCTACTGCTTGCTGCTGTTCAGATGTCGGCAGGTAGCGATAATCTCCTTCCCTTTCTATTTATTAAGGCGTACGCCTTTAGTAACTCATAAGCGTCCGTGCACGGTCCGTGGTGGACGCAGCAAAGCGGTGATCGATCACAGCCGGTGACTCCGCGCTTGCGTCCCATGCTCGCGGCCACGGCGGCGTCCGTTCGCAGAACAGTTCAGACAAGAGCAACAGAGGCAGTCATAGATAGGCTTTCGCCTATCGCCGTTTAGCTCAGCAAAGTGCCCATAGATTTTTTATTTAAATGTACTAAACACAACCAATCACTACTTCTACTACTACTACTAACACGTTACGGCGCATCATTTGGGATTTGTGTTAGGAGCGCGAGGAGGCGGTCGGCCACGGCGCGTTCTCGGTTAGCGCTCGCATGGTCGTCGCTGGGCCGTCGTCCTCTTCGGTCTGCTTGGCGTCGGCGCGAGTCGTAGATGGGCGAGTGGGGGGCGGGTGTCGCCTTTTCTTTCTCCCTTTCCTCCTCCTCCTCCCGCTTGATGTGGCCTCGATCGCCAGCCGCCGCGGCCGGCGGCGTGCCGTGGAAGGTCACTGGCGCAGAGCGAAGCAGGGGCCCCGCTCGCTGCATGCCCGCGTTGCCCGCGATGGGCGTCCGAAGGCTCGTTTGAGTGGCATCCGTTTTTGGCTATTCGGCACGGCACGAAACGGGACGACCACGGGGAATATCGGAACCTGCCAATTTTGAAGCGACCACAAACAAAAAAGAAACACTTGAGTCAGTTTTGATTGGTACTCTTTCGAAACTCTTGTTTTCCGTTAATTTCGCGCTATACGCTTGATTACTAGAATAGAAATGTTATATGGTTAAACTTTTTTCTTTTCTATGCTGAGCCGGAACCCCAGCGCTTGTACGTCGGTGTGACGTCGTAAATTTCAATGTGTTCTCTCGTATTTCGGCCGTTGCGGCTAAGCAACAGTTACCAAAACTTGCCAGATTGCAGTCTTTGCCTTCTTTAAAGTGCGATATGCAGTCTATTTTCGCCGATAACTACGATTAAACTAGGCCCAAGTAGGCGTGGTGTAAAACTACGTCACGACGAACTGGTGCGGGGTCTTTACGGTGGTGTCGCCACCAGTCGTTAGCTTTCGCGCCTTTTCTGGCTTGCAGAACAAGCTTCCTTTCTCTCGCGGTTTTACCTTGACCAAGATGTTAACCGTTTCCGGAATAACTGGTTACCGGAAAGGTGTACAGCAGCAACAGTACCGGTAACGACATCTACCAGTGATCTATCATATTGTACCTAAATGTACTGGTGTGACGCGCAAGCCTTTTTTTTTTTTTAGTTCTCACTCACGCCACGCATACAATTTTTTTTTTTTTCGAACGCATTGCGCATGGTAGTTGCCACTGGTCGTCGCTGGTCAGTACGAGTGTACGTCGCTGACCATTAACTGGTCAGCAGTCGAGATAAAATAGACGTTTAAAGGGTAGCTCAACACTTTTAAAAAAAAGTGAACTTTCAGCGAATTATTACAATTTTTCACCCCCTGAATACAAAAATCATTGTTTAGCAGGCCAGAAATTACCGCTACTCACTTTATTTAGCAAAAACAAGCAGCAGCGTCTGTGGCAGGCGCCGCGCGTCTCTTGACGGGCTCTGATGGCGAAGACGATCGTGACGTCATCTTAGGTATCGACGGGGTGTGTGATTCGAATAGAGCGCTCACGTGACACCTGTATTGACGTCATCCTCGCGCCCCGTCCGTTGCCGCTGCGCTTGGCGCGCGAGGGGGGAGGAGCTTCACTGAAAATTTAAACGCCGATTGCAGCGCTGCTACGTGTACTATCGAGGAAATAACTTAGGAGTTGAATTATACTGTGGTAGCCTTCGAAACCACGGTAACTCTTCCAGTTCTAAAAACTCTTCAGCTTCCCTTTAATAGGTGTGTGTGTGGGGGGGGGGGGGGGGGCGAGCAGGGAAGAGGCTGATAGAACCGGAGTCGTTCTGTCTGCTGCTGTAGTGCTGATTGACTGGGGACGTCTGTCTCCTTATGACTCATACCCCAGCCCAGTCAATCAGAACTTCACCAGGTGACGAAATGGACATGTCCGTTAGGTGGGCACTTACAGAACCCCCCTCCCATCGATCGCGTTTGATTGTTGTCAGCGTCGGGCAGAGGACGAGGCCCGGATTTGCGCAGTGTGCTTTTATTATTATTATTATTTTAATAAGATCAGGGTATGTTGAATGTTAAATCAATGAGTCCAGGCGCAGCAGTTTGTTTGAGTTGGTGCTGCGCGATTTGGTGTAGTTAGCGCACGACAATAAAAAGAAAATCAGTTTCGGCCGAACGGCGAACCAGTGACAGCAATAGCAAAGTTTAGCGTTGCGTGTACATCTTGCGCATGGCACTCCTCGGACGGTGTTCTAACTAGACGCGGTTGCGATTTGTTAGCGCGAGGCAGCACGCCAGGATGATCAACAGTGTTCGAGAAAAGGATATCCAGGAGAAATTTTAACGCGATAGCGTTAAGGGCCCCGTGTAGCAGAAAAATCCGGCGTTGGACGTCGCTTCGGCAAAAAAAGATTTTCGAACCGAGCATACCCAACCACGCAGGCCCTCCCTGTGGCGCTAGGAAATTACTGAACCCATTGGAATTTCTCAAAGCAACATACGTAGAAAAATCGTAAAGTACGACTTGCACACAACGATTACTCACACGATAGCGTCGGGTTGTAACTTGAACATACGAGAAAGCATAATCCTGTTACGCGGATATTCAAAACACAAACCCTTTTTAACGCGATAGCGTTTTCTAGCAGCCGCTCGAAATCTGTCTTCGTAGGAGCTGCGCGGCCCCCTCGGTTCCTTGCGCACCACCGAAAAAAGAACCGCAAAGCCCGTCGCCTTCGTGCATATAGCGTTCGCCGCCATCGTTTCCGCGGTGAACATTGCGGTTACATAAGCAGCGGTTGCCGGAAAGTGTGAGAAGCACTAGGGGATCGTTGAATGCTATCGCGTTCCACTCTTAGAGGCGAAGCGTAAGTGTCCTCCAAATTTTAAAGCGAAAGTTTTACTGGCCGCGAACTTGCGATTTCGCCGTGGCGGTGCTCCGAGGCGGCACATGACGTCACAACGCGCGTCTCGCCGCGGATATTTCTCTCGCTCCATAGTCACTACTACGCATGCGCCACTAGTAGCACCGAGCCACAGGTGTTCCGCCGCTGCGCATCGCCGCGCCTTTCCGCCTACGCCGTTTGGTATGACGTCACACCGCGTTCCTCGTCGTTGCGCTCGCCTCCGCTCGCTTCGCCGGCTGCGTCGCATGCCTGATAACATGTCGGAGGATTGAAAAGGAGAGCTCGCGTGCGCCGCAGCCACAGTTGAGGCGGCAGTATGGACGGCGACAATTTTGATAAGCAGGAGGAGACCTGGAAGCGACATCGGAACGAGATGAAGAGGAAACGAATCGCCCAGGAAACAGACGAACAGCGCGCCGAACGGCTGGCTAAACGCCGCAACATCGCTAGACAACCAGACTAACCTGGACTTGCACTCAAGATTAACCAAGGCTAACCGTTCTATGCCTTAGCTTTCGCTATGCTTTCGCTCGGCTATGCCAGGATATACGTATACGTATATCCTGGCATAGCCGAGCTAAGCCACTGCCAATTTTTTCACAAGAGGTATTCGGCAGAAGGAACTGCGTCCTGGCCGCTATACCAGGCGTCTCAGAAAATGCCATGAACTTGCTGATATGCTTTAAGTTCCCTATAATGACATCGTTTTCGTTCTTCTTCGGCGGAGCTGCCACCCCTCCAAATTTAGTGACATTTGACACGATGATGTCGTTGACAGTACCTTTCGAAGTGAGCAATGTTAGGGGGCTAATTAAGAAATAAGTAAGCGTTGGCAAGTTTCATCCGATCGTCGGCGTCACTCAGTACCCAGCAGACTTGTACGTAGCTAATCGTAATCAGTTACACTTCTTGGCAGTTTTGTAATTTAAGTACTACTTTGTTTACTCTAACGCTCACTGTAACTCAATTTTTTTTCAGTAGCCACTGAGATATGTAACCAGTTTACTTTATTGATTAGACAAGCTGTAACAGACGACGCGGCCTTGAGAAACTGAATTTGGCTAAAACTACAGTAGAACACCCAGCTTCGCGAATGCGCATTTTCAGACAGGCAAACCCAGGTTGTACGTTTCCTCATCGAACCGGTGCTGGTATGTCTCGATGGCGAAACACTACTTAGGGCTAACAATCGCATACGGACGACTATTTTTATTTTCAGCTTTTGGTTTGCCCAACCGAGAGCGCCTTTTACTCCCATGTCCGGGCAACAATGAAACGCTGCGCTGCTACTCGGTTCAGCAATGATCCGGATCGAGTTTTGGCATCTATAGTCTGGATAAACTTTAGCACACTGGAGAGAGTCCAAAGCGCTTATCAAATATGTCAGTGTCACCCTCAACGGGACGACAATCCCGAAAGTCGATACTATACGAATACTTGGGACTCCACATCCGCAATGACGGATGGGGAGATGACAGCCTACCGAGACCACGACGCACTCTTTCGCAACTCTCACACCTCGTCAAGAGGAGGATCTCGAGCAAACGAAGCGGGCTCAAGGAGCAAGGCACGCTAAGAATAATACAAGCGCTGCTCGCCAGCCGCATCACATACGGCACGCCGTGCCTGGCTTTAAAGAACGCTGAAATAGAAAAGCTCAACATCATGATGAGGAAGGCAAGCAAAGTCGCCCTGGGACTCGGGACTAAAAGGAACTCTCGGACCTAAATGGTAGTCAGCCTACGATCTCGATCAAGGGCCTCAATCGCAATGCACGGATCGCGATTGTCTGGATCTGGATCGAGCAAGAACGTGCTCGAAAGTGACAGTGTAGCAGTGCGCTATCCGGATCGCGCCTGATCTCGATCTAGAGTGACCGCGTGACGTCGGCAACACGGCGCGTGCGTCCGCGTAAAAGACTGGGTCCCAGGCGTCCACTTGCAATGCAGTTCAACGAAAATATAAGCCAGCCTATGCTACCCTATTAGGCATCGTCAAACAATCCAGGAGGTCATCTCGCGACCGCTCGCGTCCTTTGTAGCATCTACGTGGCGTGACGTCACGCACTCAGCGTCTCACCGTGCCGATGCAGCAGCATGGTAGCGGCCACGATGACGTCAGTGCAGCGTATTCACTGTCGCGGGTAGCCGCAACCACGGCCGCAACTGTGACAGAGACGCTTCTGGGACGCTGCAGGCGTCAGTGCCAGGCGCAGGGCAGAACCCCCCCCCCCCCGAGCGTTGCAGCTGCGTTCTGTAGGAACGCGTCCTGTCGTGCTCTCGCGTTCTCACCGTGTAGTTGCGCCAACATGGCGGCTACAACGATGACGTCAGTGCAAACCATCGTCGTACCCGCATTCACGCCCGAATCAAACCTACGCCTGCGTGTCATGTACCCAGTGCCCCAGTGACTAATCGAGGGTTGGAGGAGCGGCTGTGCTTCACCCCTGATAGAAAGAGCGTGATGCGTCGGCCTTTTGTCCCTCTGCAGTTCGAGAAATAGTTCCATTCCCCAGCACGTAGAGGAGGTACAGCTCTGAGAGAGAGATAGAGGGGTCGTTTGAAAAGGAATCGGGAGGGGATTTTCCGTGCCTTCTTTTCCGATCACCTCTTCGTCAACTCCTCCTTTCCCAACCCATCTTCGTGTGGTGTGTATGTCGTGTGTCGATGCGCGCTCAGTTTTCGTGAAGACGTGGACGCCATCCGCACTTAGCGAACGCAGGCCTCCGCCGTCAAGGTGAGTTGCTTCTCAACGAAAAAAATGGCGCGAATGTGAGGCGGGGGCGGAGGTATGGAACAAAGTGTAACTGGGCGCCAAGAGGCACTCACCCTCACTATTATTTACCTTCGCTGCATATACTGAATGTCGTCAAGGGACGTGCGTGTCTATACTCCGTTTCATACATCAGGTGGCTAGAGATACTTTTTGCAGTGGCCGCTTTTTGGGAAAACTTACGTTATATATAAAGTCAGTTCTGAATGAAAATGAGAATTTACCCGTAGAAGCAGACAAACCGTGCGCTTATTTGGCTGCTAGCACGTTGTTTTACATCAACTTGCTTTTCGTTGTTTTTTATTTGCATCCCGTCGCGGCAGCCTCACGTGCGTGCTCGCGTGAGCAACGCGCGGAGTGATAAAGCTTGGAGGCCGCACTACGTGCGTAGCTTCCACAGTGTTGCACCTGACGTATGAAACGGAGTGTGTGTATGTGTGTAATGTGCGTTTGCGTGTGTCCGTCCGTGCGTTGAACGTGTGCTCGATTGTGTAGCGTGTGATCCACGTGTGTGCTGACTGTCGGGTGCCGGGTTCTTGCCGTTTGTCGCAGGGCCGTCCGTCTCCCCGGTTCTCTTTTCTCCTTGCGTGTGTCTCTCTCTCTCTGTTTGGTGGTGGGAGTAGTTGGCGTGGCCCTCGCAAGCAACCCGGCGTCGTCGTCCCGGTCGCGGCGGTGATGGCCCCCCCGTTCTCGGCGTGCGCGCCGGAGAACCAACGCTGCGGCGCGGCCGCGTCGACGACGGGCGTTGTCGGAGCCGCCGACCGTCGGGCGTGATGAACGAACGCCAACACCACAGCCGCCAGCCGCACCGCCGGTGCTCCTCGTCCCAGCCCTCGGAGGCGCCGGACGCCGGCCGCAGGCTGAAGCAGCGGCCCAAGAAGGAGACCGCAGCGGCGGCGGCGGCTTCGTCGCCCGCGAGGGCTGCGACCTCCTCGCGGACGGCGCCCTCCTCGCGACGGCTCAGCGAGGCGGCGGCCAAGGCGACCGCCGCCGCCCCCCTGCCCGCGCGTAGGAACTCGAAGGTGCGCAAACACCTCAGCTGGCCGTAGTTCTTGCTACAAGAAATTACTGGAAAGGGGACTCTGGCGCTAGTCTCTATATAAGCTGCAATCGGGGCAGTTTAGTAGAGCTTTGGTTATTCTTGGCTACTTGGTTCGGTATGTAAGTGTGGTCGCCCGTGTGAACTTCATTGCCCTGAGGACCTGCCGTTCTCTAGCGTAGCCCTTTTGTCCGAAGAGGAAATGGGCAGATTTTGCAAGCTAGAGCCATTTGCTCGGCCGCGTCCCTTTTTCGTCCGTGTTTTTTTGCCAGCGTGGCAGTAATGCTTAGTACGTGGATTTGCCCAAACCTTGTCCTCCTGATTTCCAACAGCTTTTGATATTTCAAATTGAACAGCTTTCAACAAGGTATTGCATTATATAAGTGCCGCAATTCATAATAATGCATGGATGTGTGCGGAGACAAATTGCCTTTCTGTCTTTAAAGTGCTGTGAGTCCTTGGAAATAGTGTCCAAAACGTTGCATCCGTGTCGTATTTCGGGCTCCTGCAATCGCTTACGGCAGGTGCAGCCTGCAAAAAGCATAGCCTTCAAGATTTGCTTTTTACTGCAAGGAAGTGGTCGCTGGGAGTTTGATTTGGGCACCACCTATGTAGAGAGATAAAGCTTAATAAATAATGTGGCAAAAAGTGTTTGAAGCCTCAAGTACGAAGATCAGATCAATCAATCTTCTGCCCATCACTCCCATGGCATGTGAACAATCGCAGCACCAAAGTTCCTCTAGTAATTTTTGTAAGAAACTCTACGCCAGTTGTGACACCCTTCCACCCCCCCCTACCTTGTGTTTCTCCTGTACCCCAGTTCTAGACTTGCATGCTGTGGTACATCGTACCATTTATGTATGTACGTGGAAATAACATGTGGCCTTACACAACACTTATGACGAGCAAAGTCGGATGCTAGGGTTGGCATAATTTGCAGCATGACAAAAAACAAACAGTAAGAGCACTTCTCAAGAAGACTTCAAACTTGGCTAGTCAGGAAGGTTCCATGATTTTTGTGCTAGCATAAAGATCTGAACATGCAGATATTTTACACAGGGCCTTCCTGTTTCTGAAGCTCCCCACCCCCCCGGCAATGTATCTTGCACTTGACTCACTCATTCTTGTTTCTTCACGTTTGTGTCCCTGACATGTTCCTGTGCTAGAGCAAGGATTATGGAGCAAATCTCTATTCGTGTTTCTCTGATGAGAGATTTGGCCATGCTGAGTTTCTCTAATGGCTGGTACGGTAAATTGTATCCCTTGCAGACATTGTTATTCAGGTTAGACACTCTTATGTGGTGATGTGGTGCAATTCAATTTCCCGACTTGGTCTTGCGGTGCAGTGGCAGAGGAGTTAACCAATCCATATTTGTTTTTGTTCTTATATTTTTCAGAGAATTTGCCGCAAGGCATCTCTTGCAAAAAACATGACCAAAATGGCATTGCATAAACACATCCATTCTGTGTGACACCGCTCTCTCAACAATGAGCTAGTGCATTTGTTGTACGTTATCCATCCATTGGATAGTCATCTAAAATCTTCGACTTTACTTTGGCCTCCCTAAGCATCTTATGTATGATATCCTCAGTACCAATGCACAGTGGCAAAAGATGAAAAATGTCCACCATAGACAGAAGTGCCGGCCACTTAGTACACATTGTAAGGTAGTCTCTTGCAGACCCTACCCAAGTACAGCTGACAGCAGGTGTCGGGGCCTCCCCAACCCAAAGCCTTCAAAGACAAACTTCCTCTACTTGGAATATTGCAAGGATCCCTTTTGTTGAGTTCTATTCTTATCATGCTCCATTCAAACCTACCCGATCTCGTTGAGTGCCGCTCAGACCACTGGTGACAGTGGCAAAAGGAATAGCACTGAAATAAAATTGTCAAATTATTTCTGCCCATATTACCAGCCACGACATTGCCTGCCTGTGTACGTGTATCACTCTTCAGGTTTGCAGCACGAGATGTGAGCCACATTGCTTAGGTACCTGCTAATCTTGCAGTCCAAGGCACAGCCACCGCCCAAGCCTCAGCCAAAGTCGCAGCAGCGGAAGCCGGAGCAGCCGGCCCGGCAGAACGGGGAGCGCATCGTCCGCAAGCGCAGGGTGGGTGCCGGGCGTACACAGGGCATCCTGGGCCTGTGCGACTCGTTCTCGTCGCAGTGCGACCTGCGAGGAAGCCGCTCTGCCTCCGCGGCAGTTTCACTGGGGGCCGGTGCCCGGGCTGTTGAGTCGGTCCCAAGCCCTGGCCCCAACCTGCGACCCAAGTTCCCCGCCTTCCTGGCATCCATGGCGGCGGTCGAGGAGTGGCCCACGGCCCGCGTCCAGCGCGTCGCCAGCCTCAATGCTATGGCCAAGGTACGCCATCATTGGTGTTCGCTTTGCTTTTCGAGACGATAGGGGCACACTCGCAGACGAGGGATGGGACGAAAAATGTTAGGCCCAAGATTAAGAAACAGGGAGACAGCGGGGGGGAGTAGAGAGTAAACGGGGGTAGCCGAGTTGACATTAAGAGAAAAAAATGGAGTTAGGCAGGCCGTGTAATGCGTAGGGCAGAAAACTTGCAGTGTATCAGGTTTACAGATAGGGTGCTAAGAGAAGGGAAGCGCAGTTAAGGGTGGCAGAGAATTGGGCGGTGTGATGAAATTAGGAAATTTGCAGGCGCAAGATAGGGTCAGTTGGTGCAAGACAGGGGTTACCGTAGATCAATAGGAGAAGCCTTTGTACCGCAGTGGACATTGTTAGTGGAGTGTACAGTTAACCTCTCTCAGATCATATGCCTGTTTTCATGGCATTTGCAATGTTAATGTGAGAAAAAATTATAGGCAGGCATGCAACTAAATTAGGCTGCTGCAGCTTAACACAAGCTCGCGAGTGCTTTGATGATCAAGTTTTACGCCGTATGTACTTTGATTTTACACAAAGTCGTTTAAGGTACTGTATCCATTCTTGAGGCTGGTCATACAAAAACAAAATAAATTCGATTAGGCAACTTCAAAAATGAGCATCTAGAATTGTGTCTTGCTCTGAACATTCTGATCACACTGCCCCATTGTTCAACCAGTATCGCATATTACCACTTGATTTACTACATGAGCAAAGCATACCAATGTAAGTTTGTAGGACTGTGAGATACAACCACCCAGTTAATGCTTACATACTTTATTCTTCACGTGAAACCAAAAGTGTTACTCCAGGACATTTTAACCTTGCACCATGTTGTAATGTATTGGAGAATGTCTGCTGTAGTTTACAGGTATCAAAAGTTGGAATAAACTGCCAGCGTGAAACATCAATTCTTCAACCTCCAAAGTTCTCTCAAACAGTACTCTTAACCTGGTTAATGTCACAGTAAACATCCAGATGCCAGAATTAATTTTAAGTACACTGAGCGAATAATGAAATTTTCGGTTAGTATTGTGCTTTTCATTCTCACTTGTGAATATACTTGTGTATTGTGCTAATGTAGCAATAATGAACTTTGTATTATGATATGCTCAAACTACAAATTATTCTACTGTACATAGCATAGCATAACTCATCTCTCCTGTGGCATGGTATGTAATTCATACAACAGCTGTTATTGCTTGTTATGTAATCACAATAGCAACTATTATGTATACCATTCTTATGTTATTCATTGTTGTCATGAAGTATGTTACTTCAAGCTTGGTTTTTCTTGCTTTTTTGTGAATTCGTTCTAGTCTGTGTTGCCTATTATCTTGCTGCTATGCAAGGCATTGCCTGTATTTTGTTTATCAAACGTTCAACTAGCCTTTGGCTACAGGCCCGACGAGTGTTTCTTTACCTGTGTTTTGTGATAAGGAAATAAATACTTCTTCAGATAGGCTGATGATGATGATGACTTGCAGGCAACTTTCTGTGCTTGTGAATGGGACGCTACATGGGCGGAGCTTCTGAACATGTGTTACTGTAGAAATATTGTTCAGCAGGTTCTGACGGTGCTCTATATTTCCATTTCTTGGAGCAGATGCTGAATCGGCACAGCTGGCTACTCCCTATGGTTTTTGCATTAGCCAAAACAATGAAGATAAAGGAAGTAAAGAGATTCAAATGTAACACTGAGCAGTGCATTCATGTCTTACTTCAACATAAATGGCCGTTGTGCGTAAGAGCTTGATGTGTTCTGTTCCCTGGCTTAACAGAATGCAACTGAAACTGTGGCTTCATTTTCAGGAGTGCTATCGTGCGTCCGCTCCAACTCCGTAACTTTTCCTTCATTGCCACAACAGTTGTCCGCAAGCATAGTACATTGATTGTCTAGCCTTTGTAACGTTGCCTGGTGTGTATAAAATGGAGTATAGTAGCAGGTCAATTTGTTCTTTGTGCTTCGCACATTATAGCCTGCATGGCTGCTGCACCATTAAAATCCCAAATCATCATCATCGTCAATTTGTTTTTGAAAATCACTTTCCATTTGGTGCGCTAGCATCTTGCACCCAGTACATAGCTGTTTTTCTCTTTGCCCGATATTTGGCAAAATGGCCAGCTTTTCTTTACTCAATGTTTGCGATGACTTAAATCATGTTTCTTGCACGTGCATGACCTGCTGTGGCAGCCCACTGGCTATGGAATTGTATTGCTGAACTGGGGAGGTATTGTGTAAGAGTCCACCTAGTGGACATGTCCATTTTGTCTGCTGTTGAAGTTTTGATTGACTGGGCTGAGATGCGGCATCAGCAGCAGACGAAATGAACATGTCCACTTGGTGGACTCTTACAGAATACCTCCCCTGGTTGCAGTTTCCAGCACTGCCGCATGCATAAAATACCTCTGTACATAGGTTTAGGTGCACATTAAATGTACCCAGGTCATCAAAATTAATGTGTAGGTGCTTCACTATGGCATGTCTTATGATTCATTTCTTTATTTGCTGGGCTGTGCAAAAGACCATGCGATCAACTCTTAGTATTTGAATCACTGTACAGAAATGGAATGTTTCTCTCTCTCTCTCTCTTGCAGTCACCAATTGCCTGCTAACTTGCCTGCAGAAAAAGTGTTGACTGAAAAATATTGTTTATTTGGCTTCATTTACTCTGCATGCCGAGATCTTACTTTGTCGTCGTGCTTGAAAAGCAGCAGAGAGGCTTAGACTTGAGCATGCTGGTTGATGTTCATCATGTCGGCAGTGCAAAGGAGTTAGTGACGTAATGAACATCAACCAGTTCGCACATCCTTACACCTGACTGCCAGTTTTTCAGCGCAGCTGCAAAACAAAATTTCAGCATGCACTGTAGCCAAAGCCAGCAATATTTTTCAATCGGCACCTTTTCCCGTGTGTCAGTCTTCATTCCACTGCTGACAGAAATATCAAAAACAGGCATTTTATACTTTGCTCTGCTCTGCGTAGGTGTTGCGACAGTTGGCAAGACACTTCTCCATGCTGTTCGCCAATTACTGTGCCTGTGCTTTGGAACATGGGACCTATGGGAACATTTGCAACCGGTACACTTGAACCTTCTCACAACAAAGTTGCACTGAACATGAAAGTACCTTCACTATATCCAATATTCATTATTAGCATATATTCGATGCACGCTAATATCGTTGACATACATTTCACTTACTTTGTTATATATTTGATTATTTGTTATAGTCTGGTTCACTGTACCGAGGTCCTGCTGTATTGTGGTTGCAGAGCTCTGCGTCATGGCCAACTTTTTCTGCTGCATTTGCAGGTGCACATCTTGTACGAGAACGAGAGCCGCCCGGCCATCGTCGAAGCAGACGACACACAGGAGGACTGCAAGGCCCTGGTGCCGCTGAGGACTGACCACCTGCCATCACTGTCTCCGCCACCGCAGTCCCCGCCGCCTCCTCCTGCGCCGACCACGGGGACCAAACGGAGGAAGAAGCCCGCTGCGGTTGTTGCCCGTAAAATAATCAAGCGGAAGCGAGATGTCCTCGACGCCGACGTGGAAATCATCGACACGCGGCAGTGCCGTCGCATGGCCAGCCTCAATGCCCAGGCCATCATGGCCGCCAGCTACAGTCGGGAGCGCAGTAGCCGCAAGTTTGACAAGGAATCTCCATCATCATCATCATCGTCCTCTTCCTCCTCCTCCTCGTCATCTTCGTCAGCAGCTTCGTGCGAACTCAAGGTGCCCCTTTCCGTCATTGCTTGCATACTGTCGAAAAAATTTGCTGGAACCATCTGTAATGACTGTGAAAGGCAGCGATAGTTTCTTTGAATTTACTACTCATTCCTCACTCATTTCTAATTGTCGATTAAGAAAAAGCAGAGGCCCAGTCCGATTTCCCTCTTGAAATACGTATAAAATGTAGGAATGCTTAGCTATATGGGACAACTACTGGACCAATTTGAATGAAGCTTACTGCATTTGAGAGAGAGAGTTCAATTCTGGTGACTGTAGGAAGCAGAATTTCAATTTGTGGCCTTGAATTTATGAAAGTTCCTGAAAATTTGTAAGTTTTCACAGAAATCTAACAGCGAAGTTTACGAATCCGTACCTCTGCACCAAAAACAATTATCTCAGTTCTGCAAGCTGCATCAGTTAGAGCATCTCAAGCAGACAAACTTGATGTATGAATTTATGGCCTACGTGATAATTTTTACAGTGCTTACGAGGGTATTGCAAAAGTCCTACCCACAATTTAGTGGTATACTTCAGATCAGCATATAATAAACCTGCTTCAGATGTGTAACACTAGGTGTAGATTACAGAATTGTGATGTAGTCGTTTTATGTTTTTTAGTTTATTCTAAACTTGATACCCGAGATATTTTTCATCTTGTAATTTTCAACAAGCTCTCCTAAAAAACATTGGTTTATGCTTTGTTTAGCAGCTGTAATGTCACTTCTACATTACTTTTCTGTTTTGGACCTACAGAAGTTGCTGTGGGTTCAATTCAAGGGCTTGTTGCAATCAGTGCAAATACCGCCTAGTGAATTAGCGGTGTGTTTTGACATTCTTTCTGCCTCTTGTTTAATTCCGCATAATTAGACCACATTTGTCAGTCCCGTCAGGGTCGAATGAATGGAAGTCATCTGTATTTATAGACAGTATTCTATGGCAATGAAGATAAAGCTACACAGGTAAATTCTGCACAAGTAATAAAAGCGCTTTTGTAAAAAGTCCTACATTTTTATTCGCATATGTTTAAGCCGGGGAGAGAAATCAGTTTTAGGTTAGGGGACATAAGTCACACCCAAGTGTTGTGGGTAGCAAACCACTGTGTGTACAAAAGAACCCAAAGTGAGCACAAAAGAAAATGAAGGGCCCCCAATGGAGTTCGCATCCCCCAGTGCTGCAGTGTGTCTTGCGTCCCCTTACCGCAAACTCTCTATTGTCTTATTAATGATATCACAGACGAAATACCCCACTGAGTGTTAAATTTGGCTTATTCTTATGCTTTCCTCATCCACGTTTGGGCAAATGCGAAACCGTCGCTAGTGGAAGCTACGCTGATGCACTGTCTGTTGCAAGAAACCAAAAGTGCTGTCAGACTCGGCCAGGCTACTGGGTGCAGTAACATGTGCACAGAAGCCCTGCCCTTGTAGCTTTCCCATCATTGCCGTAGAAGCTTGTCCGCGAGTAAACGGGTTTATCACTATAACGGGTTTATCTCTATAAACGGGCAAGTCACTGTGCTGAACATTCATCGCTGTCTGATCCACTTTTTTACTAGGTCGTACACCACCACCATCAGCAGGAGATTGTTGTCTGCTCAGTGCAGACGAAGACCGTCCACAAGACGGTGCAGGAGAAGGCCGAAGTGCCAGTGTTGCCCAGCGTGCCCAAGGGGCCGCACGGGGAGGTAGTGAGGCGGCCGCGCAAGAACGACGCCAAGGGGTCGTCGTCTGCCGACGCGACAGCATCGTCCTCATCCGTGGCGGTGAGCGAGTACCGCGAAGTTGTGCGCATCAACACCACCAAGGAGATGGCAGTGAAGGACGAGCGGCGCGAGAAGGAAGGCGTCACACACCTCTACCACTACCACACCAAGGCCACCTGCCTGCAGATGCAGACGACGTACAGCGGACCTCCGAGCCCTGTGTCGTCACACCCCGCAGTGCTGGGCCCTCAGGCACCGGGGTATGACCGGGGTTTGCACGCGGAGTGTGCATGGTGGGTCTTTTGCCTGGAGACTGACTCAAGCGCTCCTGTCGTAGCTTTCATTTCTTGCAATGGAGACTGCCGCGTGGCGTTAGCTATTGGTAATCCGGACCGGCGGCTGTTTGAAGTTGGGCCATCTTTTCAGTATATCACTTTCGGGGATGCGGTCGGTTTCACGAGATCTGGCGGGACTTGGTTGGCATGGGATGCGGGCGAGAATGTCCTTCACACAGGGCAAAGCATGCTGCATTGCCACCATAGTGCCAGGAATGGTGTCGCCTGTAGACAACAATGCTTTTTGTGCCATGTGGCATGACATCTCGCTAACATGACTGCATCCTCGAAAGAGATTGACAGAAAGTGCCGCTCCTGGCAACGGAAACATTTTGTTGCTTACTGTAAAAAGTAGATGCAAATGGAAACAGGTTTTTGGAGCAACAAAATGGTAAATAGTAGTGACAGGACCGAAGTGAAGGGTACATTTGTAGGAACATTGGTGACGTTTACCATTGTGGAAGCTATAGCATACTTTCACTTTAATGAGCACCGTGCTGAGGTGGCCAATAGCGTTGCTCCAGTGAATTGAAATGGAGTGTTTGTCTCGCAGCGTGTTTTCAGGTTGTAGCAACTTGCAGTACAATCGTTCAAATGCGTATGACGCGGTTAGTTTGTTTCCCTTTGTCTCTGAGTCCAGAAAACACTCGTGGTGTTTAGAAATATTCTTCACCTCTGGCTTGCCTGAGCGAATTCAGGCTTGTTGATCTGCTGTTTCGATAAAAGCTAGGTGAAACTATGCATGTGGTATGGTCGAGTAGTCATACTTTGTAGCACAGAATCTCCACTTCAAATAACAGAATGTAGGATTCATATGCATCTCCTTCTTTAATATACCTGTTAATTCTGGAATAAAATTTTTGAAAGGCTTTTAAAACTAGAAAACAGATGCACACCCTTGAAATCCATGAAAAGCATGCATAGCATTCTGCAGGTGTCTGTGTATGGCGGGTGGGCACTAACAGGTGTCGGTGTCATTCTAAAGGCCTGTAGCGACCATCTGTCGCTGTGATTTGTCCCCCGCTTCTGTTAAATTCAGTTACCTCGCCTGGCCTCCACGTGGGGGTCATTGCCCCCTGCTCTTTCTTGGGTAGTGAGGTGGCTGCCCAACAGGGGTGCCACCACCACCACTCTGCAAACCGCTTTTACTGTGGAATGAAGCCAGTCTACTCTTTGTTCTCAACCTGTCAAAATGTGTATTACTTGCCTCCGCTAAACCGAGCTCCCAGCAGGCCTGTGGTGTGTGCAGTGTGTGCCAAGACCAATTTGCAGTGAGAATGCTGTCTCATTGTGTAGGCATATTAGTATTCTCTTTATTTGATCACTTGCAGGTGTGTTTTTCAGGACGGCCAAGTTCAGTATTTACTCAATGCATTACTGTTGGTCACCTATTTAAAATGGCACACTCAAATTGCCATCACTGTGGGCAGTTCAGAATGTATGCTGAAGCTAATAGTTGAGACAAGCAGCTTTCGATGCACATCAAGGATCAAGTTGCTGTGGTGAAAGAACTGCAGTTGAAGTATATTGTGTGCAAATTCAGGTATATGGATGTAGCCTGTTCAACCTAACCTAGCCTGTTTCAACCTTAGCAAAGCTTTAGTTAAATATTATGCATGAACTGTGAGAATCTGTCCGGAGTATATCAGCTTCCACTCGGACCATCCATTATTTGACCTCTCTTGAGTATCGTGACTTCTGACAGTCCTTCACTGAATGCACCAGCTACTTAGTTGAAAGTTTCCAATGGTATGGCACATAGCATATAAATTTAACCTGAGAACACAATCTTGAAATCAGCATAAAGGTATTTCTCTAAGTCCTTACACAAACTATGTGAAACTGTCTCATTGTTATTGGGGACATCCCCACATTCAAAGCCAAGGAATGGAACCTCGTATTAGCCCTAGTTCAAACGAGACCAATATTTTGTGGCAGCAATTGTGTGAACACTGGCATTTGCCAGGCAGAAAAAAGAAACCTGTGCTCGTTTCGGTGTCTCCGTGGTATCTCTGTCGTTATTGGGGAACTTGTGCGTGAGTGAGCACAAGTACAAGGTTAAGGTACAAGGTTAAGCTTGCCGCATGTGTCTCTGACACTCGTGAAATGGCACGCACGTTTTGCTGGCACACAGTACTTGCTCACTGCGTGGTCATGCTCATGAGCTGTGTTGGATAGTATATACCTATAATCCATGGGACACTGAAATACTTTTTAACCGTGGAACGAAATCCTGATCTGTGGACAGCTTTGCGGGGAACGTTCGAGCCAAATCATGTGCTGGATGCAGCAGGGAGCCCACAAGCTCGACGGCTCTCTGCCGCCCGAGTTGTTTGAAGCGCCAGATTTTTTTTTGAAACGCCCTCTGTGACGTTAGCGATTACGTTGCAGCAAGTGCATCAAACCATAGATGCCAGCCATTGGACAATCAATCGTTCCTGGCCATAAATTGCGTAGAAGCAATAGCTCGTTAATGCATACATACCAGTCCAGGTCTTCTAGGGAACAGGCAAGTTCGTAAGGGCCAACTGCAACAAAATTTCGATTTGGCTTAATTCGTTTTTGGCTGCAGGGCTGTTTAACATGCTATTAGCACTCCTTTAAGCAGACGCGTGTACGTGCTGGTCAGCAGACATTACTTAAATCGCAGCCCGTCAGCTCTCCAAGATGTATTGTCATGACACGGGCAGCTGCAGGCACTGCCCAGTCTGAGGAGCCATCCTCATTTTAAAAATTTTCGCTCACATGTCACTTCCAAGAGACGGCAATGGCAGTTTTTTGTTTCTTTCTTTTAAAGTGTCATTTGAAAACATTTCGATTTTCGCCAATTTTTCTGCCGAGGCTGCTCCATATCTTCACTACACGAAACTGTGGTTTTTATGGGGACTAAAATTTTTTTGCATTTGGGCCTCAGATGTGCCCCTCCCGCTGTGTCGCTCCCAGACACCTTTATCGGAGGCCCACCTTGAAGTGTTTACCACAAGTGCACCACAGGAAAAAAAATGCTGCAGTAGGCCGGGCATTGCTGTTGGCACCTCTCAAGCCAAGAGAACCTAATGAGTTTGAGGGGGAGTAGGGGCAGTAAATCTTGAACTCCTTGCGTGTCCGTTCGTATTAAGCTTATTTTCAAAGATTTCTTTGTAAGCATACCTGAACGCCATTGCATTCATTCCAGCATGTAGCATGAGTTTTGAAAAGACCCAGCATTTCGGGGCTCCCCTTTTAATTTTCGGCAACGAGTGACACAACGTGGCACTTCAAATGCGCTTGCAGGTATTATGGTCCACCGTCTTACCCGCCCGCCCTGACGGGTCCCCCGCCTCCCATGGCAACGGCGGCGGCGGCGGCGCTCATGCCCCCGCCCACGGCCAGTGCTAGCTCGGCAGCTGCTCCTCCTGCCTACGGTGTGAACCACGTCATGCCCATGAGCGGGGCGCCCGTGCATCGGCACTACGGCAGTGCCTTCACCGTGCCCCACTATGGACATGCGGTGCCGTACCCACAGGCAGAGTACAGTGAGTACTGCCCCAGCCCTCGGAGTTTGGCTCAACCATACGAAGCAAATAGACAGCGAAGCACAGGGGAAGTTAATTTACATGTTTAATTGAAATGGTAGAAATAGTAAGGTAGAGGGAGGTGGAAGTGGAGAAATGGATAACTTGCCATGGTGGTGGGAGCTTTTACCGACTGCCAGTTTACAATTTAGGCTACCCTGGCAACCGTCCTCACTTCTGATGTTATGTGTAGATCACCCATGGGAGTGTTGGCCAGGGGCGTGGCAGACATCCTTTTAAACACAGGCAAGGCACAGCACAGGAACAGGCAACTGGCTGATGAAACCATGCATGCTCCCTCATGGCATCAAGGTTGCCAAAGTCAAACCCTTGCTATGCAATGAGCGAAATAAGTTGATTTCTTTTTTATTACAATCGGACAAAAGCCATACAATTAGATGTGTCGGCAGGGTGCATGCAGCTTCAGGAATTTAGGTTCTTCTGATGTGTGTCTTTCTCTCGCGCATTGCATGTTTGTGTGCACTGTGCACTTGTGGCATGCAAGTCAGTGATTTTTTTTCTGTCTCATTGTGAGATCATCTCTGCTCTTTGCAGTTCAGCACTGAACACGTTCAACATTGTTCATGTGGTAAAACGAAACATTGCATGAAATGCAATTCGTAACATCACAAGCCGTCTTGAGGACAGTTAGGTTTCGACAGATAACAGCCATAATTTCCTTTCCTTGTTTTCTGCTTTCGCGTAAGGCCGGACTAGACGATCCCCGTAGGGAATTATCTTATTTGTAGAAAGTGTATTTGAAAGATGGTACGAGTAGTTTAGTGCAGTCTGAGGGAACTGCGGGGATGGAAGCTGTCAATCATCAGACGCCATCAAACTTGGCCCAAGTGCAATGTGCACGTTGCATGGAATTCTGAGAGTTCTCCCATAAACTGAACTGGACCCTCAGGTGGGATTTTTTTCTCTGCGTTTCCAGTGCCCAGCTACTACCAACCTGCGGGGCCATTGATCCAGCCGCCGCCACACGACCAATGCCTCATTCACAAGCCCGTGCCGTACCACCCGCAGCACCGGCCCACCCCAGTTGCCCCGCCTCCGCCGCCCAGTAGTGGGTTCCCCTCTCCTCACTGCCCTTCCCCCCTCTGCCCCCCACCCCCTCCACAGCACTGTTACTCGGAACACATGCCTTGCAGTCCACCACCACAGCCCCAGGGGGGCAGCGGAGCCCCAGGCCCCACTCCTCCCCAGGGCTACCCGCCCTATCGGCCCGGCCCCTACCACACCCAGCCCCCTTTCCAGCCTCAGCCTGCCTCTAGCTCGTCCAGTGCTCCGCCCCCAGTTTCGTCATCGGCTGTGGCGCCGCCTCCGGCTCCACCACCCCAGTCAACCTCCAACTCTTACCAGATGTCGACGACAGCGTCTGCGGCGACTGTGCCCAAGTCGGAGCCCGTGACACCACCGGAGACAAAGTCGCCGTCGCAGGGTAACGACTTTTCAGACGCTTCCAAAGCGGCAGGAAAGGACGGCGGGGCCAATGGCGAGTCGCGGACAACCCCCTTCCAGCCGGAGGCACAGCTGTCTGTGGTCGAGCCTCTAGTCCTGACACAGAATGCGCCCAAGCCGCCACCGGTGAAGCCCATGGCAACAACGCTGCAGTCAGAGACGAACATCGCAGCTATAGAGCCGGTGGCAGCCATGAAGAAGAGGCCGAGGAGTGTGGAGAAGCAAATTAAGACGGCCACGGTGGCAGCGCAACAGAGGTTGAGCCGAGCCTCGTCGGCAGAGGAAAGAACGACCGACAAAAAGCCCTCTTCGGCAAAGACTGTGAAACGGAGCTTCCTGAAGACCAGTGAGACAGATAAGGTACCACTTTGTGTTAACGATTGAAGCGATAGCCATTACGTGATGATCTGTTCTGTATTTTCCATTGAAGCACCGAAATAATGAGGCAAAGGAAAATAGAACTGAACAGGAGCACAACTTACTGCAGGTGGGAGCCAAACATCTTCCGCAGTATGCGGGCAATTGCTCTACCATGGAGTGGCCACCACGGTAACCCTCGTGCCATACCTCGTGACCACGAGTGGCACTGGCTAACACTGCCATAGCTACATCTAGTACACAAAGTGGAGGGGAGGATGGGCACTGTGGAAGTTCGGTTGGTAGATCGATCATCACATGCCTAATTATGCAAAAGACACACGAGTTTGGCTCCCACCTGCAGCATGTTGTCTTTACATTCCCTTTCATATCCCTTTTTCTTATTATTTGCGCATTTCAGTTTTCAATTGAACGAAATTTCCCTAGTGCTTTCTCTGATATTCTTTTGTTTGCTTGCGTAATATAGTTGTAACTTATACAGATCAAGCCTCCCCCTTGGTTTCTCCTAACCTTCTGACTCGGTTATTTGGTTTGTGCGACATGCCTTTGTGGCTCAGTGGCTATTATGATGCACTGATGTTGAGCATGAGATGGCTGGTTCAATTCACAGCCCTGACTTCCACATTCCAATGGGGTAGTATACAATAATGCTCGCATACTTAGATTTAGGTGCATGTTAAATAACTCTAGGTAGTCAGAAATAATATGGAGCACGCCACTGCAGCATCACTCGTAGCCTGCGAGTTCCTCTGGGACATTATACACTGGAATTCAATTTTAGGGTTTCATTGTGACTGTTACTGGTGTCTCTGCAGCAGTCAGATCGTTCAAGCTTTCTAGTTTGAGAGGCAGACTTGTGGACGTAAGCTCGGTGTCAGCTTGGAGTTCCCAGTTCAAATGCACCAGAAGAACTGAAAGGAGAGAACTGTTGAACAGACTTGAATGTATAGTGTGCTGCATAAGGAGAGAAAACTGAATTTTGCCTACTCTTGGATGCACCATTTTGATTTAGGGCCTATAATATTTTACAGAAATTGCCAAAAATCGGTAAACAAAAACATTGACGCACAAAGATTGCAGTTTTGCTCCTGTATGCCAAAAGCAGATGTCAAGCGTCTGTGATCCGCATCTGTAGGAGAGGAGCCAAAGTGAACCAGCTTGATCTGCAAGTTGGCGCCCATGTTGTCTCCCATCCTTTGTCTCTTATGTGCTTCCCAAAATGCGCAATCTCGCCCAGCTCTTCATTCTTTTGGAGATTGGTTGAGTGGAGCTTGTAATGCAGATGGTTCGTGCTTAACCCTTGAGGGTCGAATTATTTTGAAAAAGAACTTTCCCAGGTGGTCAGATTACTTTATTGCGGATCTTGAATGTACAAAATGTATAAAGTCGGGAATAAATAGTAAAAAAAAAATTGGGAGTAGTAATTTGGTGTCGGTATCACTCAGAACTGCAAACATGGGTCTGCGCACGGCGCCTTATCGCAGTCTGCACACCTAAAATGCTTGTCTGTTCTCCCCTTGGAGCGACAAGTTGTGTTGGCACACATGTGAAATCTTCTCTGCGTGCGGCTGCCTTGGGCAGAAGTCTGAGGCACCCTCTCGCGTAAGTGCGTCGCCACAGAGAGCTAGAATACCTCGTGAGCGGTGGTGATAAACAAGAGCAGTGCCAATAAAGGTGGAAATCAACTTCTGCCACCCCTGCAGGAGAGTGCCGACCAAGAGAAAAATCACGTATCGCGCGCCTTTGTTGCGATCGCGCGGTGAAACCGAAACCGTAAGAGGAATGTTGCCGCAGTCTGCGCGACGCGCTGAAGCTAGAAATCAGTTCTGTTTTTCTCCGCAAGAAGGTAGCACAAATTTCAAATGCTTCTTGCAAGTCCTAAGAGGTGGCAGCACCTCCCAGTGAGCACGCATCGTCGTTGTGGCAAATTTCAAACGGAGGGTCGAAACTGTGCTCGTATGGCAAAGACTTTGCAGGACAGAAAACCGCCGCTGTACATATATGGCAAAAACCTTCAAAGGTTAAAAATGCACAAGAAATAGTCAAGAAAAGGCTGTTAGTCGTTGAGCGTTAGTTCTTTTTTCCCCTCTCCGTTACAAAATGCTTTTGGGTACATAAATCAGGGGAAGTGGTGGTAATGTGAGCGGCATACTCTCTAATAGTCACTGGTCATGTCAGTATTTATTTAAATCCACCTGTGTAATTAGTGAAGTTTGTCTTCATGTAAGCCAGTCCTACATGCGTTTCAAACTTCTCCTCGTGATATCGCTCCAGGTGTGCCTGTCGGCTGCTAAAAACGGCCTCAAGAAGTCTCTTCCAAACCATGTGGCAGCCGTGGGAGTCGCAGAGAAAAAGAGGCTGAGGCTATCCGTCGGACCAGAGGACGCCGCCCCTCCGACCGAGGACTCGTCCGAAACGGCAGAAAAGGTTTCTTCCTCCGCATCTGCGACGTCGACACACGCGGCGAGCAAGAAAAGTGCTGTCGTGACGAACGCTGCCAACGACAGTGAGGGTGGTGTGAGTGAACATGCCGCGAGCCTGCCGCCGGGCAAGCCGCGGAAGGAGAACGGCTCGGCCGGCACCGCGCAGCCGACTGCAAAGAAGGTGCAGTCGTCTTCTGTGTCTGGTGCGGCGGGGCCAAAAAACTCTTCCCTGCTGCAGGGCAGCAAGACCCCCGTTGTAGTGCTTCCCCCAAAACTGCTGCTGAACAGCAAGCGACCGCCACGGAGGAAGTTTGCTCACGGGTGGTCTTGGGACGGCGAGCCCATCCAGAGGGTCGTCGTCATGAATGTGAGTGGCGACGAGGACAAGTTTTTTGTCGAGTGTGCGTACAGTCGGCCACAGAGTATTGCAGGGCGCGTGTTCCACGGCAAACGTGAATTTCAGCTTTGCTAAGGCGGAGTGCTTATGATTCAGTGAACTGCTCTGTGTGTTGCAAAAGCTGCTGCAATGCTGTTCTCAGTAGAATGTGCATGCAGAAAGGTAGCGCAAAAGGCTATTTGCTGCACACAGTATGTGGTTAAGCTTCGTTATGACTGAGTCATGTCTGACACAAACATGCCTTGGTTATATCTGATATTTGTTACAAGCGTACACACTCATACATATGGGGAAAAATTAATAATCGGTTACATGCGAAACAAACCTGAGCACGATGCCTCTGATGGGTTAGGTTAACAAAGAAGCTAGAGAACAAGTTAAGGACTGCGCGATGAGCGTTGCAACAAACAATCATATCTGTAATGTTAAGGCAGGAAGCCAGCATTATAGATTGAAGAGCAAAGGGGGCTAGTCAATATTCTAGTTGGAGCTGAGCAGGTCATGTAATAGTGGAGCAGATAGGTAACTGATGATCTGTGTGAGTGAAAGAACGAATGTGAAAAGAAGGAAAGCGATGTCGGGGACTGCATAGAACTACATGGTGGTGTGACGAAATCGGTAAATTTGCAGGCATAAGATGGTGTCAGCTGGTACAAAAAAAAATGAAAAAATTAGAGATCACCGAGAGATGCCTTTGTCCATCAGTGGACATAAATAAGCTTATGAAGATCATGGCGGTAGAATGGAACGGAATTTGTGACCTGTCGGTGCGGAGCATCACTTTGACCTTTCACAAATGCAAAAAGTGCCGACAGGCATTAGCGTCTGGAGAAGGGATCGCTACAAAGTCTAGACCCCAATGTTATATCTACTTCATTTTATCAACATTCGACTGTGTTTCTGTGCGTCTTGTAGTGCATGGAGTTTCTAAGCATTGTCATCTCTCTTGGGCAGAACGAGGATACCCCACGCTTCCGGCTGTGCTTCCCAGCGATGCGGCACGTGGAGGGTGATGTAATCCGGGTACGGGACTGCGTGCTACTCCGATCGGGACCGCGCAAGATCGACCTACCATTTGTGGCCAAAGTGGCGGCACTGTGGGAGAATGCGGACGACGGCGAGATGATGATGAGTCTTCTGTGGTACTATCGGCCCGAGCACACAGACCAGGGCCGCAAGTCGCACCACATGGAGGATGAGATCTTTGCCTCCAAGCACCGCGACGCCAACAGTGTCGCTTGCATCGAGGACAAGTGCTACGTGCTGACCTTTGCCGAATACTGCAGGTGAGGGGCAAAATATAAAGTGGGCTTGCCTCTTGTTTCATAGCTATGATGATGATGGTGGTGGTGGTGGTGGGTAATGGCATCCCATTTGAATCGGGCTGGCGACAAATAGCCCCCTATGCTGTTTCATGCATAGGGCAATGCTATGGGACTACTATGGGACCGGGACTTCTCACACTGCTGACGTGCCACCAAAACCTAGTGCGCCACTTGGGAAACAGCTATATGAATACGCACACTACATTCTATGCAACTGTAATTTGGTTTATTCAGTGCGTTCTGTGCAGTTGTTGTCCCGCACGAGGTAAGCTTACGGCTACTCACCAAAGCCTCAAACTGCGCTCAGATTGCTACGCAGAATAACAACCACTCGCAGCCAACTATAAACACTTTTACTCATTTGGCCTTGTTGCGTCTGCTGCCCTCGTCGTTTTACGTGCTTGCCTCACCAGTGCCCTCCCAAAGCCGGTCGTTTTCTGTGCTGTCCGTTACTCTGAAATTTCTGTCACCTTGGAGCTCTCAACAACAGCCTCAAATGAAACCGCACGCCACAGATTCAGTCACACGCACACTTCTTGCAGTTATGGCTTCTTAATGTACCATAAACACCACACAGCTCAATCTGGTAAACAGCACGGTCCAGCACAGCAGATACCGTTGAATCATGCTGGGTCTGTGCCCCCATGTAATCGCGACCAGACGGGATACCACGACAGCAATGTCTATGTTGGCAGGACAGTAAACAGTGCCATCTAGCAGCATATTGAAGAAACATAACCAGCATGCAGGGAGTGCCCTCCGACGTCGCAAGAAGCGTGCCAGTGTGATCTTCGAGGCCACACACGTGGGTGCGCACGATGCTTCGTGGAACTTTCTTTTTTCCCTCAAAATTTTCACGCCCCAATGTGAAGGCGTGGGCCTTACACTAGTAAATATGGTACTACCTAACACATGTTCTACTCTCTTTCTTGCTTCAAAGAACTCTTACAGTTGTGAGGCAAGCATTTCAATAAACGTGTCGCTTCCTTTGCTTCACAGGTATCGAGCTCAAGCAAAGATGCTTGAAGAAGGGATCCGGCCACCGATGGCAGTAGTGCCAGACCAAGAAGGTGGATACGCTCGACGTGACAGGCTGCCTCCAGGTCGAATGGACCCGCAGATGGTGTTCTTCTGCCGGCGCGTGTACGACTTCCGTCAAAAGCGCATCCTCAAGAACCCTTCCTGAAGATGTTGTGCACCAAGGACACCCCTTTCTCTCCTTTGAGGACAGCTTAGGCAACGGATGACGCATTCCGACACAGCGGTGTGACCCATGGCAGTTCCCGTGTTCCACCTCCATCATTTTGTTTGTTTTCTGTTACTCTCTCTGTTCATCCGTGGACATCATTCATGATGGGTTCCTTTTGTTTGTCTGGGCTGGGCAATACACTCGGATGTCATTTCGTAGTTTCCCGTTTTGATCGCTGAAAACAGCGGTGCACGCGACGAATGTTTGCAGCAGTGACACGAAGTAATGGAGCCGAGCTGTGGTGTAGGGAAAGTTGGGAAAGACAGTCTGGGCCCGCCAGTCACCAAGTTGAAGCATGCTGCAGCTTGCAACTGTCGATTTTCGAGTGCCGCTTTCATTGCCGTCAGCAGAGGTATGGTTTGGTGCTGCGGAGGCACCCTTATACAGTGCAATGAGAAGTGGAAGCAAGTTTGCAAGTACTTGCAGTTTGGGTTATGGGCACCTTTCGAGGTGCATCCAGTGACCATGCACAGCTAGAGATTACAGAGAAACTGTACAGTCCATCTGAACAGAGCCCAAAGTTAAATAAGTTGCTGCCAACTCATCATTTGTCACACCTGTTCAAAACTAAGTGCTGATCTTAAGATGTGCTGTTCCTATGCAGCAGAGTTCTTGTTTGCACATTGAGCAGTTTTGTTTATTCCATCCTTCCTGCAGAACCAGTGAGCTTGCATTAAGAGATTTCTATAGCACATTGTACATCTGGGTATGAACAAAGCTAAAGCTTTCAGTCTAAAGGCAACTTACAGAAAAAGCAACATAACCAGATCAAAAGCCCCATGCACAGTCTAGTTCGTTGTGATTTGAGGACTTCGGGTTTGCTGCAGTGGGTAGCAGTAATAGTAGTTCTGGAATACATGTACCTGGGCAGTTTGTTTCATCATATATTTGTAAGTATGTTGTGCTGATTACTGACCAATGGCCTCTTCTTTTGGGACCCTTCATTTGCGAAGTGCTACTGGAGGGGACAGGCATACTTATGGAAATATTGGAAGTCAAGCATTGTAGAGCCGGTCAATACAGTGCACGCATGTTGAGGTAAAATTTTCATCATACACTTGAAAGGCACAATCAGTTCAGAGAAGCGCTCGAGCGTATGTGCATGTCGGCTCTATGTATGTTACATTCGTAGAATCTTCCTAAATGTATTTGTGTCGACTAAATTGTTTTGTTGCTCTCACTAGATGTGAGATCCTGTGTTAAACAGCTGCACCAGTTTGTGGCCGGTTGCTTATTTTCAGTGGGTTCGTTGCATCCCCATTGTCACTTGCAAAGTTGCTCGTGTGTTGTTTCTTGCAAAAGTGTTTCATATTTTTTTGACTTGATGCAGTATTTTTTCTTTCATATGTGAATGTGCAAGAAAGGTTGTCGGCCCTTGTTGATCCAAGCCGGAGCATTGAAAAAGCTTTGCGCAGGAAAAACGCAGCAGATGTCTTTGCCCAAGAAGATGAGCGCCAATCGTGCTCCGAGTGGAGCACACAGAGCCATTTACATGCCACCAGTTCTGAATTCAACCTTCACCCCATGTCCCATCTTCCCGCTCCTGGTTCATGCGAAAGAAAAAAAAAAATGCAGACTGTTGACACACGGGGAGAGACTGAAGCCTGGCGCAAATGCGACAGCCGGAAGTTGGGAGCACGTCCTGTGAACTGAACGCGGACCAATCACGATCAAACCCGGACAAGCAGCATCTATCGTCACCCTTCAGGAGCAAATCTACAGTCATCATTCCCACCGTCAACTGCTGTGTTGCAAGGCTGTCCTCCAAAGACATTTTCAATCAGCACAAAGTAACGACGTGTGGCACCGTAAGTGTTTGGGACATGTGCTGTGTTGTCAGAAAGCACTCGCGTACACAAGTGGAGGTTGTGCCTCTGCATGAACTTTGTTCCACTAGCAGTGACCCTGCGGAAACGGCAAGAGCAACATTGAATCAATGTGTTATCGCCGTCACGAGCGATTCGAAGAGGCACGGGAGCCCCTGGGTTCAGCGGTGTCCTCGCGCTAGTTTGCCTGAAGTTCTGGGGGGGGAGGGGGTGTGCTTCGTGTCAGGACTTTTGTTAATAATTTGCTGTGAAATACACTCGCCTTTCTCTTTTTTTCTGAAGCCACTGTGTGCGAGTTCTTTAGCTTTTTTAAAACCTAGGTGTCTCTTTTCTTTTTTTTGTAACGCTTAGCTGCAGTTCAACAGCACGTTACTTTTCCATCTGCTGCTGCCACGCTCTTGAATCACAGCTGTGTGAACGAACTTCGTTAACTGCAGCAAGCTGTTGCCATTCAAATATTCTCATCCTCCGTTTCATTGAAAGGTTGCTGCATGCCTTAATTTCTTACCCTACGTTGTACAAAGAAGCACACAGCAATTTTTTTTTATAATCTCACCTTTTTTTTGTCAGGTTTGCCCGGGATTGGTGGTCATCCCGTTTCTCCCTGCATTTATGCAAATGAGATGATGCCTATCTATATATAAATACATATATAAATATATATATATATATATATATGAGAGTATATAAAAATGCACATACTGTGTTAGTCAGTCATCAAATTGTTAGTTTTGGCAACTTTAGATTCTTCTTTCACCCCATCTTGGTTTTTGTTTTTTATTGCACAAGGACTTTAATATATACACATTCTGCTGTTTTCTGCATGCTTCTCCAGCCTGTAGATTTTTGCCCCTTTTCCTTATGTGTTACGTGTCTTTTCCATTTGCATTGTAGTTTTGAGGATGTGTCCCTAAAGGTACAGACCCGCATATTTATTTTTAACAATCCACCTGCCCAATTTTTAAGAATATACATACAGATAAGAGTTGAACCTCATTATAATGAAGTTGTCTGATACAAAAATACTTTCGTTATATTCAGTATTAATAATGGTAATGAGTAACGTTCTAGGTTTACTTTGTTATATCTGATAATTCGTTATATGCATGTTCAATATATGAAGGTTCAATTGTATCTGAAAGCTAAAGAACTCTGCAGGGTGGACATAACAGGGGTGGCTAGCCCGTTTTGATGCTAATGGCCAGTGCATCATCTGTGACTTCACAGGAACTGCTGCAAAATTGTTTGCATTCAACTTGACATTAGGCACTTTATGCAAGTGTTCCATTCTTTGTTGCTTCCATCTCCACCGGGGCAAGCCGTAGTTGTAGGACTTGGAAGTCTTCTAAGCTGTGTTCCATATGAGGGTCCACTCTATATAGACCTCTGTGTAAATGTGACAGAAATCACTTCCTTCTGTTTCAGCCCCTAGCACCTGCCCATTAGGGAGTTTTAGGTACCCTGGATTCACGTGGCTGCTTGGTAGTCCTCGCGCTCTTCAGGAAGAGTGGAGAAAAGTGTGCCGAACCACATTGCCACTCTATTGGTTTCGAAGTCCAATGGCACCTCAGAGACCAAGCATTTGGGAATGTGCGAAATGTTTGTACGGCCGTTAAGCAACCCTTGTGTGGGTCACTCGATACTAGGTAGTTCTCGCCGCGAATTGCCAATGAAACGCAAGCCCTACAGCCCTAATTTCTTGAGAGTATTTTGAGCCATACGTTGACGACTTCGGTGGGTTCACGAGACTTTGCAGCTCATGCTGTGTGGCCCACTTTCGAGGACTTTTGACATCTCCAAGCTTCCTAGTGGTAGCCTTTTGGTTTGTGCTTGTGCGGTGTGTTTGGTGCACAGTTGTGGTGTTTGCTGCAGTGTCGCTTGCTTGCTTGCTGCGTGTTAGCTTTGTGGTGGATCTTTCTTTTTCTCCTACAGTGCTAAAGACGGTGGGCCCAGCATAAACTTGTGCCTGTGGAATGGGGCACATGCCCCTACTCTTCATACTGCGCGGCTGTGAGGGACAGTGCAAAAAAAATTGATTACTGGGGCATTGTCCTTCAGAATGATGCAATGTTGTCTTTTCGGATTGATGCAGCTTCTGTTGTGCTTTTCTTTTTTTCTTGGTCGAGTTGTTCACACCCACAGCGAAAGCTTGTTGCTTACGGGTTTTTGTTCAGCGAATCTAGCTGCTGCTTTGTGTGCAAAGGAAAATCGGCTGCGTTTAGCCTGGAGAAGGTAAATCGTTAACTAGGGCTCGCGTGCGGTGAAGCGTTAGTCCTAGGTCATTTGACAGACGAGCGAAGACGTGACGGTATCGGTCGCCAGCTTTCGATGCCCCTGTGCTTTCGGCCTTAGGTGAATCGCTTTCCCACTTCATTGCGTCTGCTTCGTTTGCTTACAGTGTTTGTGTCATAAGAGCGTCGCCTGCTGCAAACGGTGTCGTAGAGTGCACGGCAAATGCCGACTTGTCGCAGGCCGCGTCCGTCAAGACATCTGGATATTGCGTCACGAGATTAGGGTTTTCGGTACTGGGCACCGTAGTAAGGAGTTTTCCTGAACCATTGTGGAATGATCGCGCTCCGCGGCAAAATGCCACTTCCGTCGCGCACGGATCTTGCAACAAGTCGGTGAATGCATTTGTCATGGGTGAAGTGTTTTGCAGGCGGGTAGGATGGCACGGAGGATGTAGCAGCAGCTCGCAACACTAGCAGGCTAGTTAGTACCGTTTGTGTCCCGACATGTAGTACAACACTTTGGCGTTGAAGTTAGCACACCATCCCCACTCCTTCCGTCTTTATGGGTCAATTTGCACCACGGCGTGATACCTGCAAATTTACCCTCTTGTAATCAGATTGCAATACAGTACTCCCTCCCCCCTCTGTTTGGCTCTAAGCGCGAACAAACATGGCGGAATTTTAATATACTTAAGCAAGGTTTGGATACGGATTAGTTGGTATTCCATTGTTTCAATCACTTACAGCGCATACATAGACAAGGGACCAAAAGAATGACGAAGACAGCGCTTCGTCGTTCTTTTGGTCCCTTGTCTATGTATGCGCTGTAAGTTATGTTTGAAACAATGGAATTTTAATTTGCCCAGTATTTTGGACATTTTCAAATTTTGCCATCTTGGAGTCTTCAGCCAATTAGTTAGACGGGCCGTGGCAGCCCCGTGAGCCAATCGCGTATGACGAGATGGCGAATTCGGCAATATGGTGAAATTTGGTTCGTCCCAGAGTTAGCGTGACTCGTGCACAAGATCGTCCGCGCCTCTCGGATGTATAAGTGTACCTGGTAGCATAACGACGTGGCAGCGTTATTACTCGCGAGCTGTCGCTACAATCTGCTTGTGCCATCGCGTCGTGCGCTTCGAAAGTGCGCAGTTCGGCTGTGCAACTGCCGTGAGCCGGGTTCGCGGGTATAAAACATGGCGGACGGGACACCCTGGCCGCTTGGTGTCGCCCCATCTCCGGTGTGCCCAAACTGCCAAATCGATCAAAAGTGCGACTAGGAGCTTTCAGGAGGGCGCCGCAATTAATTCGGTGCAGGTTAAACTTTCGGACCACCCCCTCCCCCGCTGTCGACATCCCCGTAACTCGTGTGCTAGCTATCTGGAACTTCGGCATTTCTCGCTACTAAATGGACCTCATAGTCCTGTACGCTGTGGTACTGTACTCAGTTTTGTGTTAGCGCTTATAGCTTGACCAAATCGAAAGGCGCCCGTTTATTTGCCGTTTCAGACGTGACCTCGGCGCCTGTTCGCCTTCCGCGCGGTACGTTTCTTGTGGATTGCTTTAAAAACAAAATGGGTGCGGCAGGAATGTCCCGTGATCCACCTGAGACGTATCTTCCGAGACTTCTACCGCCCACCACCAACCGTTGGCTTTCCGTAGCTGCTTACTGTGTCCCATCGCATATCGCATTTGCTGGTGCGACCGTCTCTTCGAAGTGTTCTTCCGACTGAGTTAGGCGGCAAACCGCCATTTAGGAAACCGACGAGGCTCCGCTAAAGTGACGCAAAAAGGACACGGCTGGGCGCTTTCTGAATCCGTTTTATTTTATTTTATTCTCCTTTGATGTTTCAAGCTGGAAGTCCACTCTCTGATCGATCTGCTAGACTACCCCCTCGCACCTCGTGTGTCGTGTTGAAGTGACCGAAGAACGCCCATCTGTGATAGGTAGTAGTTTATATTGGTGACGTTAGCGACAGCCGTATTTTTCTTTTTTGAGAGAGGGGGGGACGGACTGCGGCACCAGATTTCCGCAGCCGCTGAGGCGGGCGTCCTCGTGCAGACGACGTCTGCACTGGGTCGTCTGCACAACAGTGCCGATCGTCTGCGCGGCACAGACGCGTCGAAGCAGACGACGATTTTTGGCGGTTTCTTGCGCTCCGACGCCGCTCTTCAGATGAATCGCGAAGCGCTCTCCTTTGGGAGCACTGCCTATATATTATATCTATGTGCGACACATTTCGAGTATCTATACTATGTGTATCGGTCAGTGTGCCTCTGCGAGTGGCTTAGAAGCAGTACTGGTGGTCTGTTACCGCGCGGTGTACTTTTCTGAAGTTACTAACATCCTTGCCGGGTCGGCATCTACACGTGTGTTATCACCTCCCCTTTGCGCATTTTCATTTTTTTTTCACTGCGTTGTTTGCCCGATCAGTTTGTTCGTGGATTTATGTGTGTTGTTGAACATCCTGTTCTCTTTCCCCTACACAAAAATCGAAAGTGCATTTGATAATGAGAGTAATAAAAAGAGTGAAAAGAAAGCTTTGCAGCGGTCTTGTTGCCGATCATTTTAAAAGCACACTAAAGATAAACTATTGGTTTATTTAGGTGAACTGTGTAAACTCTTGCGCAATGGCAATAACTAACGGAGAAAATAAAAACCAAACTTCCTTGCCTCTTGAAATGCCCCCCCCCCCCCCCCCCCTCTAGTGCATAAAAAGACCTCAAAGGTTCCTGTGTTGCGTCTCTAGGTCACGTCGGATATGCGATGTAATCATTATTTGTTGATGAGTACTCAACTAGACCGTAAGACACTCAAACTCCGTGACGTCACGAAAAAGCTGCATGGTGCGAGAAATTCAAGGGTATTCGCGCCCGTCTTTCATTTTCGCGTCACTTCTGCCTTATGAAGCTTCCGCTCGCGATAAGGGCAAGTTTTTCTTTTTTGCATATTTAGAAACGTGGTCTAAAAATGCAGCTTATAAGACCAACGAATTTCGGACCGTGTAAGAAGCCTAGGCATAAAGCAGCGTCCATGCAAAATTTCGCGTTTTAAATGCGTCACGGAAAGCTCGCGGACTGCTGATACCGCAATCGAGAATGCCACTATTAGCGCGCTCTCCGGAAGTGACGCATCACCCAGAAGGTTGAGAACGGGCAGAGGTTTTGCACTTGATCTCAACCTCACTGCGCATGCGCCGCGTTGCTATAGCGACGGAGGCACGAGGTCTGCAGCGGAAGGGAGGAGAGTGGCGAGACCGTCTGTTTCGCGCGCCGTAGGCCTAACCTAATCTGGCACCCCGTTGCTGCGTACTATAGAAAATAATAAAACAAAAAATAGCGAAAAAAAATTTCCAATGCCGCCCGAGTCCAAGGACTTCGGGCGGCATATCTTAGAAGTCGGCTGAAAGTCAGGTGGCGACTTCGAGCCGCCACCTGAGGCCAACCATAACCAAAACAGCCGGGCAATTTTTGTAAAAATAAAGTTCTTCTTTCCGACAACGGGAATCGAACCCGGGCCTCCTGGGTGAGAGTCGGGTATCCTAACCACTATA
Source organism: Dermacentor andersoni (assembly GCF_023375885.2). Classification (NCBI taxonomy): domain Eukaryota; kingdom Metazoa; phylum Arthropoda; class Arachnida; order Ixodida; family Ixodidae; genus Dermacentor; species Dermacentor andersoni. The sequence goes on from NC_092820.1 coordinate 122,333,856, forward strand.
CTCCGTTTCGTTTTTTTTTTTTTCTTTATTACATGGAAAAGAAAACTGAAGGTGTATAACAAAGTGGACACAACTACACACTTAAAACTCGGGCAAACACACACATGCATCCAACAAGTGCATCCAGTCTGGCGGAGGTTCCTGCACAGCGTACACACTTCTTACATACGCAGCACTTTCGCGAAAGAATGATTTTGTAGTTCGCGGGCTTTCGGCATGGCGATCACAGAGTCTACTTCTCCACAGGCTATATAAACCAAGTATAATGAACATGTCATAGGGAGGACCACCTGTAACCTTAAACGGTAGAAACCTAATTGAGTATGGAGTCATGTCAATGACCTTTTTAAGCGTCCGTTGGAGAATGTCCCAAAAAAATACAGCGTCCCTACAGTCTATGAAACAGTGATCTATGGTTTCGACACGTGGACAGAGCCGACAGTTTGTTGACCACGGCACAAAGCAACCCCTCGAATTCAACCAAGCTTTAACAGGGAGTGTTTCCGAATGTAATTTTTTAAAAAAATGTTTTTACTCCAGGAGGCACACACATTTTTCGGACGCGTTTAAGTAAGTCCTGATAAGGTCGGTTTAAATAAGGTGCACGATACAAAGGATCTGGGAAAATAGAGTCAACCAGTGCCGCAGAAATTGCTTTTCGACTCGCTGTGAACACGTACTGCAGGCTGAATCTAACTTTCAAGAAAAGAAATGTGTCAACAACCTCCTTGAGAAAGCCCCAAGGAGCCTGTGGGACATCTTTGACATTTGATGACACTACTATGTTAGGAACATAATGAACTAAACGCAGTTGCAACATTTCACGCAAGAACGGATGGTCACTGTCTCGAAAGAAAAACAGGCGAGAAACAATTTGCCTGACGAAGAGGTGTACTAATCCTAGACCACCACGTTCAAGGGGGAGAAACAGATTGTCGCGCCGCATCCATTCACAGCTCGAACTCCAAATGAATGTTGCAAATACGCGATGCAGTGCCTGAAGGCGAAGTCTTGAGCAGTGCAGTACTTGGAGCACATACATAAGACGGGAAGCTAAGAAAACGTTACTCACTTGAGCACGAAAGAACACTGACAAATTCCGCCCTCGCCATGAATTCACTTTACGTTGAATTTTGCCAACTACTCCCGACCAATGAGCGTTGCTATTTCTATAGTGTGAGAGAGGCACACCTAAATAACGCAGATCTTCTTTCCATTGAATTCCTGCGTAATGTGATGGCATTGTGGCCCATAATCCAAACCAAAAACCTGAACTTTTTTCAAAGTTAACGCTTGCACCAGAAGCAGCACAAAATTCTTCTGTAATTGCAAGAGCAGCGTTTACACTCTTTTTATCGGTACAGAAAAAGACCACGTCGTCTGCATACGCAAGAACCCGAACCTCATTAGTCAGTAATTTAAACCCTTGAAAATTTTGTTCTTTAAGGATGCCCATACAAAGTGGCTCTAAATACAAGCAGAACAGAAGCGGTGACAAGGGGCATCCTTGTCGTACTGATTATAAAAGCCTAATCGGATCGGAGAGAGAGCCATTCACTATAAGCCGCGTTGAGCCATTAGCATAACATATCCTGACACCTCTAAGGAGCAGAGATCCGATATTTGTATGCTCTAGTAAAGTAAACAGGAATGAGTGATTCACTATACTCCGTTTCGTACGTTAGGTTCAGCGCTGTGGAGGCTAGATAGTTTTTTAGTGGATGCGTTCGCGCTTAGTTCGGTATTTCTTGACCCGATTTCTGTGAAAATTTTCTTTATATAAGCTCAGTTCTGAATGAAAAAAAAATTACCCTTAGAAGCAAACAAACCATGTACTCATGCGGTTGCTGACACGCTGTTTTAAATCAATTTGCTTTTCGTTGTTTTTTAATTGGAGCTCTTGCATGCTGCCGCGCAGCGAAGCATAGACGGGAACGCGCTGAGTGATAAATTTTGGTGACCAGACTTCTTGCGTGGCTTCCACAGCGTTGCACCTGATGAATGAAACGGAGTATAGACCATGCCGGAGGCAAGCTCTACAGCTTCCTAGACCCCTGAAATAGAATAACAGCAGCTAGCGCCTTGGAATACAGCGCGGCGCATGCTCAAAGAGCAGTGGGGGTGAGATCAAGTGCAAAAAAAAAAAAAACTCTCCCTTGAGAACGCAACGTTTATAGACTTCGCGCGGCTCCTTGGCTCGGCCTAGAAATGCAGTCAACTATAAAATTTAACAAACGCGAGATCTGAGAAAGAGATGAATACCAGCGCAGCCTCGTAATGCAGACTAGAATTCGCATTTACAGCCTCTATACCAGTATATGCGAACAACAAGGCTGCCTCGGAAAGTGAACGTTTTCTGAGATCCCGTGGTCCGTTAATTTTTTTGTGGTTGACTGTACTAGAATATAGCTTGACTTCTGAGACCAGGCGGTGTCCACGGCCAACTCTGGGCGCTGAAAAATATCTCTGAGGCGGCGTGCTGGGACTTACGTCATATCCGCTAAACACCACGTGCGCGCGTCATATGCCAAGGCGCTATTCAACGGCTGATAATTTGGCGTGTTCGAATACTTAACATTCCGAATATGCTTACTTCCAAAGATATGCGCAATGCTTGTGCTTGGAGGCTCTCGGGTGTGCGCAGACAGGGTGAGTGAGCCCATGTTAGATGATAGCCCAGGCATGCTGTAACGTACACTCGTGAGCGAAAGTATACGGACCACAGGGTAGCCGAAAAAACAGAATTTCTTCGTAGTTAACGTGAATAAACGGAAACTCACGAGTGCACTAGAAAGTTCGTAATGTCAAGTTTGGATTGCAGCCTTTAATTTCAAGTTGCATTCACATGCAGAGCGCAAAATTAGTCTTATCGCGGAAACCCTGGTCCGTATACTTTTGCTCATGGGTGTACCTATGAAAGCATTTCACGCCTTCCTCATCAGGCACGTAACCTACGCCGCCCCCTTCCTCAACTGGAAGAAGACGGAGCTCAACGAAATATCTCCACACTAATCGGAACGGGATTAAAAAAGTCTTAAGCCTCCGTAGAAACACTGGCACGGAACGACTCCTCCAACTGGGTCTACACAATACGGCAACCGAACTTTTTGACGCACAGCGAAACGCCCAACTTAGTCGGCTCTCGCTCACAAGGGCGGGCACCGAGATCTTGCTAGAAGCAGGCATACAGCCACCAGAGAAGTTGCAACTATGCGCAAACGCCATGAGGGCAGTAACAGTTGATCCAATCGCAAGGAGCACATACCCGACCCACAACGAAGGGCGGAAAAAAGCGAGATCCAAGGCGATCATCGACAACATCAGACGTAAGGAAACGCAAGTCCTCTTCGTTGACGCGCCCAGATATTGGAATCGAGGCGCCTACGCAGCCTCCGTGGTGGACGCTGTTAGGATCGGCCTGCAGCTCTTTCAGCCCGCTGCAGGTGCGTCGATCAATCCGGGGTGGTGGCGCCCTTCAGGGAACCAGCGAGCACAGCGCTAACCAACCGCGAACTTCCTTTGGAGAACTGCGGACTATGGCAGCTCTGGAATGTAGAGGCGCCGGCTGGGTTCGGGCGTGACCATCTGACTACGGAGACGCAGGACAATGGATACCACGACGACTGCGCTGCAAAGGTCGTCTGCCCTCGAGAGAGTACTGAAACCTGTGCGGCACGTGTGTGTGAGCCCTCCTCCTCCAAAAGGCGCGTAGACTACTATGACGTCGAACGATGACGTCGAATGGAGTGCTTATAAGCAGTGGTTGTCGGCTGCTAGAGGGCGCTCGTTGTCGTGCTCGAAATGTACTCGTGAGCTGTGTGCTCGTTTGCTGTATGCTTCGTCTTGCGGGCTCCATTTGGGAGCCACGCTAGACTGTCGATGTATGTCTTGTTTAAACTGTAAATAATGTAAATAAATCCTGCTCGCCTAGTCCTGTCGCCCCAAGTTCATCCGGTCGTCCTACTAGCCAGACTCCAAATCCAATAACTGGTGGCAGCGCTAGGGATGAACCTTCGTCCAAAGATACAACAACGCCCATGGCTCGCTCGTCAATGCAGCCACGCTAGTTGCCAACTTGACTAGTGAAGCAGAAGAAACGTCCATCGCGGTGGCCCTTCGAAGCTGCAAAGGAGCCTCCGTCATTTACTCGGACTCAAGAACAGCCATCGGAACCTTCTCGGCGGCCCTCGTCTCTTGGAAAGCAGCTACGGTTGTCAACGAAATCTTCTAGCAAAAAACGGGAGATTACAACCTCGTGTCCCCACACATCACACGGTTCCCGGGCCACGTGGGCAACATTTCCGGACGTCCTGACAGTAATCCGAACGAGCGCGCACACCAACTATCGCGATAACTCGCATTCCGCATCTGCGGTCCGCCCCCTCGCTTCGACCCAGCCTGGAGGGACCTAGACAACAAAGACCCGCTCGTGTCATACCACGAGATCACTTCCAATCATAGGTTAGGACGAAGAATTTTCCTCTGGGGAGCGGGGAGTTCAGTTTTTTTTAATATATTTTTGTCGGCGTGTCGCGTAGGACTAGTAACGTTTAGGACTCCAAGATCTCGAACAATGAACTTTACTTGAGGACTACAGTCGTATTTGCGAGCAGACAAAACTAAAGAACGTGAACTACGTGAAATATATCCTCTCCACAAACACTATAGGAAGTCGAATCCACGCTCAGCACTGCACACACACGTGGAAGGTGTATATCGGAGCTCTGACATCAGCCACGACGATTTTGCATGACACTGACACATCTAGATAAGAATTTACTGCTGCTATACAAACAGCAATTTGCTGAATACGTGCAAGCAGTTGGCACTTTGCACCATCCTGACCATTCACCCAGTAACTAAACTAGTAAGAAAAAATGGCCAGGCTTAGCTTGGTTAAGCCAAGAATGCGTTGCATATTGTGTTGGGGCCCAGCTTTTCCTCCGGCTGTCGTGACGTCACGTCACGTGGTTGCGCTAAAGGTCAATGGTGGCTGCCCGGCCGCGCCCAAGGGCTGAACTGAGTGATTGCAATATGCAACGCATGAAGCTCTAGTGTAGGGGTATGAGCCACTATGGTGGCTCATACCCCCAATGGTGGCTGCCCGGCCGCGCTCAAGGGCGGAACTGAGTGATTGCAATATGCAACGCATAAAACATAAACCAAGACGGGAGTATCTACGTATTTCCCGCTAAGAAAAAAAAATGTATGTACGCTTTCTCAACCACATTCCGGGCAGTCGTCGCATGTTTTCTTTCGTGGATGTCGGTGGTTGCTTTCACCACCCGCCAGTTTTGGATAACGTCTCTTTTGGCGTACATGCCCTTTTTCCGGCGCTATTAAACAGTATTCCCGTCTTGTGTAACTTACGAAAGAGTGCCTTCAAAAAGAAAAAAGAAAAAAACAAGGGGGTGTAAGGAAATGACGGGCGCCACATAAGTCCTGATGCAACACCAACATATATGAAAGCCTGTAAGCTTAGTCATGCGTGCACTAACATGTTTTTGTCGATTCAAGAAAAACCGCGGACCATTCTGACCACCCCAGAAATCTGTGGTGGGTGACTACAAAGAGAGAGCGCCGTTCCGTCGACGAAGATGGGACACTGCACAACATCTATTTGCGCGGCACTGCCAGCACATCATACACGTGGTGTTTCAGAGCTACGGTCCCTTGCGGCGCAAGTATTTCTTCGTGACGGTATATATATATATATATATATATATATATATATATATATATATAACCGCATGTTGAAGTACTGCACGCGCTTGTGGACGCGTGACCACACGTGACCAGATGCGATGTCATCCACGAGTATTGTAAGGATTGGGAGGTCAATCCCACCGCTCGTAACCAGTTGTCAAGATTGGAGTCGGACATGAATTAGATGGTAGCTGGCCCATGCCGTCGTCCAACTTATCCACGCTGAGGACGTTGTTGAAGGGAAGGACTGCTTCTCATCAAGAACGAGGAATATGGGTTTATTTACAGTATCTACATAAGGACGTTGCAGTTCATCAGTCTAGCATGACTGCGAGAGAAAGTACACTGAGCAGCCGCACAACAGCCGTTTATAAACACTCGTTCCTCCCTCGATCCCTAGTTAAGGGAAACGTTCGATCAGTAGACGAGCCGCCTTCGAGCGGGAGGGCTTCCGCACGGGTTTCGCGGTCCGGAACACGCTTTCGAGCCGGTTTCGCGGACCCCACCGACGGCAGACGGACTTCGCAGAACTCGGGGCTTGCGTCAGGAACGGTGCGTGGGAGGGGGCCTCCAGATACGTTCCCTCGGGAACTCCATTGCCCACGGCAGACCGGGTCGGCGGTGGCGTGTTCAGTCACAAAGCCTGGTTCGTCGAACTCCTCTCGGCAATCCCGCGGCGAAGGGTCGAGGACGCGGCGTATTGTCCCCCGGACACATTAGACTTAGTGACGCCGTATGGCTAGAGGGTGGCGTTGGCTTTCCAGGAAAAGTCGACACCGCTCTCGCACCTGGCTGGCTAACTTGCACCTCAGCAGGCCGTTCTTAACAGCATACTATCGCGCTAAATATGACTTGCAACACGGGCGTATACACTCGTCAGTTTTTTCAATAACAAAAATGACTAGTGCCTTTTTTTTTCTTTCGTAAATAGGGACCATGCGGAAAGAAAGCAAACCTCAAGATTCAAAGCTATCTGCACGATTGCTTTGAATCTTCAGCTTAGAGTATATTGGCTTGTTCAGCATGAAATTAAGGGAAAACATTAAGTGCACAATGTGCAGTTACTCTAAGTCCACGTCATTCTGGGTCACGGAGCAAGAAATATTTAGGAGTGGAAACTCCGTTGTTTGCGGCGACCAGAAAAGGTCACAAGCCCGCGCAGCCGTTATCGTGCTGGCGGCCTGGAAAGAAATTAGCGAGTTTTAGAATAGGGGCCCCAAACGTTTTGGGGCCCCAAAGAAATAGCGTCGAAGCCACTGCGCATGCGCGAGACGCAAACTGCGTTTGGGTTTTGCGTTGGGAACGCTATTTCACCGATTTAGCGGGAGCTCAAATAGCGTTCCCAAAAGCTTTGCGTCAACGAACATGGCGGCACCCATCGAAGCGACGGCTCTAACTTAGCATCAAACTGGGTTTGATTCGCGGTAATGCATGAAGTTCGCAAGCTAGGAGAAGTGACTGCAGTTATCGCTTTCTTTCAACTAGCGTGTGTTATGAAGATTGATTCATTAGACGCCGCTGATTCCGAATTCGAGTGTGGATTTTATGGCTCGTAGGCCTAACACGATTAAGCTTGGCTGGTGAAGGCACGGAAAGTTGGTTTTGTTGCTTCAAACTAAGCACAACTAATTGTTTGCTGCTTGAAGAATAACCTCTAAATTGTAATTAAACGCGAATACACGCAAATCAAAATTACTATTCATATCATAAGGTGGTATATTTTATTTAATTATTTTTAATCGTTTTTCTTAGACGCCGTAGTGGCGCTGTCAGCGCAAGACGCTATCTGCAAACGCAAAGCCCTATTCTAAAACTCTTCACTCCTGCGTGCCCCAACGCTAACACCCACAAAGCTCTTTGGGGCCCCAAAATATTGGGGCCCCTATTCTAAAACTCTCTATTACCGCCGTTGAGAGCGCGCCGGAGTTGGTCGGAGCCGCCTGCCCGGGTGCTGCATTTTTTTTTTTTTTTCGCTGCGGCTTCTACGACGCGCCGCATGGCGCCGCCACTGTATACGGTCCCGTCGGCGCATACAACAATTGTGACCTTATCTGGTCGCCCGCGCTCGCTCGCGCTGACGGGAGTTTCACCTCCTAAATGTCTTACTCCGTGTTCTGGGTACACGCCAGCACAGAAAGGGATTGAAGGAAAAAACCAGTCACAAAAGAATAGAAGTTCACACCACAACTAGTGGACTATCAAGTGAGCTTTGTGGTGCGAACCTCTCTTTTTGTCGTTTGTGACTGGTTTTTTTTTTCCTTCAACTATGTACCAACTGGCCCGGATTTCAACCCTTCTGCAAAACAGACGGGGAATCTAAACTTCCAAATGAACTTCACTGCTGACTAATAAGTGTACGAAAGTAAAGTCAGCTTGTGCTTGCATTATTGCAGTATTTTGCAACACAATGTATGAAAATGCTTCCTGCGCTTACTAGTTTTGTGGGGAACAAAAACAGCTGGACGGGGGACATTTTTCACCCCCCACGTGGTCATGCGTGGCATCCCAGCTGTCGTGCATCAAGATTTAAAAATATGCAAATGCCACGTAGCTGGACAGAACCAAGGTAATGTTATTAGCTGCCGCTTGCGAGATAACTGGGATAATCTTTTTTTTTTTTCATTCCGCCCAATTATGCAATTAGTGTTTATTAATCAACTTGTCAAATATTAGAATTACATGAAACGAGTCAAGGAGAAAATTGTAGCGCAGCATGAAAAACTCCCGATACAGCTTTGTGCTGCTCGATGTGTGCTACATAACAGTGTTTTCCGAGCGTGAAAGAAGCCCGCGAATACACGCAAAATTGCCACGTGACTGGCCGCTCGAGGCACTTATTCACGCACTGCTTTCACGCTCGGAAAAACACTTCTGTAGCACGTATGAGCAAAAGAAAGCTGTATGGGGAGTTTTTCATGCTGCTCTACAATTTTCTCCTTGACACTTTTTATCTACTTATAATGTTTGAGATGTTGCTTAATTAATTAAGGCTAATTATGCAATTAGGCGGGATGCTAAAAAAAAAAACTCTGAGTTGCTCCAAGCGACGGCAAACATTACTTTAGTTCTGTCCAGCTACTTGCACCATGGCATATATATATATATATATATATATATATATATATAATCTCGGTGCATGATAGTTTGGACACCCTGTTTATAGTCCTCCCAGAGACTCTCTTCTGCAGCTTTTCTGTGACATAATTACGTTTTCTCTAGAATGGCAGCTTGGGCTTGTTGGTCCTCCATCCTGCTAGTAACAGCGCAAAATGTAGACAAGAGACGAGACAAGAAGACACCACAAGTACTGACTTTCAGCAACGTTTCTTCTGAAAGACACACGGCTTCTTATAACCATTGCCCACACGTGTCGCAGTCACGTGATCGCACATCATGTGAAACATGCACTTTTTCTTTCTTTTTCTTTTCCTTTTTTCTTTCCTTTTTCTTGCCCTCACGTGCCTGCGACACGTGTGGGCAATGGTTATAAGAAGCCGTGTGTCTTTCAGAATAAACGTTGTTGAAAGTCAGTCCTTGTGGTGTCTTCTTGTCTGGTCTCTTGTCTACATTTTGCGCTGTTACTAGCAGTACGTTTTCTCGTCCGATCAAATTACAAGCCAAGACTATCATGTCTGCAACTCGCCTATACATCGCATACTTTACGTATTTCGTGACGCAATTTACTTTCAATGCTTCAGCCTCGCTCAATATGTGTCACTTAGGCCTAGCGGAAGGGCCTATATAGAGGAACGAGGAGCACATTGCAATAACGCGCTCGCTCGCGTTTGCATTCGTGCGAATTTCTGCATTCTGCCCGAATTCAATCTGTGAAACAGCGTCTGCTGCGAGTGGGGCAAAATGCCTTCCCACGCAATTTATACGCAGCATGTCTCGATCATGTCCTCCATGTGTACATGCGAGAAATGTCCGCGCTGGGCGCATTCGACGCATCCCTGTAATATCCATGTCTTGCCATGTGGATCTCCATCCGCGGTGGACGATCATTGCTGTCTCCGAGACGGTATTTTTGTGGTCTTCATCGTTTAGAGTAATACGTGCCACTGTTAGCCGCCATGTTTGTCAACAAAACATTTGCGATGTCGCCTTTGGACAACCGCCGCAGCATGTTAGTGGGAAGCAATCTCGAAGGAAATGCTTCGTCGTATTGTAGACGTGGCACGCCAAACGCAAGATATAACGGACATGTTTTTTGAACTTTACCTGACTTCGAGGGGACGCAGAGGAAAGCGAAATTGCCGTTTTCTTTTTTTTTTTTTTTTTTTTTTACAAATGGGACAAGAGACAGCGCGCCGTGTGCTATATTGAACAGTCCAGATTATATACGATAAGATGTGATGTTGCTGCAAAATTTGGACGAGAACAGAGTAGCGACAAGCGCAAAATAATTTGTTTGGTGATATTAAGGGGAGGTGGAAAAGAACGCTGTTTTCAGTATGTGCGTGTAAGCACAACCCGGCGAAAGAAAAAAAAAAATGTCGCATCGTTCGGCAGTCTTCGGTGCATGTCTTTTACGGAATTCGCGCTCGTTTTCATCGAAACGCGTTCTGTCGTCTGCCCACCGCCGCCTTATTGAGCAGAAGAACCTGACAGTGAGATAAAACGCATTTTTTAAGCGGAAGCTTTAGCTCAGGTGCTCCTATCTAAATACACGCAAAAGCAGAATTCGTCTTTCTCGGCAACCACTGCACCAAATTTGGCGCGGTTTGTTGCATTTAAAATAATAATAAAAAAAAAACTTGAAATCTAGTGACTGTTCGTTGCGAATTTTTGATTGGTCTTGTCAATTGTTTAAATAAAAATTGGCAAAAATATAAAATTTTCTAGAAAGGAAACTATCATGTTTACAACTCGTCAATGAAAAATTATAATACAATTCTGCGAACTGCATCTAATAGTACATCTAAAGCGGACAAATTTTATTTGTTACACATGAATCTCAAAAGATTTAGTAGTACGAAATAACAGCGTTTGCAGAACCCTTGTACACACGTAACACATTCACGTAAGAGATAAGATGGCACATTGAATTTGTCCGCTTTCAGTGATCTAATGGGTGAGGTTTACAGAACCGCGATAGCTGTTCTTGATGTGTTACTAATTTGTAAACTTCCGGCTTCTATATTATTTGAGCTTTAGAATTTTTGAAAATCTTTTTAATAAAATTCAGGCCCTAAACCGAAAATCCGCTTCCAACAGTCATTATAGTTTAACTTTCTCTCTCAAATGCAACAAATTTCATTAAAATCGGTCCCGGGGTTATTTCGCAAAAACGTTCTTGCGTTTTACATGTATTTGAATACGCCTCGTCGGAGTTGGGCCCGAGCTCGTGCCCAATTATACCCGGAGAGAACGGGAGGCGGGCGAGGGGCGGGCGCGCAAAACGCGCTGTCTGACTTCCAAGGTGCTACCGAGAATGGAGGGGGTAAACCCCACCCCTGGACGAGCCGCACTGTCTGTCTCTGTCGGCGACTCTTGAAAGGACACCGCCGGGAGGACAACGCGAGTCGTGTAAACGGTGACAGTCGCAAAGAGCCTTGATGTTATACCGGGCGCTACCGCAGAGGGATTCGCCTTTGTTGAAGAACTCGCCCCCTTTCTTTCTTTCTTCTTTTTTTTTTTTTTTTTGAGTCACCTGTTCCAGTTCGCGAGATAGGGCGATTCGGAGGCTGTTCCGAAGACTTTGGGGCTGGTAGGATGACAGGGGTGGCAGTTTGATTGGTCAGCACTGCCGTTTGACGAAGTTGGTACCGCTTATCAGGAGTTCAAAGGGCACGAAAAAGAAAAAAAAGAAGGAAGAGAAGAAAAGAAACGAGGACAAACATTAACGAGCGTGCACGATCCAGTGCCGTTCCTGCGTGCATCTTTGTCCTCCTCTTTCCGCGCCGTTCAGGTTTGTCACGTGTAGTTTGGGTGCGTCGGTATACTGCATAAGGAAGAACGACGGAACGAAGACTCGACACGGAAGAGAATTGTGCTAGCTACGGGCGGGTCTGTTATCGCGTTAAGGAGGGGCACCGGCATTCGTCACGCAAAAGCGGCGCCTTTTCACTTGCGTGGGTGGCTAAACATGCCACAGAGTTTCAGCTGGCGGCCGCGTATCACTTGTCACGCTGTTGAAGGAGCTTTCGGTGCTTATTTTTCGTGGTTGTAGAAACACGATGGCAGGTTTTCCTTTTTTTTTTTTTATTTATCGCGCGCGACAGAATGGCACTCGGCAAACACCGAAGGTTAGGATGATGGTGCTATGCGATGATGGTGCTGGTAATACTAAAAAAAAATTAATTATTTGATTAAATAACACGTGAACGTTTCTGCAGGCTAGGCTAGCGTGTCGCCGCCGTAGCCAGTGTAGTAAAGTGGGTCGCACTACAAAATGAGCGAGCAGGTGTATCACGACGTCGCGGCAAGCTCACCTCCCGAGTACCGAAATCGGAAGCGGTTCGAAGAAATGAGTGTTATAGTGAATTATTTGGGGGCACTCCGACGTTTGCCAGTATTTCTTATAGTATTGTTTAGAGCGCCCGACCCAACACTCAACGCAGATACGAAACGACTTGTCAGTGTATTCTTATAAACAAGGCGACGAGACGAAGCAAGCGTTGAATACTCTTATTTCATCTCTTGCTGCTTCAAGCGATAGGTGATTATACTAGCAAATGCTTTCAAGAGACCCTAAAGATAAACGTTTTATCAGTTTCGGCTGATCAAGTACTCTTCCAAAAACTATATTTACTTTGGTTTCGATGTAACACGACAAACTTTATGAGAAAATAAAGGTGGAAGTTCCTTTCATTTTCTTCCTCTCTTCTTTTTCTCAATGTCGCGCCGAATCTCCGGAAACGGAACGTCATTGTGAAGCCAACAGCGCTAAATCGGGACGAAACAAGAACTCGCCTTACAAAAATAGGAAGCCACAAGAACAGCACACAAGTCAGTCCCGCCTTCCTGTTTTGTAAAACAATGCCTTGTTTCGTCCCGCTTTTAGCGCTGTTCGCTTCCAAATCGTTTACCAACCAGCTAACCCAGGTCCCTTTTTAGACTTTGTCGGATTCTGTAGTGGTGGCATTTTGAGCCAATCTGAGAAGCCCAGAGTTTTGCTTATGGCCTCTTATGATGCCTCCAATACCAAATTTGTCAATATGGCGGAATTCGACAGCGTTCAAAATATCACCTTCAATTGTGTTTCTTTCTCGTATTTGGGCCGTTGTGGGGCCAGAGAAAGGTTGTTGAAAATAACTCGTCGAGTTAAATCCCTTGTTTGTCTTCACTCCACGCTTAAGATTCCCCCTCTTCTCGCCTCCCCCTCTCCCCCTTGCCACTGCCCCTACTTCCAAGTATCTCTCAGGGGGTGCCTAGGGCGTGCCTCCTTCGCGTCTTGGATTTCTTTCATTTTTCCGCCTGGGGGGGAAAGGGCACGATAGTGAAATTCCCGGAAAATTAAGGAATAAAAGAACAAGAGGGAGCAAGGGGGAAAGAAGAAAAATACCGAACGTGATTGGCTGAATTGTCGAAGCTTGGTCTTTTTCTCGGCTTATTCGCATAGTTGAGTGTCGTCTGCTGCAGTAGTCCATAGGTGCGCCTGCCAACGCGGTCCACAGTATACCGTCTGCTTACGGGGTCACTGAGCGCATATCGTGCGAGAATATAAGGCACTCACACGCAGGATATCGCCGGGAACTGTGCGCCTGATTAGGGACCTGCGAAGTTTGTGCATCGAATGTGTGCGGCTTCGTGTTTTTGTTTTGTTTTTTCATAACGTTTTGGGTGTTACCGCTTTCGAGGATAATTGCGATTCGGCTCCCTTCGCTTTTGCGCTTCCGCGTTGCTGACCTCCAACCCTGCAAGACCCGAAGAAGCCGTTCAGAGTCCCGTGGATTACAAGGAGAACATCGCCGACACTCAGGCAAGTTTCAAGTTTGGTTAAATTTATTTTCGTTACTTCATACATCGGTCGCGTGATATCTCGGCGGAATCATTATCTCTCTACAGCAAGCAGGCGTTGGGCCTCTCTTACAAAGGCCTCTTGTGTACCTTTCTTTTCATCATCGTGATTCTTTCTTAAGATGCTTACGAATCTAATAATAACCATGAATGGGAATTGTATATGTCCTAAATATACTATCTATACTATGCTAAATTGAGATATACGGATATAGTACTCGTGCCATGATATATTCGGGAAAAAGTTTATCACTGTCTGTATTTGCGATACAATAACTAGGGTATAGTGTTAAGATGCGAGGTACTCCACGGCAATATCCACGGAGACGCCCAGTCGTTGTAAGCCGGTGAATGAGTGCAATTGAAGCTTATTCTAAGATACGACAATGGCTTTCAAATCACCGCCATAGTTAACATCAAAAGCAGAGATATAAATATATTAATCAAGAAAATGAAAAGTATGTTTTGTTTTTTATACCTTATTAAAGGACTCCGATATTATTAATGATATGGCTGCACTTGCACATACTTGAAGACCACATGGAAAACGAATACGCACCTGAAGTGGTGTATATATTCAACAAGGTGCCACACAATGCAATGATCGAGTTAAACACCATAATGAAACCATGTGTATCCCCGTTGTTTACACAGCTCACGGCTATTGTATACTGCGGTACACAAACGTGTCAGGCAGGTGACAAAATTAGGTTGCGCCGCGAATCCTCGCTCAGTTCATCGCCAGAGCGCCGCAAATAATTAATTACAGTGCCTTCTTGTGTGGCCCGTTCGAGACGCGCGCCAAGTGTATACAGCGCTGCTTCGGACGTGACGCATGGAGGCTATTCACGTCACAGAGACGGCGGTCACGTTCTATCAAAATAATAATAATAAAAACAAGCCAAGACGATCATGTCTGCAACTCGCGTGTACATCGCATACTTTAAGTATTTCTTGACGCAGTTTACTGTGAAAACTTCAGCCTAGCTCAATGTGTCACTTAGGCCTAGCGAAAGGGCCTATAGAGGAACGAGGAGCACATTGCAATAACGCGCTCGCTCGCGTTTGCATTCGTGAGAATTTCTGCATTGTGCCCGAATTCAATCTGTGAAACAGCGTCTGCTGCGAGCGGGGCAAAATGCCTTCCCACGCAATTTATACGCGGCATGTCCTGATCATGTCCCCCATGTGTACATGCGAGTAATGTCCGCGCTGGGCGCATTCCTCGCATCCCTGGAATATCCATGTCTTGCCATGTGGATCTCCATCCGCGGTGGACGATCATTGCTGTCTCCGAGATGGTATTTTTGTGGTCCGCATCGTTTAATATAACACTTGGCACTGTTGACTGCCATGTTTGTCAACAAAAATGTGCGAAGTTGCCTTTGGACGCACCCCGCAACAGTTAATGGAAAGCAATCTCGAAGGACATGCTTCGTCGTATTGCAGACGTGGTACGGCAAACGCAAGATTTAACGGGCATGTTTTGAACTTTACCTGACTTCGAGGGGGCGCAGACGAAGGCAAAGATGCAGTTTTTTTTTATGACAAATCGGGCAAGTGGCAACGCCGTGTGCTATATATTGAATAGTCCGGATTATAGGATAAGATGTGATGTTGCTGCAAAATTTGGACGAAAACAGAGTAGCGACAAGCGCAAAATAACTTGTCTAGTGATTTTAAGGGGAGGGGGGAAAACGCAGTTTTCAGAATGTGCGTGTAAACACAACACGACGGAACGGATCAACCCGAAAACATCGGATCGTTCGGCAGTCTTCGGTGCATGTCTTTTACGGAAATCGCGCTCGTATTCGTCGAAACGCGTTCTGTCGTCTGCCCCGCCGCCTTATTGAGCAGAAGAACGTGGCAGTGAGATAAAACGCATTTTTAAAGAGGAACCTTTAGCTCGGGTGCTCCTATGTAAATACATGTAAAAGCAGAATTCGTCGATCTCGGCAACCGCTGCACCAAATTTGGCGAGGTTTGTTGCATTTAAAAGAAAAACCTTAAAATCTAGTGACTGTTGGTGTCGAGTTTTTGATTTATGTTGTCAATGTTTTCATTAAAATTTGGCCAAAATCTAACGTTCTCGAGAAAAGAAACTATCATGTTTACAACTCGGCAACAAAGCAATGAAAAATGATATCACAGTTCTGTGAATTGCGTCTAACATTGCATATAAAACGGAAAAAAAATTATTTGTTACACATGAATCTAAAAAAAATTTAGCAATATGCAGTAACAGCGTTTGCAGAACACGTGTACACACGTAACAAATTCACGTAAGATATAATATTGCATATGGAATTTGTCTACTTTCAGTGATCTCATGGGTGCGGTTTACAGAACCGCGATACCTGTTCTCGATGCAGAGTTGTGAACTTGTAAACTTCGTGATTCTATGTTATTCGAGCTCTCGAATTTTCGAAAATCTTTTTTAATAAAATTCAGGCCCTAACTCGAAATTCCATTTCCAACAGTCACTAGTGTTTAACTTTGTCTCTCAGATGCAACAAAATTTCATTGAAATCGGTCCAGGGGTTATCTCGGGAAAAAACGTCTTTGCGTTTTACACGTATTTGAATAGGCCTCGTCGGAGTTAGGCCCGCGTTAAAGCTTCCTATTAAGACAGACGCGTGCCCAATTATACTCGGGAGAGAACGGGACGCGGGCGAGCGGCGCGCGGGTGGTTCATCTGCCGCGCACAACCTGTTCTCTCGAATATTCGGCGCGCAAAACGCGGTGTCCGACTTTAAGGTGCTACCGAGAAAGCAGGAGGGTAAGCCCAACCGGGGTGCGAGCCGCACTGGCCGTCTCTGTCGGCGAGACTTCAACCGACACTGCCGGGAGGACAACGCGAGTCGTGCTAAAAACGCCTTGAGGTTATGCTGGGCGCTACCGCAGAGGAATTTGCCTTTGTTGAAGAACTCGCCCCCCTTCTTTCTTTCTTTTCTTTTTTTTTTTTTTTTTCAAGTCGCCTGTTCTAGTTCGCGAGATATGGCGATTCGGAGGCGTTCCGAAGTGTTTGGGGCTGGTAGGATGACAAGGGTGACAGTTTGATTGGGGAGCACTGCCGTTTGACGAAGTTGGTACCGCATATCACGAGTTCAAACGGCACGAAAAAAAAAAGAAAGAAGAGAAGAATGGGAACTAGGACAAAGATTAACGTGCGCGCACGATCCAGTGCCGTTCCTGCGTGCATCTTTGTCCTCCTCTTTCCGCGCCGTTCAGGTTTGTCACGTGTAGTTTGGGTGCGTCGGTATACTGCATAAGGAAGAACGACGGAACGAAGACTCGACACGGAAGAGAATTGTGCTAGCTACGGGCGGGTCTGTTATCGTCGCTAGTCTTTTTAATCTCCCAGGCATTCCTTATCAGACAGTCCGATTTTTGCACCCTTTGCCTAATCAGGCGGTCAACCAGTTCGTGCTTCTCCTCGCTGAGTGCTCCTACCAAGTGTGGTTGGCACGACGCGATGCAGTTTTCGGGGGGAGGGCGCCGGGCCTTCACGAAGTGCTTGCGAAAGCACGGAAGGAGGTCTGGTTCCATCTCACCCGGGAGCGGCACCGCTTGGGCGAGAAGAAGTTTCTCGAAGTGTGGGCCCGTCCTGCGGTGATTTTTGATGAGTCAGGCGGAAAGCTTTCCATTAAGTTATGATGCATGCTCCTAAGGTCGCTCGACTCGGCCGTGTGCGCCAGTCGATCCACGGGGTTTTGTCTGGTTCAGCGGAACCCAGAGCTAGAACCGGTGGTGGCGCACCCTTGGTTGGTCGCGCTGCTCCGCGGACGGCTTTGGTACTCTGCATGGTTGTATGCCTTGGGCTTTTTTGCGCCGAGGCAGTCCGAGGGTCATTCAGGCTTAAGTCCTGTCAGACCGACATGGCTGTTTGTGTGTTGTGTGCGGTAGCTCTGTGTTGCTGCACCACAACAGCCCCCTTGTCCGGGAAGGACCGTTGGCCCGAACCAAGTCCCCCCACCCAGTCAGCCCGGGTTGTGGGGGAGTACCGGGGTCAATGTATCGGATGATGATGGGTTGATGAGATCTGTATGCTCATGGACGCGGTGCCTTCAAAGGTGCCAAGTCCTCCTCCCATCTGACAACGGTATAAGGAGGGGCACCGGCATTGGCCCCGCAAAAGCGGCTCCTTTTAGCTTGCGTGGGTGGCTAAAACATGCCACAGAGTTTCAGCTGGCGGCCGCGTATCACTTGTCACGCTGTTGAAGGAGCTTTCGGTGCTTATTTTTCGTGGTTGTAGAAACACGATGGCAGGTTTTCTTTTTTCTTTTTTTTATCGCACGCGAAAGAATGGCACTCGGGAAACAACGAACGTTAGGAAAACTAAAGTATGGGGTTTTACGTGCCAAAACCACTTTCTGATTATGAGGCACGCCGTAGTGGAGGACGTGGGAAATTTAGACCACCTGGGGCTCTTTAACGTGCACCTAAATCTAAGCACACGGGTGTTTTCGCATTTCGCCGCCATCGAAATGCGGCCGCGTGGCCGGGATTCGATCCCGCGACCTCGGGCTGAGCAGCCCAACACCATAGCCTCTGAGCAACCACGGCGGGCAAAAACATTAGGAAACGCTTGTCTGACATTTTTATTTGATCCATGTGAAAAGTTGGTTTCCAAATGCCGGAAGTGGCACCACGGCACAGCAAAATGAACTCACGTTGTGTAGCTGGAAACCTATGCGATGATGGTGCTGGTAATACTAAAAAAAAATAATTATTTGATCAAATAACACGTGAACGTTTCTGCAGGCTACGCTAGCGTGTCGCCGCCGTAGCCAGTGTAGTAAAGTGGGTCGCACTACAAAATGAGCGAGCAGGTGTATCATGCCGTCGTGGCAAGCTCACCGCCCGAGTACCGAAATCGGAAGTGGTTCGAAGAAATGAGTGTTATAGTGAAATATTTAGGGGCGCTCCGACGTTTGCCAGTATTTCTTACAGTAGTGTTTAGAGCGTCCGACCCAACACCCAACGCAGATAAGAAACGACTTGTCAGTATATTATTATAAACAAGGCGACGAGACGAAGCAAGCGTTGAATACTCTTATTCCATCTCTTGCGGCTTCAAGCAATAGGTGATTGTACTAGCAAATGCTTTCAAGAGACCCTAAAGATAAACGTTTTATCAGTTTCGGCTGATTAAGTACTCTTTCAAAAACTATATTTACTTTGGTTTCGATGTAATACGACAAACTTTATGAGAAAATAAAGGTGGACGTTCCTTTCATTTTCTTCCTCTCTTCTCTTTCTCGATGTCACGCCGTATCTCCGGAAACGGAACGTCAGTGTGAAGCCAACAGCGCTAAATCGGGACGAAACAAGAACTCGCCTTACAAAAATAGGAAGGCAGAAGAACAGCACACAAGTCAGTCCCGCCTTCCTGTTTTGTAAAACAATGCCTTGTTTCGTCCCGCTTTTAGCGCTATTCGCTTCCAAATCGTTTACCAACCAGCTAACCCAGGTCCCTTTCTAGACTTTGTCAGATTCTGTAGTGGTGGCATTTTGAGCCAATCTGAGAAGCCCAGAGTTTTGCTTATGGCCTCTTATGATGCCTCCAATACCAAATTTGTCAATATGGCGGAATTCGACAGCGTTCAAAATATCACCTTCAATTGTGTTTCTTTCTCGTATTTGGGCCGTTGTGGGGCCAGAGAAAGATTGTTGAAAATAACTCGTCGAGTTAAATCCTTTGTTTGTCTTCACTCCACGCTTAAGATTCCCCCTCTTCTCGCCTCCCCCTCTCCCCCTTGCCACTGCCCCTACTTCCAAGTATCTCTCAGGGGGTGCCTAGGGCGTGCCTCCTTCGCGTCTTGGATTTCTTTCATTTTTCCGCCTGGGGGGGAAAGGGCACGATAGTGAAATTCCCGGAAAATGAAGGAATAAAAGAACAAGAGGGAGCAAGGGGGAAAGAAGAAAAATACCGAACGTGATTGGCTGAATTGTCGAAGCTTGGTCTTTTTCTCGGCTTATTCGCATAGTTGAGTGTCGTCTGCTGCAGTAGTCCACAGGTGCGTCTGCCAACGCGGTCCACTGTATACCGTCTGCTTACGGGGTCACTGAGCGCATATCGTGCGAGAATATAAGGCACTCACACGCAGGATATCGCCGGAAACTGTGCGCCTGATTAGGGACCTGCGAAGTTTGTGCATCGAATGTGTGCGGCTTTGGGTTTTTGTTTTCTTTTTTCATAACGTTTTGGGTGTTACCGCTTTCGAGCATAATTGCGACTCGGCTCCCTTCGCTTTTGCGCTTCCGCGTTGCTGACCTCCAACCCTGCAAGACCCGAAGAAGCCGTTCAGAGTCCCGTGGATTACAAGGAGAACATCGCCGACACTCAGGCAAGTTTCAAGTTTGGTTAACGTTTTTTTCGTTACTTCATACATCGGTCTCGTGATATCTTGACGGAATCATTATCTTTCTACAGCAAGCAGGTGTTGGGCCTCTCTTACAAAGGCCTCTTGTGCACCTTCTTTTTTTTTTTTTAATCATCGTGATTCTTTGTTAAGATGCTCACGAATCTAATAATAACCATGAATGGGAATTGTATACGTCCTAAATATATTATCTATATTATGCTAAATTGAGATATACGGATATAGTACTCGTGCCATGATATATTCGGAAAGAAATTTATCAGTGTCTGTATGTACGATACAATAACTAGGGTATAGCGTTAGAATGCGAGGTACTCCACCGCAATATCCACTGAGACGCTTAGTCGCTGTAAACATAGATATATTAAACAACAAAATGAACAGTGTTTTTTGTTTTTAATACCTTATTAAAGGACTCCGTTATTATTAATGCTATGGCAGCACTTGCACATACTTGAAGACCACATGGAAAACGAATACGCACCTCAAGTGGTGTATACATTCAACAATGTGCCACACAACGCAGTGATCGAGTTAAACACCATAATGAAACCACGTATATCCGCGTTGTTTACACAGCTCACGGCAATTGTATACTACGGTACACAAACGTGTTAGGCAGGTGACAAAATTAGGTTGAACGTAACAGAGGTTCGGGGCAGAATGTGTATTTCGGCACGCGACAACCACTCGGGCAACGTTTCTTTCTCGCATTTGATGCGGCGTTTTGCGCAGCGACAGCTTAGCAACGTTCCCGTATTACTGAAACGGATGATGTTCCCACAGAGGCAATTATTGTTACTTTTGCCGACACAAACCGTCATTCACAGCGACTTCGGCGTCTTTTAGTTGCTCGCATGCGAAGTATAACATGCGTATTAGTCTCCAATAGCCAAATATCCTTGTGTTGGCACTCACGCTTTTCGAAAACAAGATCCTCTTTGTTGCCTTCGGGCGGGTTTGGCGTATCTGGAATCCGGCTACTTTATAACCATTTCCAGGAAAAAAAAAAGACGGTTGGTTAGGTAACTTGTAGATGTCCTATAAACATGAAAATTGTATCAAGTGATGCCTTTCCACGCGGAGAACACGTAGGAATAGTCAGCGACTTCGGATATAATAAAGACGGAGTATAATTAGCCGTAAACACTGCAAGCTATTTGAGCGAGCGATATTTTGCCACTAGCGCCATCTGCCGCGTATGTGTGCTAACTAACATGCACCGCGGGGTGTCCCGGATGTTCCCGCTCTCTCCACGCTTTCGCCGTGCGCGTCAAGGTGGCGTGCATTTTAAAAACAAGGTCTTATTTGCTGACTTCACACGGGTATGGCGTATCTGGGATCTGCTATCTTGGAACCACTTCCAGAAAAAGCAAGGAAGGGTTAGCCAAGTGTCGACGCTACAGAAGGCAATATACGATACGACACGAAATTAGTGAATAATCAACATGAAAAGGAAACAGGAAGAGACAGAATAGAGACATATAATGAACACTTAATAATCGAATCAGTTGAACGAAGGGTGTAGGATTTGGCTTGTTGGTAAAACATGCTTTAAAGTTTCAATAATAACACAAGGACAGCAGAGGGGTCAGAGCGCTAACCTCCGACAGTTAATTTTCTTTTCAGACAGCATATCAAGTTATATACTGCATAATAATATATAATATAACAGCAAGTTAATACTCCATAATAAAACTTGCTATGCTTAATGAAAAGAAAATGAATTGTTGGAAGTTAGCGCTATATTCTCTCTTCTGTCCCCTCTGCTGTCCTTGCGCTATTATTCAAACTTTAAAGCCGTTGAACGAACCACCATATAACTTTGACGTTGTCTGATTTAGCGTGGGCACTTGGTTGACCCTTTCGTTTTCTTTTTTTCAAAATGATTAATGAAGCTCCATTTAAATTTTGACCACCTGAGGTGCTTTAACGACCATGTGAATTACGCGAGGGTTTCTTCTTTACCGTTATTCCGCGTTTACCGCGATTTTTCCTACGTGGTTGCCCCCGCGCTGTCACGGGGCCCCTTCGACCACGGGCACCGGGTTGCAGCTACTATTGCACGCGACAGTAGACACATCATGCTGAAAAATAGTAGCCAACTACAGCCCACGTTCAGCATTAGTAATGATACACTCTGGTGTCGTGTCCACTCCCTGCACTGGTTCAGTGCCATATTCCGTGTTCATGTAGGAATATGTATTCCTGTAATATTCCTGAATATATTCTGTAAGAGTCCATCTAGTGGACTGTCCATTTCGGCCGCTGCTGATTGGATGTAGCTGTACGAGGGAGGAGGATACGAGCGGCCCTAGCCAGTGAGCAGCGTCCGAAACGGACAGTCCACTAGGTAGACTCTTACAGAATATGCCCCCAGAACCGACATGCGGCTTCTGCAAGAGAGCGGGAAAGGTTTCGGAACTAGAGCTCAGCGCGAAGCTTATATATATATATATATACATGTATGCGCCGGCGTGAAACGAATGACGACATATATGTGCAGACGGCGCTGAACCTTGCACAGCTGTTGAAACAAACAGCGAAGTCCGGCACATTCTTAACCCCGCAATGCCCAATGTGTCGTCTAAGCTGCGCCGAGTTTGACGGCTCCCAATTCCGATTTAGGGGGCAAGAATGGTGCAGCGCGAAGCAAGATAGGAGGACGATTAAAAACCATTGTACTCGTCCTCTTGTCTTTTTTTCTCACAACGCCATTTGTCGCTATTAAAGAAAAAAAATGGCTGTGGCTTAGCTAAGGTTAAGCCCAGGATGCGAAGCATACTAGCCTTTATTTTAGTTGTTGAACCACTGTTTAGCCTGGTGAACTGCTGTTGCTTGGCTATATTTGGTTCGGCTAGACGAAGAAACAACTCATGCGTTGCTCTGCTTCGCCTTCAAGAGTGGAACGCGACAGCGTTCCCGTCGACCCGCCAAGGGGTGTAAAACAATGGGCTACGGCGCAGCGACTACGCGCCCCGCATCGGACGCGGTGAGCGTCCAGCAACGCAGCGTTCGGCGCGACAACGAAATGTGCGCCTGAGCAAGCAACGCACGCCTGAGCCTTAGAAACAGCTCGTTTCTAAGGCAACACCGCATTCACTACAGGCGCTTTTGTACCGCTTTGAAGCATCGTACTCGTGGCTCAGTGGTAGCGTCTCCGTCTCACACTCCCTGGTTCGATTCCCACCCAGCCCATCCTGCAAGAGTTGAGCCAAAGCCACCTAGAAACAAGCACAGCTGCTTATATACCGCCGCGACGCCGCGAGCGACGGCGCGAGTTGGAGCCCCGTTTCTCCTCTGTCGTGACGTCACGGTGTCACGTGGTCAGCCTTGAAGGCGACGCCGCGAGCGACGGCGCGAGTTGGAGCCCCGTTTCTCCTCTGTCGTGACGTCACGTGGTATGGCATGGGGTCACTAAAGGTCATTGAAGGCGACACCGCCGCGCCTGAGGAGCTGGGTTGAGCTCTAGTAATATGCTTCGCATAAAAAGAAATCCGCCTCCATTCTACCCTGTGAAAGTGAATGTACCGCGAAGCTGTACACTGTTAAGAACGGCCTGCTGAGGTGCAAGTTTTGCCGGCCAGGTGCGAGAGCGGCGTCGATTTTTCCTGGAAAGCCACCGCCACCCTCTAGCCACACGGCGCCACTAAGTCTACCGTGTGCGGAGAACAATACGTCGCGTCCTCGACCCTTCGTCGCGGGATTGCCGAGATGAGTTCGACGAACCAGGCTTTGCGACTGAACACGCCACCGCCGACCCGGTCTGCCGTGAGCAAGGGAGTTCCCGAGGGAACGTATTTGGAGGCCGCGTCCCACGCACCGTTCCTGACGTAAGCCCCGAGTTCTGCGAAGACCGTCTGCCCTCGGTGGGCTCCGTGAAACCGGTGCGGAAGCCCTCCCGCTCAAAGGTGGCTCGCCTACTGATCGAACGTTTCCCTCACATAGGGATCAAGGGAGGACCGAGTGTTTATAAACCGCTGTGGTGCGGCTGCTCAGTGTACTTTTCTCTCGCAGCCATGCTAGACTGATGAACTGCAACGTCCTTGTGTAGATACTGTAAATAAAGCCATATTCCTCGTTCTCGATGAGAAGCAGTCCTTCCCTTCGACAACGTCCTCAGCGGGGATAAGTTGGACGACGGCATGGGCCAGCTACCATCTAGTTCATGCCCGACTCCAATCTTGACAACTGGTTACGAACGGTGGGACTGACCTCCCAATCCTTACAACACCCACGTTGGAAAGGCACGACCGACGTTAAACAAGCGCACCCACCACAAGGGACGTATACGTCACGCGCGCGTGACAGACCCTCCACCAAGCACAAGTGACATATCCAACCAACTGAATTTCTCAAAGTAGATTTTCTGCGCATATGTATACTTTTTGTGGCCCGAAATAAAGGTGAACAATTTGTTCTTAACATTCACTGTGCAGATTAGAAGATTAGAGGAATACTAAATCAAAAGTTTTGTGCCTATTCCTCGATTCCCCCCCTTCTTTCTTTCTCTTAATTGTTGACTCCATAACTGCGCCGCGAATCCTCGATCAGTTCATCGCCAGAGCGCCGCAAATAATTAATCACAGTGCCTTCTTGTGTGGCCCGTTCGAGACGCGCGCCAAGTGTACAGCGCTGCTTCGGACGTCACGCAAGGAGGCTGTTCAAGTCACAGAGACGGCGGTCACGTTCTATCAAAATAATAATAACAAAAACAAGCCAAGACGATCATGTCTGCAACTCGCGTGTACATCGCACACTTTAAGTATTTCTTGACGCAGTTTACTTGGAAAACTTCAGCCTAGCTCAATGTGTCACTTAGGCCTACATAGCGAAAGGGCCTATAGAGGAACGAGGAGCACATTGCAATAACGCGCTCGCTCGCGTTTGCATTCGCGCGAATTTCTGCATTCTGCCCGAATTCAATCTGTGAAACAGCGTCTGCTGCGAACGGAGCAAAATGCCTTCCCACGCAATTTATACGCGGCATGTCCCGATCATGTCCCCCATGTGTACATGCGAGTAATGTCCGCGCTGGGCGCATTCCTCGCATCCCTGGAATATCCATGTCTTGCCATGTGGATCTCCATCCGCGGTGGACGATCATTGCTGTCTCCGAGATGGTATTTTTGTGGTCCGCATCGTTTAATGTAACACTTGGCACTGTTAACTGCCATGTTTGTCAACAAAAATGTGCGAAGTTGCCTTTGGACGCACCCCGCAATAGTTAATGGAAAGCAATCTCGAAGGATATGCTTCGTGGTATTGCAGACGTGGTACGGCAAACGCAAGATATAACGGGCATGTCTTGAACTTTACCTGACTTCGAAGGGGCGCAGACGAAGGCAAAGATGCAGTTTTTTGTAATGACAAACCGGGCAAGTGGCAACGCCGTGTGCTATATATCGAATAGTCCAGATTATAGGATAAGATGTGATGTTGCTGCAAAATTTGGACGAGAACAGAGTAGCGACAAGCGCAAAATAACTTGTCTAATGATTTTAAGGGGAGGGGGAAAACGCAGTTTTCAGTATGTGCGTGTAAACACAACACGACGGAACGGATCAACCCGAAAACATCGGATCGTTCGGCAGTCTTCAGTGCATGTCTTTTACGGAAATCGCGCTCGTATGCATCGAAACGCGTTCTCTCGTCTGCCCACCGCCGCCTTATTGGGCAGAAGAACGTGGCAGTGAGATAAAACGCATTTTCTAAAGAGGAACCTTTAGCTCGGGTGCTCCTATCTAAATACATGTAAAAGCAGAATTCGTCGATCTCGGCAACCGCTGCACCAAATTTGGCGAGGTTTGTTGCATTTAAAAGAAAAACCTTAAAATCTAGTGACTGTTGGTGTCGAGTTTTTGATTTATGTTGTCAATGTTTTCATTAAAATTTGGCCAAAATCTAACATTCTCAAGAAAAGAAACTATCATGTTTACAACTCTGCATTACAGCAATGAAAAATGATATCACAGTTCTGTGAATTGCGTCTAACATTGCATATAAAACGGAAAAAACTTATTTGTTACACATGAATCTAAAAAAAATTTAGCAATATGAAGTAATAGCGTTTGCAGAACACGTGTACACACGTAACAAATTCACGTAAGATATAATATTGCATATGGAATTTGTACACTTTCAGTGATCTCATGGGTGCTCTTTACAGAACCGCGATACCTGTTCTCGATGCAGAGTTGTGAACTTGTAAACTTCGTGCTTCTATGTTATTCGAGCTCTCGAATTTTCGAAAATCTTTTTAATAACATTCAGGCCCAAACTCGAAATTCCGCTTCCAACAGTCATTAGTGTTTAATTTTCTCTCTCAGATGCAACAAAATTTCGTTAAAATTGGTCCAGGGGTTATCTCGGGAAAAAACGTTTTTTTGCGTTTTACACGTATTTGAATAGGCCTCGTCGGAGTTAGAGGCCCGAGTTAAAGCTTCCTCTTAAGACAGACGCGTGCCCAATTATACTCGGTGAGAACGGGACGAGGGCGAGGGGCGGGCGGGGGGTTCAGCTGCCGCGCACAATCTGACTTTAAGGTGCTACCGAGAAAGCAGGAGGGTGCGACCCAACCGGGGTGCGAGCCGCACTGTCCGTATCTGTCGGCGTGACTTCAACGGACACCGCCGGGAGGACAACGCGAGTCGTGCTAAAAAGTGAAAGTCGCGAAACGCCTTGAGGTTATACTGGGCGCTACCGCAGAGGAATTCGCCTTTGTTGAAGAACTCGCCCCCTTTCTTTCTTCTTTATTTTTCAAGTCACCTGTTCGCGAGATATGGCGATTCGGAGGCGGTTCCGAAATGTTTGGGGCTGGTAGGATAACAAGGGCGGCAGTTTGATTGGTGAGCACTGCCGTTTGACGAAGTTGGTACCGCATATCACGAGTTCAAACGGCACGAGAAAAAAAAAAAGAAAGAAGAGAAGAATGGGAACTAGGACAAAGATTACCTCCTTTTCTGAACACACAAGCAAAGTCTGCCCGACTCTTGGCCAATCCCCGCGAGTGGGTAAGCGCCAAACTCCAGGACATCATCATCATCATCATTAACGTGCGCGCACGATCCAGTGCCGTTCCTGCGTGCATCTTTGTCCTCCTCTTATCGCGCCGTTCAGGTTTATCACGTGCAGTTTGGGCGCGTCCGTATACTGCATAAGGAAGAACGACGGAACGAAGACTAGACAACGAAGGGAATTGTGCTAGCTACGGGCGGGTCTATTATCGCGTTAAAGAGGGGCACCGGCATTGGCCCCACAAAAGCGGCTCCTTTTCACTTGCGTGGGTGGCTAAACACGCCACAGAGTTAGAGGCGGCGGGCGCGTATCACTTGTCACGCTGTTGAAGCAGCTTTCGGTGCTTATTTTTCGCGGTTGTAGAAACACGATCCCAGGTTTTCTTTTTTTCCTTTTTTTTTTATCGCGCGCGCAAGAATGGCACTCGGCAAACAACGGAGGTTAGGAAAATTAAAGTATGGGGTTTTACGTGCCAAAACCACTTTATGATTATGAGGCACGCCGTAGTGGAGGACGTCGGAAATTTACACCACCTGGGGCTCTTTAACGTGCACCTAAATGTAAGCACCACGGGTGTTTTCGCATTTCGCCGCCATCGAAGTGCGGCCACGGATTCGATCCCGCGACCTCGGGCTGAGCAGCCCAACGCCATAGCCTCTGAGCAACCACGGCGGGTAAAAAGGTTAGGAAACGCTTGTCTGACATCTTTATTTGATCCATGCAAAAAGTTGGTTTCCAAATGCCGGAAGTGACGTCACGGCACAGCAAAACCAACTCACGTTGTGTAGCGGGAAACCTATACGATGATGGTGCTGGTAATAAAAAAAAATAATTATTTGATTAAATAACACGTGAACGTTTCTGCACGCTACGCTAGCGTGTCGCCGCCGTAGCCAGTGTAGTAAAGTGGGTCGCACTACAACAGGAGCGAGCAGGTGTATCATGCCGTCGTGGCAAGCTCACCGCCCGAGTACCGAAATCGGAAGCGCTTCGAAGAAATGAGTGTTATAGTGAATTATTTAGGGGCACTCCGACGTTTGCCAGTATTTCTTGTAGTTGTGTTTAGAGCGTCCGACCCAACACTGAACGCAGATACGAAACGACTTGTCAGTATATTCTTATAAACAAGGCGACGAGACGAAGCAAGTGTTGAATACTCTTATTCCATCCCTTGCTGCTTCAAGCGATAGGTGATTATACTAGCAAATGCTTTCAAGAGACCCTAAAGATAAAGGTTTTATCGGTTTCGGCTGATCAAGTACTCTTTCAAAAACTATCTTTACTTTGGGTTCGATGTAACACGATGAACTTTATATGAGAAAGTAAAGGTGGAAGTTCCTTTCATTTTCTTCCTCTATTTTTTTCCTAATTTCGCGCCGAATCTCCGGAAACTGAACGTCACTGTGAAGCCAACAGCGCTAAATCGGGACGAAACAAGAACTCGAATAACAAAAATAGGAAGGCACAAGAAGAGCACACAAGTCAGTCCCGCCTTCCTGTTTTGTAAAGCAATGCCTTGTTTCGTCCCGCTTTTAGCGCTATTCGCTTCCAAATCGTTTACCAACCAGCTAACCCAGGTCCCTTTCTAGACTTTGTCAGATTCTGTAGTGGTGGCATTTTGAGCCAATCTGAGAAGCCCAGAGTTTTGCTTATGGCCTCTTATGATGCCTCCAATACCAAATTTGTCAATATGGCGGAATTCGACAGCGTTCAAAATATCACCTTCAATTGTGTTTCTTTCTCGTATTTTGGCCGTTGTGGGGCCAGAGAAAGGTTGTTGAAAATAACTCGTCGAGTTAAATCCTTTGTTTGTCTTCACTCCACGCTTAAGATTCCCCCTCTTCTCGCCTCCCCCTCTCCACCTTGCCACTGCCCCGATTTCCAAGTATCTCTCAGGGGGTGCCTAGGGCGTGCCTCCTTCGCGTCTTGGATTTCTTTCATTTTTCCGCCTGGGGGGGAAAGGGCACGATAGTGAAATTCCCGGAAAATGAAGGAATAAAAGAACAAGAGGAAGCGAAGGGGAAAGAAGAAAAATACGAAAGGGGTTGTCTGAGTTGTCGAAGCTTGGTTTTTTTCTCGGCTTATTCGCATAGTTGAGTGTCGTCTGCTGCAGTAGTCCACAGGTGCGTCTGGCAACGCGGTCCACAGTGTACCGTCTGCTTACGGGGTCACTGAGCGCATATCGTGCGAGAATATAAGGCACCCCACGCAGGATATCGCCGGGAACTGTGCGCCTGATTAGGGACCTGCGAAGTTTGTGCATCCAATGTGTGCGTCTTCGTGTTTTTGTTTTGTTTTTTCATAACGTTTTGGGTGTTACCGCTTTCGAGAATAATTGCGACTCGGCTCCCTTCGCTTTTGCGCTTCCGCGTTGCTGACCTCCAACCCTGCAAGGCCCGAAGAAGCCGTTCGGAGTCCCGTGGATTACGAGGAGAACATCGCCGACACTCAGGCAAGTTTCAAGTTTGGTTAATGTTTTTTTCGT
This sequence comes from Dermacentor andersoni, assembly GCF_023375885.2. Classification (NCBI taxonomy): domain Eukaryota; kingdom Metazoa; phylum Arthropoda; class Arachnida; order Ixodida; family Ixodidae; genus Dermacentor; species Dermacentor andersoni. Next base: position 122,363,412 of record NC_092820.1, read on the forward strand.
TACTTCATACATCGGTCTCGTGATATCTTGACGGAATCATTATCTCTCTACAGCAAGCAGGTGTTGGGCCTCTCTTACAAAGGCCGCTTGTGTACCTTTTTTTTCATCATCGTGATTCTTTCTTAAGATGCTTACGAATCTAATAATAACCATGAATGGGAATTGTATATGTCCTAAATATATTATCTATATTATGCTAAATTGAGATATACGAATATAGTACTCGTGCCGTGATATATTCAGAAAGAAGTTTACCCGTGTCTGTATTTACGATACTATAACTAGGTTATAGTGTTAGAATGTGAGGTACTCCACCGCAATATCCATTGAGACGCTTAGTCGCTGTAAATATAAATATTTTTAACTACAAAATGAAAAGTGTTTTTTTTAATACCTTATTTAAGGACTCCGATATTATTAATGATATGGCTGCACTTGCACATACTTGAAGACCACATGGAAAACGAATACGCACCTCAAGTGGTGTATACATTCAACAATGTGCCACACAATGCAGTGATCGAGTTAAACACCATAATGAAACCACGTATATCCGCGTTGTTTACACAGCTCACGGCAATTGTATACTACGGTACACAAACGTGTTAGGCAGGTGACAAAATTAGGTTGAACGTAACAGAGGTTCGGGGCAGAATGTGTATTTCGGCACGCGACAACCACTCGGGCAACGTTTCTTTCTCGCATTTGATGCGGCGTTTTGCGCAGCGACAGCTTAGCAACGGTCCCGTATTACTGAAACGGATGATGTTCCCACCGAGGCAGTTATTGTTACTTTTGCCGGCACAAACAGTCATTCACAGCGACTTCGGTGACATTTAGTTGCTCGCATGCGAAGTATAACATACGTAATAGTCTCCAGTAGCCAAATATCCTTGTGTTGGCACTCACGCTTTTCGAAAACAAGATCCTCTTTGTTGCCTTCGGGCGGGTTTGGCGTATCTGGAATCTGGCTACTTTATCACCATTTCCAGAAAAAAAAAAGACGGTTGGTTAGGCAACTTGTAGATGTCGTATAAACATGAAAATTGTATCAAGTGATGCCTTTCCACGCGGAGAAAACGTGGGAATAGTCAGCGACTTCGGATATAATAAAGACGGAGTATAATTAGCCGTAAACACTGCAAGCTATTTGAGCGAGCGATATTTTGCTACTAGCGCCATCTGCCGCGTATGTGCGCTAACTAACATGCAGGCGCGGGGTATCCCGGATGTTCCCGCACTTTGCACGCTTTCGCCGTGCACGTCAAGCTGGCGTGCATTTTAAAAACAAGGTCTTATTTGCTGACTTCACACGGGTATGGCGTATCTGGGGATCTGGCTATCTTGTAACCACTTCCAGAAAAATAAAGGAAGGGTTAGCCAAGTGTCGACGCTACAGAAGGCAATATACGATGCGACACGAAATGAGTGGGTAATCAACATGAAAAGGAAACAGGAAGATACAGAATAGAGACTTATAATGAACACTTAATAATCGAATCAGTTGAATGAAGTGTGTAGGAGTGGGCTCGTTCGTAAAACTACACATCCGTTATCGATACTCATTTTGAAACGTGTATTCCATGCAGTAAATCCTTATTCATGCGCACGTTGGCGTAAACCATGCTGCTTGAAAAAAAAAAAGGGCAAATTTTTTTTCCGTGCCACGTGACCGCACTCTCCCACTCACGCACCGGCAATGGCGGGAGAGCGGAAGATGAGGAGGTCGGCGGCGAGGCGAAATAATGCCGCTACATTGAAATTCATTTATCTAGGCACCTTCTGGGGAACATAGTTAAAGTATCCGGTTTGACTTTTATATTTACGACCTCTTAAAGGCGCGCTCAAGATATAACAAACTGTTGTCTGCGTTTCTATGCCGCCGAAATGCCTCCACTGCATCCGTGAACCGAATTCGCGACCACATCAGACCTGCCGACGTTTACGTCGTCGACCGCGAACTTCCGCGGCGGTTTTTCGGATAAACGGATCAGCGGCATAGTTGGCATTGACCACTCTTGCCAGCTGTGGCCGGTCGAAGTCACGTGGGCTACAGGCTCCTGACCTCGTTCCGCGTATGTTTGACAGAGTAAGTGGAACGTACGTGTATACGTGCGAATATGTTCCATTTACTTAGTTTACTGGCATTGCCATGAATAATTCCTAATCGCGTATACGTGTCACGGAAGTTGCGGCTAAGTGTGTGGAACATCTTAATCTCGGTCTATACTTAGGTTCCACAAAGTACAGGAGGAACAGATTTGTAAATGATCTTCTCGCATGCACACATGGCGAAACTTGTGTGGTGACGACACGAAAAAAAAAAAAAGTGTGGGTTAGCCAAGCGTGGCTCCCTCAATAATACGCGTTATGCGGCGATCGTTTCCACGGGTCTCAGCAACCGTTAGCCGTTTGTTCTCTTCGCTTATGCAAATGTGGCGCCATTAAGTCACGCGCTGTTGCCAACCGCGCGTATATTTCTTCCACGTAGTTGTGCCGGTTACTCGCGCATGTCTTTGTGCAGTTCGTGCTTACTGTATTAGTCTCCTCTATAACGCAGTAACAACGTGTATTTTCTTTCTTCATTTTTTTTAACATTTATTACATACGTGCGCGCTACAACGTGGTCCGTGCAGGACATGTACAGTCGCGTGCATTATGAACTGCAACGCGGTCGCCATGATGAAAGGTGCCCCCTGGGTGCGTGGCAGCGCCGACACGCAGAAAAAAAATGTGCCTTTATTAAGTATACCAGTAATTGACACCGTGTTCTGCGATTTTTCCTACGTGGTTGCCCCCGCGCTGTCACGGGGCGCCTTCTACCACGGGCACCGGGTTGCAGCTACTATTGCACGCGACAGTAGACACATCATACTGAAAAATAGTAGCCAACTACAGCCCACGTTCAGCATTAGTAATGATACGCTCAGGTGTCGGGTCCACTCTCTGCACTGGTTCAGTGCCCTATTCCGTGTTCATGCAGGGGGGTATTCTGTAAGAGTCCACCTAGTGGACTGTCCATTTCGGCCGCTGCTGATTGGATGCAGCTGTACGAGGGAGGAGGAGACGAGCGGCCCTAGCCAATGAGCAGGGACCGAAATGGACAGTCCACATATAGGTAGACTCTTACAGAAAATACCCCCAGAACCGACCCGCGGCTTCTGCAAGAGAGTGGGGAAGGTTTCGGAACTCGCGCTCAGCACGAAACATGTACGTGTGCGCCGGCGTGAAACGAATGACGACATATATGTGCAGACGGCGCTGCACCTTGCACAGCTGTTGAAACAAACAGCAAAGCCCGGCACATCCTTAAGCCCGCAATGCCCAATGTGTCGTCTAAGCTTCGCCGAGTTTGATGGCTCACAATTCTGATTTAGGTGGCAAGTGGTGTAGCGCGAAGCAAGACAGGAGGACGATTAAAAACCATTGTACTCGTCCTCCTGTCTTTCTTTCGCACAACGCCATTTGTAACTATTAAAAAAAAAAAAAATCCGCCTGCACCCCAGTGGATGTACCGCGAAGCTGTACACCCACGTTGGAAAGGCACGACCGACGTTAGACAAGCACTCCCGCCACAAACGACGTACAACCGTGAGCAAAAGTATACGGACCAGGGATTGCGCGATAAAGCCGTTTTTTTCCTCTGCCTGTGAATACATATTGAAATTGAGAACTGCAGCCCAATTGACGTTGTGAACTTTCTAGTGTACTCGTCAATTTCAGTGCATGCATGTCAATTACAAAAAAAAAAAAATAGTTTTATCGGCGACCCTGTGGTCCGTATACTTTTGCTCACGACTGTACGTCACGCGCGCGTGCGGTAGCGCAGCCTACGTGCTCATTCCTCTAGGCCCCTCGCCAAGCGAAAGTGACTTTTTGAACTAACTGAATTTCTTGAAGTAGATTGCGTCAGAGAACTCGTAAAACACGACTTACGCACAAGGCTGCAGACACAATAGCGTCGGATTGTAATTTGAATATGTATGAGTATAACGGTATCGTCACGTAACGATATCGCCTGATGACGTCATCACGTCAAACGCGACGTCACGCGATGACGTCTTCGTCAGTTGATGATGCCACCTGATGACGTCTTGCGATGCCTTTGGAGAAGCAGCACACTGCGCGTCTTTCGCCTTTGCACTGCCTCCGGGATCGGCCCACATTTTTTGTGTGAGCACGGGGACACGAAATATCCCGACCCACTATAGGCTAATAATACCTTCGCTGTAAAACAACCTATAGCCCAACCTTATAGCCCTTCTGAGTTTAGCTCGAGAGATTTAATGCAGAGCATACTTGGCTGTTTTGATACACTGGAGCCAAGTATTAGTTGCGGATATTGCAACGAAGCAATTACTCATTAAGTACGGCACAAATTAAGTCATAATTCAAATAACATTTCATTGTTTTTCTGCGCTTTTGTATACTCTTCGTGGCCCGAAGTAAAGGTGAACAATTTGTTGTCAATAGTCCTTGCTGTGAAACTGCGGAGTTTACAGGTTAGAGTAATACTGAATAGAAAATTTTGACCTATTTCTCGCTTTATTTCTCTCTCTCCTTTAATTGCTGACTTCATAATTAATGATTAATTACCAAGCGCCACAAGTAACTAATTACGGCGCCTTTTGTGTGACGCGTTCGAGTCGCGCGCTAAGCGTATCGCGGCTTCGGACGTGACGAAAGGAGGCTATTCACGCCACCGAGACGGCGGTCACGTGGACAAAAAAAAAAAACAACTGAAGAGCGCGTTGCTACTCCCGGTGCTACTCCCGGTGCGCTGGTGGAAGCCCGTATTCCACGAACTTGAGAATGGACCACTTGCGAAATTCGCAGCGACTTCTAGCTCCGGAATCGGAAACGTCCCGCTTCGTCGCGGGGTTGGAAAACAAGTGTTCCCAGTAGTGCGCGTGCGCTAGCTAGGCTACATCGAGGGACCCACGGTTGCGTTTGTATTCCCGCTCGAGAGCGTTCGCTGGCAGTCATTTCGCAAGTATGCTGTCGTCGACGATTGAGGAAGGTTCTTGTATACCCCCACGGGATAGACAGTACAGAACTTTCGCAGGGCCGCACATCGAGCAAGAGCCACTTGGAAAAAAATATATATACGTAAGTCGACTGCCCTACAAGGCTGTTTTACCGTCCAAAACTTTTTACATTTCTCCCTCTTCCGTATCGCTTCGTTTTGCCGCTTTGCTTTCGAAATTACGGAAGGCTGTGTATGGTCGTTTATTATTGAAGACAACCTTTATTTTCCCTATATATTTCCGGCCGACCTCTCTGCCTTTTCCAGTCAATAAACTTCTTCTGCTTCCGACCATATAGTATATACGCATATCCTCCTCGCTCCCGAAAACAGCTTAGGGGCATAACCACCGTTCAAGTTTGTTTTTATAACCGACTGGCGTGTTACTAACGTGAAAAAACTTTTTTTTTCTTTATGTGGAAGCTTTGTGTCGGGAGCTCCTATATATATGCATGCATGGGAACGGAGAAATCGTTTTTTTTTTTAGGCAACCACTGCACCGACTTTGATAAGGTTTGTTACGTTTAAGCGAAGTAGTTATTAATCCATTAACGGTAAGAAGTATATTGTCAATTTAGGCCATCAGATTTTTTAGCAATATTCCTGAAAACTGCAAAACTTCAAAAAGCAGTATTAGCAAGTTTGCTGCTCTGCAACACATCAATAAATGAAAGCATCACAATGCTGTAAACTGCACCTCATAATAAATCTAAAGCGGTAAAAAATGTATGCATTGCAAGCCGCTTCGAGGTATACCGCTAAATTGGGAGTAGGGCCTTTCGTGAAATTCTCTTACTTATTCTAACGTAAGCTGCATATTCATACATCACATTTGTCCAGCTGAGATGCTCTAACAACTGAGGCTTATACAAAACCGTGATATATGTTTACGGTGCATAGCTTCGGAATTGTAAACTGCGCGTTCCTATTTTTATTTATTTTTCGACTTTCCCACTTTCGAAATTTTTTTAATATTCGAGGTATTAAATTAAAATTCTGCTTCCTAGAGTCGCTGGAATTCCTCTATCTCTCTCAACTGCAACAAACTTCATTCAAATCGCTCAACCGGTTGTATCATGAACTGCGTTTTTACATCTACTTGAATAGGTAAATTGGAGTCGACCTCGAGCTGGAGCTTCCTCTTAAATATCTCGGCTTGACGCTGAAGGCAGCACATTCGTGTACTTGGAAGAAGTAACCCTCTCCTCATCTTCCAAGCCGTAGTAAAACAACTTTCTTTGCCTGAACAAATAGGTGAAAGCTTAACACAGCGTGGCAGGTTGGCTTGTTAACGCTGCATCCTGAATTTTAATAGAGAGGTTTAGATTAGGAAACGCAAGCCGCTTGCATTTCTTAACCTAAAGCTCTCTAATGTCAACTCACCGTATTCGAAAGCGCACTTAATCACGGGTACTTTTTCGTCGCCTGTGACGACGCATATGTATCAAGTTGGTGGCACTTTTCACGACAACCAACCTCAAGTACCCTTCTGTATATCCGGGATGAATATTTTACGAAATCACTTCCGAGTTGGCTTTGAAAAGGATTGAAGACGACGCGCATCATACATAATATGCAAGGTCCCGCTCGAGGATATACCATCAGTGGCTGCCCCGAGGCGCTAACGCGAACAAACCGCGCGAAACCAATTTCCGTCCTCTGATATAGTTTCCGCTTGGTTCAAGCCTCGTTTGCAGAACGTGACGCAGTACTGACGTCAATGTGTTGTGTCATGTTCATTGGCTTCTATTATTTTTTTCATTTCGTTTCTGTTTTTATCTTATTTTTTTTTCTTTAGCTTTCTATTCCGCGTAAATGGTGGCCGCCTCCGAGGCAAGCGAGGAAATGAGGGGAGATACGCGTCCCTAACAATTTGTTTATCCCTCTTCTCCTCATACACTGTATCGTGTTCCTGTGTCGTCTTGGGGCGCCAAAACATGTTCCATTCGCTCCTAAGGAATGCTTCTCTTTTCCCTTGTGACACGCGCAGACGGCGACAAAATGAAACGCGAGAAACAAGACAGTTTTTCCCAAATTCCGCCTCCATCGCCGAGCGGTGCCAAGACTGTGAATCGTTGCCGTCTGCTTCCATAGCTGTGCCCGTGTGAAATCGTCTGCTCGTAACGTCGTCTGCATGGAAAACCAGTTCACCTTATCTGTGCACTTTAAGTCGTCGTCTGCTTCACGCGTCGTTCGTTGCACCTTCGCGTAAGTCAGGCAGCTCTTTATTGTTTTTTTCTGTCGCCCTATATTTCAACAAGAAACTTACCCAATCCCCGTTTTATATTTCTTTTATTTAATTTGTTTTTTAAGTTCTGTGCGATTACTGTCCATCTGTTGGAGCTGCCGCTAGCGTGCTATACAGTGTGCGAGATGTCCTGAAGTTAACTGTTTCGAAGTGATGACGGTGGAAAAGGAGGTCCTATATCTAAGTACACGGGAAAGGAGAAATCTTTGTTCCAGCATAACTGTCGCGCCTACCAAACCAAAATAAGCATGATTTCTTAAGTGCTTTCGTGTTACTCAAGTCCTTATAGATATATGGGTCGAAATTTATGTCTACATCTTAGAAATGTTTTCGAAGGAATGATAGCATCCGCTATTCTAGTTATGGCTCAGAAGAAAGCCAAGTGTAACTAAAATAAGTAGAACATACTTCAGCTGCGTGCCCCAAAAATGTTTCTCAGAACTGTTTTTTAACCAAATAAAAAAAATATTCGTAATTGATATCCTAACACAATGAACATATTTAAGTTATTCTGCATAATATTCAAGAAAAATGTGGCAGTGGAGTATTTGGTTAAGCGTATACCAGGGTTCGTGCACTAAAAACAACGAAAAGGCCAGACCTGAGCGAGTACACAAACACAGGACACCGAGCATTGAAAAAAAAATTGACTCGCCATCCCAGCCCTGCCAAAGTGGATGTCCAGCAAAGCCGTCCAAAACCATACCACCACAACTGATGAGGTAGAATGTGCAGTGCTTTATTGCTTTAAAGTAATGGTAGTAATCGTGATTTGGACAGCACGCCGCTGGACATAGCGGTGCTGCAACAACATTGAAATCAGTTGCGATGCTTGTAATCTCATATACGAAAGGCTAGAGACGTCACACCCCACCTCACAAGCTGCCGTCGCCGCGGCAGCTTGAGCAACAGTAACCTTATACCGCGAAACGTTGTTACGTCTCAACACCACCGAGGGTGTTAATCGAACGTTTGCCACGTGTCAAACCACCGCACCTTCTAACCAGACGCCAGCGCGGCGTGGACAACGACTAAATTCGCTCAGCCCACCATTACCTGGAGACCGGAGAAAAGGACGAACGGGAGGGAACCACGACAACGAATGGATAGGCGCAGTTAATTAGACGAGTCAAATCAGCACCCATCGCTCAGCTCTTATCCAGCCGTCAAGACAGTGTGTAAACCCGCTCTTGCAGGGTTCCACAAAAGGCCCTCAGCCCGCCCTTCACCTTGCAGACTGAGCGAAGACTGAGCGAATGGGCAACGACGAACAAACCAGGTGTTGCCGGATTATTTCCTTCCACAGATTCCAAACCAGTTTCTTCGAGGCGGAGTTACTGCGGGTTATGGATAGCATGGACGTGGTATAGCAACGGAGTCGACGATGGTGGTTTGCTGCTCTACAGTCTTCAGATTTCCCAGTCAACTTGCCTAGGGAAGACGACGAGATTAAAAGCATAACCTTTCGAGTGTGAGGACAGGGAGGCCTGATGTGAACTGAGACGTTTAACTTTCTCCTGCATGGAGTGGTCTTCCCCACTGGAGCCGTGTAACTAAGCTAATAAACCCTTTCTCCTTCATTTTCTACAACCTGACGTAGTAGTCGATGGGCTTGGCAGATTCCATGCCCTGAACGCCGCCCTATTGCCGCAACAACGTATGAGCGCTACGTGCTTCGCATTGCTATCACGAGCGGCTTATCATCAATTATGCGGTTCGGATGCTTGTTTTGAGCTTGTTCTTTATTGAAACGCGTGCTGTTCTGTATGTTGTATGCGTGGTTCCAAAGAATGTATGCACTGTTCGCTTCACTTGGCTGAGTGCTTGAAGCCTCGGCCTTACTACGGTACGAGCCACTGCAGCTCTTGGCCCTGCACTGCCGCCAGGGTTGGCCCACACTTTTGATGACGGACGCGGGCACTAAAAATGCCGGACAATAATGGACACTAAGTGCCTGGCTAACAGCTTGGCTGTAAAGAAAAAAACCAGAGAGTGAGAGAAATTAGCTTAATAATTGACAATCGATGACGTGGATAGGCATTTTTGTGTATGCGATTGGGTGATATATATATTCTCCATAGTTTCTGAAAAAATAAACAGTTGACGGTTCGCGCTAGGTGTCCTGTGTTCCTGTACTCGCTCCCGTCTGGTCTTGTTGATGCTTCTGCGCACGAACCGTGTATCATATTCAGCTTGTTGCACGAGAATTGACTTAATAAACAGCCCGTAATATTCGAGCTCGTTTGCTAAAAACTCTGCAAGTTAATTAGAGGTGGACTGCAACACGTTATAGTCGACTGCTCGTCCCCGCTAAAAGAAAAAAAACATAGAAAGTTTAAATGTACCGTTTGTGTAGGGCAGGGATTCTTTCTAATGCAATAGCACTATAAGCGTACTGCACACTGTTAGGAACGGCCGGCCGGGGTGGCAACGTGCCAGCTATTTCAGCCCGCTGCACGTGCTTCGACCGATCCGCGGTGGCGGCGCCCTTCAGAGAACGAGCGAGGACGACAACGCTAACCGACCATGCGCTGCGTTTGGAGGATCGTTGACGACCGCAGGGCTGGCCACGTTTGGCGCCCCGTGCATTGTTGGTTAATTTGCCGGGTCGTCATGGTCTCTCTGCGGCAGGGGGAGCCTCCCTGGCAAAAGGGTGCTTTGTGGTACGGGGGCCCCAGGATTCGTCACAGTCTGCCGACACACGTGGCGACTAGGGGAAAAAGGCAGCTCTGGAATTTAGAGCCGCCGGCGGGGGTCGGGCGTGACCAGCTGACTATGGGGACGCCAGACAATGGATAGCACGACGACCGCGCTGCAAAGGTCGTCGGCCCTCGGAGAGAGCACCGAAACCTGTGCGACATGTGTGTGTGTAAAACCCCTACCTTTTTCTCACAAAGGCGACCACGAGGACTTTCTACGATGACGTCGAAGGGAGTGGTTATAAGCGGCTGTTGTCGGCTGCTAGGGTGTGCTCGTTGTCGTGCTCGAACTGTACTCTTGAGCTGTGTGCTCGTTTGCTGTATGCTTCGTCTTGCGTGCTCCATTTGGGAGCCACGCTAGGCTGTGTAAATGCATCCCATGTTCAAATGTAAATAATGTAAATAAACCCTGTACGCCTAGTTCCTCCCAAGTTCCTCTCTACGACCTTCAACTTCTTCAAATGGTGGCAGCGGCGAGATCGTCTCCAACTCCTATAACACGCAAACTTTGTAGACATCCATATGACGAAAACTGCGGGCCGATCCCGAAGACAGTGCAGTCAAAGACGGCGTCTCAAAGCACTATAGCTAGCTGTCACGAGGGAAGAATGCGACGAACTGCCACGCGACGCTCGCGCCATCTTTCACTTCCTACTCCCTCTCCCCTAACGACGCTTCGCCGCGCTCCCTCACGGATTGCAGAATCAAGACGCGTCTTTCCTTTCTTTAGATCGCTATCATCATCAGACGTTTCCAAGTTGGCTTTGGCGCGAGAGAGAAGTATTCGTGCGACACTGGCCTAATGCTTTGAGTGTCGGGCTGCTGTCATGGACGAGGAAAACAACTCAAAGGGAGCATTGCGCGACAGCGATTGAAGCCAGACGCGTCGACCCAACGCGTGATCAACAAGTCAGAGCGCGCGGTATGGGTTACAGCGCTCCCGCTCTGCAGGCAGAGCTACGGCAGGGCAGCCGAACAAGTGTGCATCGATTAAAAATTACTGGGAACCAAACATTCCCGGCCAATACGCTGCCTCTGAGGTCACGTGTTGGGCCGATCAACACAGCGAGGGGGAACGAACGAAGGGAATGGCTTAACGCAGTGTTCGCTTACCGAGGCTGGCCTCGTGACGTATAATGTTCTCTCCTTCCTATAGCTTATTTTCTTCCTGCATGGCTGCTGTCAGAGGCTAGATCCCACCGCCGGCCACGTGTTTCTTACTGTCGAAGAGTTCCGACATTAGCCTATACCAATCCACACACCGCAAAGTGCCTGGAAAGAAGCAAAGAATGTTTTGCATTAAGGAAACGGTATCAGATTACTCGAAATCGCACATATAGAGGGACATCCATGACGCGAACGAAATTGGTGTACCACTAATTTTTGAGAAGGACTTTTGCGAAATCCTCGTAACTGCTGTAACCACTTCAGGTACACGTTGGAAACGCATTTCAAAAATTTTCCGCTTCAGATATCTATAACAGATGCAGATTGCACAACTGCGATATCGTTTTTATGGGTTTGTAAACATTGTAGTTATTATTATTATTGTTGTTGTTGTCGTCGTCGTTGTTGTTGTTGTTGTTAGTAGTATTAGTAGTAGTAGTAGTAGTAGTAGTATATGTTTTGCTAGTCTGTATACATTAGGACAAATTACAGAAGTACACAGAAAGATGTCCCAGACCGCATTACCGAAATGGGACCTCTTGCTATTACTGAATAGGTGAAACGTGTGAATGTGATTAGCATGCGAGCAGTTGCACTAACATTTACAGAAAATTAGTAATAGATAAGTGTAGTGAAAGAAAGTCAGACCAGTAATGCATAAGAACGTGTCGCTTATATATTTTATATATCTATAAATGAAATGCACTCGCAAATGGGTGACATCCATTTGGTATGTCCTCAGCTCCAGACCAGAAAAACCGACAGACTGATTTCCAAAGACGTTGTGAGCTATAACAGATAACACGCTATAAATTAAAGCAAATCCTAAATCATTTGCCTCGACTAGGTATACAGTCCGAATGATAAAAGAACCATGGATTAGGGTCAGATGTCATGCAAGAAATTATAGTAGAAATATTGTTTGTAAATGAGCTATGTTATGGGTAGTACATAAAGTTGTTGAAAAAATGGGGCTCATGCGTGCATTAAAACAGTAAAATGTAATAACGCGAAATTCCCTATCTTGAACCGGCCGAAGAAGGGCTGAATGATAGCATAAAGTAAGACCCCAAGACGATATGCTGTAACTAATGTGGCTTTGTCACGTGTGCTCCCTTAAAATATAAATAGGGTCATTGAGTTTTTAACTGCTGCGCTAAAATTATACCAAGGTGCACTAATTCGTAGTCTAATAGGAAACGATATAAAATATATTGGAGAAATGTTAGTTCTATTCGCACAGCCTGGAGAAAACACCCTGTGCTTTGTTTTGCTGGGATTTCATCATTTTATTATTTGCTTCGCAACGTGAACATTAGAGTTTGACAATGTTGTCAAGGAGCCCGTTTGTGAGTTCGCTTGTGTCACAGGCAAAAGAAAATATCGTGGGGACGTTCGCTATAGGCGAAGTTGCCAGTTAGGCAAGACACCAAAGTAAACTGAAAACAATATCGAGCCAGGAATTGAACCTTGCTGAACGCCGGTATTTTGTTTGGTGTCAGATATTATTCCCGATATACAGGCCTGCTGTGAACGTAATTGCGTATTTTTTTTTTTATTTCTAAAGGGGAGAGGGCGGCAATTTCGTAAAGAAGGGCGTGAGCTTACTCACCACACTGCAATGTTTATTTGAGTCGAAGGCTTTAGTGAAAGTGATAAAACTGCCCCAACTACGGAAGCTTACGCATTCGGGCTGGTTGGTTCATGATTTGAGTCAACTAATTTCAACAATATCAGTTTTAGTACTGCCATCACGGCGGTGTTCCTTGAGTATTCACTACGAAAACCACATTGTTTTGTAATTAGCGAATTGAAATTTTCCAAGTAATCTTAAAGATACGGGATTCAATAAGCTTTTATGCAACTTACTATTTTTTTTAATGAGAGGGTTATAAAGCCAGGCCTAGTGTTAGGCCTTTCACTCTCAGTAAATATCTATAAAGCATGCAATGCATGTAAAAAGTGCAAACTGTTGCTGCCGTGGAAAGGGGCGCCCACCCCGTCATGCTGCTGGTCTCAGCAGCTTTTAGTGATTACTCCTTTCTTGTATGTCTTTTCTTTTTCCAAGAAGAATAAGTTCAATTCAATTTTATCAAATACTCCCAACTATTTTTTTTTTTTGAAGAATGGGATGATTTTGCTTTCTTCAAGTACGTCGGGGGCAACGGCGCTCATAAATGTTAAATTAATAATGTGAGCCCATGTACTAAATATAATGAAATCCATAAATATGTCCGAAGTGTTTCTGCGATCACTATAAGCAATTCTTCAGAATCGCCTGTGGAAGATGGCACAATTCTAGTTCGTGAGCTGGACGCCTCGAAGAGGCGTACACTACATTCACAATAAATCTAAATCTCTAATCGCCCAATAAAAAAAACTCACAAAAGTTTCTAACTAACTACCTACGGCACACGTTGCACTTTGTAGCCGGCTAGACTGCAAGGCATAACCACTTGAAAAGAATTGTGTTGGTGACGCCATTTTCCAGCTGTGCACCATCAAACTTGCGGTAAAAATGCAATGTCGTTCAACTTGCTTTATTTACCAAAACACCGTTCGATACATTGAAGCACAAAAGTAACCGAACCGCCAATGTATTTCTTCGCGAAGTTCGGGGATTTATATATGTAATATCCAAAGACTAATGTCATACAGAGAATTCGTTCCAAGTGCAATTTGTGAATTACGTTATGTACCGCACGGTAGATAAATCTTATTTAGTGATCGTTTGTTAATTATTGAATTATGCGTTTTGATTTTTTGTCGTGCAAATAATGTCCGCCTGTTTGAGTAATCCAGTTCGAGGATTATAATTGTGCTATTTGCCACATGTGATCTTTAAAAAAAAATTGGTTAGAGGTCTTCGCAGAAGCAGCTAGTACCGACTTTAACGCAGTGCGTAATTTCATCAGGACTCGCGCCTTTGTGATCAGTAATTGTATTGTGCCCCTTGCTTGGTGAAATCATGACATTTTTGTCGATGACCAGTCATTGCGCGGCCTAATGCGGACGACTCAGGGAGAGGGCGACAGTGCTGAAAACCTCACTATTGTTCTGCTCCCACGTGACCATTTTCTGGGTAATTACGTGATTGCACATACGCCTCCCGTAAGGATGCTATTACACCAAATTATTTGTGGCGCTCCGTTGCTTTCCAGCAATATTTCTTTGAGTGTTTCGAGAGCGTTCATTCAAAGCCCATAACAGTCGATGACGTCATGTCAGTACGCCTTTAGCGTATCGACGTACACCACGCCATCCCGTGGTTACGAGTGTAAACTAACCGGCGCCTCCCTCTCTCTCTCTCTCTCTTTCTCCCGCCGGGCGCAAATGGGGGCGAAACGGCAGGTGGCTCCCCCTTGCGACCTCCTGACAACCAACATGGCGTCTCCACCGGCAGCAGCAGCAGACGGAACTCGGCAGCCGCGGGCCAAGTACAGCCGCAGCCAGCTGGACAGGCTGGAAGACGTGTTCCGCCACCAGCAGTTCATCGACGCTCAGCAGACTCTGCTACTCGCCAGCGAACTGGGCATCTCCGCCAAGCAGACCAGGGTAAGCGGCAGTTTGCGTCGAGTCGCGATGTCTATAGGAGAACTGACCGTAACAGGATTCCAAATAGGCACATAGTTTCTATCGTTGCCTGAATCGAAGTATATCAGAGACATCTTGCGACACACTGTTCCGAGAAAAAGATCAAAAATTACAACGTCGTTGTGAAACTTGAGCTAATCCAAGGATACTTAAGCACTTCTTATGAGTTGTGAATGCGACAACATTAATGTCCAAATAAACGCTGTTTGCGCTGCGAATGATGTGCCATAGCGGTGCGTGCTGCCCAAGAAAGCAAGCAGCGGCAGCCTGCGTGGCCAACGTCGCATGCCACCAACGTCCAGCGCGACGAGAGACCGAGGAAGCAGCAGCGGCCACCAAGGCCAGCAGGTACGCGCAGCAGCTAAGCCCAGTGCAGTGCCGGCTATCGAGAGCGAGGGTGACGTGGCGGCGCGGCGGTGCCCTCTCCCCTCACGCAACACCTGGCGATCTGCGGGTGCATAGGTGTTTCCTTTCGCCCGCTCTGTTCCGTCGAGGCGCGCTTAAATTGTGACGTGGCGTCGCAGCCAATGGTAATTTAGGGGCCGTTTCGCTGCTACAGACGCCGGCTTTTTCGCTCCGTGGGCCATTTGATGTTCTCGCATTTAGAACAAACTTCACTGTACGTAGATTGCACACAATCAAAAGCCGTTGACTGAAATGGCCGGTACAATATGGCACTGCGACTGTCACTCGCTGTCTATTCGTATCTGCTTTCTTCTGTCGCCTTTGTACCCTTCGCGCTCTCCTAACAACGCATCCACACCAAATCGCCCATTTCGTCATTCTGTCTAATCTTTGCATCCCATTGTCCTCCTAACCCTAACGTGGCGGTGGCTATTGCAGACGTGGTTCCAGAACAAGCGTGCCATGCTCCGGCGGCGAGCAATCAAGGTTATCGGTGACAGCTACGTGCCCAACCTACAGCTACCGGCAGGGCGCCCCAACACGTACCCGTCACCATTGGCTTCCCCACGAGACACGGGGGACAGCCGCCAGTCGGCATCGCCCGCGGTTGTGCCACCTGCGACCACGGTCGTCTCTCCCGGATTCCAGGTGCAGTCACAGACTCTCGCGGCCCAACCGCAGCAGACCCAACCGCAGCAGAGCCTGCCATCGCTCGGTTCTTTTCCCACGGGGCACGGCTTCCTCGCGATTCCGCAGCTACGATGGGACGGCAGAGTGTAAGTACTGCATATTGCTACGAGGATGCCCCCGTATATATACGATCCTTCGCAATTTACAAGCAGCTGCACGTATTCAAGCAGAAGGCAAGATGGCATATTATAACCCGAGCGAAGCCTTTTATACACTCCTCGACGCTGGAAGGTGCTCGATATTTAAACCCCAGAAAAAAATACAAACGAGCCTCAGAGGGCACTAAACAACTTAATAGCTTTTCTATAGCCAGTTCCTGCTTCGCTTACCAGGAGGTGACATCATGGGGTGGTCACGGGAGAGCAGGACATCGTGACGTTTACCTGTGTTGTAGGCGATCGCGCGAGGCGGTTTGCGAGTGCTGTAACCTCGCTCCCACGTGACCATCCTCTGCGTCATGACGTCAGGACACAGTCATCTCCCGACAAACGAAGCCGAAACTGGCTGTAGAAAAGCTATATAATTATATTATTTAGCGCGCTCTGAGGCCTACCACTATATTCCCCAATGGTTTCGACGTCCCGAACTTTCATCTAACGCAAAAAAAAGTGACGAATCGAAAATATCATGTCAGTACTGCTTTAAATCAAGTTTTCAGAGTCTATCAAACGTCTATGCAGACATCAAGTAGGTTTCGTCACTTCATTACAAACTTCATCTGTCTACAGGTAATGTGTGCAGTCGCCACACGGCACCAGGTGGCGTAGAGACACTGCATGTTTCGAACACTATATAGGGCGGCGGTACTATATATCGAGCCACCGCGAATTATTGGCGCAACTAGAAGGGCCGCCAATGGCACGAATTCTGCGCTTGGCATGTGAAGTATATATAGACGACTCTCCATAGGAGTGATGGCCGCCTTTATGAAAGAAGCTTGATAATCTGTCGAATTTCTCCACAATTCAAGCAAATTACTTTACCTCCTTGTTGACTTATCTGTATTGCATATGGAGGCCTGTAAGTACTTTGCAATCGCCGCGTGGCGTCGGTTGGCGTATAGCATTCCTGTATATGGTCCCCTACGGTAGCCGTGTACTCTGTACGGGAGCCATATACGGGGACACTATGCATCGTTACATTCTTAGCAGACGACGCGGCGGAAGCTATAGGAAAGTGGTGCGGTTATACGAGTATCACTCCGAGCGTTTCGCACTGCCTTTTTTTTTAAATCTGCGACGCTTTCTACAGGAATAGCTAGCCCATGTATTACGATTACAACTGTTGGACGTAAGGTTCCGTAAAATCAGGCATTATTTGCGCATCTCTGCGCTATCCAGTAAGCGGCGTACTGTGTTTTCGTCGCAAGCTCAAGCGGTGCGTTGTGGATGGTCGCAGAAACGTGTCACTCCGCTCATTCGGGCGGCGTAAACAGGTTGAGACTTACGGATATTTCAATGTAACAACTACGCCATATTTTGCGACATAAACGTGTGAGACTTGATACACCAAGTTACATGAGGCCCACCTGTGTCCGCTACGTACGAAACAGAGTATAGGTCGGTGCATAGTTACTGTATAGGTTCCAACGTATACAAGAGCACTAGGTCGGTGTAGAGTTAATGTATACACAGTAACTCTAGGCCGGTGTAGGGTGCCTCGAGTACCACGCTGTGCTGACATCGAGGCACCCTAGGCCGGCATAAAGCCCCTCAAACTTCGTAAAGTAGTGACACTCTCCTCCTCCGCCTCCCCTCCTCCTCGTTTCTCCTCTCTTTCACGCTCCCTCCTTCACCGTGGCGCCGCCTACACTACTCGAGCGTAACAACGGCGCCAACATGCACTCCTCGCCATTCCGTAGACGCTTCTCGAGCAAAAATGGGGCTGATGCACGGCGAGAGGGCCCACGTGATGCTATTAGGCCAATAGCGACGCGGCGTTGGCCTCGGCCAGAGCGCGCGAGGAGGAGGCGGCATTCTTCAAAGCGTGGCACTACTTTACGAAGTTTAAGGGGCTTTAGGCCGGCACAATGAACAGCGCCACCAGTGGCGGAAATTTCGGCATTGTTCGGCAGATGACACTTCTGAGAAAGAGCGGTCGCACGGCGGGATCACGCGGGTCCCTGCCGCGGTTTTTCGGACCTTTTGTACTAAGCGCAAGCAATCTTAAGCGACATTATTAAGCTTTACGCATGAATACGTTGTTGCACGTCCAACTCATTGCGTGCTCACGAGGCAAGAGCACGCGAAAAAAGGATGTTGAATTTAGTGTTAATGAGAAATTCGGAGGGTTATTTCGCCCGAGACAAACACAAGCACGAGAGCCTGACGTCTCTCGTAGCTTCTTCTATACGTAACAGTGCGCAGCTGAGGCCTGCTGCACCTCTTATCGGTGCCGCTGCCACCGGCAACACGGGACCTTCGTTTGACTACTGCCTTCTTCACAGGCTACGGATGATCGAGGTTTCTCCCACAGGTGGCGCTGCTCAATGAAGCGCGGTATGAGAGTGCATGCGGGCTGGACCGCAGACTATACGAAAGGGGCTGTTTTTGGAACCTCTAATATTGAACAAAATATCCAAGGTCGCAGGCTTTTTGCAGACATGTTATAGGCTCCATATAACACATCTACGAACCTTCGTAGTTTCTCTGAATCTGCTTTTATTTCGTGTAAGGGCACGATTCCTTGTGCTGTCCATATATCGTCCTTCCCGACACAAGTAGTGTAAGACTGCCGCAATTCGTTGCCATGGGCTAGAAGAGAAACTTGGGCGACTTGGTGGTGGGGCGAGTTGCAAGTCAGCGCCGGTGTTATGTTCTTCTTTTCCTTCGTCCCTGTCTGTTTCGCGCCGTTAATTTCCGTTGCCATGGTGCAGGTCTCGCGCGGTACCGTCATTGCCGTCTCGCGCGCTGAGCAGCGGCGACGAGGAAGTCCTGTCCGCGTCGCTGGAACTTAGGCCTAACGTGGCGGCACCCTCGAACCGACAGTTCGGCAGCTTCGAGTCGCTGTGGCCGACCAGGCCGCCACCGCCTCCGCTCACCTCGTCCCTCAGCCACTCTGCGCCGTGCGTGTCATTCGGCACGGGCCAATCAGAGCGCGACTACGTCCAGTACCGACAGTCCGGCGTCGCAGCTCGTGAGTATATGCCACGTGTCCCTACGTAACTCGTGCCATAATTGAAAAAAATAATAATACCGGTGCCACGTAGTTGGAGAGAACGTAACGTTGTTTGCCACCGCTTGGAGCAAGTTGGACTTTCTTGCATTTCGCCTAATTACATTATTAGTCATTATTAATTAATGCTTGTCTTTGGCTTCATTCGTTGTTGGCTATGGTCGTGATTCTAAAAAAATCGAGGCCCTCGGTTTTCCTTGTTATCGTTCACGCACACGCACATACACACACACAAGTGTGTGTGTGTGTGTGGGCAGCACTTCCTTTTGGTTTAACATATATAGTCTTTCTTAGCTGCGCCAAATTCTTAAAAACAGCCTGTGGCAAATACACGGAGTAAGACATTTAGGAGGTGAAACTCCCGTCAGCGCGAGCGAGCGCGGGCGACCACATAAGGTCACAATTGTTGTGTGCGTCGACGGAGTCGTATACAGTGGCGGCGCCATGCGGCGCGTCGGAGAAGCCGTAGCGAAAAAAAAAATGCAGCGCCCGTGCAGGCGGCTCCAGCGCGCTCTCAACGGCGGTAATTTCTTTCCAGGCCGCCAGGCGCCGCCAGCACGATAACGGCTCCGCGGGCTTGTGACTTTTTCTGGCCGCCACAAACAGCGGAGTTTCCACTCCTAAATGTTTCTTGCTCCGTGGGCAAATGGCACAATTCTAACCCTTGATATAAATTATTTGATGAGACGGCCATTACTTGTACGAGAAATCAAAACCCTTAGCTGTATAATTAACAAATTACGCTAACTAATCTTTCTTAACTTAGTTACTTTACGCATATATTTCATACTACGAATTGTAGCCGGTGAGCTTACAAGGCATATCCACTTGGAACGAATTCTCAGGGCTACACCAATTTGGAGATAATAATTTTCAGTTTCCGACGAAATGCATTGGCGTACCAGTTACTTTTGTGCTTAAATGCATGAAACATTTCTTTATCGCAACTTTGACGGCGCATGTCTCGAAACGTCAAGCTAAACCTATAGATCTAATCATTTCGTTGGGCGCTGTCAAAACGCCGACGGCTTTCTGTCGGCATGCACCATCGAGTTTAGTAATGCAGGTGCATTAGAGTTTAGACGTCTGCAACGCCGCTGGCGGCGACCCTCGTCACCATGCCGCCATTGTGAGACGCCCGGCGTAGCTGCCGGGGCACTGTCTCTGCCGCGCAGACGCGTTTGTATCGCGTACTGCGTGCTGCACCAACACGTCAACCTCCCGTGTATCGGTGCACGGAACACCGTCCGAGGAGCTCGAACCACGTACTTAAAAGCATCGCTCTCGCTTTCTACGCTTCGACCTTCGGGCGAAAATGCCAATTTCTTATTTTGTCTTCTCTGTCTCGTTTGCATTTTAGCTGCGAGCACGTGGCAAGGACAACCGCAGTGGCCGCAAGTGCAGCTTCCTCAGGAACCAGCGAGCGACGTCCAACAGCAGGACTGGTGGTTGCCGGCGACGGTTGCGGCAGGCGAGGCGGTTGACGGGCATGGGGATGCCCGCGGGCCGCCATCTTGGCAGACGAGCGGCGCTGGCGCCAGCACGTCCTCCGAAGGGGACGACGAGTCCGTGCCCAGCATCAGCAGCCTGACGTCGCTCGTGCTAGAGTTGGAAGGTGCAGCCATCGCAGCCAGAGACAGCGGTCCCGGCACTGGATAAACGCTGCGGACGCGTGACGAAAACTTCGTGACGTGCGATCGAACTTACGGGTTGTCTCACCAAAGACCGTCGTATGCATGCACCCGGAAGCGGTGCGGACAGACAGAGAAGCGCAACGAAACTCTTCCACGATCTAAAGTATTCCTGTACGAGTCGTAATGTTTTGCAGCCCGTATCCGGCATTGAGAAACATAAGCGGTGAAACGTTTTTTTTTTCGTTTTTTGTTGTTGTTTTCAGACGTGTGAGCGTAAGCAGTGCTATAGAATGCATAATTTGTCGACTCGGTGGGCAGATATTCCACAAAAGTCCGCGCGTCGCATCACGCTAAGGTCAGGCCTCTGTTCTGCATCTTTGGAGCCTGCTCCCCATTTGCATATATCTTACCTAAGGTGCGACAATGTCTTCAAATAATCCGTGGCTGTATTATGCACCATTATGATTGTGAACGAAGAAGCCTGAAAAAAACACAATGGGGGCAGGGGGGGGGGGGCGATGCTGCCGACAACATCAGTTTTTGTCAGTTCGTCAGGAAAACCTTCGATTCATTGCCGAAAACTCCACTGGGATTTTAAAAAAGAGATTGATCCCTGCTTTTTGTCGTTCAGACGCATGTGATACAACATTCTCACTATATTTAATACATTTGGATAAGGAACGGATAAGGGCTCGTTAAAAAAAAAGAACTGTACCATAATAATAACTCATTTTTGTGAGCAATATAGTTAACATGGTTAGAATACAAAAAATGCATGTCTGGCAAGTAGTGTAGACACCGTAATTCGATAAAAGCGATAACAATAGAATGTCTACCGCTGCACCTGTATACACGCTGAAAAAGAAAGAAACGTCGTTTGCTGTGCACGAAGGAAGTTCAGCAATTGCCAAAGTAACAGTGACGAAATGCCAAAAAGTGACACATTGCTACTGACGAACTAAGGTCGTGCATGATGCCTTAAGGGGTCAAGCAGGCCGTGTAGAAAATACACTCGGAAAGAGACACAGCGATGCTCTTATCTACCTCATGTCACACATTATTTATGATGCACTGTCAGTAAACGTGCCAGAGCTACACAATTTTGTTCCAAGACGTCTGCAGACTCCACAGAAAGAAAGTCATGGTGATATGGCGACCTCTTGTACTTGTTGTAGCGAATGGCCTTATTTACTGAGTAATTAAATGTCCATCTCCATCTGTACATTTTCGTCACCTTTCTTTTTTGTTTTGAATAAAGACATTTGATCACTCTCTCATTTGTTGCTCAGTTAGTCGTGTCGCGCTTTTTTTATTAGGAGACTTAAATCATCGGCTGAAAAGACACGCACAATTATTGGCTGCATGCATTACAAGTAAAATTTATT
Source organism: Dermacentor andersoni (assembly GCF_023375885.2). Taxonomy (NCBI): domain Eukaryota; kingdom Metazoa; phylum Arthropoda; class Arachnida; order Ixodida; family Ixodidae; genus Dermacentor; species Dermacentor andersoni. The sequence goes on from NC_092820.1 coordinate 122,385,434, forward strand.
GCCTTTTTCATTCATTTAACCATGCTGCATTGCAAGCAGAATGATCGACTGTCAGCCAAGTCGCCTTATTGTCCGGCTTTCCCTGAAAATTACCTCACAGGGACGCCGCTCTTTCCAAGATGGCTGTGAATGGTGCAGGAGTCGAATGGAAACGCGCATTTTCGAACTGCTTGCATGTTTTGCAACGAAGCACCCTATACGGCGAGTCGCATCGTACGATACGTACGATAAGTACGATAAGTCGATAAGTAGGATAGTATCGGGGATACTATCGTACTTCGGATTCTACTGTACGTCTTGTGATAGACATGACCGGGCGTCGGATCGTCGTGAAATGCTCCCAGAACGTGCAGAGAAAGCGGTACGACGGTGACCCATTTGTTGTCACCGATGAGATAAACGTAGCGATACAAAATTCCACTGCGGAGCTTCAATTTTTTAAGTTAATTTTCTATCGCGGCATCTGCCCTGGTGCGGCGACACACGCCCTACACTCTTTCACATCTCGTGGGGGTGCGGGGGCAAACCTCAACACTTGAAGACGCCTGCAGCACGTCATTTCAGCGGTGGGAGGTACAGCTGACCGGCGATACCCTGGCGGGACAAGAAACTCTCGACCAGCAATTACGTCGAGCAGCCATGGCCAGTGGAGTCCTGGAATGAGCACACCACCCACTCGACCTCAAGAGCAACGACCTCGATGGTCCAAATAAATGTTTTCTCTCTCTCTCTCTCTCTCTCTCGTTCTCTCTCAAGTTGTCTATAAAGTATAGTGTTCGGGAGTGAAGAAGAACTTTCCAGGCATTCGATAACAGTACGGCATGCAGCATGGGTCGGCACCTTGGTGGGAAACAAGGATGGATGGGCGGTCGGGGCCTATAGTCTGTAGCATTGCGACGGGTAAAGACAGGGGAAACGACTCAGTGTGTGAGCTTGCGCGGATAGGTGATGGTGCGTGATCGGGGATCGGAAGTACGCAGCGAGAAAGGGCAGCTGCGTCCTGGCGCGTCTTTGCAGACCTATAGGTGATATTTAAGTCCTGTTCCTGGAAGCACCTGCATGCGGCGACAAAGGCGAGACAATAAGTTCTCCAGCGGCGAAATCCAGCACAATGCGGGGTGGTCGGTTATAAAGCGGCGGTCATGGAGTTATATGAGCGTAATTTTTATCACTGGCCAAACGACAGCAAGGCACTCCTGCTCAGTTATCATGCAATTCCTTCCTTCAGCTGTTATGGAATACGACTAGCGTGTGCAATTACTCGTTCACGGAAGGTAAGGTCACGTTGCAGGAGAACGGCACCAAGACCGTGATCGCTAGCGTCTCTGCGAAGGATGGCAGGTGCGGTAGCATCAAAGTGGCACGTTAGTGGATCGTACGTATATGTGAGCACGTGTTTCAAAGACTGGAAAGTACTTTCGCAATCTTCGGACCGAACGAAGGGTACGGCACTTGCGAGAAGTTGATGGAGCCGGAACACAAGTACCGCGAAGTTACGTATTGTAAGATTTGGCGTCGGGCTTCTAGGACGATCGGAGGAACTTGGGGCGACAGGACTAGGCGAGCAGGATTTATTTGCAGTATTTACATTTTAAACAAGAGGATACATTCAACAGTCTAAGCGTGACTCCCAAATGGAGCCCGCAAGACGAAGCATACAGCAAACGAGCACACAGCTCACGAGTACATCGACGAGCACAGAGCACGACGACGAGCACCCCCTAGCCGCCGATAACGGCTCGTTATATCCACTTCGTGTTCCCTAGATCCCTAGATGAGGCAAAACGTTCGACGCCATCGTAAACCAGCCGCCTCTCTGCGGGACGTTTTACAAGCACACACACGCACACACAGGTTTCAGTGCCCCCTTTGCGGGCAGACGACCTTTGCAGCGCAGTCGCCGTGGTGTCCATTGTCGTGCGTCTCCGTGGCCAGGTGGTCGCGCCCTACCCCAGCCGGCGCCTCTAAATTCCAGAGCTGCCTTTCTCCTGTTCTCCGAGCGAGGCGCTTGGTGGATGAACGCCGCCGCAGTCAAGTTCTCCAAAGGAAGTTCACGGTTGGTTAGCGCTGTCCTCGCTGGTTCTCTGAAGGGCGGGTGGATCGATGCACCTGCAGCGGGCTGAAATAACTTGCACGTTGCCACCTTGGCAGGCCATTCCTAACAGTATACACTAACGTACACTAAGTACTTCAAAAACAATATGACGACGAATGCAATCAATAGAAACACGGACTGCGCACTGCGAACCTGAGGGGGGGGGGAGGTTACAAACCTGCAATCCGGTGGAACCTAGCCATTTACAAAGAACTAGTTACGACGTTAAGGAGGTCCTGTGGATAAGGTCAAACATTCTTTTTTTTAACGTACCTGTTGCAATGTCATCTGGACCTTGAGATAAGGCAGATAACAGCCGAGCAATTAACGTGCACGTTCAAGCACTGCGATGGATGCTTATCAATAAAATAATACTCGAGTGAAGGCCCTAGTGTAATTCAACTGCGTTGTCAAGCGCCAATTAACCTGTCGCAACTTTCCCTAAAGATGTAATAATATTTTTAGCAATGTAACTATAGGTCAGTATTTATTCACGTTGGTATATCCTTGCGAGAGCGAAGAAACTTAGAAGCACTTTTCTTTTTTATCACCACTTTTCAATAGAAAACTATAACATTTTTTTTAAATCCTGATTGCCCCTATGCTATTGAAACCGCGTTCGCAGAAGCACTGCAGGTTTATGAAGGCGTTTCCTCAATGCTGCTTTTCTGTGTAATCACGTGCACAGTTAGAATACCACAAGCGATAATTATAAGCCCAACTTTTATTGGTGATACCACAAACAAATTTCCTTGGAGTACCTTTCAAAACTGGATGACAGGCTCACAGCTTCGATATTTCTCTACATACCAGGTAAAGAACGCAAGGTTGCCGGTGCAGCTATTGAAATAAATATTTTAACCGTGCGTGAAAGTGCTTATATATATATATATATATATATATATATATATATATATATATATATATATATATATATTCCCGGTAGCCGCATTTATACGGAGGCGAAATGCAAGAACGTCCGGTGTGCTATAGCTTTAGGTGCACTTTTGAAGAACCCCAGGCGGCCAGAATTAATCCGGAGCTATGTCGTCTCGCACGACCGCGGTGTTTATTTTGAGACGTCGAGAGTTCAGACACGCAAAACAGCTGGAAAGGAAGTGCTAATTAGAGAGTGTGGTGCACAACCTGAAAGTATCTTTTACAACACTGTAAGATTTCACATTTAATACATCTAGTACATTCTGTCGCTTCTTCGTCACTGTTTGATGCCTCGACCGCTACAGAGAGTCGCCAAGGTCACCTCTGAAACCGCGTGCTTGCTCTGCCTTTGAAGCAGACAGCGACTTTCGCGCCGAAGACCCCCTCCTCAGCGTCGTCTGCTAAACAGCGCATGTGCTCCGCTACACAACGCGGGCGGGATGACTGCAGTGAAGCGCCTCGAGGGCATCTGCGAACGAAGCGCGGCTGCAAAACGTGACCTCTCCGCGCACACATACTCGGCGGCGGCATGTTCGGCCCCAGAGGCACCCCCCATTGCCAGTTCTCTGCGCCGTTGCGCCATTCGGCCAGGTAGAGAGCGAACCCCCCTCGCCTGCCGCAGCCGCCTGCCTTCAAGCACGGCTGCGGCCCTTGTGTTTACAAGGTGGCCGTGACGTCACGGCGCGCACGTGGGTAGGAGAACCGCGTGGCCAGCGTGGCGCTAGTGTCGGCCATATTTCTCCTCCGCTCGCATTGGGCTCTCCTGTCGGCCGTGTTGACGGCGGTTTTTCTGTGCGGCGAACGCGAGGCGTTTGTAATACTCGAACCCTTTTTTTTTGTTTCCCCACCATCGCCACCACAACTGTTCGGCTCGCCGTCCAGGAATGATGAGCGATGAAGAGCGCGACGTGGACATCGAAAGCGACGTGAGTAGAAAAACCCGCGCCTTCCCTCGCGCGCAGCGCACGCCCGATAAGCGAGCGAGCGTGGCCCACAGTTGGTCATGCGGCAGCCTCCGCGGCCGCCGCTACGTTGACGTTAGCCCGCGCGTCTGCTAGCTAAGGTAGCGTTTGGGTCCGCTTTTTTACGTGGGGGTCCGCGGTGGCCCACCCGCGAGCAGCCGGTGGTTTGGACTTGAGCGTTGTTTTTTTTATTCTTCTCCCTCGTCTCTGTTCGTAATGAGGTGGGCTCCACTACTTGGCGTTTCGAGTCTTTTCTTTTTGTTTTCCTTGGCGCTCGGTCGCTAGGCCTAGTGTCCCGTCGGTTCTCCCCCCGTCACCGGTTCGTCGCGCCTACGTGCCCGAGCGGCACACGCATCTACGCGTCCGGGGAAGTCTGCTGGTGCAACGTCCCGCGCCGTAGCTTGGCAGGAGGACGTGACCGCTATTCGTCCGCCGCCGTTCGCATGTGTGGCATGGATGCGGCGGCTGTTCAGCTGTGCGCTGCCGCTCACGTGACTGCAAAATCACGCCGCTACAACCAACACAAACCAACGCTTGCTGCTTTGCACCCATGTCAGTGGTGCTATCGACGGTCTTTTTTTCTTTTTTCTTTATTTCATCGCCCGTGCGAGTAATTTTTGTCCCTGTATTTTCCAACGGCACTTTGAATCTCTCACAACAATTTTACTTGCTTTCTAGCGCGAAGCGACTGTACAATATTTGACGGCAACTTGCGGAGCCTCCATTAAACGTATATCTTGCGTGGCTGTCAGCTGTAGGGAGAGCCTCTTTTTCTTCTTCTTTGCTTCTCGTTCGGCTACATCGGCTCTCGATCCCAGCGGCCTTCAGCGTCTCGTGCGGCGTTGCGTGCTTTCGTTCGAAACGCACCACGGCGTTTCGGTCCTGATAAGCCCGCACCGATTGCAATTAACGACATTGTTTAATTACTTCGATTTCGTAATTCAGTTAATTAGGGCGTTGTGTTAGCTTTCGTCGTTTGCTCTCGTTCGACGATTCGTCGGAGCACAGGACGCTGGCGTTTTTGCGTAACCTAGGTATGTGCCTTCGTGGACTACGTCGCAGCGACGCGTTGAACCGTGTCGTACGCTGTGCACCCCGCTGCCGTTGCGCACTCGTCTATCGAATTTCTCGCCTCGGAGACCCTCGCCAGCCTCTAGCGTTCATGGGCGAAGCGCGCGGCGTTTTTAATTCTGGCAGCCGCCCGCGTTCCTGTAATTAAACCTCATTTGCCAGACGGTAGTCCGCTAGCAGACGCCTACACCCGCTTTCTACGTCATCCCGCGAGTTGCAGACGGCGATGCGTGTGCGGCGGCCGCTTCGAAATTTGCCTTGCCCTTAAAAGAAGGCCTCGAAATGTGCGTCGGGGGGTTGACGCTCCGGATGCAACCGTCTCGGACGTCGGATGTTTGTTGCACGCACGATTATTGCCCGTTGCTCTCTTTTGTGCTCGGCCGTTCTCCGTTGTCGTGAGCCCCGACCACGGCGCGACCCGAACGAAGTAAATAGCGGGGAGCATCCGATCTAGAGAAGCGAGCACGCTGTTGCAATTGGAAGCGTCAACGGTGCTTGAGAGGCTCGGGCACTGGCCCGATCAATATGTGACCCCGCGCCTGCTGTCGACCGAGTTCTAGTATTCTAACGCCTTTTCTTTCTTTTGTTTTTTTTTCTGCGACCATAGCTGGAGGCTCAGCAGCCGGCGCAAATGACGAGCGTGTAGAAACTTGGGCAGTATTTGTTTGTTTGTTAGCCACTAATTATTATGGTTAATGCAATTCTTGGTGATGACAGTGACAGACCAGTCCAAACATTTGCAACCAATTCCCAGCTTCCTCAGTTTTTTTTTTTTTGACAAATTTGACCAGTTGCTATTGGGAACCAGAAAATGATTTGCAGTGTTTGTTTCTGTTAACTGTTAACTCATATGTTCAGTGCATTCCTTCATGACCAGGTTTTTATTGTCAACCTACTCTGAGCTTCAGCGGCTTTTTGTTTTTGCCAAATTTGGCGAGTTGCTATTGGGAATTGGATGATGATCCGGTTGGACCGGTTGAACGTTTTTGCCTTGGCCGTTTCGTGCAATATACAAATAATTTTTGTTGCACTAACTCACTGTGCATGTTTGTGCATCTTCTTTGCATATTTTATCAGCGACGAGTGCATTCTGTTGGGCTTTGCATGCACACATCATGTCCTTGCCTTTGGCATTGTTCTTGGTTTTGCTTTGCCTGATGTCCCTCTTTTTGCAATTGCTATGCAGTGTCTAATTTGTTGAGAATGCTTTGGTAGTGCCTGTCTCGGTCAGCAGCGTAGCCATTCTCATAGCTGCAAGACCACTGTGTGTGTAGTGTTTGCATTATTATTCTTGTACAACGAATTGAAATTTATCACTGCCAATCTTTGTGCAGCCAGTATTAGGTACCAGTGTTTGCAACAGCTGTTCATAGAATGAATTAGGGTCAATGCTGTCATTCTATAACAAATTTCAATTTATCGATGCCAGTCATCTCACAGTCAATGTGTCGGACATGTAGCGTATGTATTCCCACACAGTAATCGTCTGTTGTTGCTCGAGTCCTTTCTCCAACTCAACCTTGTATTTCATCAACTTCCAGACACTACCCGCACTTCGGGTGTTTTCTGGCACACTGTTTTCTATTCAGTATGAAGCCCCACACTGGTGGCTGAAATTAAATAATTCTCTCTCTCTCTCTTCAACATGCTCAAATGTTTGCCCAGTGGTGCCCTCGTTAGAGATTTAGCAACAGCTATGTTTCATCTCACTAGCTTCATTCAATGCAGGGAAGGCAAGGGTTTGTGTCTGCGAATCTGTTGTGTGTTTCAGAGACAAAAGCAGGGGTTGTTTATTGTGCACTACTGGATGTTCCGTGAAGCTTCCATTCATGCGAAGTGGAGGATGATCAGATGCAGACATTAGACTCCCTCCTCCTGGTTCTCTCTTCTTATTGGCTGACGCAGCCCAAAGATTTTACTGGACTGTACCGAGTTGTTCAGATGGAGCATGAGTGTTGTTTTCTGGTGCCACTGTGAGATCGTTCTGTCTTTGGTGGAGTGGCAGTGCTCAATGCAGACATTGGAACGTAGAGGATGGTCGGTGAAACACCGATGAACCAAAGCAAAATAGGATTGCCATATTTGTCGTGCAGACTTTAGCTGGGACAGCCAGGTTTCCGTTCTTGCAAGCAATTCCAGTTGCCAGTACGGCTGTAGCATTTCCCGGATGCAAGGAGGAAATTAAGCCGGGGCAATCAAATTTGGGCCGGGGCAATCATATTTGGCACCCAGGATGCCAGCAAAATAAATGTTTACCAGTTCCATTTATATAAGAGCACCTAAGATACTCCTGATCGGTTGAGTTGTTACCATGTGCAGAAATGACATTGGAGGGTATGTATGACACGCCGGCGATTAGAACTCCAGGTAGTTATTTAAGGTGTCATTGTTCTACTGGTGTACGAGCTGCCGAGTAGCAGGTGATCTTTCAAAGATGTGGTAGGTTTTTTCTTGTCATATAATGTTGGGGGCCATGGAGCTGCCATTTTTCTTCTGATATTTTTTTCATTTTGTATGTGGCACTTCAGCAGAAATACACAAGGTGGAAGTATGAAGTAATGCAACAGTAGTACGAAGCTACCAAAAAAACCCATGCACATTTCAGAGAAAGCAAGCTACGCAGTTGGAGGGGAAAATGTGCTTGAATAAACCTGGGACCAATGCCTTTCCGGGGGCATTCGCTTGCCATCCGAACAAACCAGGAGGCTAGCAGATCGCAGGGCAAGGCTGAATTAATCGACAACTCTTAATGCAGGAACACTCATACATGTAGTGCAGGGCATCTCTTTCCAAGAGGCGAGTAGGTTCTTGGACCACAATTAAAAAAGAAAAGAAAATATTTTTGAGTTGTGGTGCTGAAAATGTGTAGACATGAAATTTTATGTGCTTGCTTCATATATGTTTTCATTTGTCTTGTTTAGTTCAAATTTTATGCAAAATTTCGTTGCCTAGCTTTGCTGAAAAAATTTGCAAAGGAAATCAGTTTCTCAGATTTTGTCAAACAGGGTATCAGTGGCTTCTGCACAATTGTTAGAGTTTAGTACAACCAACTAGATTTCTTTTGTCTGCTCTAGAACAAGAGTTGGAGACTTTGCGACGACACAGTTGCAAATTAACAGTTTTGCAACTCGGGTAGAGAGACACTCTGCCGAACCACCCTAGATCGATTTTGCCAATTAGCCAGGAAGCGAAGCCCCTCATTTACTGTCGTCACCATTGACAGCATCTGTACTGCTCAACTCGTAGTTGTGCCAGTTGCCAACTGTCGTGGTTGGGCATTTGCAACTCTCTGCCCAGTGCTACTTGTCAGTCTTTCTGTCTGCTTACAGGATTCCTCCTTCAAGGATTCCTTCTTGAGTGACGACACGTCCCTTCCTGAGCAGAGGACACCGGTAGATGTATGTTTTTTGGGTTTGCACTCGCCAGTGCACTTGACAGCGCATTGGCAGAACCTACGATGATGGGAAATCAGATCAATCAATTTTGGTGCGGGATAATGGCAAAAATATCCAGGTGCACTTCAGGAATTCCGGTTCATCAAGATTAACCTGGTGCTCCCCATGATGGCCACCATTATAGCCTGGGTTTTGCTTTGAGCATAAACTTTCTAAATCGCCAATGCAGTCACTTAGCTACAACGTCATGGCGAGCTATTGTGTAGTTCAGGACATTTCCTCGTGCACAGACGGCGCAGGCATGGAAATGGACAGCACACGTGTAGACTTTCGTTGGCCTTAGTTTCACAATCACTTTGTGAATGGCCTCACTTTCGCATATTTCACGTGGCTCGGATGCGTTGTCACCGACAGATCGTGCCAAGCACACTGTCTCGGTACAATGCCAAGAACGCGGTCGACCGTACATGCTGGTGTGGAGTAACAAAATCTCATGAAAGTGGTGATCGTACCCCTGAAAAGTGATATCTCAAGAATATGTCCACTAGATTCTCTGCCCACATCCATTTCAAACATTGAACTCAACTTGAAGGTAAAAGCGTTGGTTGGGTGCCTGGCTACTTTGCATGTCTGCATCGCTAGGCTCTTATGCAAGCGTGTGTGTGTGTGTGTGTGTGTGTGTGTGTGTGTGTGTGTGTGTGTGTGTGTGTGTGTGTGTGTGTGTTAGGTGACCTGCATGCACGGAGGACAGTGTAGACCAGATGGGAAGGCTTTCTCTTGCAGTTTTTTCTCTGCATGATGTTCAGCTTCTTTTTTTTTTTTCCCTGCATGGTGTTCAGCTTCTTTTTTTCCATGTGTGTGCATGCATCTGAATGAGTGTCGCACATTGGTGGCCTGCCCCTCTGCCTTTTGTAAATGCTTACCTGTCATGTGTGATATCACCTGCATCATCAACAGACATCAACCTGTGTTTTTGCGCGTTTCCCTCCAATTTTATGCCTGCAGGCGGACAAGAGGGCGCACCACAACGCGCTGGAACGAAGACGAAGGGACCACATCAAGTTCAGCTTCACCAGCCTACGTGACGCCGTGCCCTCTCTACAAGGGGAGAAGGTGAGTTGTGGACTGACTCATTTCTTAATTGTGTGCTGTTCTGTTAAAGCTGGTTGCATTCAAACCAGCTAGTTCCTTCTGGTTGGTCATTTTATGAAGCGTGTAACTTCACTAAAAACAAAATTGTAAACTACACCTATTGCGACATCTAAAGTGGATAAAAATTGATATATTAAAGGTGCTCTTAAATCTCCCCTTAAAATGTCAAATGGTTTGTGAATAGGACTTCAACAAAAATGCTGTAAACACTAACAACTTCACGTAAAATGCGAACTAATATTTGGTTACTTCGAATGCTCTGGCAAGTGCAACTTTTTTGTCTCAAGCTGTGGCAGTTAAATATGTAGTGCTCCAATTTAACTTGTCAATTTTCAGTAATTTCTTTCTTAATTTGATCCACTTGGCAGAATGCCAACTTTTTTAACATGACTTCACTAACAGGAAATAGAGAAGGGGCTTCAGTTTTGGGTGGCAGCAGCTATGATGAACACAATGCACCAGTTTTATTAACATCTTGCCATTGGTTTCTGTTTTCTTATTAGACTACATGCCACAACTTCTGTGTGCATCACATATATGAATAGTGGTGACTGCACATTTATGCGAGACCAGTGCGACTGTATTAGCTTGTAGAAGTGCATGTGCTGTAGGGTATGCTTGTTGAACATGCAGAAATCCTTAATTAGCCACCCCATCAGACAATGGATTGAGCCAGTCCTGACGGTAGTGAGCACGTCTGGTTACAAATGATCACGAGAAAGAGGCCAAGACCAAAGCACTTCTATATGCAGGACTAGGCACGCGTAACACTGTCATTGGGCAATGAATGGAACGCATTGGCCAGCCTAGACACACGCGGGCAATGAGTGCAGCTGTCCTGTAGGCATCCGTGGGTGTCTGCCAGCCATTCACTCGTTTTGATGGTCTCCCATCAATAGCAGCTTCGGGTTCTTCGTGCCGTGTTCACAGACTGCGGTGGCCGATGAGACCTACTATCTGCAGTGGCAATTTGTCGCATCGGATAGTAATCCTTTCGCCACACCTTGTGAAAAAGCATCCAGTATTGTTTCCAGTGAAAAGCCAAGCCTTTTCACTTCGTGAAGAGATGCACTTATGAGTGAATTCAACCTCCTTTGCAATGAATTGAATCTGTCATTATCAGGAGAACAAGCCCAATGTTCCCCAAAAAATTCCACCGCTGTGTCTTCAAGTTCGGTATGAACAGCTTAGCGCTTGTGGTATGAAGTGTTCAGTGAAAGTTTACTGTTTCACTTTCTGTTTGTGGAAAGTAGTAAGTTCAGTGCCACCATGCTCCTGTTAGTTTTCGCGTATCCTATCGCATAGTTTCCGAATCCAGCGCTAAGGTCAAGCCAAGACCAGAAATTTTGCACCCCGAGGCATTATCAAGACGTGTTTGCTGAGAATTTGCAATGTTTTGCAACAGCAACAACAAAAAAGGGCGACACGTTATCTGGCTCATTTTTCCCTTGTCCCATAGTGGCCAGACAACAATTTAAATTGTGCCAAAGACCACTAATAAGTCGAGGGGGCACGTTTCCAGAAATGTCTTCTGAGAGAAACCCTATATATTCCACTTTTGCGGTAGTTTGCGCAGCATCAGTGGAGGAATACAATCCTAACAATCTTGCATCATTAAAAATGACAAGTCATATTTGTACCATTTTTCGAATAAAGAAAGAAAAGCCCTTAGGGTGTTTGTAGCCCGAAACGCTACATATTCGATGAAGCTTCACAAACTGTAAAAGAAGTGAAATAGCAATCTCGCTATCAATCGACAGGCCATTCTAAGCATGTTCAACAAGCACCTTCATTGTCAGCTGTTCTCTCTAACGTGTGCAGTTTCATTTCAAAGTGCGACATTATTTCAAATATCATCTTCCGCCAGCAACCTACTAATCTTGACGGAAACATGGCCAAACAGCGACATCTGTGATAGTGAAGTCCTTGCCGACTTGCCTAATTTCCGTGTCTTCCGCGAGGATCGCCCGGATAGGAGGGGGGGGGGGGGGTACTGATTGCAACCAGACATGAACTATCATGTACAACCATTAATGTTTCATCAGACATAGAAATGTTATGGGTCTTATGTCACGCTTCACCTCAGTCAGTTTTGATTGGCGTTTGCTACAGGCCTCCTAACAGTCCGGATTTTCCCACAAAACTGAATAATGCAATAAACGAAATTAAAACGAAGCCTCCAAACACCTGTACTCTCTTAGTTGGAGACTTCAAGTTCTCGAGTATTGATTGGCATAATCTAACTACCGCAGGTAATAGAGATGCTAACAAATTTCTTGATGTTTGCCTTAATTTTAATCCTTTTCTGATTGTATCAGAGCGAACCCGTGTAACTGAGGACTGCGCTAACATACTCAACCTGATATTAACAGATAATCCGGAATATGTTCATTCCATCGCACGTATACCAAGTGTCAGTGATCACCAAGTCATACAAGTCGACTTCACGATTAAACCATTTTCATGGACAACAAGCAAATGTACCATCCGACTTTATGATAAAGGAAACTATACTGCCATAAATAATGAACTTCGCATTCCAAGCATAAATATAAAAACTAACCCCCTAAACCCTTGGTTCACAAATACACTCAAACGTCTTGAAAACAAAAAGAAGTGTCTTTTCCGTTCAGCCAAGTTGCGGCCTAGTCAGAACGCTTGGGACAGCTGAAAAAACGTACCTACAAAATATTCGAGAAGCCAAACACTCTTTCATTATGACCTGCCTAACATGTTGTCTACTAACCCCCGTAGGTTCTGGCAAGTCATTAATCCCCAGAATACATGTACAATTTCCCTCACCGATGCATCAAGCAAAACTATCTGTGAATCCGAATGCGCCAACATTTTTAACGCAGCTGTTTCATCCGCGTTTACTAATGAAACCGATCCGGCTGTTTCTCCAAACCCTGCAATTATTCAGGAGACAATGCCTGGACTTGTATTTTCTTCAGAGGGGATTTTGTCCCTAATAGAAACGGGGGATTAACAGGGATTTCATCCTCTGCTGGCATTGACAACATCAATGCTAAGATACTGTAGAACACCAAAGATACATGTTCATCTCTGTTGTGCTTGTTATTCACTCAGTCACTCCTCACAGGCCAACTGCCCAAAGACTGGAAACAAGGGAAGGTCGTTCCAGTCTACAAATCAGGTAACAAGAACGCACCTCTAAATTACCGTCCCATTTCTCTAACTAGTATTCCCTGCAAAATCATGGAACACGTCATCTATACTCGCATCATGGCATTTCTCGACTAACTTTTTCAATCCTGCCCAGCACGGGTTTCGCCGCGGTTACTCCTGCGAGACACAGCTTGCCGCTTTCTAACACCATCTGCACTCTAACCTTGATTGTAATCTTCAGTCTGACGTAATATTTTTAGATTTTGCTAAAGCCTTTGATAAAGTACCCCATAAACGCCCTCTCATAAATCTTTCCCACTTAAATTTTCACCCTAATATACTGAAGTGAATTGAAGAATTCTTGACTAAGCGTTCACAATTCGTCACCATTAATAATAGGAATTCTAAGTCAGTCTCTGTAACATCAGGCGTCCCTCAGCGATCCGTTCTCGGCCCGCTACTTTTGCTAATATATGTACATGATTTACCATTAAACGTAACATCTAGTGTACGTATGTTCGCGGACGATCGTGTGATATTTTGTGCTATTACTTCCACCGCTGACCAATCTTCTCTTCAAAGTGATCTTAATGCTGTCCAGGACTGGTGTAACGTGTGGCTAATGGAACTTAACCCGCCTAAGTGTAAATATTTCTCCATTCACCATCGCCGCAATTCTCTCGTATTTCCTTACGTAATCTCTGAAGTTCCGGTAGAAATAGTTCATTTGTGCAAGTATTTAGGAGTAACACTTTCGAGCTATCTTTCCTGGAATTCTCATGTTACTAACCGAATATCATCCGCGAACAGGACGTTAGGATTTCTAAAATGCCATCGACATCATGCTCCTTAACATGTAAAATTATTAGCCTACAAATCATTGGTCAGGTCAAAACTAGAATTTGCATCGCCTATTTGGAATCCTCATCAAGCATACCTAATCAGTGATCTTTAATCTGTACAAAATTGCGCCGCTCGTTTCATCCACTCGTCATATTTCTTTGATATCAGCGTTTGCTCCTTGCAAACTGCATCCGCCTTATCCTCCTTATCGCTCCGTCGTCGCATTGCCAGCCTATCTTTATTTCACAAATTCTTTCATAGCCCTCTGCGCATCCCACCTTATATCCTTCCCCCTTCATGCATATCTCATCACACCAGCCATCAGCTACAGGTTGCCCGTCCGCGCTCATGCACTGTCACGTTTCCAAATTCGTTTTTTTCCTCGCACAGCTGCAGACTGGAACGGCCTTCCTAACGACATTGCTGTTATTATGTGCCCATCGATGTTCGTCGAAAATGTAAAAAAACTTCCTGTTATTGTGACTATGTATTTTTATTCTTGCCACCCCCTTATGTAACGCTCCATTTATTGGGGCCTTCAAGGTTTACATAAAGTGAAATGAAATATAAGAAGTGAGCAGGCTTCACGTGGCCATAGAACATGTGCGAGATGGTTCTCACTGATGCGTGCTGCCTGTTGCCTTCCCTCGCAGGCATCGCGGGCTCAGATCCTAAAGAAGGCGGCAGACTATATCCAGTCCATGCGGCGCAAGAACACCGCACATCTGCAGGACATTGAGGACCTCAAGCGACAGAACAAGCTCCTCGAGGAACAAAGTACTGATTGCTCTCGCATGCTTGCCTTGTAACTGCAGTAGCATTTCTCTGTGTGCCTTCACCCCCTCTTCTGAATATGGCTAGCTGTCTGGCCTCGAAAGCTGCACAGGAGTAAGTGTAGGAAGAAAGAAAGGAAAAAAAAAAGTACAGGCGAGCACTTGTCATCGGATCCTCTGGTGAAAAACCAGCTGCTTCGAAAATAAGTACTATTGCGGTTGATGTGCTCATTCAGGGTAGCCCAGTAGCTGGCAGCAGTTGGCATGTTTCAAAGTGCGTGTCGTCATTGACAACTGAGGAAGCCTTGCCGACCGTGTCCCTGAACACAATTCCTTGGCAGAGCACGAAGCAGGGCAGATACCCTGGTCTGAAATTGTAGTGGTCAAGGAAAAAAGTGTTCTCTTCCTCAGAAAGCGGGAGAGCTGTCTACTAGTTCAAACTCTCTGCATCTTTGCCTCACTGAACCACTTCAGGAGAGCCTCATCAATGCCACCATACACTGATTTCTAGAGGTGCCTTATTGTTATATAGGGGCGCATTGTAAAACCTTTCTTTTGCAGCGGGGGAGAGTGGAGTTCATGTTAATAATTTTGACAGAGCAGTTTTTTTCTAGCTGCATCACAGTTCCGTGCACCTCGGTTAATGTCGCCTATCACAATCTTTGTTGAAAGTTCCATGGCCCTGTGTTTTGCAGTCGACGATGAGAAGTGTGGCGCAGGGTTCGCTGTGTAATGAACATCACAGCACAGGACTGAGGCCGTTTGCTGATTAGGTCGCCGAAAGTAACACGCTCAGAAACGGTGAAACTGAGGCAAACGCTGCTAACTGTGTGGCTGCGCAGAAAGGGACGAGAAAGGGAGGAACATGAGTTGAGCACATGTGAGCCGTTACAGAAGCCATACTAGACACTGCCCAGCAGTTGAGGAGAAGCTGCATCTTGTGCAAGTTGGGACGGATTTCTGTGCAATTTTCTAGAATTGTCACGATGGAGACATGTGCAGAGAAAAATTCGCGCACGAGAACCACCACCCAACTGTTCAATAACAAGGGGGCAACAGATATCATTTCCTCACACATGCACTATTACACCTGCAGTCCTTTTTCTGTCTGGAAACATAGCTACCTAGGCTGAATATCTACAGCTCCAGCCACTCAATGCTGAAACCTAGGTGGTTTGGTTTGCCTTAGGGTGGTGGTTCTCTTGGATGCGTTTATGTATTGTTTGAGGGTCAACTTCAACCACACTGGGCAGGTGGTCTTCGCTCTGACAGAAACTTCCCCCTGCACGGTGGGAAAACCACCTCCTGGCTGCAGCAAAATGAAAAGGCTCTTTTGAGTCTGTTGCATCCTTTCCGGCACACTTGGTGCGCGTTTTGTGGCCTCTAGAAACTCTACCGACTATCAAGTATATCTGAGGGATGTGTATCCTTGTCCACGACATATGAAGAAAAATAAGACATTTGAATTAAGTGCCCGGTGGTAGGATTGAACCTTAATTTCCGAGCACAACAGCCTGATGCTTTAACCATTAGGCCAAAATCGCATGTACACGTCTGTCATGCTGAGGGCAGTTGGATCTTTGAGATGATCGGCGCGTTCGTCACATGTGCGGCACGGTTGCATGCATAAGTTTCCTTTGCACCATAGATGTAGGAATGAAATGGGAAAATTTGTAGCATTTTATTAACTACTTCACAAAAGGTTTGCTTCACATGGATTCCAAGATGTCAATTGGATCTGCCTAATCAATTTTTTTTTTGTTGGCATGTAAATACAGTTGAACCCACTTATAACAGTACTCAAGTGCCACGAAAATTCCATTGTTATAACCGATAATTGTTATAACCGGGTTGCATGAAAAAAATCTGCTGCTGATTGTGTTCACTCGTTTAAACTGCTTCCTGGGCGCTCTGATCGCGTGTAACAAGCTGTGGCTGTCGGCGTTAAAGAATGGCACTGCTTTAACAACTGCAAAGAGGGATCACGGGTGGCAAGCGATATGTGAGCACTGCCGAGCACCGCTTTGGTGGCCCCAAAAGGGGCCTTAAAGAATTGTGAGAAGACTGCCGCAGCAGCCTGTCAGCTTGAGAAATCCAGAAGAAACGCTGAGGCGAGATTTCCACAAGCATCTCGCCACATACTTCTCGCTGGCTTGCATGAGAAAGCCCTATGTCCGTCATTCTTGCATGCTTTACGCAAAGCTTGCTGACATCTTTCTCCAAGGCACCCACGTGCTCCACGTAGTGCAGTGGAAGGTTCCTCGCAAAAACGAAGCCTCGGAGGGACTAAATCATCTGCCAGCCCTCCTGCGTTGGGCTGCTAAGCACGAGGTCGCGGGATCAAATCCCGGCCACGGCGGCCACATTTCGATGGGGGCGAAATACGAAAACACCCGTGTACTTAGATTTAGGTGCACGTTAAAGAACTCCAGATGGTCCAAATTTCTGGAGTCCCCCACTACGGCGTGCCTCATAATCAGAAAGTGGTTTTGGCATGTAAAACTCTAGCCCTGCTGAGAGGACAATGTTGAGGCACCGCGTCATCGCTGCCGTCGTCACCGTCGCTATCTGACACATGCATGTTCGCGACAATCGCCTCATCAGTTAGAAGCACGTAGTTTCCAAATCTATAGCCGTGCTCTTTCTTTTCATCGGCAACGTCGTGCATTGCCGATGATCAGTGGGCATATCGGCCATCTTTTCAGCGGAAAGTCAAACGAGGCTAAGAAACCGCATGGCCAGAAATGATTTTGACGCAAAAACGACGAACGGGAGCGATTAAGCTGCTGGCAGAAGTGCGCTGAATGAGGAGCCAGCAAGCAACATGCGAGCAAGCTGGGAGCAGAGCAGTTGGCACAGTCCATTCGTGTTTTGGAGGGTGGGGCAGTGCAGAGCTATGGGCGCAGCCTATTCGTGTTCGGAGGGGTGGAAGGACGACGGTAGAGAGGCACGCGGAGATGGCTGGAAAATGGGCACACGGCGGCTGTTGGTGGTGGTAAACTTGAGCAGCGGCCCATCGTATAGCAGCTTGAATCTTTCTCTTTTTTTGTGTGTGTTTTTCTTTCCAAGGATTTCGCATTTCACTACCTTTCGGCTCGCACACCCAGCAGCTAGACTTCATCGTTATAACCGATAATGCGGCATCGAGGCATTGTAGTAAGGGGGTTATTTGACCATGGAAAACATACAAAAGTCGACGGTGCAGCATCTTCTCATTGTTATAACCGACATATTAAAACCGGTAGCATTATAGGTGGGTTCGACTGTAAGCATACTTGTCCCATTTCCCGACACCGTTCTTAAATTTCAAAGTTGTGTACTAACTGTTTGGCACAACGACAACTTTCTTAAAGTCAGTCCCATAATGTGCAAAAGTTTTGATATGGCAGAACAGTGAACAACGTTTGATGAACAGAGCCTTCTGCTAGCGCCTCCTCATTTTAAATTTGCGTGTTTTGTTACTCTAGTTGTGAATTTACTACCCCCATGTCGAATATATTTCTATTCTGCTAAAAGTTTGCTATCCAGATGTGCAACAAAGACAAATGTCATTTTCTATATGCATTTTTAAAATTTTTTGTCGACACTTAGAGGGTCAAGTTCTCTCAGTTTGGTGTCAGCTTATAGATCAGCTGCAGTGCATAGGATCAGTCAATCGTAGCTCTCGAGGTGTGGTATTATATGTAGTAAGTCCTGTACTGTTTTATCCTGTATTGGTTGGAGCAAACATTCACAGATGCGCAGAGCAATTTTCCATCGCGAAAAAGAAACTTTTATTTAATGTGAAGGCAAAGTTCCTTGTTGATGAGAGGAGAAAGAGAGATGCAGCTATTTCTTCTTCCTCTTTGCTATCCTACTTTTCACATTTTACTGCTGGTTTCATTCAAGTTCTTTCATGTCGGCGCTGCTTTGTAGGTAAGCTGTAGTGTGGTGTGAGAAAATCGTATCGACCCGCTATGGGGGTGGCGCATTGGCTTCAACAGTGCAGGACTTTGATCCTGTGGTTCGGGATCAAATCCTGACGACAGCGGCCAAATTTCAGCAAGAGCGAAATGCAAAAACGCCCACGTGCCATGCATTGGGGCATGTTAAAAGAACCTACTATGGTGTGCCTCATAATTGTATATGATTTTGGCTCGTAAAACCCCAGACTTCAGTAATAATAACAATTATTATTATTATTAATTTAGAAAATTATTGCAGCTAGCGGCATGACCTCGCTGTCATGGCGCATCATTCTTCTCTGTTCGAGCATCGGCAGAATGGCAGAGAGGTAGAGCCGCCCATTGCCGGTCTTGAGGGACTGGAATTCAAATCCATGCGAGGCACTGCTCATATTTTTTTATCAATTTTTTTATAAACTCATTGCAAAGCGCTTTGGAATTCCTGCAATGATCACTGGCTGCAGCAGCTGACATCATAACGACTAGGGGAGTCAGCTCATGAAAACTATATTGCTGTAAAGTGAAAGTGGACAAAGAGAACTTGCTGCATGTGGAAGCTAAACTCGTAACCTCTGCTATGGAGCTGCTGTGGTGGCATTCTTCCCGTACACCGTCTTGGGTGTTTGTGTGCATGTAATGGACACAAATGGCCTTGGGAGTGTTAGCCAGCGTCACTCACACTGGTGGACATGGAAGATGCTGTAAGAGCCTGGTTTTAAAGTTCAGTTCACATTTGTAAAGCTAATGTCCTCTGATTGGTTGCTGCATTTTTTTTTTATTGAACAGGTGTCCTTTCAATGCCTGCTGCTGCACATTGAATCTTGTGCCTGATTTGTTGGCACTCAACATAGCTGACCTCCCTCCATATTTATTTATTTATTTACCCTCAAGGCCAATGACATTACAGATGGGAGTGGGGAAAAAATACAATCATAAGTAGAACAACGAGGTACAGTGAGTTACAATAGCAATTTCAAACAACAGGCATGAACTTAAACAGTGGCGGTCAGTGTCTTGCGAAAACCTTGGTTATCAATGATTGATGCAATGTCAGCAGGAAGGTGGTTCCACTCGATTGCTGTGCGTAGAAGAAAAGATTCTGAAAAAGTGTTTGTTTTACAAAATGGAATACCTACCTTAATTAAGGCGATGATCTATGCGATGAGACATGTATTGCGGTGATGTAATAAATTTGTCGCGAAGAACGGTATGGTAGTATATGTTGTGAAATAAATTCAAGCGGCTAAGTTTTCGTCGTGTGGCTAGAGACGGAAGGGAAAGGCTGGCTTTCATTGTTGTTATTCTAGCAGTGCGATTGTAGTTACAGAGAATGAAATGACTCGAGTTATTCTGAACAAGTTCTAGGGCAGTGATTAATTTTACATGCGTAGGATCCCAGAAAGAGGCAGCCTATTCAAGCTTTGGTCAAATTAATGTTTTGTAAAGTGTTAGTTTAACTAAAGAGGGAACAGTGGAAAAGTTGCGATGTGAGTATCCTAGCATGCGGTTATCATTGTTAATAATGTTTTCCATGTGCACTGTCCAATTTAGATTACATGATATATGAACACCTAAGTATTCATAAGATGTGACAGATTCTAGTGGAACGTTGTTCAAAAGATAAATAAGAGGACTGCTAGTGTTTCAGGCGACACGCGTAATCTTGCATTTCTGTACGTTTAGTTCCGTTCGCCATGTTTTACACCATTTAGATACACCAACTATGTTGGATTTGAGAGTGTTGGTATCCCTATCTGTATTAATATTGACTGGGTCAGCTGCCTTGTCAAGTTGACAAGCCTGATCTGATGTGGTAGTCCAGGGAGGCCACAAGTTTGTATGGTTTCTGTGTTGTGGAATCTTCTTGGGCACATTTGTGGTTTCCTGGTAGTTAGTACCCATTGGCTGAAACGCCTGACAGCTCGGCTGGTTCTGTAACCTTCCGAGGGCTTGATGATGGTTATGTAGCCTGCAAGGGACCTTCCGTGACATGTTTGTCGTGCTTTGTGTGGCCTTGGAGGCCGAGCAGCACTATAATCCAGTGCAGTGTGATCTAGGACATTGCCTCCCTGCTATAGCTGTTTGCATAAAGAGACCCTGCAAGCTTTCCGATTTTCCTCACAGGAGTAGAGCAGGCAAGACACAGTAGTGAGCCACGGTGGTGCAACAAAATGCAATACCACAGATTTTCCAACGCTTTTCCTCTCCAGCTAATCAAAAAATTTTCAAATTAATTTCGTCATATGATACATGGAAAATTATATCTGCGTTTTAAGCATGATATGCATTGGTTTTATTTGAAAACAGTATAAAGAGGCATCTCATACATTGAGTCAACTTGAACATGTTTTCTTTTCCTTCTTTTCCTTTCTTCCCTTTTTTTTTCCTAATAGGCTGATTGTAGTAGCCACAGCTGTGAGGCAGGCTTCCAAAGTTACTTGTTTGGGTACTTGTCTTGTGTGATGACATTTGTAAAACCCATCCACTGCCCGTCCTGGGCCCTCAGTGCTACAATACTGTAGGGACTTGAGAACTGTCTGCAGCCGTGTCATAGTCATAATGACTGTGATGTGCAAAGCCTTTGCCGCGACTGTTTTTGTTGTTTTATTTCTATTCTTGCCATACAAATTATCAGACACTGACTGAACCCATAGCCAGAGGCTAGTGTGGGGTTCAGATACAAAAATACACGATGGCAATGACACAACACTTGTGTAAAATAGAAAGCCCAAAATCACGGCGAAAGACCAGAGTACACTATACAATGAGGAGAAAATAATACAATATGCATTTTACAGGAGAATGAATAAAGATCTGTAATGAACAACGCTGTACAACAAACACAAACCGCGAACGACTATCAAATAAGGCTCAAAAAGTATGTTCTTAATGCTTTATTAGTTGCGTGGGACTGTTTTATTTCTGGGGGTAAAGCATTCCAAACCTTGGCTCCTGAAAACTGCACCAATCTTTCACTGTAGATGTTATTATTCGGTGGCAGATTAAAGTTACTATGTGTGAGGTTTCTCGTGAGTCGAGAAGGAGAGCGAAACAGGGAGGCATTGAAAGGTTGGTTATATTTTACTATGTTGTTTACACACAGCGCTATCTTTAAAGACCGCAAAAGATCGAAAGGAAGGATATTTAATAACTGGAAAATTGGTTTACTTGGTTCAGTATACTTGCTTTGTGTTATAATTCGGACAGCCCGTTTTTGTAATCGCCGGATAGGATCAAGGTAAGTGTTGTATGTTAAACCCCATGATTCTACACAGTATGTTAGATGACTGTTAATAAGGGTAAAATAAAGGGTACGCAGTGTATGTGTGTTAAAATAATCACGGGCCTGTAATAAGGCATAACAGCCAGAAGCCAACTTTGAACAGACTGCGCTAATCTGATTTTTCCAGTGAAGATGTTCATCTAGAATGACACCAAGATACTTAAATGAGTGTGTTCGCTCTAGTGAGTGGCCGTTAATGAAAATGTCAATTTGGAAGCTGTCAATGACTTTTGCTCGTGAACTAAATACCATATATTTGGTTTTGCTTGAATTAATCGTTAGCTTGTTGGTAAAAAACCAGCGTGTAATTTTTTCCAATTCAGCGTTTGTCTTTGCTTCTAGATCCTCATGGTTGTCTGCTGTCACTATGATCGCAGTGTCATCAGCATACATTAAAATATCACAGCAACTTAGGACCTTCGGCAAATCATTCAAGTATAACGAAAATAACATGGGCCCTAAAACGGATCCTTGAGGAACCCCGGTCTGTAAATATTTAAGTGATGATATGATGTTATTGATAACTACAGCTTGTTGACGGTTTTCGATGTAACTGGAAAGTAAGCTGTAGGCTTCACCGCGAAATCCATAGTGGTTTAATTTGTTGAGCATAATAGCGTGATCCACAGTATCAAACGCTTTCTTTAAATCAACAAATACAACAGCGGCCAGTTTGTTTTCATGTAATGCTGTGTTAATTAATTGAGTCAGGCTTAGGACTGCAGATGCCGTTGAATGATGTTTTCGAAATCCATGTTGCTGTTGACAGAGTAGGTTATATTTTTCTAAGAATTTGCAAATATTACTGGATAAAATCTTTTCGTAAATATTATTAATAACACTTAGGACAGAAATGGGTCTGTAGCTTGACGGGTTGGATCGGTCTCCATCTTTGTATACTGGGACAACTTTGGCAATCTTTAGTACAGAGGGGTACTTTGCTCATTTTAATGAATGATTAAAAAGTTTGCATAAGATGGGGACTAAGATATCAGTGTTTTCCTTAAGTATGCGTGGGTAAATACCGTCCAGTCCGGCAGATTTATTGCCTGGTAAGCTGAGAATAATGGATGTAATTTCCTGGGGTTCGATTTCAAACATTACAAAAGTATTGAGAACTGTATTGGATGCAGCATTTTGTTGTGATTCGGGAAGTTGAGCAGCTAATGATGGGCCGATATTGGTGAAAAAGGAATTAAATCTTTCTGTAGTATTGTGATCTATTTCTTCTGGGAGAACACGGCGGAAACTGGCTTTGCCAGCAACTTCGTTTATTATTTTCCAGACCTTTTGTGAATTGCCAGAAGCCTGTTCAACGAGACGCATGTAATATGCTTTTTTTCGTGCCCTCATCATCGACACGGATCTATTGCGCAGATTCTTAAATTGTTTGGAATAGTAAACATTATCCTTGTGTTGCTTCCACTTACGATACCATGAATCCTTCTCTTTTAGAACGGCGAGGATTGGCTCAGTCATCCAAGGGCATAGTGGTGCTTCGTAAGAGCGAACACTAATATTTCTGCTGCAGGTAGTAACCATTTGTGAAAGCGTGTCTATTAGGTTATTAAACTCTGTATCGACGTCATCATGGTATATTACACTGGGGTCAATGGCCAATAGATTTTCTCGCAGTAGGGCATAATCTATTTTAGATACATACTTCTTAATCTCACGCTCTGGTTTTATGTCAATGTCAGCAGCAACAAAAAGTGGGAGGTGATCGGAGATGGGTTCGCTGTAAACCCCAGCGCGTATCCCAGTCGGTATATTTGTTAATGCATGATCAATAATAGATGAAGAAGAGGTAGTTACACGCGTCGGTGTATTAATCATATTTCGGAAATTGTACGATGTTAACAGGTTCATGTAATCTTTGTGGCATTCAGCACTTGTATCAATGTTAAAATCGCCAACAATAATTATGCCTTCCGAGTGTGTAGAAAGCGTTTCAAGAATTCCTTCGAGTTTATCAAGAAAGGAGGAAAGGCACGAGTTTGGTGGACGGTAAATAACTCCAACAGTGAATGAATGGGGCAGTTTTATGAACAGTGTTTCTATGTCTGCATGACTGAGGGTGACTGGCGCCAAAGACGAGAAAGGTAGACCATTTTTGAGAAAAAAGGCAACACCACTACCGCGGTTTTTTGATTCTCTCGGATGAGATATCATAACATAGCCAGGAAGCATAACTTTCTCATCTTTTTGCAGCCAGGTTTCTGTAAGTGCTACAATATCAAAAGATTGGGAATATCTTGTCAAGGAAGCCACTAGAAGGTTCAGGTTCTTCCTCAGACTGCGGATATTAGAGTAAAATATTGATGTGTTTTTGTCGCTGCTTAACAGGTCATCTTCATCTATGGCCAAAGACATTGTAAGAGTGTACAAGTACTAAAACACAAGAGCATTGGTAATCAAACAATTTTTCCCAGGTCATCTTCACAGGTTATGTGCATTACCCTCGAGCTTTCCGTTTTTCTCATCAAGATTTTGCCTTCAGAGACCCATGCGAACTTCCAGCCTCTGGCACGCTTTATGCCAATAGCTTTGCCGAGCAAAACCTTTTTTTCTGGACATAAATGTTCGTTGACAAAAACGGGATCGTTCTCTGGGAAGCCAAGCACGGAAGTATTTAGCCTGTTCTTTTTCGCAGCTTGCAATATTTTGTCACGTGGGGACCTTGACTTAAACTTCACAATTACATTGGGAGGTCCCTTCGACTTGGTTGGAACACGATGTACAGCGTCGATTTCCTCAGGAGAAAGCTTAACTTGTAGGTAAGAAGTTATCTGTGTCATCATGCTACCGAGGTCCTCGTTATCAGATTCAGGGATACCTTTCAATTCAATGTTATTCCTTCTGCTGTATTGCTTCAGTTCAACCAATTCTGTTTTTAATTCCTTCACTTCATTCGTCAGCTTCTTATTTTCTTGCTGAATTTCCAGATTGTTCTTCTTTACTTCTGCGAGTTCAATCCTCATCGTTTTAACTTCTGTTCTGAAGCCCTCAAAGGCAGTGTTCATGAAACCCATTGATTCCTTTACTGCTGCTATTTCAGTGTGTACAGCGTCGCTAGATGAGTTCAACTTGTTTACGGTAACCTTAATTTCAGTCATGGCCTCCATAAATTTGGAAGTCATTTCTATCAGAACCTTAGTAACTTCTTTAATGTTTTTGGGAGCCTCGTCTGCGAGTGTCTTGGCAAAATTGTCAAGTTGCGTAGCCTCGTCGTCCCCCATTTTAAGAAGTTTTCCACAAACGCGTCACAGGCAACAAGAGGTACCAGAGCAGTGCAGCAACCGTAAAATGCAAGGAAATAAACTTTCACACGAATGTGTGTGCGCCCACCTGCATAGGTGCAACAATACGGTTAGCAGTCGCACAGACGGCTGCCAGCACCGCTCTGATGTGTCCGTGGCTGTCGCTGGCTCCTTTTATAGGGTTGCTTGAGGGGCGTCGAAAGCCTTCCGCGCAGGCGCGAATTTCTTGGCTGATTGCTTGCACAGATCACTCTGCGGCCACGCTCCGGAATGTATCGTTGGGGCTGCGTTGGATAAGATGGTCCTGCGCCGCTCGATGGAACCGCGTCAAAATGCCTGCATAGGTGCAACAATACGGTTAGCAGTCGCACAGACGGCTGCCAGCACCGCTCTGATTGTTGTGCTGACTGCTCTGCAGCAAAGCCACTGAGGGTTTGTAGCTGTCCTTGAAACCCTTGAGTATCAAGGTGTCATTTAAGAGATGAGAAGGCACTTGAATTTTAAAACATGGCTTCCAAGACATGCTTTTAGGACCTGCAGTTGCTTCCGGCGCCTGCAGTGCACAATAGCTTGGTCTTCAAGGTTGTTTTCCATCGTCTGAGGGAGCTGTAGCCGAGGGGTGCATAGAAGACACGACCAACTGTCCAAGGCGTATAAAAATCTTCTGAATTTAATTTTCAGCTAGTCTTAGTGGATTTTGTTTGTGCGTGTAGCAATAAAATTGGTGCAGACCGAGAGTCAAGCCAATCAAACCCATTTAGCAGCTTTATGGTGGGTAGTCATCTTGTTTGTGATGGCTCTTTCCTAGCTGAGCCTTTTAAGGTACTCTTTTTTTTTTTCTGTGACATCAGTCATGAACTCAAAATCTGGGCTTGCTGTTCTGTAGTCATCAATCGTGTAGTCACTTCTTTGGCTTCACTTTCTCCATGTGGTGAAGAAAGATATTATGCAGATCTCTCATAATGTGGGAACCGATATAATGTGAAGCATTTTGAAGGTAGCTGGTCACCCAGCTTCATTTAGGGTTCCACAAAGCATTACTAGGTGGACCAGTGGAGTTGTGTGTGACGAAGGTAGCAAAACAACGATGCAACGACAAGAGCATGACAACGATGGCATGACAAGTAACTTTTCTGTACTCTGGCGGCTTCAACCTAGTTTCAACCTAGTTCAGTGCCAAAGGTGTTGCAATGTTGCACAGCATCTATATAGCTCTCGCCCCTGTGAGGAAAGGGGAGGTTCTGTGTTATGACTCAGTGGTGGCGCTGATGTAGAACCGTTTCTGTCAACATGGTCTCACAGCCTAGCAGCTATCACAGCTCCACCTGTCTTTGGGCAGAGTCATCAGAAAAGGGGCACTGCAAAAGACTCATCACCATTACCTTGAGGTGGTGCCATAGTTCTTGCAAGATGTTCTCACGCACTAGGTAGCCCTGATGGCGCCATAAATCGACTGCTTTTGGTAGTTTAAGTGGTAGTGGACAGGACGTGGCAGTGCCTCCATTGCAAGCCTGAATCTGTTAGTGAAAACCATGAAGAAGGCAGGCTGATAGTACTTGGCTTAATTTGCACCTCAGTGGTTCCCTACAGTTTTCTATAGGCTATAAATATTGCTGGCCAATAGGGGAGGGGAAATGCCATCAAGATTGGGCTCAACTGCCTCCTGTCATCCGCCCATCATGCAGCAATGACTCCCTGCTCCAAATGCCAGTGGTTCATTCCTCTGGTATCAGCCTCAAACAAGGTACTGTAGCCTGCAGAGTTCGTTCGTTCTCTTGACTGCCTCTGCTGCTGCGCCAAAGTTGTTTGGGCAACACCAACAGTTCTTGGGCTCTTTCGTTTTTGCAGCCCAGTGGTACCCGGCTTAAGGACTTACTGGGGCACTGTCTGCCG
The DNA here is from genome assembly GCF_023375885.2 of Dermacentor andersoni. Taxonomy (NCBI): domain Eukaryota; kingdom Metazoa; phylum Arthropoda; class Arachnida; order Ixodida; family Ixodidae; genus Dermacentor; species Dermacentor andersoni. The sequence goes on from NC_092820.1 coordinate 122,412,173, forward strand.
CCAGCACCTGAATGACATGCAAAGTTGGATCATGTTCGGAGCATGCTTCGACTGTGCCGAGCACTGTTTGCATCATATGCCGATGGAGCTTGGCCGATTGTAGCAATTATTCTTACGTGGGACGGTATTTTGTTTTCATTTGGTTGCTTTGTACACTGTATGAGAAAATCCCGCATTTTTTTCGTGTCCTTTTGTCAAACTTTACTGTGCATACCGTCTGCTCTGCAACTGTACTCTGCAGAAATGGATGGATGCAGTAGCTTCTCTGGAACGTGAACACCGTTGAAAAAGACTTGTGGTTCACTTTTAAAGCAGAGATATAGCATTTCGCAAAATCAAGGGACTTGACCCCTCAAGAGTGATGCATTTGGATGAAGGAAAGGACGCACACTTGAAATCGGCATGGTAAAGGACAACACAGAAAACACAGGAGGAACGCTGAGCTACCAATGCAGCATTGTCCTGTGTCCCCTTCGTGTTGCCGTCATCTTCGATGCCTTGCTTTCTACCCTGTGGAAAGGACTCTTGCTACTGTAGTGTGCTGGAAGGCAGTTCATGCAGTATTGCCGGGTAAATGTTTCAGCATTTATCTGGCTTGAACACTTCCAATGACGTTCAAGACCTCTTTGCTGGTATGATGTTCCACTGACCACAGGAGCACACGTGTGCTCCTTCGTCGGTCCAGTTAGGTCATTGTATTTGCCCGTTTACTGTTACGTGCTTTTTGACGTCTGCGTAACTTCGGTGACGTGAGGTTCTGTGACACCTTCCTGTTTAACCCTTAGCAGCAACACCCAGGATTAGTCTGAAAATATATATATTTTTCAAACTTTGTTCAGGCTGCCATAGCGCAAAGTTCTGTCTGTTATCCTTCATTCTTCTTTCATTTCTTGCAAATAGGCAGCGGACAGCCACAGGAAGTCGTGAGTTGTTTCTCAGCATTGAGTGACAAGGCGGATGAGACTAAATTTAGTTTTCTGTTTTTGATACAGCAAATGTCAAGAAAGGAAATAAAAACGGCAGGACTGTGATGGGTGCTTACTGGTCGTGTTTTCACGCTGGAGAAATGGCTAATTTTATGGAGTGTTAGTACCATGCCGTTATGAGCATTCATTGTTTGATTTGCTGTTTTTCTTTTTAAAAAAGAAGGCATGCTGAGGGCTGTTCCTATTCTACAACAGGAAACTCCCAGAGCATCGTAGTCCACATGTCGTGAACACAGACCTTGCGCAAGACGTTGCCATCCGGCACCGCGACTTCGAATCTTTAGCCTAACATGTTCAGGATGCGGAATGAAAACTTGGGCCAGTTATAAACAGCAGAGCGCAGTCTCTTTTTACACCCAAGAGCACAAACACGGACCAAAACAAGCATGCATCATGGAATTCCCTGCATACCCCGGGAGCTATGGGGTGAACCCCTCAATACTAAATAATGTATGTAGTAGTGTCAAGGCGTGGAGAGGACTGAGTTCAAGGGTCCCAAAGCACCGTTCTTGCTGCTAATTCTCTAAACGGTAATTTTGGATGAGGGACAAACTTCCTTGATAAAATTATAGGATGCCTCCTAAACTGCACAGTAATGTTAACTGCAAGCTGTATGAGCACTAGGGACTGAGAAATAGAGGCATTGTCATGTGATCGACACAAAAACAGCATCATCAGCGCTTCCAGCGGTTGCATTGGAGCCAAATAACGAGCATTCATTTGGTTTTGTAAGCGCTGCTTCTTTTTTCTTGCTGACTGAATAAGCATTCTACTGCATTAAAGGGGAGGCTGGTTTTAGGGCTTCCCTTTGATAGGATTGATAGGAACAAGCTGTAAATTTCTTGGCTAAAAAGCCACCGACTGCTGCCTACGTCAGTAGCGGTGTCGGAAGTCAGCTTGGTGACTGTAAATTCTGGTTTTCAGTGTCTGAACGTCGCCGTCATTCCTGCCTTGCAGTCCGGGCGCTGGAGAAGACCAAGGTGGCCGGCGGTGGTGGCTACTCGACTGCCCCCATGCTCGATGCCATGAACATCAAGGGGGACTCAATCTCCGCCTTCGATGGGGGCTCCGGGTCCGAGAGCTCCGACGACACGGACAACTCCTCCCGAGGCTCGCGGAAAAAGCTGAAGTCCAGCCCGGGCTCAACGCCTCTGCACCTTTGAGGAAGGCACCGGCGTTGTTCCATCAGTTGCTTTGCCGTCGAGCAAGCGACGAGCCCTCAAAGAAGGCCTGCCCGGATGCAACTGCGTCGATGTTGAGCCAGATGCCCTCTCCCTCTTGCCCTTACATGCCTGTTACTATTTTTTTTCTTCCTCGATAACTGTTCCCTCTATCAAGAGGGGCTGAAAATGCAAGTGGAAGCATGGGGGCTTTTGTGGGGGGAGGGTGTGAGGACGTTTTTAGATGTTATTTATATCTCGCGTGTGATTTTATTTTTTTTCTGCCCCCTTCATTGTGCCCATGTTGTGTGGCTTTTTCATACTTGTACCTGTAAGCGGGCACAAACGATTACGTACGACCGGGCGAGTCCTCGCCAGACGCTGCCTGCCCTTGGCCCTGGCTTTCTTAGGGGAGTGCTTGGCTAGTTTTGGCTCGCAGCTATTACAGCGGAATTAGGGCCCGTTCTCTCCTGATATGGGTGTGGATTACGTTCTTTGTTCTCTCCTCTGCCTTCTTAGTGATGAATGGGAAGCTTTCTTGAAATGGCATTTGTATGTGTGGGACGGTTGTGATGCTCCGCTTGTGGTCTATGCTTGGCGACTGTTGAGGGATGCCTGCTGACATGTCGAGTTAAAGGTGGTAGGGAAGCACGAGATGAGTGGCGTTGGCGATGATAGCTTGTCCTTTGATTGCCGCATGCTTTTGGCAGTGCACTGTTCTTCCTAGGAATGCGGTCTGCCAGTATGTTTCGGGTGAATTGACGACTCGTTTGGAGGTGGGATGCAAGGCGAATGAGTCAGGCTTGGCACTTAAAACGAAAGTGATAATTGATGACAATGGGATTTTCTGCATGTATTGAGCAGGGCTTTGAGCCGGGGCCAGAACTTGACATATTTAAAATCGGCCCATTGCTCGTTTTTAGATTTTGACTTCTCTCACTCTCAACTGCTGATGACGAGGTACAGTTATGGTCACTTGCGAATTTTCAAATGTATTGGTTGCGAAACTTGAGTGTCTGGAAGTCTACTATGAGGCAGGAGAACGTAAGTTCAGAGAAGTTGTGTAAAGAAAAGAAATGTTCTGCCCAGGTGCCTGGGGGTAAAAAAAAAAATATCTTAAGCACCCAGGGCCTGCTGAAGGTCACGTGCTCATCGGTGTAATAGTGTCCCTTTGTGTGTTTGGAGCAAGTCTTGTTCATAAGTTGATTGTTTATTTGTACAACTCGAAGCCCACTTAATGTAAGGAGGCGTCCTGTGCTTTGTTGGTAAACTTGTGGTCTCCAGACGTTGCAAAATTTTGAGCCTTGCTGTGGCAAAAACTTTTTTTTTTTTGCCTTTTCTCCAATTTATTTTTGCAGTTGTGTACATGCAGTTTTTGTTGAAATGCACGTATGATCAAAAAACTTTTCTTGTTCTGTGCTTTTGGAGGGTTTCCTCTCCCACTTGAGTGCAAAAACTGCTTTTCATATGCTTTTTTTCCTTTTCTTTTAGTAATTTCTTTTATATTAAGCAATATTATGGCCCCCTTTCATCAGTGTTGCCTCAACTGACGAAAATAACAACTTGTAGCTCACCGAAAGGCATCTTTCCATTGGAAAGAGGAATGCAGTAAAAAGCCACCGGGCCACATGAAACTGCCAGTGTCATCTTTTCTGCTGGCTTTTCATTAAGTACAGATCGCTAAGAGCAGCTGAACGCTAACCACTAAAGAATTGCAGGCCTTGCTCACACGTCTGCGTGCATGCCGTCTCCAATGTGTAAGTGCTGCCGCTTTCCAAACACGTGTAGCCAAGTGGCTCCTCGTGGGGTGGAAGTGATCTGAATGCAAAGCCAGTGCGAGGGGTCTGTAATGCAACTCTGCATTGTCATGTTGCCCTCCTTCCTCAGCAATAAGAAGCCCTTGGGAGCTTCTGTTTGGCTCGGGAACTAGAACATAGGTCTCCAAAGACCCCTTCTGTTTAACAGCCCTCTTGTTATCATCGGCACTGACGCGAGAACCATTCCCCTGCCTTCTAAAGAGTGGCACAAGCCACTGTTTTCTTTTTTGTTGTTGTGTACCTAATTCAGTTGCGAACGTGGCCAGCCTCTGCCCGTCGATACGTTATCACTGCCTTCCTGCAAGCACAAGCAAAGGGCGCCGGATTGGCGTTAACTGGACACAATGAATTTGAGCGTCATCGATTTTTTTTAATTATTATTTCAGTGTTATAGATCATGCAATGCACTAAGTGTACCCAAATGTGCCGTGTCCATTTCCTCAAGCCAATAAACTGTGGTCTGTACATAAATTCTGTGGCCCATCCTGTGTGCATCATTCATTCACAAGTAAACGGGAGCAAAGTACTCTGCTGCTTTACTTTTGTTTGAAGAGCAAGGGGCACTTCAGAAAAATATGAGATTACACTTGCAGCATTGGTGGCCTCTACAGGTGACAAAAGTGGTGTATCATAATGACTACAAAGCAAGGGACTTCTGCCTACACACCTCGAATACCCCACAGCTCTCCTCCCGTCGGTAAGTGCAACTGATCATGCCTGGTCCGCCTTTTTTGGTGTGTTGCATTCCACGGCTGAATTTTTGGCAGCTACACCACATGCTGGAACATGCCTGAATGCTATGAGCTTTAACTCCAGCGTGAGTTTACCTATACTCAATCTCGCAAGACTTTTCGGCACTGGAGGCTGCAGTACCACTTGGCCCATAGAAAGGCCGAATGCTGGTCGAGATGTGTTCGACCGCGACATGTCGTCTGCTCGCCGCCGCAGTAATTGGCGGTATGCGACATGCATTCGCAAAGGTCCTAACATGTCGCCTATCGCCTTAAAGTACAACGTACCAAGAAAAGCTCTAATCGCACTAGTAATCTTACAATTACGCCCGGCACCATATTATGCTACGTGACAATGATACGTGTGTACGCCTGTGCTTTCTAGCTGCTGTGCCGCAAACGACTTTCGAGAGGCACAAGGTGGAAAGAGCTCTTATGCGCCGGCGCGCATGCCGCTATCGCTCACATTCGGAAGCATTCAAAACCGGCTCTTTCCACGGCGATCCCGTGGGCGCTGTCATGCTTGATCACGTGGTGACGCGTCCATTGCTTGCCTCGGCTGCCGCCGTTGCCTCTGTGTTTACAGCGGATGTACGTACACGACTTCGGTATGGCTCTGCAAACCTCTCTTTCGGCGTATATCGTAGACGGTGACCGGTTGGAGGACGTGAGGGCTTCCGAAGCTCGTTACGCTTTGTCCAAACGGCGCATGCATGCAGTAAAAGTGGGGGCTAAATATGGATTCCAAGCTATCCTAACTTTCCCCTTATGAATTGATTCAGTAGCAGTGTGTTTAGCGTTTGGTTTTTTATTTAGCAGATAATTTTTTTAAAAATTACTTAGCAGACTCGGTAAAGTTCCCCGGGGTGGTCACTATACATCTGATTGTTAATTATGCCTGATCGCTTGCGGCCGGTGTGCTCACTTGCGATAGATTTCTTGCTGGGCACAAGGCTTGTAACGTAGATGTTCAACACCTTGTAATAGCTTGTAGCAAATACGTGTACATCGCAGTCGCTCGCTTAGGCATGTTCACACCGAAGGCGGAGCGGACAAGCGGATCCGGCCAAGCGGCCGCGGATTTTCCGCTTTGCGGAAAATACGCGGCCGCGCAGACAAGTTGGCCGCTTTGGCCGCAGCCAATCAGAACCCGACACGGCGGAAGCGCTGGTGAACGAATGTCTTTCTCTGGGCTTTTCGCTTCTCTTCTTGAAAAGCGTCAAAACAGCAAGCTGGGCCAGCTGATTGGGATTTATGGTAAGGTTTGTTACAGCGCAACACAAGACAAGGACAAAAGAAAGTATGAAACGACGACACGGCGCCGTGTCGTCGCTTTATACCTTCTTTTGTCCTTGTATTGTGTTGCGCTGTAACAAATCTTGAAAAGCTACTATACAAGTGGCGAGTAAAATGCCAACGATCTCGTCTTCGTCTGAGCTCATCATTTTGCAGAAGTAGATAGCGGACGGAAGCGCGCCAACCAACGACGACAAAAAAAAAAAAATTAAAAATACCGAAAATGCGCGTACAAACTCAAAGTGCCGCGAGATGGCGGCACGTCCCTGAAATTGCTAAAGATATTGCGAGATGCCCCGCCTTCCCGGCGGCGCGGACAGCCAGAAAACGCGGCTGGTCTGAACAGGTGCGGGCGCTCGCCGCCTCGCCGCTTTGAAAATCCGCTTGTCCGCTCCCGCTTTCGGTGTGAATGGGCAAGTGTGTGGTCCGTTCACTTATTCTTTATACGTTGGCAATAGACTGGGCGTAAGTTTGCGCGTGAGTTGGGGTGGACGTGTGTACATGGCGTGCGAGAAGCTTTATGCCATGTAGCGGCGCTAAAAACGAAGCTGTACTCACTCGATCGTGCAGAGGCTCCGGGGTTGAAGCCCTTTCCTTGGAGGTCAGCGCTACAACGCTGGCGGACGATTTAATTTTCTTCTTATTTTATTCTCGAGGGGATATGTGCATCGCAAAAAGCCGGCAACACAGGCAGTCCTTACGTAGCAGCGGTCCCTGTCATATGGTCCCTGTACTTGGACACTCGGATTCATTCCATTCCTTAATATGCGAGTCACAATTTTTGCAGCCAGCTACTTAACCGCTTCATATTTTGCAGCATGAATGGAGCACAGTGCGTTAGCAAAAACATGGCAAAAACCCACTTGCATTTCCGACAGCTGATCGTGCAGAAGTCTCGCCAGAAACAGGGCAGAGGGGGTGATGGTTTCGTATTCGTGCGCTTTCGCTGACGCAACGTGCAGATGGATGGATGGATGGATGGATGGGTGGATGCTATGTGCAGGGCGGTGGGTGGCGCCACCAAGCTCTCATTATTTTTCCTAATGTTTCAACGATCTTTAAACTTTCTGAGCCAAAATTGGGAGCTTCGTTTTTGTACGCCTCCGCTGTTTGTCATTTCCCTACTTCCACCAATCTTCCAATCGCCCCTTACTAATCTCCCCTATTGCGGACTTGATTACTTTCCCCCTGCTCTCGCTGAACCCAAGGGTTTCAGGAGGCCAGATGTGCCTAATTCGACCGCTGGCAGGTATATTCACGTTCTAATAAAACATGCTGCATCGTTTCCCTAGCTTTACCGCAGCAAGCACGTGCTTTTTCTTCGTTGTATCTCGCTTTATATGTGCGTGTTCTAAGGCATCCTGATGGCGCTTTGAAAAGTAAAGAGGTTCCCACACTACAACATATCACATGGGAGTGCCTGGAAAGGCCTTCACATATTATTAGCCCATACATAACTACACATCCACTTATGTTAAATAGGCAGTGGGGTGCATGGCTTGCGGACGAGAGAAAGGAGTGCCAAGTGGAGATTTGGGCCAAGCCCAGAGAGCCGCCCGCGCCAGTGGAGCCCTAGACTAAAGCCCAACCACGCTCGCCTACTTTTGTTTCTGAAAAATAAAGTTTCTTTCCTTCCTTCCTTCCTTCCTTCCTTCCTTCCTTCCTTCCTTCCTTCCTTCCTTCCTTCCTTCCTTTGAGTTATAGATTGTTTCTTTCCTGATTTCGTCTTTTTTTTTTTTCCTTTTAAGTAGTTACTCATGGCAAGTTACTCATTGCCGCCGCCCACGAGATTATCTCAGCATCCCTGACTTCGCGATTGACGTTCTTTGTTGCCTAGCTGCTCACCATACCGGTCGCATACTTGCCGGTAAGCTTCCTAGTTCTTTTCCTCCACCGTGAATCGATGTTTTTCCTGTACAGATACCTCAACACCCTCGCAGCCCATTTAATTTCTTCCATATTCCTCAGTCGTCCTTCACAATCAATTTTACTCCGAGCTTCCCTCACTTCGAAGCTTGTCCAGCCCATAACACCCTGCACAGCTTCATGTGTAGTCTTCGCGTGAGCGCACAGTGCGAGGTGTCACACCGACCTTTGGTTGCCATCGAGTCCTCAGTGTACCCCAGACTTCAAAAAAAAAAAAAAAAAAACGCATTTACAAATGTAAGTCCTGGAACCATTACCAATGTCATACCCCGTAGCACCTCATACCTATGGCGCTGTGTTTCATTATGGCCGCATTTCTCTTCCCCTTTGCTGTTATATTGTTTTAACGCGAAAGCGTTAAGGGCCCCGTGTCGTAGAAAATCCGGCGTCGGACGTCGTCTCGGCAAAAGGATTTTTTCCTATGTTTCCATATGTATATTGCCTTCGTTTATCCATATAGGATAGGATAGGAATAAACTTTATTTGTCCAACGGTTGTTGATGTTGGTGCCCGGGGCTAGGCTGCCAGGGGTCCATCGCCCGAGGAAGATCTTTCGAGATCCTCGGCAACGGCCCTGGCCCGCTCGACGGCCCACTCCTTGTCTTCGGGTGCCTCGCTGAGGAGGGCGGCTTGCCATCTCTCAGCGAGGCGCCCCGCTTCAGAGGGTTCCGCTGTTCTATTCCCCCTTCCTCGTTGTCCTTGTTCCACGTGGCGTTGGCATTCCCAAAGCACATGGCAAGGTATTTATATGCTTTTACCCGAGATATTTTCTGGCCCTGTATTGACACTGTCTGCTCACTGTTTTCATTGAGTACCATAACACCTGATTTTTCAACGCTAAATTTCAGACCTAAATTTTCGCCTTCCTGTCCACAGATGGCCTTCCTGGTCAGACGTTGCATATCACTTTGCTTCTTAGCTAGCAACACAATGTTGTCCGCACAAAACAAACCTGGAAGCTCTACTAGTGTACCCGCATGTTTGTATGAGAGATTAAACCCGATATTACTTCCCTCTAGCGCCCTTTCCGTCCTCACCATGTACGTCATAAACAGCAACGGGCATGAGGGCACCCCTGTCTCAGTCCCTTGTTGATATCAATTTGCTTCTCGCTCCTCACCCCTTCCCATTCAACGCAAGCTGTGTCACAGAACACCTATGGCTAATGGCTGTATTTTCTAAGTAAATCTCTCTCAAAAGCAGTATACATTCTTTGCCTATGCATTCCCATTCCAGAATATCCCACAATATGTTGCGCTTTACGTTGTCATACGCTCCGGTAATGTCTAAAAAAGCAACATATAGCGGTTTCATTTCTTCTCAGGATATTTCACTACACTGAGTAAAGACAAATAAGTTATCATCCAGACGCGTACCGATTCTGAAGCCATTCTTAAGTTCTCCCAATGTGCCATTATTCCCTGCCCATGCTTGCAGCTTTAATTTAATCGCCTGCATTGCTAACCTGTATATTACCGATGTAATGGCCGATCAACGGTCTATACAAGTGAATTCTATCTTTCTCCCCCTTACCCTTATAAATTAAATTCATTCTACTTTGTCGCCAACTGTCTGGTATTCGTCTATCTTTTAAAGTTCTTTCCCACTGCTTTCAACAGAGCTTCTTTACTTTTTGTTCCTAGTTCATTGATCAGCCTAACGGGAACCTCGTCTAGCCCTTTGGCTGTGTGCTTCGTAATATTCTCTTCGGCTCTCTTCCTGTTGGACTTTGTCAGCACCAGCTCCTCTTACATCTGGTTCTCTTTCATGCTCTTTTTTTATTCCCTCAAGTACAACCTCGTCATTGCCTTGGAAAGATTCGGCTGTTATTTTTCGGGTGTAATTTAATGCTGCGTCCCCTTCCAGTTTGTTTCCATCTTCGTCTAGCATATGTAGTTGTATTGTTCCGGACTTCCTGCCTAATAAGTTTATGGGGTTCCAGAATACTCTAGGTGCGGCCTTCTTTTTCTCACGTATTTCTGACAACCAACGTTCACTTTAAACTTTTATCTTTGCTTGAACCGGCGGCGGCGAGTTGCCGAAAGCGCCATCTCGTTTCTTTAGAGCAAACTGCTTTGCAAAAAGGGGTCAATACGAGAGTACAGAAAGAAAGAAAGAAAGAAAGAAAGAAAGAAAGAAAGAAAATATGCTTGTCTATGTATATATGTCTGCCTTGTCAGCAAACGAACAAACCTAACTATAACAATAATAGCCTATAACTAGCGCAGGATTAAGGAGCGATGCTAGTCCGAAGGCGGATATTCAAGCAGAAGTGTCACTGAAATGTGCAAACGCACAAAGAATGTTTCAGCTATGGCGCAGCAAGCTTTAAGAAATGTTTTAATACGACAGCATTCTAAAATCGGTCGGCGTGACCGAAAGATGATACCAGAAATGGCCGACGGCGCGAACGGTATACAAGCACGTCTGAAAATGCTCGAATTGACGTCAGTTTCTCTTGGGAAGGTTCCTGTAAACAATGTTAATGCCATTGAAAAGAAAATTTTGTAAATTTCGATCTGGGTGCGAAACGACCACACTTCGCCGACTTCACGGCGGCATTCTTTCTTTTTATTTCAGACTTTTTATTGCGACAACCAGATACAAAGGGTGGTGACAAAATGCGTTAATTTTTTTTTTTTCATTTCTGACAGTTCATTAAGTAGATTGATCCAGTGAGGAGGCTCCATGCGCGGTTCTGACTAAAGGCGTGTCTACAATGCCTGCGTCATTGCACACGTCACGCCGCAGCCATCTGGATAAACGTGGGGTGTAGGGCGTGCGTTGTTGGGCACGTGACGGCGTAGCCAATGGGGAGGAGGTGGCGCCACGTCATGATTGTATAAAATGAGTGTTTAGAATAAAATTTGGAGGCCGCTTAAGCTTCGCCTTTAAGAGGAAGCTTTAGCTCGGGCCCAACTCCGACGCGGCCTATTCAAATACATGTAAACCGCTAAAATGCTTTTCTGAGATAAGCCCTGGACCGATTTTGATTAAATTTGTTGCATTTGGGAGAGAAAGTTAAATTTTAGTGTCCATTGGAAGCCGAATATCCATTTAGGGCCTGAATTTTGTTAAAAGAATTTTAAAGAATTCGCTAGTTCGAAAAAAATAACAGACGCACGAAGTTTCAAATTGATAGCTCTGCATAAAGAACAGATATCGCGGTTCTGTAAACGGCATCCATTAGATCATTAAAAGCGGACATTTGATATGTCAATCTATATTTTACGTGAATTTGTTACGTTGTGAACAAGGGTTCTGCAAAAGCTGTATTTCTATATTACCGAACTTTTTTAGATTAATACCGTAATTATCACTTTTTCCCGCTTTAGATGTACTAACATATGCAATTCACAGAATTGTGATATCCTTTTCCCTTGCTGAGTTACGAGTTGTAAACTTGACAGTTTTGTTTTCTGAAAATTTTCGATTTTCGCCAATGTAAGTAAACAATTGGCAATCTAAATAAATAATTCGAAACCGACAGTCACTAGATTTTAAGTTTTTCTTTTGAATGCAACAAACCTCGTCAAATGTGGTGCCATGGTTGCCAAGAAAAACGAATTATCCTCGTACACGCATTTAGATAGGAGCACCCGAGCTAAAGCTTCCACTTAAGAGTGGAACGCGATAGCACTCAAAGGTCCCTAACTGCTTCTTATGCTTCCCGGCAAGTGCAGCCTATGTAACCGTAATGTTTACCGGGACACACTGACAGCGAACGCTATGCACGAAGGCGAGCTTTCTGGTAGAAACGCGGCCTCTTGCGTGGCCCGCGGAGGCGAGCGCCATGATGGTGTTGCTATACCGCTCTATGAACGGTAGAAACGCTGGAAAAGAGGTTATTTGTGTTTGAATTTTCGTCTAATACAATTATGTTTCCTTGTACATTCAAATTACAATCCGACGCCATCATGTCTGTAGGTTGTGTGTAACTCGTGCTTTACGATTTTTCTGACGCATTTTGCTTTCAGAAATTCAATTGTTCCAGCAACGTCTTTGTGATATGTACACGGAGGGCCTGCGCGTGGTTCGGAAAGATTTGTCGCTCTCAAGGCGGTAGACGCGGGACGCCGGACTTTCTGCGACGTGGGGCATTAGCGTTATCCCGTTAAAAAGCATTAACGTCCAATGGGACGACGCTGAGCGGACCTTCGAGTTATGACCTACTCGCCGGCGAGGGAGCGCATTCAGACGCTTGGCGCGTTTTGATTTGGCCTCACCGAGACGCAGTCAGAACGCAGGCGAGAGCATGAGTGGACAAGGAAAGCGCGGAAAAATAAAAGAAAACATTTCACCAAAGGGATTACATAATGCTTTCGCATTCCCACACGTAAACAGTGTCTTTGCCTAATTCTTTTCCGGATTAAATAAAGTCGGCGTGAGCTGCTGCGTGAGTTGGCATGCCAATTCACCTCGTGCGCTGTATCAAGGGGTGCTCTGCTGTTTACTCTGCTGGTAGTACTAGCGCCACCACAACGGCTAGCGGAGAAGCTTTTGTATGTTCCTTGCAGACGCTGCCAACGCGCTAACGTGAGAGAGAGGGAGTTTTTCCGGCGCTACCGCGGCAGGCAACTATTTTGGCAACAAAAACAACTAGCGCCATCATCCAACTATACGCGACAATATTCTACCCTCTCTCACAACCCTCTTGACGAATCTCTGCCTACTTCCCGCGCTTTTGAAAATTTCTCGGTTACCGCGGGGAGCAACGGAACAACCGGCAGCAATCTCTCTGCCTTGTATGGGATTTGTTCGATTACCTCGGAGAGTCGGAAGTTTGGCGATTACTTTGTGCTTACGAGCTCACCGCAGGTAGGAAAGTGACTCCTGTATTATTTCATCTCATCATGTTGGTGTTGTTGATGAGGTGACTGCTGCCTCGGTGATGCTCCCAATGCGCGCAAGAAGGGAAGATGGCGTCGCACCGGACGGCTTCGTTCCGTGATTGACGTCTTCGACTCACCACTTGTCGGCGCATCAGCTCGATTACGTGAGTGGAGGAGGCGGCAGTACATCGTGGGCGGCACCGAAGTGACCTCAACCCATACGGTTGTGCCACAATTGAACACGTCGCCTCAAACTTCGCCGCGCGCGTCAGCGTGTGGCGACTGTGCTGCGGCAAGTGTGACGCTACCGTTTTTCGAAGACGCTAGACGAAGTGTGTGCTGCAGACGCCGTGTCCGTCCTCGCACAAGTTACCACAACTCTCCCTCGGGCCTAAAAGAAAGCAAGGTACGCGATTATGTCGCGAAATTTAGCTGAAGAAACAAAAGCAGGGCGCTATTTTATAGCGATCCCTTTTCGCTCGATTCTATATTAGTCGACTGACGGCCAGCCTGTTGATCTGGTTGTTAACGCGGGCGGAGTGCAGCCCTGACGTAGCGCGAAAAGTCATTAGCATTGGAAAAGACGGCGCTACAAAATGGCATCCCAGTGCCCGTGAAGAAAGGTAACTGTTGTTTACCATTTGCGCGCACGTATACGGCTAGCCCTGATCCGGCGTTCTCTCCTGTCACTTTCGTACCACTTCCACGGAAGTGAGTCGGTGATTAATACGGGAATGCTTGTTAACCGGATTTATGAACCGGAAACACTTTCCCAAGTCTTCCAGTCTGATCGCAATTAAGGCGCCATAGTCAAGTGATTGCTGGAAAGTGTTAGTAATGTTTAGGGCAGAATACAATTTGTTAATTAGTTTTTTTTTTTAATTCGCAGTTCCGCCGGAAAGGCGAAGCACCGATTGCGATAGCAAATTAGTAGGTAGCTGTACGAAGTAAAGATAGTAGTTTTATCGGCCGTACAAACTTGTAAACATTCGCTCGCTAACTAAATTAACAATGATAGAATATGTAAGCGTGACTCAACGAGGACGTAGGAAAAAACACGCACCGAGACAGCGCTGTCTTTTTGTGTGTGCTTCTTTCTACGTCCTTGTTCAGTCGCGCTTACACATTCTATCATGGATTCAAACCAACTAGCTCGTCAACATGTTTTATTAAATTAACCATCATGGTGTCACGCGCGCACAGGTTAACATGAACACACATCGCTCGATGACAGCGGAAACTGTCTGTGAAAACGCTGGAGTTAGCAATCGCGTCAGCAGCCGCGAGCCAATTGACCTCCGCGCCTCTGTCGCTTCATCGCGTACGAAACGTCGAAAGTGCTGCGTATACGGAGCTACCGGCACTACGCGCACTATGCAAACATCGCAAATCGCTGTGAAGATAAGGCCCGCGCGGGTGCGCATTTTGGCCACTTCGCAGACCGCTTTCAAGACACGAGCGCCGGCAACGCGTTACTACGGCGTCCGCGATTCGCGTGTGGCGTCACCAACGCCGTAGCAGACGCCGCGGTTATCTCCACTCTGTGCAGAGCGGCGGGCGAGGAGGACTTCGAGGTACCGTACCGCAGAAGAACGCCCCTCCTCCCTCGCCTCACCCCCCTCCCCGCCTCGCGCGCCACAAGAGAGGGCACGCATCCGGGCCGCGTTCCTCGCTCGCGCACGCGAGATTGCACCGCGTTCGCCGGCTCACACCCTCACGCTTTCCCTTATACGGAACCTCACGGCGACGGCAGAAATGCGCCTGGAGTGTCCATATAATTGTGATCGCAATACAACTTCGAGTTAATGCTGTCCGCGCCACAAGATAGCAGTTTCAATGAGCCAATAACCTTAGGAATCCCGACAGCTTGTATATTATAACAGGAGAAATCGGGAGAAAGTTCCCCCCTCCCCCCACACACACACAAAAAAAAAAAAAAACGGCACAGAATCGTTTGAGTGATTAGAGCAGAAGTTAGAGAAAACGCCATGAAATATTGAAGGACACTGATCAGGCGGCATGTTTTCACCTGAGTCATCGCTCAGAGTAATCACATGGCTCTGTTCACCTTTGACAATAGTTCAGGATGTCTTTGAGTTTTTACGTGATAAGTTAGGTCATGTAAAGTTATGGATAGACTGCTTAGCTACACGGACACCATTTAGGTAGTCATTCTCAACTTTAAGATATACGCCTCCCAGCGTTCGGTAACGTCACCCGCAGCTTTGTTGCGTTAAGCGACGCTTTTTTTTTTATTAACAAAGCCGTTTGAGAGTATTAGTAAACCATGGCGCATAATTGTGAGATATTGTTCGCCTAACAGGTACATACGCTTCAGTGAGTTCATTTACATTGGCTGTAAACGAATTCCAGTTTTCCCGGACCTCTCGAAGGTCGAAATCAACAGAAGCCCGGAAATACGCTCAGTTTTTTTGTTAATAAGGCCGCAATCGGCACTTTTGTAATCACGAATTTCCTTATATTTACATTGAACGCGTATATAGAGGAAATGTTAGCGGTAGAAAGGAGGAACGAGTGATGTACTATTGCGCTATCTGTCAGGCGACCTAAAAAAAATATGTGTATGGTCACACACACGCACACACACACACACACACACACACACACACACACACACATATATATATATATATATATATATATATATATATATATATATATATATATATATAGCGTAGGTTGTCCCTTTGGTCGAGTGACCACTATCGGTGATGACCACGGGCAGTTGGGCTGTATTGCGTTGGGCCCTCGAGTACTTCTTGCACTTGATTTATTATCGCATCCGTTGCTTTTGGAGCCCCTCGATCCGTTTGTATGGATGCTGGCACAGAGGTCTGACAGCTACATCGACCACGATGCGGCGTTTTGCGACGGGAGCAGGCCGCGGACTTTCGACAAAGTCGGTATGCGCTTCCGCGAATTCTTTGACCGAGCTCACAGTCTGGCCTGTCTGCGGCGGTCATAGCTCTCGGTCAACGCCGATGATAGATTCAAAGGACATGTCTAACATCGCGGAAGCTGGCGGCGCTTCTGTGACGTTGCTGTACCAGCTGACCTAAAACGGGAAACCTGTCCTAGGAAAGCATGCCTATAGACATCCTATGTGTTTGCAAACAGACTCGAGATGTGATGCAATGTCAGTAAATGTCTCAATTAGACAACGTTATTGCAAGGTTCTGCAGACTACATTGAAGAAAAAGAAGGTCGCGAATATGATAGTGTGATCCTTCGTTAATTTTTGGTGGATCCTCGTAATTAATTTATGACCTAGCGTAATGTAAGATACTGTAACGTAAAAATAAGAACACCGATTAAAATGTTTTGAGAAGATGAAACGAAAAGAAAAATACCACCAGGTTTTGTGTTGTGTTACGTTCGCTTCTTATTTTTTTTTCTTCCTTTCCTTTCGTTGCTAGTCGTAGTGCATTTGTTTTTGTTTTCTTTTCATATAAAAATCGTAATCACTGGCAGGAACCACGTGATCAAGTCAATTATTGGCTGCAGGCATTACGAGGGGAAAGAAGTATTCGATGGAACGCGGCACATCAAATATCCCGTCATAGTTGGTAGTGCATTTAGAAAAGCGGTCATGTATGGCAATGCCAGTCTTTCCATGTTGGAAGGACTCTGGCAACACTCTGCAGTATGTTGTGAACTGTGTAGCCACATAAAGTGAGCAGAGGGATCAATTGACACGCAACTCAAATGTCCGAGCTTTTCTTTTTTCTTTTCTTTCCTTGCTACTATATACTGGGCAGCATAGGCAAATTAAGAGTGTAGAGAGCCACGCAAGCATAAAGAACTACATTGCTGCTTGCCGCTTTTGAGCAACAATCGTCACAATACAACCTCAAGAGAAAGATTAAAAACTTGCGACAAAAAAAAAAAAGGAAAGGGAGAAAGAAAGAAAATAAGAAGCGAACGTAACACAACAGAAAACCTTATGGTATTTTTCTTTTCGTTTTATCCTCTCAAAACTATTTAATCGGTGTTCATATTTTTGCATTATACTAATTTTGTTTCTAATTCCCTCATATTCACCTTCTATCACCACCAGCGCGGTCCCCTATAATGGGTACATGGGTCATGCGTAGAGGAAGCCAACAAACATCGCCGTATTCCGCCTTCTGGTAGGCAGGGCCTTACAATTCTTCTCAGCGATAAATTCCATGTTTTCACCTTTTATTGCAGGGCGGGGCAAACCATTGGGGATCTCGCTCTAGGCTGTGCACAGAACTACAAGTTATGCAGCAAAAAGCACGCATCGAGTGGGTTCAGTGAACGTCAAACGCGGCCATGAGCACACTGGAGCACAGGAGTTCAAGTGGATAAAGAGTCTAGTGGTGTGCCACAAAGTGAGCGAACTGATCAGACAACGAGGAGAACGGCGTAGATATCAGTGCTATCGCTGCTGAACGTGTCTCTATCGTCTTACGATAAGCGCCCAGTCGCGTCGTTCGCCCGACAGCGGCGTGAAGTCCAGCCGCACCGCCAAGAACCTCGGAGAAAAACGGTAGCGACGGCAACGTTCGGTGCCGCCGCATGGTCGGCGCGCTTACGCAGGCGAGCGAGAGAGTGCGCGCAGCAGCGGTGAGTCACGGTTGAGGGTGCTCTGCGAGTCCTATTATGGTGACCCCGATCACGTGACTCAGAGCGGCGCCGCCGCCGCTGTTGAGTGCGCCGGCAGCTCGCGGGATGGCGCCACCGGCGCCGACACGTGATGGCGGCATTGTGTGTTCCCATTGGCTGGCACAGACTGGAGAGATGCTTTTTCACGAAAAGCCCTAAATATACTCGGGCCGGTGGCCGCGGTTTGCTTCGGGAAGGTTATCCAACGGGCAAGACCGCCGAAGGAACCTCAGGCGAGCCGAGCGAGCGCCTGTTTCGACCGGGCCGGAAAGGAAGAAAAAAGACGGTGCGCGACGTTTGAAGAGAACTTCCCCGCCGACGACCGACGAAAAGAAGAGAAGCCGCCCTTCGGCGCCGATCGAGTTCCGGCGAAGCTCGGCTAAACGTTACACGCCGCGAACAGCGACACCCGACTCCAGCGACTTGTGTTGCACGGAAATCGTCGTCGACGCCGTCCCTCTGTGCTTGTAGTAGCGAGTTTTTTGTTACCGCCGCGCGACTTGCTGCCCAGTGCTTTGCGATTCAAGATGGGAGACGGGGGTCCGTACTCTGACGGCTACATGGAACAGGAAGAGGAGTGGGAGCGCGAGGGACTACTCGATCCGGCATGGGAGAAACAGCAACGCAAGGTAAGTCCTTTTTCCCCGTCGTGTTGTCTATCGCCGCGGCTACTTGGATTGGATAAAAGAATCGTCTGCCGCGTCAGGTAGCGCAGCGCCGACTTGTCTGGGAGCCGCCTGCGCTGTCTGCTATCCTATTTAGTGGATCTCGGGAACGCGCACCGATGTCATCCCCCCCCCCTCCTAAAAGAAAAAAAAAATCGTTTTAGCACGTTTTGCCTGACTACACCGAGTGTTGGTTTATAGTGTTTTTGCCCTTCTGCTTGCACCGTACGCGAGGAGCGTGGGCGAGCGAAGCCTGCGAAGCCGCCGTCAAAACACGTCAACGGCGCCCCGGCAGCAACAGCAGCAGCAGGGGCGGGCGATTAAAAGACCCCTCACCGGCGCTCCCGTGGTGGCGGCGGCGGCAGCAGCACGCAGCCAAATGTGTCTCGCGGCAAGCGCACAGGCCTAACGGATCGCGTTGCCTCGCCCCAAGGTGGTCGAGGACGATCTTGTTTCTTTTTTTTGCGCGGCTTCTGGGATCAGGGCATCCTTTCCGTTGCAGACGCGCAAAGCAGCAGAAGGCGGTTTGCACCGTCGTCTGTTCGTAAGGTTACTTCGTCTGCTGTGTCTCATAAATGACCACCGCGACTTCGAATTTCCCGAATATAAGCGGGAAGATTAAAAACGCATCACTGGAACGGCCGCGTCTCCGTCGATCTCAAGGTGATCGTTGTTTACAGAAAATCACAAGGAATTTTGTTGCAGACGTACGAAAAAAATGCGAGAGCGTCGTCTGCTCTACAAGCAGTGGTGTCGATTTTCCGGGTGGATCAATCGCCCCGCTTTCAAGATCGTCGTTTTGTCGTACGGAATTGCATTCTTGAAGGGTCACTGCGATTTAGTTTTGGTTCCCGAACGTAAACCGAGTACGTTCGCCGCGATGCCGACAACAACCCCTGGCTTTGCTTTAGTTTACGATCCGGTCTGCATGGACGGATCAAGACAGAAGCATAAACAGACACGCACGTACGGTATATCTTTTCCAAAGACACGAAAGGCACATACCGTGCGTACTTTTAGCGTGCCCGCGAAAAGCGCCGCTTTCTTCTTGACTTTTTTTTCCTGTTGCTCGTGTTTCCCAAGATGCGAGGAAAAAGTGCGTTTCGATGTAGCTTTCCTTCGTCTGCTCCGGCGCGATGCTCTGACCCAGATCTGGACAGAAAATAAAATCAAATAATCTCCCTCCTTCGCTTTGCTGCGTTCGTGCGCGGACTGGTGATATAACAGGCCGGGAGAGTCGAGCGAATGTTCGTTTTTTTATCCATCGGTGGCGCCCCTTTTCATTACTTTTTCTCTTCTTTTTTTTTTTTTTTGCTTCTGTCAGAGTTGTCCCCGTCGGTGAAATGGATGGGGAGAGGGGGTGTTGCGTTTGGCGATGTCCGGTTCCGATAGGCACGCCGTAGCTTTCACTGGGCGCACGAAAAGGTGCGTGAGCGCCGTGTCGTGGTCGGCCCAGACTTGTCTCCTCCCTGTGCCGACTACTACGGTTCAGGAAATGCGACGTGCAGACACCGTACGGGAGTGGGGGAGAGAGAGAGAGAGACGACGTGTAGCCATGTGTAGTCCGGTTTCGGAGACCGGTGGCTGGAGATCGACAACGGAAGGAATGAGCGCGATATATTGGAGTAAGGTTACTAGAAATCAAAACCGTATCATGCATACCTGTCGACTCTCCCGAATGTATCCGTAAGGCCTACGAATTCGAGCCCGTTTTACGATTCTTTTGCCAATACGCTCAGGACGAATTAAACAAAGAAATAATGAATTCTCGCGGTATCTGTGCACGTTCCAGTGCTCCGAGGGGTCTTAAATAACTATAAAATGTAGAGTACCATTGGTTGAGGCGTAACCTGTGTAATCCAAGCGTGGTTTCGTGACGTTAATTCAACCCACATTTGCGAGGAAATAGTTAAGACGATTGCTTGCCTTCGTGTGAACAGAAGCACTGAAATGCGTAGTTTGAACAAGGGAGCTTCTGTTAAATGCTATGTTTGTAGAATAGCGAAGTTAACTCTGCGGCTCTTCTTTGGTTCGACTACGCGCTGGACATGCGGGGGGTTCTTCCCTTTACAGCGAAATTTTTGCTATATCCGTACGAGTCGTTAAAAGGAAGTACGGCGACTTCGTCGTGTCTTGGCGCCATGTGTTGGAGCGACTCATCGATATAAGCTCGATTATTGGTCGCGGCTCAGTGCGATCATGCCCAGCGGCGCGTTGCATCACGGCTTTGACGTCAATTTGTGGGCGCTCTGTTATCTATCCTTCATATCCGGCTCGATCGGGAAGCAGTACTTATCGCCTGGGTTCTTAATGGCTTTCGCAGTTGAGAAAAAAAAAATTAAGCAAAGAAACTGGCACGCTCTTTTTTCTTGGAAACGGAAGCGTTTTGTGCACCCTACGTTGGAATTGTCTTTAACTTATGATGCAGTGCTTGTAGCTGTGACAGTGATCGACCGCATATACTTTAACGCGTCCGTAATTAAGCCGAAGTCGCTAGTCTGCGATGACTCGGTGGATATTCGGCTTGCTGCTGCTGAGGGACAAGGTAGCGGGATCGACTCCAGGTCAATGCAAAAGCGCTCGCGTATGCCGTGCGTATCGGTGTACGTTCAAGAGCCCCGCGTGGCCAAAATAAAACCTCCCCTCCCCCCCTTCCTATCAATATTAATTTTCTTTTTTACGCTGAGCTTCTTATAGGCATTGTGTTTTATGCGGACTAATCTTTCTCCAATCACTCCAATTTATCCAGTCCTAGTCAATGCAGTGCTGAGTGCTCGTTGACTGGTAGTGCATCAACGACTTTGATGACAACTTGCATCATCGCCTAAAGAAACGTGTTGTATAAAATCCTTAATATTGTTGTGAACTCAAAAAAAAAGGTAGCGAAGCATTTGTGAACACGACGACTATACGTATGACCGTCACGTGTCAGCTAGTGACGATCGAAGTAGTTCTAATATCTATCTGGTGTTTCCGTTGCTATTTTGTGATCGCTTTTGTAACTTGCTGTAATACCGCTGTGGTAACCTTACAGCGCTCTGTCTTCCAAGCAGCGCCAGGTCCTGGTTTCGACGGTAGCAAAAAAAAAAAAAAAAAAAAACAAGCTCGTGCGTTTAGATTTCAATGCACGTTAAAGAACACCAGACGGCTGTGGAAATAATTCCGTAGCTCTCTGCTATACGGCGACTCTCGAGATCATACCCTGCGATGAGACGTTAAATCCAATAAATTGCAGCGCCAGCTACATCGATCACTCACGATCATCAATCAATCAATCAATCAACTTACAGTAGCACTGTGCGCGACCACTTCTGCGTCTGCGGACCCCATAGTAACGGTGCCGGTCATCTGCTTCTTTACGGTCAAGCCATATAGACCGCGACCGGAGACGTCAGCCCTCAAGGACTCGAGTGAGTTTGTAATGCTCTCACGTTCGTGTTACGCGGGTACAGTGTGTTGCGTCGACTAGCGCGTTAACCTTATCGGCGCCTATAAAACTTCAACCCCATTGGCGGTGCCCACGTGATGAACCGCGTTCGCACTTGCTCGAGAAAGCGGCTCTCCTTTTTCATACCTTATCGGCGTGGCTGTGACGTTTGACGTCTTTATTTATTTATTTTTCTTTTTGTTAGAGAAAAGTGCGCTTTGGACTCGCGGCGGTCCGTATTCGATATATTTGTAAAAGTTGAGAGAAGTCGCGAAGCGAGTAGTTAGAGCAACAATGCATAATAGACCAGTTTAGACTACATAGCTGCGAGGTGTTCGTTCAAAACTTAGCTTCGTTCATTTGCTGAAAGGGAGAACTATCGTCCACCCGATTGTACAACGGGAAGCTATACGCGAAACCGCGATCTGGTTTTCCTATGAAACCGTCGCGGTGGAAGGAAAAATTCGCTCTGGTCCCGGGAGTCGAACCCAAGACCAACATATTCCGAGCGCTTCGGAAAGGCGTTCGTCCCGCGTTCGATGGCGGGATGACTTTTATCGTCGACTGCGAGGCCCTTTTTTCTCTCTCTCTCTCTCTCTCTGTTTCTTTTGTTTTGCTGATACACATGTCGCATCCTGCTGTGAATGTTTTCTCCGGCGTGCTGCCCTCGCTGGCAGCCAGCTTCGGGCCTCACAAGCAAGGCACTGCCATCTGTGTATACAGATTTTCCTCTTGATTTCTTGTTGCTTACCGTATTTGTAAACTTGACCTCTCGACTTCAAAAGTTGCCCGACCCATGTCACCCTGCATTGCCTCACTGCACTATATACCTTAGTGATGTTCTCACCAGCACAGGCTGCATGTAGGCGACGGTTCGTCATGAGCATAACGGTAACCAATCCCGAAGGCCACGTGTACTGCAAATGCCAGAAGAACGTAGTGGCCGCCGTGTTCTTGACATCGCTTCTGGGCGGTGCTTCCTGATCGTTTCGTGGTGAACTCCTAACCTGTACGAATACGCTTTCCTTGGGTCATTCCGTCGGTCGCTCGTCGAAATCGCTGTTGATGGAGTTCGTGCACTCTCGGAAACTGCTTCCAACCGCTGCCATGCCAAATGCCATGCCAACACATGGCAAATTCCAACACATGGCATGACTCGGCACAGTATTGTGCGTGTGCTTTATAGGATTAAGAGCTCGAAGGGCAAAGTAAACGACGCAAACCTAGGTCGCGCAAGGTATTAGATGCCGGTTCTTGCTCTACACTGTGAATAGGATATCCCAGATTGCGCAGGCGGCATGGCGATGCCTCGTAATCGCCCGGGAACTTCTTGCGATTGCAACACAGTTGCTTCCTGAAAGGCTTATATAGCTTTAGCGGGTGCTAAAGGTGGAAATACCGAGGTAAGGACGCGAGGGAGGGGGGGGGGGGGGGGGATATCGAGCGCAAATGTAGCGTTGCGGCGAGGTTGCCTGGTGCTTCCGTGGCAACCGGGGACCGCAATAGAGGCAGGCCCCTAACGTCTTCACGTCTGTCTGTTTGTGTGTCTGTCTGTCGGCGCTGCTAGCGCGTGTGGCAAACGGAAGCGAAAACGACTCCTCGCGTCTTCTCTTTTCCACCGCTGTTCCTCTTCCCCCTTCACCGTCTTGGAGCTCCGTCCGGTGGCTGACTCCGAAGCCTTGCTATAGCAGCTCACCAACCCCCTCCTCCTCGTCCCTCGCAGCCAACTCGTTTTGGCCCGCGGTTCCGTTCCCGATTTGGTCGTGGGGAGGACCCCTGTGCGCCGCTCGTTCTCTCGCTCGCTTGCTCGCTCGGCTCTGGTCGGTTTCGGGCCCGGCTCGGATGACACGGTGCGCGCGCCTCCATGATGGGTGGCAGCGAGGCCGTGCTCTCCGTTTTGCCGTGTCTCGTGGAGAAGGCTTCGTCGGTTGCTTCTGCGTTTGAGAAACGTTTGGAAAAGTAGCAGACGGGCACCGAAAGGCAGCAGGCGATATTCCATAAGCTTGAAGTGGCAGGGGCCATCGTCTGCTCGCCGTATTGCTTTAGGTATCCACGCTCTAAAACGAAGCAGACGCGTCACCGTAAAGCAGCAGACGATATACGGAAAGTCAGAAGGGGGCAGACGCGTCGTCTGCTCGTCTTTTAGGCATAGCTATAACACAAAGTATAGTGGCAGACGACACCGAAAAGTAGCGGAAGACTTACCGCGCTCGTCATTCTTGACCGATTCCCTACGCACGGGTAAGGTGACGGGACGTCCAGATTTAGACCGTTCGCGTCCTGTCGTTACGGGCGTCGCCTCGCGGTCACGATGGTATTCACTGTGTTCGGATTCACTGCTCCGGTGTACTTTGAACTTCTGTGCAGCATGGCGTTACAAGCTTGCGACTGTATAGTGCCTACGCTCTGTTGTGTATAGTTATGTGAAAGGTTCGCGGGGCTGCATGTAGTGTGACGCTGCTTCGGCGTTCAGAAATGTCGATAGTAGCTGCTAAAACCTTTTTCTGTCTCTCTTGCCTGTAGAGTAGCAGACAATACAGAAACTCTGAAGTGCTAGGCAGCGTGTGCTCGTCCTTATGCTTTTACACTGTGTAGTTGCAGACGACTGCCATATCGAACGCTGTTAACGGCCAGTGCATGCAAGAACGGCTCTTTCAGTGCATAAAAGCAGCGAACTATGTTCACTGACTTTATTTTCAGTATTGTTAGTGGATATACAGCTGGCAAACTTTTGAGCGTCGCAGCTTTGGCTAGTGTCTCACGACATGTCGCTAAAGGAAGTCGCAAGCTACAGGTCAGTGCATGAGACGGTTGATGACGTGTAGGGAGGGGAGTGATATCTGACTGAACATAGAGCAATATGAGTCACCTTGTGATGTCTTAGTTTGTTCAGGATGCGTATTGGAAGTCGGAATTACATTCACCCGGAGGACACAGATATTCATGACGTCTTGGAGGCATTACGGGTTCCTCGGTCGCATATGCTTCCGTAAGGCGTGCAACTTTTTGCGGATGTGACGTGATCCTACGGATGGGACACTAATTCAAGGAGCTCCTGGTGTTTTGTAAGATGAGATCCGGCTCCGCTAGCGTCACCTTCCCTGACTATGCAATTCTATCTCCTGTGACTGGGTTGATTCGACGAACACTGTATGCATCTTGGAAATGCAAAGTCGTTGATACAGACTTCGTGGTTGAGCGCGATGGTAAGGACGTTTTCCGGTGGCGGCTTCCCCGTTACTCGCAGATTAGTCTTTATTCACGGTTATTGTCACGGTCTCACTCTCAACATATGACGCTATATGGTCTGCACGAAGCAGACGTAAACACGAAAAGCAGACGGCACGAGCTATCGTCTGCTCGTGTCGTCTGTTTCTCATTGTTTCCGTCTGTCTCTCCCGGTTTTAGGGCCATGGATCCGTGCCAACTATAGGCCGATGGTAGTGCCCTGTTAGCCGTGAAAAACTACTCTGTGGCAGTGAACTACAAAAAAATTTCTTGTACAGATTCCGAGGGGGCGCGGCGTCGGTGCGCTTCTGCAAAACCATCTGCGTGCAGCGCACGGAAAACAAAGCGGCGCCAATCTGTGCGCAGTTCGTTCTGCCAGCGCTATAGCTGTGCCGTGTTTTTTTGCGCTCATGCACCCGTCGCGGCGCAAATCGCGCAGCTGCATCGCTTCCGGAGTCGGCGGACGGCTCAGAATCGCCACGGTATACATACGGCTCGGCGCACTGCAGCAATATATAGGCTCCCGTCATGTGTGACCGTCGTGATAGGCGCCACGGCGCTT